>NW_024546167.1:16875000-17500000 GCF_018152505.1 Drosophila elegans | reverse complement strand
CTTCTCCCAAATGGCGAAGGCCTGCTTCAGCCGACTGGGCGTGAGTCCGCCCACATTCTCCGTCCGCCTTCGCTTCCATTCCTCGCCAGCACTGAAAAAGGGTGACTTTTGCACGTACTTCTCCTCCGGATTGTGGCCCGCAAAACTGCTGGTTATGGTGTCCCGAAAGTGGCTGAACTTGTCCACCAGAATCTCATGGGCCAGGGCGGGATCCAAAATCAGAAGTTGCGGCTGTCGAGTGATGAAAGTGCCCACCGCTCTATATTTGTCCTTGTATTTGCTAAATAATATTTAAATAAATTTACAAATCTGCTGTTTTATTTAAAGACACTCACTTGTACACATCCTGAACATCGAGTATGAGACTGCGGCTTTTGTTGACTAGAATTCCGGGGTAAGTACCCAAAATAGTCAATGGTTCGGCGGTGATTGCTCCCCTTTTATCCCAGTATTTGTGGTACCAGGTGAGGTAAAAGTAAATCGCGACAAAGGCAACATGAACGAAAGCCAGGAACAAACCGACTATGGTCATCATAGCTGCTGCCCAACAATTCGATCAGATTCTCACAAAGTACAAAAAGAAACTGCCCAATGGTCTGGCTCAGTAGAGTGTATATTCAGCATATACTTCATTTTAATCTACATTTTTCAATTAGTTCTTAAAATTCGGGGGCATACGATTTTGATAGCATTATCAGCCAGATAATGGTTTGTTGGAGAGGTAAGTTATGTTCTTGGGGCAAAGCAAGCATGTCTCTCTCTGTGTTTTGATTATTTAAGTGCTTCATGACTTTGTTGTGATTAATTGCACTTATTAAATAGATTAATTGAAAACGTCTTATCAACTCTCTAGATTTCTATAAAAAAATGTCTATTAATATAAGCACTGTAAAATTTTGAAAATGTAGTTTTGTTTCTTTATTAAATTTGTTAATAAAAATATCCAACAAAACAACTTTAAACACGATTTTTTTCTGTTTATTTTCACCACATCTTTAGGCTGTCATTATTTAATTATGCAATTTTTATTTTAAGAAAAATGGCAACAAAATGCCTATTTTAATCAAATTAAGCTATATATATATGCTCCTTCTATAAAGAAAATATTAAAAAAAAACAGTTCATCATAAAATCATATACCTTGAATGTATTAATTAATAAACAATTCTATCTTAAAAAGCGGCGATATTCCAGATTAACATTTCCCTGAAGAACAACCCCAAATCCAGCATCTCCACTGGGTATCAAGCGTTCCTTTCCCCTGACCACTTGAAAATCGCTGAGTATGTGAACGAGAGCAGATTTCAAAGTCAGCAGAGCCAATCGTTTGCCTGTAAAAATAATCAGCATTATTTACATGTGAATAAATGGCAAACTAAAATTCATACCCATGCAAATACGCGGACCATCGCTAAATGGAAGAAATATACCCTTTCGCATTAATTCCTGATATGTGCCATTATCAAAACGCTCGGGTTTGAAAACTTCGGGTTCGGGAAAATACATCTTATCGTGATGGAATTGATAGTTGGGTATCATAATGGTCATGCCGTCCTCAACATTCAGTCTCTTGAATTCACTCAGCTGAATAATGGTGGGAAAAGTGCAAACTTTGGTATACTGGGGAATTAAACTGCTCAGTCGGAGGGACTCTAAAATAAAAGAAATGTATATATTATACTATAATTTAATATGAAAATCCTACCATAAACCACTTGCTCCAAATATGGCAGGTTGCAGAGCTTGTCAAAGTCCAGACTTTTGTCGCATTCCAAGTTGGAGAGGATCTCCATGCGCAGCTTTTGCTGAACAGCTGGACACTCCGCCAACTGAAGAGGATTAATGTTATTTTGGAGTTTTGGTACTATACAAAGTAAACCTACATAATAAAGAGCATGGAGCAGAGCTGTGCCGGTGGTATCGTAACCATCCAACATGACGGTCAAGGCATGACCCACCAAATCATCGTGGGTGGCCTGTTTTTGATCACGAAGCTGCAGCAGATGTGAAAGGTAATCTGTGCGAGAGGCATCACCGCCGCCTTTAAGTCGCACCTCAATGGATTCCCTGGTTAAATTTGAGAAAAACTCATCGGTTTCCTTGGGATAGAAGCGGAAACGCAATAGTAAACGACTGCAAGGGGCCACAATGGAGGCCATGAAAATGGAGATCATATAGAAGGCATAACTGGTCCACTTGCTGGCCATTTGCTGCACCTTATTGGGCTGCTCCATGGGTCGAGTAAGGGTTCCGGCATCGATGCCCCAGATAAAATCAGCCATCACATGGGCCGTATACCTAAAACATAGCTGAAAAGGGAAAATTTCCATGTTTATTTATTGAAATATATTCAATTAAACATATAACTTACATCCCTGGTCTCAAGTATATTATTTTGATCTGTAATTTGCTGCGTCATGTAGTCGGTTAGCATCTTGCCACCCTGCTCCCAAATGTTATAGGCCTGTTTCAGGCGATGTCCCGAGATTCCTGCCTGGGCATCTGTGCGAAGGCGCCGCCAGGACTTGCCAGATGCCCAAAAAGGATTCAGGCGGGCGTACTTGTCCCACTTGGCATGTCTGATGTACGAACTGGTCAGCGAGTCCTTGTAGCAGCGGAAGTTCTCGACCAGCACTTCGTGGGCCAGCTCAGGATCGAGAACCAGGATCTGCGGTTGACGGGTCACAAAAACGCCCACAGCACGATGTTTGCCCTTGTATTTGCTGAGAAAATGTAGGATATATTAAGGGCGAAGTCATAAATAAATGCATCAGAATGTTGTATAAATTTCAGGACCATCAAGATAAATTTACGAATTAATGACTATTTTTATATGTACAATTTTTGGTTTTACATTTTGAATTAAAGCGTTTCCTCCTTATTTTAAAGCTAATGCGCCGATTGATTTAATAAAATGTATCGTTTCAATTTAAACAATGTTTTTTTACATCAAAAAAATATTTTTTACTATTAATTGAACAGAATATTCTTTTAATATTAATATACTATAATAAGCCATTGATATTTTATAACAGATTTTAACTGTTAAATAAAAAATCACAGAAACTTGTCTCTTATACAATATACAACTTTACAGTTGTTTGATAGTATTTTAAAAAATCTTTTTAAATGTATTTTATAGTGCACCCTTATAAATACTTAAGTTAATTCCATGATCAACTCACTCGTATATCAGCTGCACATCATGGACTAGGTTGCTCTTCCGGGTGAGCAGGCCGGGATATGTGCCCAGCAGGGTCAAAGGTCGAGCCGTGATCAAGCCACGCTTGCGCCAGTACTTGTGGTGCCAGGTGAGGTACAAGTAGATGGGCAGCAGGAGCAGGTGCAGCAGGATCAGGGCCAGCGATATCAGAATGTACATGTTTCCGCGCTCCGTGCGGCTGCAGCCTCCCTCGGATCGCGTCCAAAACTGATCAAACGGACGGAAGCCCCGGCGCTCCGGCAGCATTGCAATCCGGATGTGACTCGGATCGACAATCTACAGATTAACAAGTTTCCAAACCGATATTTATACACATTTATTTTAAGCTGACTTATCAGCACAGCTTGTTTTTCTTTTGTTTGCAGTACTGTGAGTTCAATAACTTTGTGCCTGGAAATGTTGAATAGATCTGTTAAGACAATCGATTGGAAAAAAAACTTAAGAAAATAATAGCCATAATAACCGTTAACCGGTTAACTAACCGATTTAAAAAAAAAAAAACAGTAATTAATAATTATAATCAAAATGAATTGAACATTTTAAGGCTTTAATCCAACAACACTCGTTGTTGTCAAATATGAAAAACAAAACGTTTAGAAAATTAATAGCCTTTAATGGTCCTAACAAGATTTTAGATCTATACTTAGTTAACTACACCTGTTTACAAATCAGGTCTAATCAGTATTTAGCAGGGGAATAATGAAGAACTGGACGAAGATCTCCTCGTGGCCCTCGCCCTGCATCACCAGATGCAGTTCCAGCAGGCCAATGGAGTTGGTTTTGATGGCCACCTTGGTGGCCGACTGCATGGCCTTGTTGGCCACACGGATCTGCTGGCTCTTGTAGCGAGCGACCACCGTCTGCTTGCAGTTGAACATCATCATCATGGGACTGGTCTTGGCCACCTCCACGCTGAACACCGCCTGCATGATGCCCACGGTGGTGATTTTGAAGTGCGGCCGATCGGGCGAGGTGATGAACTCGAATTCCTCCGCCGACTTCTCCAGTTCATGGAACACCTTGGACAGGTTCGGTCCGCGTACGAAGATTACATTCAGATCCGGCTCTGCCAGGCTCTTGTCATAGTCAATGGGCTCCTCGCTGTCCATCGTTTTAATGGCGCACTCGGTGCTCACATCCTCATCATCGTAGGGGTATAGAATGATTCTCAGCGGGTCGCCCTGATCCCTGTACATCATCCGCAGACTGCAATCGGCGGATCCGAAGAGGTTCAGGCACTCGGACAGCACGTTCATCTTTAGGCCAAAGCTCTGGAAGTCCTGCACATAGAACTCTTTGAAGGCAGCAGGCGGTATAAACAGAGTGGCTTGAATGGACTTGCCCTGTTCCACAGTGATGCGAAGTCCGTCCTCTGACACCTGTAGCATGCCGTACTGCGAAATACATTTAAGTTAGATACCAGTTTCTAGTTGTGATTAAGGAACTTTAGCCTATGCTTACATCATTAAAGCAGATGGACTTGATGGCCTGATTGAAGATCTTGATGTGATCCACCCGAGCCACGAACTTGTAGGTGCCGTAGGGCGAAGCCTCGTCATCGGCCATCCTAGTCCCGGAAGATGTCCCTCTGCAGCTCCTTGAGTTCCTCCTTTTGAAGGATCTGCTCCCAGGTTTTCCAGCCCTTCTGCAGAAATTGGTGGAGTCGCAGGGCCAGGATGTGCTGGCAGGTGAAGGACACTCGGCTCTCCTCGCTCCAATCCTCCAGAATGCCCGCTTGGCCACTGGGAATGTCCTGGTAGAGGATTCCCTTGGGCAACTGCAGCACGTGGCACTGAAAAAAGTCGCACTTGCAGTAGTTTATTTTCGGGAGCAACCGAAAATACTCCAATCCTTTAGAAATTTCCACCACGTAAAGGTGGCGTTTGTTTTTGGAATAATAAAAAATGAAGCTATGGCTTTCCAAAAGCTGAAGGGATCGTAGCACCAGTTGTTCGCCCAGTAAACAGGATAAATCGGAAAACAACTTCCCACGTTCTTCTGAAAAGTCGTAAGGTATTTACTATTGGAATTTCATTTACCAATAAAACTCACCCTTTGTTAGACCACCAGAATCTACTTGACTGCGATATTTCTCAAAGACTTGATCAAGCAGCTGGGGCAGATATTTATTAGTAAGATTTTCCACTTCAAGCGCCATTCAGTACCATCTTTAATGCAAGTTTCATTCACAAATTATAAACAAGGCCGCCAAAAACAAACCGGCTGGGCATCATCAGCTGTTTTTCTTTTAAGGTCTGGCAGCCCTGTGCTGTCGATATATATTTAATGGCCACCCTAAAAGAAACTATCGACCCATTTAAATTTAATAATTTAATTAACCTTTTGTTGTAGCCAAAGTTTATATCTCGCTAGTTAAAACCTTGTATATAAAAATACCTTATTTTTGGCGCCCTTTTTCTATAAACATGTGCTGGATGTTATTAAAAAAACCGTAACATCCTTTCAATTCAAATTGGAGTTGTGTATATAATTGCCAGACTAAAACCCATTTGCCTAAAATTTTAAATGTTTAAGAGCTTGGTTACGTTTTAAATATGTCTCTATAAGAATTATATCAGTCTATAGAAAACCCCCAAAGTGCAAATAAAACCACAAACTTTCTTGGTTCGGATTGGAAAAATCATCTTCGAGATCTTCAAAAGTATTCTACACATAAGTACGATGTAGGATTAAGTGCTAAGTCTATGGGGTTTTTTTTCCATAAATTTGTAAGAGTGCATGTGCTAGCATCTTCCTCATTTTTTGGTGCTAGTCTAGAACTCTAAAACATTAATAAGTAACTCTAGTAATACTATAATCTAGATAATGTTCTCCTTCTCGTGTTTGATGCCACTGCTGCGTCGCTTGACGTTCTGGATCTTCATCATTTTGTTCTCGTCGGCGCACTTGGTGGTGATGGCATTGCGCACCTCCTTTTCGCTGGCATTGCACTTGTGCGTCACCGCAAAGATGATGTCCTGGATCTTCTGCGGATCGAGCATGCGCTTGAGTGGCTTGTCCTGATCCTTAAAGGCGGGCGATGGTTTCCCCGTCATCGAATGGGTGGCCAAGGTTTCCCGATCGAAAATCGAGACGAGGAGCTTCCTGGTGGCCAACGAGGAGACCGACCAGTTGATGTTCTCGAAGACACTGGCCGGCACACAGGTGTTGTTCGGACCAATGGACACCATCACGTTGTCCATTTGCGTTTGCTGGCTGCTCTTGTTGAGATCGTTGAGACTACTGCCATTGCGGATTTTAGCCTGCGATTTGGGGGGCATTTTGATGTTTTGCCGCGGGAGTTCCTCTGGCAATTGAATCTCCTGCAACTTGCGGCGTTTGATGAACTGCAAGGGTGTGCCGGCGGATGCTTCATCGTCCTCCCTTTTGATGCCACTGATCCTGTACTGCTGATGATGGTTCGGCTGCTGCTGCTGCTGATGCTCCTCGCCCAGGCAAATCTCCAGGCGATCGGAGTCCGCTGAGGTGCTCAGGCTGTTGAGACTCTCGGCCGCCAGGCGAATCTCAATGGCATCCGCATCGTCGGGCGCCGTGATGATCTTGTAGTCGAGGATCTGGGGATTCTGCACCGGGGCACAGATCACCGAGCTGGGGGGCGTGAGGATCTGGTGGTGGCTCTGCAGAGTAGGCGGTGTGGGTGGTCCGGTGGATTCCGCCAGCAGGGACGATGCCTGCTGCATTTTGGCGGATGTGGCATGGATTTGGGACAACAGATCCGTGTGTTGCTGCAGTTTGGCCTCCAGGTAACGAACTTTTTCGCGTAGAGCACGATTTTCGGCCTCTATTTGGGGATCCGGAGAGCTGATGCTGCGGAGCATCTCGAAATCTTCGCTGCAAGTCTGCGACCAGGCATTTAGATATAATGGCTTGATCCTTTGGTTTGGGAATTCCTCGCGAGGATTTGCTTTGACTATGCGCTGATATTGCTGTAAATTTGGAAGGCGAACTGTTAAGCAATGTGTTTTGGTTCTCAAATGACCAGCACTACTCACGTTATCCATGTTGAATCCTCAAAGGATCTGCATCAAATGAAAATTGGCGGCAGAATGCGAAAAGCGGTTGCATTCCAGGGGTGGGTTTCCACCGATTCCTGCGCTTCCCTTCCTTTCACTTCCTCCAATTCCCCGGGAAGCAAAAGCAAAACAATGGGAAGCAATGAAGCAATGGTTTCCAATCACACGGACGCTACCTG
This sequence comes from Drosophila elegans, assembly GCF_018152505.1. NCBI lineage: Eukaryota > Metazoa > Arthropoda > Insecta > Diptera > Drosophilidae > Drosophila > Drosophila elegans. Next base: position 17,492,564 of record NW_024546167.1, on the reverse strand, counting down.
AACGCACACCACGACAGCCGAACTGCATGCATGTGCAGGGAAGAGAGCGAGTGTGTGCGTGCGCAGCTCTCTCTGGGTTTCCAGGTAGGCGATATCCTGATCCTGTTCGCTTCCAGGTTCCAAGGAGAAGGAGAGAGCGCCTGTCTGTTTCCCAACTAGTCCAGCTGTCCTTTTACTTATTCCAACTTTTTGCCTGGGTTTTGCGCGGGAACCAGAGTTGTTGATGTCTGCACAACTTCACGGCCAGGGTTGTCAAATGGTGTCAAAACTATCGAATTCCCTACTATCGGTTATCAATTACGATGTTTTTCAAGTCCTTTATTCCGAATTTATTCCATTAAATTAAAAAAATAAATAGCGACGCAATATTTGAACTGCCTGTTAAGGACTAGGATGTATTAGAAGCCCTTAATTTTATTATGTCTAAAAAATTGTATATATTTATTTTGTAACTCCAGAAATTCTTATAAACAATTAGGAGATATTTTTATTAAATTGTTTTATACGGTTTATGTTGTTTATTTATATTGTTTCGCTAAAAAGAACACATTATTTTCTATGATTACATATTAATAGTCATAGTTTTATACAAAAAAAAACTTAAAATAGAAAAAACTTTACTTTACTCAAAACATGTCACACTAAATTTAATTTAGTAAATTCTTTTGTTCTATGGTTACTAAAGTTTCGTAAAGATCTAAGATGAACCAAACTGCGTGTAATAAAAGAACGTCTTAACATTCTTTCTTAATACCAAGAACCCAAAAGAACAATAGTTGGGTTTTGTAAATAACCGGTTTTCAAAACTGAGGCCCGATGTAATCCAGTCACATTTATATGTATTGGGAACACTTCCAATACAGAAGATTCTTTTGGAATAGAGTCCTTTATTCATGCGCTCTCTGATCGGAAACACACCCCTAAAACTCCGAATTAGGGTAAGTCTACTGGAATTTCGTCAGGTAGGTCGACTATTGTTATGCATTTTAAATAAATAATTAATAAAAGGGTTCTAAAAATGAATGTGATAAGAAGTTTTTTTTTTATTATATTATTGAACTCGTATATTATATTTAAATTTAAAAAAAATCATTGAGATGTCTTAATAATAGACACCTGGTAAAGGGCATTGGAAGATACCTATTGTAAAGTTGGTACTTTTAATAGTAAGTTTAAAAAACATATTTTTAAGATATTATACTCACTTGTATCGTATGTAAATGGCCTTGGCAACCCTGAAAGATATTTATCTTCAGGTAGGATTGCCATCTGGCGCAAGGAATAATAACCGTTAATCCGTTGCCATAAAAACACGATTTCCAAGCGGAGATTTACCGAAAGAAATATTCGCAAAAATAACCAAAGGAAACTCGACGGCAGCTGCACATTTAGTTTGGCCAGCTATAAACCTTTTTCCTTTTACCTGTTGCCAAAAATCCGCGATAAAAATGGCCGCTGGATTTCGTCCGTACGATCAGGAGGATTCCCTCTCGCCCTCTAACCTTACAAATAGCCAGGCTCCGGGAATTAGCATGTCAGTCGTCCGGCGAGCAGAGCCGCATTTACAGTACCAGTACTTCCATCCGCAGACAGCGATCCTGCCCACAGTCCAGTACTCGCATCCGTATCATCAGTATCTGAGCCAATTTGCCCCGAATTTTGTGCCCTACTACTACCGCCTGCTCTCGCGTCCCATCATGAAGCAGGAGGAGATGGACATCGAGAACTACATTAACTATGAGGTGGCCTCCCAGCAGACCATTATGCGCCAGCGGACCCTGAAGCCCCTGGGTCAGCTGCAGATCCAAATGCCGCCCCCCATAAAAATGGACCAAGCGCCAGTCAAGATTCCCATTCCCGTAAAGCCAGTGCCAGTGCGGCGAAGTTCACCACCCAAACGAAGGATTATCAATGCCACACTGGTGGCCATGGCCACCGCTTCCGGGGGAATCAGTAATGTAGAGCCCCGGCTGGAACCCCTGCCTCCCGTGGCGGAATCCTTCAAGCAACAGGTGGCCAAGATCCAGAAGAGCCAGCACCACTACGAGCAGCTCTTCGGCCGACTAACCACCATGCTGAAGACCCTCAATCAGAGGTATAACGATGCCGATGAAGTGCCATCACCGCCCCTAAAGAGACCCAGGTACGTCTCCACCAGCTCCGCGGAATCGCATCTCCAAGATGCAGGCTCCGAAAAGGACACTTCTGCTACATTTCCCCAGCGAGTGGAGAAGCCGGATGGCAGTGCCACCTATGTCCTAGGACCAAATGGCACCACGATCTCGGCCCAGCAGTACACCGACGTCTTCTGGACCAATGCGCCAACGGCCACGAGAAGTCTCCTCTGCATGGTCTTCACCAGCGATGAGCTGGCCACCCACACGCTGACGGGAAAACCCTCACCCGCCTTCTACGGCCGGGAACGACCTCCGAAGCTTCAGTTGGACCCGCGCAAAGTGGACGACATTGTGGTCTGCGTGAGGGAAAGGACGGGAGGCAAGGAGCGCGTGATCCGGGCCACCATCACCACCAAGTGCGCCGACACGGCCAAGAAGTACAAGCGACGGGCCAAAAAGGCCCAGAAGGTTACTATTAATGAAGTATTTTAGGGCGGTCAAGGGGGGTAACGATTGGCTAGATATAATCCAGCTATGATTAAATCGAACCACTTCTCAAGGGATCTCAAACGACGCGCCAAAAAGGCGCAGAAAGCATTTGTAAATATCAACTATAGATCCTGCTATAAGCTAACCACTTGTAATATAATCTAGCTGTGATGGAATAAACAAAGAAAGGCAAAATACGGAGCACTATGACTAAACAATTAATGTAGGTTAGAAATTGAACCATATATTTGTTATGGTTGATGAGTTTCATTTAAAAACAAGAAAGGAATGTAGGTATGTATATTGAAAACTATTTATAAAAAGGGATCAATATTCCAGATCTTAACGATTAGATCTTAATTGGAAATAATATGATAGGCTATGTGCTATCATGTTTTCAGATGCTTTGAGGTGATTGGTATTTGATTTAACTTTTGCCAGTGTCGAAAACGATATTCAAGTGTCAAGTTAACGAAATTGGATTTATTAACACATTTGAGTGCTCTCTTCAATCGCAGCCAACTGAACTTGAATTTTAAAATTAATTATCAGCTATCCACACATTCTATTGCTTCTTTGCCTTGGGATCCCAAGCCTCCACTTTGTTGGGTGTTGTGCTGTATGGATAGTAAGCCTCTGTAAAAGGAGATATTTATAGCTTGGTGATTTAAAAGATACTTTATGATATGGGATTACCCTTAGTTCCGGAAAGATTCTCGCTGTGGTCCGCGATCCATTTGTGTTTGGGACGGCAACCATCGCGAATGGGAGGCAGATCGGTCTACAAGAAAATACATGAATTAGTAAATATATAGACTTTAAAATTATAAATATGTATTCTATATAATATTTAAATAAATAAATATGTATCCTATATATTGTGAATTATTTCAATATTCCCTAAGCACGTACTCTCAAGTAGCTGGAAACGTTTATGGATATAGATTCTATATTATAAGTCTTAGTTGCAGGATATTTCTCAAAGTTTCGTCAATTTATAACCCAGAGATATTTAAGATAATGTCCTATGTACCCACCTTATAGTGCATCCAGCCGTACCATTCAGCGGGAATCATGGATCCATCGTAGTCCATGTTGACATGGGGGGCAAACTCGATCCAGCGATTGCGGCCGTAAAAGTAGTACGGATTCTCGAAGTACTTGTTGCCGTACTTGTCGATTCCCACCAATGTGCCGATCTTCAGGTCATCGTTCCTGCAAAATATGCGTTTTTTGAGGATTGGAGCAATCTTATATAAGATCGGGACTCACCTATATAACTTTAGGTAGGCATTCTTCAGACCCCCGGCTTCCCGGACGATCTGGAACAGCTTGGTGAGCCGGTTGATGCCCAGAAACTTTGCCATGCTGTCTGGAAAGTTCGAAAATAATTAAAAATAAAGATTTCGATTTTCTTAAACTAAACTCACTCGAAACAAAAACAAAGTCAATATGCAGTGTGACCACAGGTGACAAAACACCCACGGGTAAATACTAAAAGCACCAAGTACCAAAAAATACTGCTTTGCAGAATATAAACAATTGTGAGGGTCGAATCGACACCCTATTATAATATAAACAATTAAATTAAGATTACAAGAAACATTTTAGATTCAAGCAAAGGACTTCGGAATTTGTTGTTCAAATAATAGTTATTATATCACTTAATTTATTTTCATCCATTGTTTGTTTTTGCTCAGATTGTTGACTTTAGTTAAAGTTTACTTTCAGTTTTGTTTAGGATTTTTTATGTGTTCCGTTAAATTTATTTAAATAAAAAAGAAAATTGCCTGTATACATTCGGTATTTTTTAATTTAATACTGCTGCTGGTATTTTGCGTAGTCTGGCCACACTGCCACACATCTGTTTGCCGGAATCGGCTTTGTGATTCATATTTTTGGGAAGAAAAGTGCCAGGAAACGAGCGAAATCATGGCCAAAAACACGTCCAGCAATGCGTTCCGCAAGATCGATGTGGACCAGTACAACGAGGACAACTTCCGGGAGGACGACGGCGTGGAGAGCGCGGCAGCGGGTCCGGACGAGAGCGAGATAACGACGCTGCTGACGCAGGGTAAATCCGTGGAGGCGCTCCTCAGTGCCCTGCAAAATGCCCCACTGCGCTGCAAGAACCAGAACGTCAAGGTGGGTGTGTAGTGCCCCTGCCTCCCTCGTGCCAGCTAATCCTCGCGAGATTTTGCAGGACCACGCCCTGAACATCACACTGCGGGTGCTGCTGTCCATCAAGTCGACGCAGATGGACCAGGCCATCGATACCGTGGACCAGAACGATCTGATCGACGTGCTGATGAAGTACATCTACCGGGGCTTCGAAATCCCCTCGGAGGGCTCCAGTGGCCACCTGCTGCAGTGGCACGAAAAGGCCTTCGCCAAGGGCGGAGTGGGTTGCATTGTACGGGTCCTGTCGGACACAAATCGCGCCTAGAGGGGATTACCACAACCAAAGGCGGTCGCAGAGTCACCAACCACCCCGTTACCCCATCCACAATCCCCTATCCCCAATCCCCAATCCCAAACACAACACACAGATTCAAACGCACCGCGGAGCATTTAATCAACGCCGGATTAGAGCGCTGGACACCACATCCAATCCTCATCGCAGGATGCCTGGAGGTTGCCACACCCCAGCTGGAAACCCTCTTCTGTTTCATTGCCGCAATACAAATGACGTTTTCCAAATTAGATTTTAACTGGTATCCAAGTATTAAAGTTTTTATTACAAAAGGTGAGTGGCAGTGATTTCAATTAAAAGGTTTGTCTTCTGATTCACATAAACAAATGCTAGAAATAGCGGAATTTCTAAACAGTTAAATAATTAACATGAAGACTTTGGGGATATAATGTCTTTTTAGAAGTTTAAATTCGTTATTCTTTATTTTATATCCTCTATAAGACTAAATAAATCATGACATAGCTAAACAATTTAACTTTTAAATACTAATCTCACAAAGAACTCAAAGCCAAATAAAAATGGATGGACTTTGGCAATGTAAAATTACTATCCTTCTCAGAGACCAACATTTTAATTAAATTAAGAAGTAGTAAAACTTTTTGATTCTCGGAATTAAACCAAGTAACCAATAATTTTTTGTCCAGAACTATGCGACTTACATATAGTGATTTATCTAATCTAATTTCAAGCTATTACGCTCCACACGGTTACGTTACCCAAATAGCTTTTTAGTAGCATTCTTTGTTTATCACTCCAATGCAAAATGGCACAAAACACACATAAACGTTGTTTGAATCAACCTTTTCTGCTTTTTATTTGACTATTCAATGTGTAATAAGTGCTTTGGATAACCTAATCGAACCAATCACGGCATCTACAACTTCTTATACAATTTAAAAAGCGGCGAGACAAATGCCAGGCGAATCGAAATGCAGGAGTATGCTAAAATGCTAAAATGAAAGGCCCAGAAGTATGGGGTCGCATGCAATTTGATGATAATTCAGTGCCCGGGAAAGGAAACATTTAACAAAGGAGTTCGTTCTTTCGAACGCGTCTTCAATAAATAGTTTTTATGCTGCTTATATGTGGGGATTATTAAGTCGAAAGGGGTTGCTCCAATCGTTGAACAGCGATTACCACATGTGGGTCTCGCGGATCTCGCTGATGATGTGATTCGCCCTCGTCAGTGCCTGAAAAGCGATCAATGATCAACACTTAGCTCTCGGTTAGTTTATATAGTATAGTAGAGTAGCTAACCTTCAACATATCTGCCGCCTCTTTTCGGCGCACTGCAATGTGATCGGACTCGTTGAGCAGTGTTTCAGCCCTGTCCGATTTGTAGAGATGGGTTACCAGTTCGCTCTGCAAGTTGTCCTTAACGTAGTTAACCAAGAAATGCATGATGGCCTTTGGTACCGAGTCTTGTATGGATTTGCGCACAATATAGAAATACGATTTGATCAGGCGTTCTGAAATGCAAACAAAGCAATTAAGTTAACATTGTACTTATTAATATAAATATTATATAAGTCGCACCGATGACATCGCAATCCTTTTGCTCCTTGTCAGTGAGGCGACGTGGATTGTGGTTGACCGGCATGTCGGGCAGCAGATTGACTGGCTTCACCGGGCTCACAATATTATTGTGTACCGGCGTATTGCTGGCCGAGTTTTCAATGCTGTCCGGACGATTGGGTGCCGGTGGTAAAATGTTTGACAGCCAAGTGCTGGCCATCGAAGGCGTCGAGTTCTCGCCCACGTGGTTCTGCAACATAAAACGAAAATAGGTTTCAAAATGCTGTGCATATGTAATGTACGCAATCTGCTGGCACCTGGTCATGTGCTTCACTATATTGCTGTTGCTGTGGCTGCTGTTGGTTATTCTGCTGCAGCTGCTGCTGCTGTTGCTGTTGCGCCGTAACCTGCGGCGACATGTGGTTGCGAGGTGTGTTGCCCCGCCGCTGTCCCAGATTCATCTGCGAGTAGGGATCACTGTCCGACTTCAGCAGACTGGGCACCAGGGCGGCATCCTTGTGGAAATCAGGATGCTTGGTGTTGATGTAGGCCAGCTCGATGGCCACGATGTTCTCCACCATCACATTGGTGTGCGGCAGACGACGGCGCAGCAGCTGCGTGACCACGTCTACGATCTTCTCGTGCAGTTTGGGAAAGCTGTGGGATGGAAAATATGTATTTATTTATAGCTTTTAGTTAGTTATCTTAGGTAAACCAACCGCAGCATCTCCTGCTGCACTTCGTTGCCGCAGTGCTGAACGATGCGCTGCATCTCCTCGTGAATGAGTTCCACGCAACGCAGTGAGGGCTCCTCCAGGCGACGGATCTGACGCTTCACCAGCAGCTCGAACGAGACCTCCGGCACGAAAAGAGCCGGACGTGGACCCGTTGCATTGCGGATGGCCGTGAGTATGTCCATTTTGCTCAGACCCGCCAGCGGGTGAATGGAGTCCAAGGTGCGGCCGAAGGTCTCGTGGAAAATGTAGCAAATCCGGGCGCCACCGCACAGCTCCGTGGTCTCGATGTTCCGAGCAGTGCCCTCGATGGTGGAGCAGTAGGCGCTGGCGAACTTCGTGATGATCTGCAGCAGCGTCTGGCTCTTGTCGGAGACATCCTCGCCGTAGGAGTTCAGCAGCGATTGGAACTGAGTGGCCATGATGTTGACGCGAGTCTATAAAAATAGGCAAAATTAAGCGAATGCTTAAACTCAGTTGTCACAGTACCCTTAACTGCTCTTAATCTTCTCTTGCTTTATCGTAGAAAATATAAAGGTCGTTATAAAATCGGTTGCTCAATCTTTGTGAAATGACAAAGAGCTTATTAAATTTAGCAAATTCATTCTTCTACATTTTGAACAAATATTTCAGGCTTTTATTTTTCAAAACTAAAAGCTTGTTTATTTGAAATTTAAATCTTAAATAGTTTGATATAGTTAAAAAACCTTCTTTTGTTCAAGATTTATATTTAAAAGTGGATTTGATGCATTTATACTAACTACAATGTAATTTAGCTCTGAATTTTGCAAAGCTTTGTGTTTTATATTTACATTTTGAAGTCACATAAGATAGGTATTATGGACTCACCTTCAGATCAGGCAGGCAATCGCGAATGTGGTGCATCAGGAGTCGGTTGAGGGTCTTGGCCAAATAGGGCGTGCCATTGCGAGTGGCCAGAGTTGGGTACTTGCGCTGCAGGAAGGCCGCCTCGTCCTTCATCTGCTCGTCGATGTGCTTCTGGTCGATGATGTCCTTTTGCGAGCGATTCATCACACCGATGATGCCCAGCTTGACGGGAATGACCCGGCCGCACAGGATGTCGATGGCATCGGTGCCGGCGTCCATGAGATCCAGTTTGGTGACGACGGCCAGGGTGCGCCGGCCATCGGGATCCACGTCCTTGGCCAGCTTGAGTGCCTCGCTGGTGGCCATGTCCGTGTTGGCAGCCGTCACAGCCAAAATGATGGAATTCGGGTTCTCAATGTACTTGACCACCAAGTCTTTTATCTGCGCCTCAATGTCTTCCGGCTGATCGCCCACTGGAACCTTGGTGATGCCGGGCAGGTCCACCAGCGTCAGGTTGACCACATGCGTGGAGAATATCTTCAGGTTGATGGGCTCCGGGCAGATGCCCTTGTTGTTGCCCGCCGCACGCTCCGTTTCGTTCTCGATCTCGTTCCGGATCTCGTCGAAGTCCGTGAAGCACTTCTTGGTGTGCAGAAAGCGTCCCCATTCCTCGGCATTGGAGGTGCCTTAAAAGATGGTCAATTAGAACTGGATTTCACTGAGGTATCGTAGACCTTCTTAGCTCACCATTTTCCGCCGAGCGATTCTCGCGATCATCGAGTGGGCTGTAGATCAGCTGCAGGATCAGAGGGCGACGGGTCACGATCCCAGTTCCACGGGGCAGAAAGGAGCGCCCCACCACGCTCTCGATCACCGAACTCTTGCCGGAACTCTGCAAACAAAGGGGTGTGGCGAAATCGCATCAATTGAAGCTGAAACTGGGACTGATAAACGTCGATGACCTGATAGGGAGAGCTCCCAACGCGTTTGCAACAAGGAAACACTTGGAAACCCGCCGATTAGCTATTGCTATCTGCAACAGTCGGAATTCTATATAAGGTTCGACTTTGAACAGCTACAAATTTTAGAATATTTAAGCAGTAACTTCTCTTCTGAAATTTGTATCAATTATTTTAAAGTTATTTATTTAAGTAAAGAATATACAACTGATGTTAATACTTGTAACCCAAATAAAAATCATAAAATATATTTTTTTACAAGTTAAAAAAATATTGTGAATATTCTTAAAATAATTATATTAATTTTTGTCAAATCCCTTGTTCGTTTATCAATCTTTTGAAGTAAAAGCAAACAAAACCAACATTTTGTAATAGTTTTTAAAAATGAATTATTCAAGAAAGTTTTAAAAATATATTTTTGTGTTTTGTTTTATAAAACTACATTATTTTGTAGATTTATTTTTATTAAACCACATTTTTTCCTGGCATGCTGATAAGATTAATGGAGTTCTCCCTGTGAAATCTTATTTTATTTATCAGTTTAAGTTATAGAGGCTCCCCTGTATTTAATATGAATGACTTGTCTAAACACTGAATCATACGTAATTTATTTCAGAGCGCGAATCAAAGTGCAATTAAAGCCGAGATCGAAACACACAACCAAACAAAACTATTGGAGATATATGTTTGTTTGCAATGTGTTTGTGAAGGAATGTGTCACATCAGCAGCTGTTTTTTTCATTCGTATAATACAGCCAAATATTGATTTTCCATGGGGGCGGCAAACATTGCCAAAAATAATTATATAAACAATAATGCCGAGCTGAGAGCGGGGAAATATCTTAATAAGAGAGATTGTTTAAAAACATAACTAAAATGCCGGCAAGCGCATTCAGTTATATAATTTGGCGGACGCTTGCAAATCGGAAGAGTTGTGCATAAATATATGTATGTATAATTCCGGTTTATTTCGAGTTCTCCTTTTGCGGAAATTGGGGAACAATATTTTTTTTTTTTGGGGTGCGGAGGGGTTTTTGCAGTTCGCTTACCTGACTGCCGAGCACAACAATTTGGGGCAGTTGTATCGAATCGGAGCCCACCGTGTTGAAGACGTCCTGCAATTTGTTTATGACCGGAATTAGGGCCTCCATCGTGATTGAGATGTGTGCCGGGGGTTCTTCAGATCGCGTTCCACTCGGTTGGCGATTAATCCACGCACATTCAGGCCGTTCTTAGTGGGTTTTTCTGGTTGACGCGAGTACCTAAAGTATTTTTGCAATACGCCAGTGTTGCACAGCGAATTTTTACTGATCTGGCGGGGCTGCCACATCGGTGGAAATCGACTGGCCTGGGCTGCTTCTCAAACGGTTGTTATCGGCCATCACTAATTTTTGGGCTGCCACCTTTTGCTTGAAGTATACATTTTAAAATATGCATTTTTAATTTAAGGAACTCCTCAATTAAAATTGTAAATTACAGTTTCAATTTTCCTGAAAAAATGAAATTCAGTTTGTTGCGCTAAAATTTTAGTATTGCCACTTTGAGTTCATCGTGAGCTTTCCAGGCCCGCCAAAGCTCTGATTTAAATAATTTACCGTTAATGTTTTGAGATTTGTGCTTTTAATTATACAAAATATGAATCCAAAACTTCTAAATCTGTTAATATCTACTATAGAAACTACTTACTTATTCTAACTCTTTTTCTGTTAATTTTATTTCAATTTTGTAAATCATTTTTTTAAGGTCACAAATATATTGTGTATACTTTACTATTTTTTATGGAAATGTAAAATTGTTAAATGACATTTACTTTAATAGCATGAATGTAATACCCTTGAAAGGGTATTCAAATCTAAAAGTTGGAGCAGCAGCCAAGTGGTCAGACCACGTGCACAAACAAAGTGAGTATAAAAAGGGACAATCTAGGGACAGGGTCTCAAGTGCTCGAGATTTGCATGAGAATTGGGGCAATGGGGCTGGGAAACCCCTCAGAGTTCTACAAAAATTGGGTGGCGGCATTGTTATACACCCAGAACCCCCACTCCTCCAGACATTTCTCAACCACATTCGATTGCCTGCCATGCATTGTGGGTGAAAATGCCTGGCTCATCTGTCGTTTTATCGGTTTATTTCATTGCTCTAAGATTCGAGGATGCTTGTCGCCCGGTACACTAAGCATTCAAAATTCGATAGTGGCCCAAATGGTCCAGAATATTGGACGTATAGTATTCCTCCCACTCACGTTTGCCTCAATTGTCCCAGTTGATAACAATTCGCATTGTTGTTTGCCGGCTTCTCACAGCTTTCTTTGAATTGAAAATGACAATGAAAATTGTTACGTGCATTTTGATATAATTTTTTAATCCTCGCTCATCGCTTTAGCTATTCAAATATCTTAATTTTATCGAATGCCATTTGTGGGCTTACATAAATGTCAAGTAAAAAGTAGTTTTACATAACTTACAGCCTCAAAAAATATTCCATAATTTAAAGTAAAAATTCATTAATTTTAGGAAAAATTCTTTCAACATATCAACATTCAAATATTTATCGTTCTACTTGAAAAAAGGCTTATATTTGATGGAAAAATAAAATGCTCTTAAACTCTTTCCCATTTTAAGTTTATTCATTAAAGTTGGGATGCAGACTAATCTAATTTTTTGCTTCATTATTATACATTTTGGTGCGTGGCAAGCGGGCTTCCTAAGCATTTTCATAGATAAACTTTTGGCTTCCAATTAACAAATTTGGCCAGCAACTTTGCCAGCAGCACACCTCCGCATTGTGTATAAATATTTCAAAATTTCAGCCATCAAATTGGCATTGTTGGACCGGTAGGAACTTTCGTATCTCGCCTGACAACTTGCCGAAATGTGCGGCGTGCAGAAGTTCTTGACTTGACAGTTATTGCCAAAGACGGGGGCAAAATGTGCCACCATTTTTGGGGGCGGAATATTAATTTGATAATTTTACGGCTGAATGCAAATTCGGTGTCAGAGTCTTTGGCTCTCTAATTGACTGACGAATATTTAAAATATGAATTTCAAATGAAGTTCAACGAGCGTCGGCTCTTTTTCTTTTCTCTTCTTTTGCTGGATTAATTATGAAATAATGAAATCATGAAATAATGAAAAGATGACGATGACGATGATGATGGAGTTGGAGCTGGAACTGCTTTTGCCCCGGTAGAGCATTAATCATGTGAAAGTAATTTTGTGCATTTGCATGCGTTGCAGAAAACGATAATTTGCATCCATCATTTTCAAGTGTTTCTGCAGGATTATAGTGCTGCAAGGAGCAGTCTGCATTAGCTTGACGAAGCGTTTCCCTGTCATATCCTGTGTGTGTGTTTGTGTGTGTGTCGTATGTGCGTGTGTGTGTGTGTGGGGATTCCCCTCATTATCCAACGTCGTGTCGTCGTCAATTATTCTTGTTCTACAGCGCAGGCTGCCTGGAAGAACTTTGCATTTAGTTGATGAGCTTCTCGTTTCCTACAGAACTCCCCTTCCTTCTTTTCGATGATTTCGATGCTTTCGCCTTTCATCTTTCAGCTGACTGCCAGTTGATCAATGGCTCTGCCCGTTTTCCATGGTGTTTCATGCAATTACGTATTTATATTGCGTATACGCCATGTGGAGACGAAGGATGGATGGAGAGACCTTTCCCTCCGAAATGTTCCTGCCACAACTGCAGCAATAATGAACTTTGATTTTGCCCTTCACATGAATGTTTCACAGCGTGTGGCCTGGGCGGAAAATTTGGTGCGAGAGTTGAAGAATATGCGATATAACTGCTGATTGATGTGGTTTTCAGAAGGTTCTTATTAAAGGCTTAAACAAATTATTTTATTTATTAAACCTTATTTAAAAAGAAATTATATTTTAGCATACCACAAAGACTCAATAAGAAGAAGGCCTAATGTATTTTAATTTATTGCTTTAAATCAAATTTCAAGCAACTCCCTTTTTTTTAAAAAAATATTTTGCCAAATTTTCCACAAAAATAAGGTAATTAAAATAAACTTTATCCCTCAGTTTTATGAAGAGCTGCTCATTAACGTTATTTAACCCATTAAGGGGCCATAAAATTTCGTTTCCTTGTGGCCAAAAAAAAAAGAGTCTATTAAGTGGGTTGAAATATGAAGACCATGGGTGCAGTCACTTGGCTGCTTTTTTGGTTCGCCCCGGATCTTGGCAGGATGTGGTTACAATTTTGCAGATGTCGCCGCTTTTGGCACCAAACTTTTTGGTCATTAATCTGCCGGAGAACGCGACTACCAGATGCCGGCGAGAAGTGCGAAAGTATCGCACACATGTTTCCTTTTATTTACTTTTATTTTTTTGGCAATGCTCTGGCTCTATGTTTAATTGGATTTGCAGCTAAGCGGAATTAGAATGCTCCGTGGGAAAAGTGTTGAGTTACATTTGCATATTCGAGCTGTGGCATCTTGAAGGAAAATACCGCAGGCACACTTGAAAAAATAAGCTTTTGGTTTGGCAGTAAAATTTCTTTTCACATTTTTTGCCCAGAAAGTCCTTAAAAAGTGTTTAAGATTTGTAGAAGTTTAAAGTATTTAAATAATGTAACCCCTTGATTTAAATATTTTATTAAAACGTTTAAATTTTGTAAAACTGTGTTAATAAATGTTGAGAACCAAAATGAATATTCAATTTATTTTAGCAATAATAGAAGATGGGAAAACATTGAGAGAAAATTCTTCAACTCTCTTAAAGAGATTAAGAAATTAATATAGTAAGCTAAGCTAATTAAATTATTCCTTAAAAAAATGGGTAAAATGCGGTGCTATACCTTATGGATTTCGTAGATTTCTTAGATTTAGATCTTTTTAACATGTTTAATAAATTTTAAAACATCTTCTTTGCAGTGCCATTGGGAGGCGACAACAAGCAAGTGTAAATTTCACTTGAACTGATAATTTCACTCAATTTGTGTGCGCTGATGAGCAAAGTTTTCCCATTTGCATGAGACTACGTGTGCCATCTTTTCCTCGAAGACTCCCTTCTTTGGGATGCAAGTTTCCATCTTTAGCTTCTCCTTCATCTATGCTTGTGATGATTTCTTTTTTTTTTTTTGTCGCCGTCGCTGAGTTGAAGGTGCCAATTAGGGATTTCCGCCTCAATTACTTTTGCGAGCACACGAAAACCAAGTTTGTATGATTTTCGCATGACAAACTTAGGGCTTTCACCCCTACAACCTCCCCTTTCCCCTGCCCTTCAAAGTGCCTGTTTCCTTTCGCGGAGTATTCACTTCCCCCAAAAAATGTAATTGCACGAAGTGCGCCCCCGAAATGTTGGGTGTGCGTGATAAAAAACTCGTTTGCATTTTACATGTTTCATCTGCAGGTGCAGAAAGCTTGAATAGTTCATGTGGCTTTTCTGGGGACTTGGTAATTTCCATTTCTAGTGAATGGGTTTCCAGCTACTTGATTGCCTCTGCGATTGCCTTAAAATGATTGCAAATATGTAGGGGAATGTATAGAGAAAGCAATATCTGAAAATATACTGACTGATTGGTAATGTTTCATTTTTCAATAGATTTTTTAGTGTACATTTTAAAAATTAGTATATATATAGTAACGAAATTAAAGAAATGGAATAGTAAAAAAATATCTTGCTATCAAATTGCATACTAAAATTAAATATAATATTTTCATTAAATTCAATATATATTAAATAAATGGATTCATTATTATGATAAGTATGAACTTTTTTAATATCGCGATTAAAGTACATGTTTAACTAATTTTAAAATTTATTAAAACTTTTCTAATGTTTCCGGGCAGATACGACATATGTTCTCGATCAAACCGTCTTACTCTTACCGAGTATTGAGTATTACATTTCTAATTTGACCAAGTTCTAATGCTTTGATTAACGAGACTCTGAAATAGGCAACCATGCAAACGAGTTTCTGTAAATGCTAAATACACTGCCATCAGGTCGAGAGCCTTTCAAATCAAAACCAATATCGGACGAACGACAAAGGCAAACGTTTCCGTACCTTTTGTCAAGTCACGGAAAGGCCGAGAAGCACTTAGCAATATTGCATTGCAACCGGCATCAAATCGAAGTGGTTAGATATCGAAGGGAATTATTTGTCATTCGAGAATGGGAAGTGGGAAGGGGGAGGAAATGAGGAAGGGGTCAGATGTGTGACGATTCCGGATGGGATCCTTGGCTCGTCCTGCTGCTTAAGTGTAATTAAATTCACCCGCGCCCATCCCTCAGAGTGTGGCTCATCAAATGGATTGATTTATGATGATGCCCACCTCCTGCTCCTCTAATTCCATCCTGCCTGCCACCTGACGAGGCATGACATAATAAATCGTTATGTCCTGGATGAATCCTGGATCCTGAGTCCTGGGAACTGGGTCCTGGGACTTGCGACCTGGCACAATGACACCGACTCACATGTCGGCCGTGCACAGATTTGAAAATTAATTTGCGAAAAGTTTCGCCTGCTCAAATCTCGCATTTCGCCTTCTATATGCGCTATATTTATATTTATTATTTAATTTTGCCCCGCTTTCTGTGTACTTTAGCGTATTTTTACGCTCCACTGCTAAAAGCTGCCTCGTTCTTTTTCTTTTCCTGTGTTGACGGCAAAGTTTAATTTTTATTGTTGTTTGACTTTGTTAAATGATTTTTATTGCCTTTCTTCTGCGCCGCGGGGTGGGCGAAGAAGCGGCGAAGCCTTTGTAGGAATTTAATATAACTGCTGTGACCATATTGCCGAGCAAACAATGCACAACGTTCCAGTTTCTGCCAAGCTTCAAGTTAACGAATATCCACCTCTTCCTTTCTTCCACGTCCTGCCCTTTATTGCTCTAGAATTTATTGAAGCTCTCCGCTGAGTTTGACGGTTTGACTTGAGATATGAGGGCCATTTGATTGTTTTGTACAAACCGAGGAGTGGATGCCGATTTGTGAAGTTTGTCAGCCAACAAACCCTAAAATATAACTGACTATGGACAAAATCACAATGAAGGTGAGAAATGAAAAGCAGTCTCGCTAAAAACCGCAACAAAGAGAAGCCAATTTAATGAAAAAGCTGAGGATGCAGCTGCGTTCAAATTTATGGCATCACAAAAAATCCATAGATTATAAAACCCAAATACGACTATCATTAAATACATAATTATAAATAAAACTTTGGACAATATAACAAAAGAAAACCAATCTTTTGGATTTGGTTAAATGCTAAAATATAAAATCAAATTAAAAAAGAGCTTGGTATTTGGAATTTGATTTCTGCTCTTAAAAATATTTGAGCTAAGAAAAATATATTATTTGGCATGTTGGCATATTATTTTAACCCGAGCTGTTGTAGAAGGTACTTTTCATATTTTCTCGAGGAATATTTGGCGCCACCACAATAAAGGCGCCTTTCATGAGCCTGGCGTTCAAATAACTTTTTTGGTGGTTAATTGAAAGGGTTGAGCATTAAATTTAATTACAGATGCCGAAGTTGAGTACATTCAGTACAAGACTTTGATCTTCTTGACACACCGCAAATTAAATATATCTGCATTTTTTAGTCAGATAAAAACAACAAGCTAAAACTAATTTTAGTCAGTAAAAAGGTATTTATTAAAAAATAATAAATAAAATAAAATACAATATAAACGATATTAATCTTAATTTTGGAAACATATCTTTAAGACTTGATGCCCTATGCCCATCAGTTAAGTGGGTTAATTATCCCAGCAAATGTGGATTCAGACAGCCCGGAGCTTCAATTTGTCTGTCCACTTTTGCGGGAATGATTAATTGCAGTTTGCCGAAAGCCAGTTCGAATCCACGAGTAATGAGTCGACGTCGAATGAATTGCATAATCAGCTGTCAATTACAGTGCTGTCAGATCTGCGGCAGTTGGAGTAGCCTTTATTCGATGCAGCATTAAACAAATTGCGCTGCAGTCCGATGCGAATGAATTGTGAATGGCTGGCAGGCGAACAATGCCTTTTGGATTAGAACGAATAACGAGCAACGAATAACGAATAGTTTCCATGGATGGCCTGCATTTGTGTCAACTGAATTGTTATGGATGTATGTTTTATGTTTGCATTACTGAGCGGTATATCTTTTTCAATTCCCCCTGCTCGGCCTCGTTTTGCCGACGATTGTCCTGCGAAGGACAATGTACGCATTGCGTCACAGCAACAGAGAGAGATACGCCCATTGTTCGAGCTGAAACAAAGCCAAATCCTGTGATGCGACATTGTGCCCCCTTGTGAGCCGTTCGTTCCTTCAGCCTCGGCTTTAGTCATAGTTTTAATCTCACTAATGGCTGGCAGGGTTTCAAGTCAATGGCTACAAAAGCCCACAGAATCCTGTTCATGTCACAAAGGTCGTTCGCTGCACTCGACAACTCAATTTCTCCCCCTTTCCTAAAAAAAAAATAAAGATTGTAAACACAAAGCACAGCTCATATACACATCAGCTGGCCCATATTACTTGGGTTATGGTATGTGTATATGAATTTAGGTATACAAAGTTTTGTAGTATTTAAAACATATAATAATAAACCTTTATTTTTATTTAAGCAATGTTAGTTAAACCCAAAAACTCTTAACTCATAAAATTTTGCAAATCCAATACTCTAAAAGTAAAACAAAACATAATTATCATCAAAGTTGTGCTTTTATAGTTAATCATCAATAATACAATAATTATTATAATCCATAGTCTGTTGTATAGAAAGTCAATAAGTCAATTCACACCTGAGTCTGAGTCTCTCTGAGTAAATTCTATAAACTAAGTTTGTATTTCCCAATCAATAAACTAATCTCTCAGATAGCTTTTATATAGAGAGTGATTGAAAATCAACCGTACTCTATTCTCTACCTGGCTTGCAAAATGAGAATAGAATTATAGAACCTCAGTTAATCTCGGCAACTTGGATCGCAAACAAGTAACTGCCGCAATGCGCGAACTAGAAATACTACGAATATGTTTGATTTTCGGTTCTCTATTATTGTGCAATTGTTTTGCTGGTAAGACTAAACGTTTGTGGTTATTGCCGAGTAATAATAGTTTTTTGCTAATAACAGATGCCAAGCCATACGTTAATGACTTTGTGTTTCCCTCTGAGGATGAGCAAAATAAACGAGAATATCCTCTTTGGGAGCCGATCAAAGTTGATCAAGGAACCGAATCCAGTGATTACAATGGACAACGGGGCGTATGGGTAACGAGCGATGTTAAAAGTCTAGATAAGTGCCGCGACTTTCAACTTGATGAGTCTTCTGGATACGTTCGTTTGATTTTCATCAGTTACAAAAAAGTCGGTGATCCTCTGGAGAGTTTAAATAAGGCACTAACTGAGGAACTCAATCTTCCGGAACTAGTTTTCAGTGTGAAAGTTGTGAAGAGCGGAAAAAGACGTTTAGTTTTTGAACTGCCAAATGCCTTGGACGCCTTTTTAACTCTAAATAATTATTGTAAATTATATCATGATCGGCATAATCTCACCTATGAAATTCTCAATGTTGAGGGTTCTAAATGAATAAAATAATACAAGATTTAAAGATAATATTTCAACCTGAAATAATTGCGTTCTATTTCCCCCAGTAATTCTAGTCAAGAATAGTTTAGAAATTCTATATTACAAATTGATCTGTGCTGTTAAATGATGAATGACGAGATAGTGTAGACTATATTTCTATATTCCATTATTAAGTCGGGGCTTACCGTATAGAATAATTGCCACTGATTATTTCTAAAAATAAAACACTATTTAAGTTATAAACCGATGAATTGCCATTGTAATCTTTAGCTCTAAAAAAAACCTGATCTGTATAAAAGTTTCTAAGAAGGTAAAGATGAGTAGGAATAAACATTTAAGGGTTTGACTCATCAATTGACATACTAATGGGTTTATAATCATCAATATCAATAAAACGAGGGGTATTCCCCCAATAAAGTAACCTCAACTGACCCCAAACTATTGTTTGCAGCAATCGAACAATTGAAAGCCATAAATATGGGAATGTGATTCAGAGCGAGCTTTGTTTGTAGCGGATGCGGATCCATTTGGACGTCGGTGGCCAGGTGAACGTGGACTACATGAATGCAATTAAGTTTGTTCGGCGTCATGACGCATTTTGTGTGGGTGCTTGGGGGGCAGTTTAGCTCGTCTATTGATGTTGCTGTTTTTGTATTAACTGGCCTGGGACACCCCAGTACCAGTGTGCCGGTGTACCCCGCTTGTTGTCGCGCTGGTTGCCCTCGCTGTTCAACATGGCCACAATGGAATAGTTGGAAATGGGAAGGCTGGTGAAGTGGGCGAGCGGAGCTTTACAATTTACACATTAATTATGAGCAGACATGTGTTGTAGGCGTTTTGGCCAGGATCCTGGCGCTGGCTCGAGTCTTGCGGCGCGGTAACAGGTGCCTCCTGTTACTTCATCGCCCTCCCCATACACTGCACAAAATTAATGTTAAAACTCTGAAATCATTACAACGTAATTCCTTAAAACATATGTACATTTATTAGCTGGGCCTAATCAAAAGTAGCTAAGAGCAAAACTAAGAAAGTGTATTCTTAAAGCCGCGGATTCCATTTTATTTCGTTTTTTACTTTATATTTTACAACTTTAAAGTACATACACACTTTCAAAGACTCTCTAAATAAATGTAAATAACCCAAGCAAACCATTTTCTCTGATTTATTTTTTATTTACATTATTCAAAGACTTTATTTAGTCTTTTTATATTTTTTTTTTGAACTAGATTGGTGAATACTATTTTTATTATATTATTATTATTATTATATTAAAAAATATGAAAATGTTAGCTAACAATCAGTCAATTTATAACGTTTTATTTATTTTTAAACTTTTAATAATAAAACATTTTTTATCGATAAAGAAAATAAGTCTGTAATGTTTAGATGCTTATATTACCTTTTTTCCTCCAAGTGCCGAAGTATGCAAATTCAGGCTAGCAAAATATGCCCCTGGCCGGGTTTTATGGCAGCGAATTAATGAACGCAGCCAACGAGCCTGGCAATAACAAGGACGTGGGGAGGGGTCATTATTTTGTCCATGTCCCTGCGCCGGCTTCTCCAGATCCTTCGTCCTTTAGTCCTTCGCAACCGGCGAATGCAATGTGGCCTGGTCAGCTTGCGGCTCCACGAAACACCTCTCTTAAGCCTCCCGCCGCCGTGTGTAATAATAGCAATAATTTATCACCCCGGACTCAAATTATGCATGAACTCAATTGTGCGTGAAATTAAATTTTAAGCGCAAACAAGACGACTTGTCGGCTCGGCCCCTGTTTACCCCAATAATTTGGCTAATTTCACTTGTGAGAAGCCATCGGCCAAGGCAACCCGGAACCCACAAGCCATCCAAGCCAAATATAATTGAAAATATTTCAAATTGCTCAATGCAGCCACAAATGACATGAATTGGTTTTGCTCTAATTGAGAGCTTCTTGCGTTTCAGTTTCAGCGTTTAAATTGGAAGTCCACTTTAAGGATTAAGGAAAAAATTATATTCATTTAATTCTCTCAGATTCGAAGAGCTCTGAAAAATGAATACCTGAATTGTATATTTTGAGCTGCAATAATCTTGTCTTCTATACATTTAGATATAGAACTCAGATGACCATTTTGTTGAAGCCTGAAAATAAAACAAGCAAAAATCGAATTAATCAATCACATTTCGAATTTTAAACAACTTTTATCATCTCCAAACTTTTCTTCAATTCACTTTATTTCCTTCTCAAACTTCTAATACTCAAAGATACATATTCGAGTCAGTTGGAATAAATTTGTCGGCGCAAAATTCCCAAAAGACATAAAATAGCAAACTTTTCGATTGCATTTTTGTCGCAAAAGTAGCTCTGATTGCTTTAAAAATAATTTATTGAGTCAATTGACTTTTGCAGTGGAGTCTCCGCAAATAAACGCACTGCAATCGAACTTACAATCTCCGGGGAGCCCCACACATTCACTTGATTTGATTGTGTTGACTCTGCAGAGGGAAATAAACTTAAGTGCAGCACAGCCCCACAGTTCCACGTTCCTGAGTTTTTGGTTCGCTTCGGTTTCATTCGAAATTTATTGCGGCCGGAGTTCGTTCACATGGCAAGTTAAAGCTTCGGTTACATGACTCATTCAAACTGCCGGAATTTGCTCATTTCGGGGCTGGGGAAAAAGCCCGGACCACGGGCATTTGCGAAATTCTGACTCAGACTCTGGCCAAATGCAAACCGAGTCACACATGTCAATTCAATTTGATCGGAGGACCGTGACGGATGAAGCAGGCCTAGCCGGAGCTCAAGTTGAGTCCTTGTTTCCACCAGGGACAACACAACTCCACTGGCAACTCGATAGGGGCCTGGTTGAGGGGGACCTGTCTAGAATTGGCCAAATAAAAATGTCTCTTTTTCATTTCCATTGATTGACAGACGGAGTCGAAGAAGGAAAATGTCTCCTTCTATATGCACTGTGGCTTGTCATTGAAATATCATTTATAATTGGAAGGCATTTCCAAATGCCCAAGTCCATTTTAACTCTGTGAGCAAGATAAACAAGAAAGCAAATCAGAGATGATGATTAAAATTGGTTTTACAAATAGTTAAATAGTAAAAATATATATCTGACTATTGAATTTAAAATTGTATATTTAAATGAAATATAAAACCATAATAATAAATACAATGCAAATTTACTTTCTGGATTTAACAATAAAATATTTTATTTAATTACATCAACTTTCTACCACTAAACAGTCTGTAAAGAGAGTCTCCACTTGCATTCAGCTATTTAATTTGAAACCCACCACCAATTCAGCAGTCACATTACAGTTGTTGGGCGACAACCGAAGTAAAGCTACAAAATGTTGTAGCTTTGCGGTCGTCGAGTGGATTGTAAGTTGGTCGTTTGGCTTTTGTATAAGAGCTAAGCAGTGAATTAAATGTGAATTTATATACCAACGTAGATTGATTAAAAAATAAATAAAATATGATACCATTAAATAAGTAACAACAAAAATTAACAAATACATAGGGCCAAAAAAAAGACCATAAAAACTTTTCATAAATATTCCCTTTTTAAAATCAAACTTTTTAAGTAATTGAATTCATATAGTAATTCAACCAAGCAAGTCAAAGCTAAGATTTATTCCAGCGTAACATAAAAATAGCACAAATAAATAAATATTATTTTGAAATTGAATTTATGGCAAATGGTAGTGCGAAAAGATGAAAAATGTGTATCAATACTTTTGGCAAAGGATGCTTGCAAAATGCTGAGGACAGATATTTTATGTTTTCGTTGCCGCAATTGCTAGTTGTTCGACACTTTCAGAAGTATTGCTGGAACAACAAAAATGTATGTGATAAATAATGCCAAATCGAATATCATAAATAAAAACAATTTTCGATTTGCTCTTTGGCAAAGATTTTTTGGAGAAAACCAAGTACAGAATGTATTTTATTCCACAAACAATTTGGTATATTTTTAATGAAATATATGCTCAGATTTTTGCTATCTGGAAAATTTTTAAACTTAATCAGCTTACGTTTAGCAGATGTCGATGTGCAAGTTAAATCCTTTTAAACTGGTCTTATTAAAAACAAATATACTTCACGGCTTTAATGTCGTTGATTCACTTGTGGGTGTGCGGATTACCCCACTCCTGTTTTGGCATCAAGTATCTCTTTTGTCTCGTTGTTGGTCGCTTAATTAATTTATTTAATTACATACCCATTTGCATTCATTTTTAAACAGCTGGCAATGTTGCCATTATGTCGAATTCATGTCTGTTTTCGTTTCCCTCAAAATGAATAACAAACTGAACGAAAATATCAGCAAATTATGCATCGCCTAACTGAGTCTGTATATATTTTTATCAATTGCTTTTGTGGCAATGACAAGCTGGAAACGAATGGAAAATCAATTAGGAAATGTAATGGTGTGCAAATAATCATAAATTGGGTTAAACATTGATCGCAACAGTTTTAAATCTAAGCCGAAATAATGTAATGAAGTCAACGGATTGCTGGGTATTGGAACAAGGCTTAAAATGAAATAACGTAAATTTTAATGACCATGATAATGCTCAGATTAAACAAGGAAACCCTTTTAACAAAAGACTTAAAAAGTTTAAAGCCCTCAAAAAGGTAAGCAAAAATCGTTAAACTCGAGCATTACCTTGAAGGTTAAGAAACTTTTGAAACTCAGAAAATTCGCTAAGATTGCGTATCCGTCAGGTGGGCCACAACATTTAATCTTCGTAATGTGTATTAAATATTTGAGTACAACTAGTAAGACTTATAAATTAGTAAAATTATCTTTTTTAATAGATTTTAATTGATTAAAATTATAATTCCGGCTATGGCTTTCCGTCAATTAGTTTAATTAGTTGTTTAATTAAAAATTGTGTTTTAATCCAAAGCTAGAAACCAAAAACCGCAGTTTTGATTTTAAAATGTAGGAGTGAAAACCAGCCTACACAGCCTAATTAATTAATAAAAGTTTACAAATTTAAGTTTACATTAAATATGAGCCACTACAAAGCACATCCTAAATATTCGCATAAATATTTAAATGGCCATGCTTGTGCCGAATAAAAGTCCCATCGAAAAGTCGCATGCATGCATGCAGCTAAAACCAATAGCCAATTTCATATGATTCGGTCATGTAATTTTAAGAGCTAAAATCCCTGCATCTCTGATTTGCATTGGAATCCAAATAAAGAACGGGGCTTGAGTCGGACGCATACATATTCAGAAAGATTTCGCATGCGGCGCACATTTTTGAATACATTTGACAATTTTCGTAAGAGAAATGAGAAATATTTGCATTTACTTGAGTAGCAGCAGCGACAACGACGACTGCGACTACGACGACGACGACGGCAATGCAAAAATGTAATTTCCATGAAAGCAGCCAGCGCTGGAGAGGAATGGGCTTGAGAATGGGGTGTGGGTGTGGCGTTACGGGATGTGGAGTCATGAGCCAAGCCGGAGTCATCCGAAGTGGCTGCAAGTGCGCAGGCATTCGGGCCTTCCCCCAAGCCCTGGGTTTCACTGTGATCCCGGCATTGCTGCACGCGGAGAAACGAATTAATCTCATATGTTAATATATTTACATAAATTTATAATTTAAACTTTTGAAAAAAAGTTTATATATGGATTAAATAAATAAATTTTTATTTATATACATAGGTAAATTACATATTATATAATTATATAATTCTTAAGTGCTTGATTGAATTCGAAATTCTTAAATTTCGACTTCTAATTTATTAACTAACAAATAAAATAATATTTATATTCCAGACATTTTTGTTCATTTACATAGGTGAATTATAGATTATTTATTATTATTATTATTTTATTCCTATAATTTAGATATAAAATTCCTTATAAAATGTAAAAGAAATAAGTGCTTTTTTTCACTAAATTATTTTTTTAGTGCAGGCAGTAAAACTGTGTAGGCGAGGAAAGTTTCCTGGCGTGTGGGGACGACGAGGCGTTGACGGCGGTGTCTATTGTGCGGGTTAGTAGCGGCTGCATTTGCATCCCGACAGCAGATGCTGCACTCACCCACCAGAATCCAGAATGCAGAATTCAGAGGAGGAAGGGGATGCGAGATGGGCGATGTGGGCGGACTGAGAGATTTTCCAGAGCCTGTCCGGCTGGCATGAAATATTTGACTTTTGATTAAAGCACCGACTCAAGTGCTCGACTACGAGCTCCCTGGCGTTCTGCCCTGCCACTTGACAAGATTCACTTGTCTCTCAAATGCATTTCATATTGTGTTGCATAATTTTCTGCGGTTTCCCCAAGCTCTAATGTGGGCAACCCCTAACAAAAAGATCCAAAAAAAGAACGCTCGACTTTGTGAAAAGTTTTCCAAGAAGTTACTGGCGAACTAGTTCCGTCGACGTTGTCATCGGGCCTGTTGTTGTGGTGTTTGCGAAATATGCATTGTTTGTTGCGGTGCAAATATAGCAGTCGTTTCTATTTCTATCTGGCTGGCAAAAGTGTTGCCCAAGCTGCTGCACTTGTGCCAAAACTAAACAGAGCGAGAAGTTTTATGGAATTACACGTTCAAGTGCCGAACAACCCCTCAATGGCATGTGATGGAAAATAAGTTTTGGGTCCTGCACTTGATTCTTTACAGTTGGCTTTCTCAAACCGATTACCGTCAACTATATTTACTTAATTAAAATTTTAGAAATTTTTAGTTCTATAAAAAAACACTGTACAAATAAAAAAAGGCTTGAATAATATTTGTATTTTTGTAAAATATCAGAAAACTTTAACAAAACTACAATGAATTTTATTTAAAATTTTTAATATTTAATATTTATTGATTACCTGGTTACTTCATAATGTAAAGGTAAAGGTAAGAACTTGGTTGAAAGGCAACTACACCAAAGTTTCTTCTACTTATAACTTTTAAGTAAATATGGTTTATTGCAATACCAATTTGCTTAAGAATACCAATTTGAGTACAGAACCATATATCAATTGAGTTAAATTGGCATGTGAATGTGGACCACTTGAGCGCGGCAAAGACCGAAAAATCTTCGAGGCAACACTTTGTTCGAGTCAGGACAAAAAATTAATCATACGCTCTGGTTGCCAGCACAGTCGAGGGGAATTTCGCCGGGATCAAGGGGAATATTATTGCGGTACAAAGAGCAAATTAATTTTTCATAAAGGGAGAACCACGCGGCCACCGCAGCGCTGGCAAAGGGGTCCTTGTACCTCCAGGACCTTCTCGTCCTGCTTCTCTTGCTCCTCATCCTCCTCCAGATCCTGCGGTTTGCTGCTCACGCACGTACCTGGCACACCAAACACACACGGTTATACAGATATACACTCGCATATACGGGCTGGGCGCAATTAATTTTCAATGTGCGCTTTATGCAGCTCCTTGCCGGCTCCGGATTTCGTTCTCTCCGGCGGGAAAAGGGGAAAAATGCGGCTGCCAAGGTCTCCAATCCCCAGTTGCGATGGCGAGTGCGGCGGGGCGCACTAATTGCCACACAAAAAGCGGCAAAAAGAATTGCAGCCCAGCCCTTCGAGCTCGAGCCCTCGAACAACTCTTGATCGCATCGCTGGCTAATGTGATGTGTGCTTAATTTCCGTTCTTCAGCTAATTGGCCTCGTTTGCCTGGCATTCGCTAATTACTTAATCATCAGCCGCACTGACAGCCCCTAGATTTTGAATAAATGAAAAAATCACGGCCATCTTTAATGCAAGAAACTATAAGAGCGAACAAAAAAAATTGGAAAATAATAAAGGAAGTAATGGCTTGAGTCAAAGTATGTTTTTCTTCACAGTCCTCACAGAAAAATTAAGCCTCTTTAAATTTCTTTTTTGGGTGTAAAAGTTCTACACATTTCCCGTTTTTCTTAGTAACTGAATCATGATCATTTAATTTATAGACTATAAAGTCTAATTATTTCAAAAAGATAATTGGTAATCACAAAATAATCTACAAATAGAGCGTTGTAAAACAAAACAAGATGTGTTTATTCACATTTGATATATACTTCGAATTTTATTTCAATGTCACTGCCTCTTGGGCCTTATCATCATTTGAGCACGTTTTAGCGAGTAATTCTGCCCCTTAAACTGATACCAGTTGATGCCCTTTCCATAGGTGTTATCGCCATACTTGCCAGCCAAGTTGCTAGAGAGAAATTAATAAATAAATATATAATACATTTATAAAATATAGTAACTTAGATATTCACCTGTGATGACAGTCATTGTGCCACCAAGCACCGCTAAAATGTATGGCACAATTTACAGTTTTATGTTTGTCGTTGTCGCGATCTTTGGTGGTAAATTTCTGGCCCAAATGTGTGGCCATAGCATCGCCGGCATTACCCGAAGTATTGCCCAATGATTCCAGGGCGAAACCATCCTCTTCCGAGCCAATTCTGAAATTATCGTATATCTGGTACCGCCGTTCTCCCTTATTGTCCTCGAGCAAAAACAATAATTCCTGGGTTTCCGACGAAGTTATGGCATGCAGCTTGTCGAGTCCCAGGAAAAATTCATTCTCCAGTTTTCCAAAACCATTTTTATAGTCATTCCAATCTCGGAAAAAGTCCTCACTGCCGTCTCTACGACGCAATATAATGGTCCAGCCACCACCGTGACTCAGCTGATCGCAGGCCACCATAAAGGGGTGCTTACTGTACTCGGGCACCACAATGACGTTGATTTCACTGTGCTGCGTCAGCACCGAAGGTTCGGCGCAACTTTTTCCGTACAATTTTGTCTCTACTCCAGTTCTTGATAGGCATTTTTCCAGTTTCTCAGATAAGTCATCCAATATCTCTCCATGTCGCTCCTGCTCCACACTAAGATTTAAGCATGTTAATATAAAATTAATTTAATTTAAGAGAAAATTCCAACCGCATTGCTTCCATCGCGTTGCCGCAAATCGTTGATAATTCACACACTTTTTCAGCATTTATAAAGACGAATATATTAAAGATTAAAATTGAGAATGAGTAGAAGCGCAGCATGGTGACTGTAAAGAGCAATTGATGATCGCAGACTGAGCTGGCAAGTATTTATACAAAGACGACGAGCCAAGAAATATTCGGATTTTCCTATCGGCAAAACCCAGTTTATTTTAGATTAATACAGTGCTTCCCCGAAGATTATTTACATTTACGTTTATAAGCGCCCAAGTAATTTGGGAATAAAACAACAATTATTTTATATACCTTTCAATCAATAATGCCTATATTATTGCCCAAAAACCACTTCTCATCTGGTTGTTTTTTGCACTGGAGGACATGTGTTTCAGTGGATTGCACTCGTATCCATCAAATTCGTTGGGTTGTCAACGTTTCCGGTCTGGCGAGACAACCAGGACAACCAGGACATCCAGGACAGCCAGGACAGATGTCTCTTGGTTTCGAACTTAGTAACGAGCTCATCCGCAGCCCAGTCACCAAAACCCACTGCTGTCTGTCAAATTGAGCGCAAAAGCCTTGGCAGCCAGCTCAGGTGACATCAGTTCCGTCTCGTTACAGTTTGAAGTTTACCGTGTGTGACAGGCCTGGGGTTTTGTGGGCGGACAACCGCAAAAAAGTTCAAGCGAAAAGTTTTCAGAGTGCAGAGACAAGTAAAAACAAAGAATTTTTATTACACTCGCAAAAAAAAAAACCGATAAATTTTAAAAGTTTTAAAAGACTCCGATTTTGACTCTTGAAATATTTAGTTAGCAATTAGATAAATTTTTAAATATTTAGTTAGCAATTAGAGTACTCAACAAATTTTAAAAATAATCATAAATAATCATTAAATATATATAAAAATAAAAATAAATTTCCATGTATTCAATGTTTATTATTAACATATGTACATATAAAATACACTTTAAAATACTGCAAGTGTGTTATTGCTGAATCAAAAATCATCAAATCATCAAAAAACTTCATATTGATTATCTTTGAATAGATTCACCAATTCCGATAAGATTTTTACATTTCTAATTTGTATTATTTTCTTTAAAAAGAATATTTATTTTAAAGTAATTAATAAATATTCTCATAATGAATATTTTTGTTAAAAACAAATAAAATCCAAAAATATAGGCTTAAATAAAACTCAATTTTAATACTCTTATATTAATTTTTCTTTTGAATAGCATTTTTTTGTATTGTGTACCAATAAAAACTCGTGAATGCAGATCCCGGATTGATCATTTGTGGAATAGAGCTACAACTTTGGTTCGAAATCAAAGAAACTCTGGGCCAATCCCCCACTCTGCCCACGCCCCTGCCTGGCGACCGTTTTGATGGGGTAAACAGGATTTGGGGGGCATAAATCGAAATATTATCAAGATGCCAGCTGGTCGCGTCGCAACTAAATTGTTTGTAAATTTCTGCTCAGCTCTTTTCTTTTAACCCAGAGTGGCGCCTGCTGGACAAGAAAAACAGAGACAGCTACCGAAAATTGTGTAAACAAGTTTTACCCACCTATGGTGGCTACAATTTACAACTCGGCCAACATTTGCCTTAACATTTTTTGGGGTTTCACCTTTTTTTTTCGTTCGGTATTCTGGCTGGGTTGTATTTCATTTTACTTCAACACTCTCTCTGGCCGTGTGCCTGAGGGGCCAACTTTGGGCATAATAAATAACATAAAAATGAAGCGAATTCAACCTCAAAGTTCAATTCAAATAACCACTCAATAGATCTGCCGACTACTCCAGGGAACTTGATTCCTTTTCCTCCATCTTGTGCATACGAAATGGCCGCCGGCTGGCTGGAATAGACGATGAATTTAAATATGGCCAAATTGAGTATTGGGCACGTAATAAAAAAAGGACGAAGGCAGGGCCTTCGGATGGTTGGACTGTTGGCCGGTTGGACGGCCGTTATGTATGGCATCGTAAATAAACCCTTTTTTTACTTAATCCAAATTCGTCCCCGGGGAACAATTTGTTACACAATTTAAAAAAAAAAAAAAGAGAAGAGAACGCTGCGAAGTGAGAAAGGCGTTTAGATTTAGTCCGAGTCGAGCTGTGTGTCCTTGTGTGTCCGGGACTCGGGTCAGTTGTGCATACATTGTCCCTATCCGAGCTGCAATATTTTCGCCATAAAATATTTATATTTTTTTCGCTCTCCACTCCACTGCCAGTAATAAGGTTTTAAATTTCCATTTCGAATACATATTTGATGTGCTTAGAAGACACAGCGAATGTGCAGGGCCATAAAAGAATCCGACGAGAGATATGAAGATGGACCGAAAAGGATTTGGAATTGCTTTACTTGGTGCAGGGTGTATTTTTGTGGTATCTGCAGTCGCTGATTTCGTTGCAGCAACATATTTTTGCTGATTAGTGTATACATATGTATAATTTGAAATTAAAATGTATTAAGTTTTCAAATTTTAAGGCCGCAATTTATTTAAACTCTTAACGCTTATATTATTAGAATAAACTGTAGCTAAAAAGATTAAGTAAATTAATAAGAGAAACAGCTTTAAAAAAATTCTGAAATCTTAAGATTGTTTCCCTGTTTAAGTAGTTAATTGCCCTGCCTAGCGATACATATTAATCTGTGCTAAGAATTCAAATAAGCTTTTAGACTGTTACAATGGCAAAGCCGTTCATCAGTTTCCTTTCTTTCTGAACTTTATTTACGAAATGAGCTTCAAACTTAATCAACTGTTTCGAAGATCATGGCTCTTTGGCCAAAAACTGTAACTACAAAGGCATATGGGGAAAAACAGAGAACAGAAGCCGAAGCGGCCGTGAATTGGAGCCAACTTTACCAAAAATTAGCGGAAACGGAAGCCAATCAGCTGGCAGCGGAAACCGCATTGTGCTGCAGTCCTTCAATTTCGTGGCTTCGATTATGATGAGCCGCTGGACTCCATAGACCTCATATTCCGTACTCGTACTCCAAAGGAAACCATCACGATGAGCTGGCTTTGGCTTTGCGGCCAGAACCGAAAATAATGGCCAAGAGCCAAATTACGTTTCCGCCATTTGGTGCCGGGCAGCTTTCGCTTGACCGGAAATTGTGAAAAATCAACTCGGTCGAAGGGCCACCACCCAGTGGACGAGTGCTTTTCCCCCAAGTGCGAGGGGCTAGTGTACAGAAAACTGACTTCGCAATGAAAATGACCGCTTAACGAGCAAATTTCAATATAAAATAAACTTAAGGAAAATATTTCAGAAGAGCGAAAAGAAATAACCGAGCGAAGTTGTTTCACTGCCAAATGAAAGGCCTCAAGGAGTTTATTTTAGAGATGGTAGCGTGTAAAAAGTATCGAACTTTAGTTTATTTATAAAATGAGGCAATGTTACCTATATTTTTTACCTTTTATATTTAAATATTTATTTTTAATAACTCCTGGATTTAAGATATAAGTAATTCTTAATAAATAAATCCACACCTCTAGTTGTTTGCCATATCCTCCCCCGAAAAGATATGCCTGGCATCTGGCAAACGTCTGCGAATTTTATAATGAAATTCCACAGCGTTTAATTATGCCCGGAGCTGTAAGTGCCATAAGCCCTCAGATCCGACAATGAAATTTGAACTCTATCCAAGCTCAGCTTTGCATGAAATGTATAAAATCATTACAACAAAATGTGCCAGAAGATTCACTAAATCGAATTTGAAAAATCATCAACCATGTGGACGGCAATTTGGCCCTAAAGGCATTTTTCATGCAATCCAATTATGTTAATGTTGTAATGAACGTTTATGATTTTAATGGGATTCCAGTAATATGATTAAATTCATTAAAATCAGACATTTATTTGCAAAAATATAACTTGAATATTGGTTAAGCGAATGCAAATATTTTTTATTAGATGTATTACAAAATTTAATTTAAGTTGAGTTGAGTTTAAGCACATTATATATAATTTTTGTAAAAGTTTAAAAGTTTAAAGTATTATAAAGTATAATATTGAATCATTTGTAAACACATGCAAAATAAACAAAACCTCTCAAGCTTATTCCAGCTTAAATTCCATCGTTTAAGGCCCTTAGGAAAAATCCCTTGTTAACATGTTCATCCTGGCCTCCACTTGAGGTATCTGAAGCCCAGTCCGATATCCATCCTCCACATACTATGTATATATGGCATAGTTTGTCCCCTTATCTTTGCCGCTACGTGAGCGCACGTTTGCGCATTCGTTAGCCTTAACTAAGGCCGCGTGCAAATCCGATGCAGACCATAAATTATACAGGGGAAATTTTTTGGGAAAAATTGTGAAAAGCGGGTGCCTGCGGGTCGCGATGTACGTGAGAAGTTTGGCCAAATGTCGCCTTGACAACAACAATAAAAAAAAAAAAAAAGGCAAACTGTTGCTGTTGATGCATTCGATAATTAAATAAGGCAAAACAAGATGTCGACAATTTGGGATTTGAATAAACACACGAAAGCTATTTAACTTTTGCACGACTACAACGAGCCACATCCGACCAAGCTTTTCCGTTTAGGTTTTCCAACCGGGGATTTTCCGCGCGCACGCAAAATCCAAAGCAAGCAAAGTTGAGGCGTCGTGGTCGAGGCTCTGTGAAATTAAATAAGTTGGGGAAACCGCTAACGAGAAAGGTGTCTGGCACTAGGAATTAATGCGGCGGTTATGCCTTGGGCTCCGGGCTCCGGACTCCTGACTCCCGGATCCCGGATCCCGACTCCTGGATCCTGACTGCCAAGGAAAATGGGTTGCGAATGCGGTGGTGGCAACGCGTAAAATTGCAGAGCATATGTGTTTGGAGCTTAATCTGTTTAGGCAACACGAGAAGCGCCTGCCGACAACTTGCTCTAAAACTTCTGGTAGCACTAACTTCTCCTGGCACTCCATAAGTTGGGCAAAGAGGTGGGGGGAGGGGCTGGGGAAACTCCAACGAGGTCACAGAATGATGCACTAGACCCGGTGGGCACTGAAAACACTGGCAGCTGGTTGCAAACTTCGAATTCTTTAAAAATGTCTAAGTTGCACTCTTTTGCTGCTGCTGTTGGCAGGAAATTTATTTTCGATGTCAATTTGTGGCGAAAATTTAATTGCTATTATGGACAATTGCATGCCTTATGCCTCCAGGCATCAAATTTCAAACAAGTTGTTTGGGATGCTCTCAGAAATAAACTTGATTTCAATTTGCACCAGCCACAATGACCAAATTGCTTCCCAACTGGGCTGTCACACCTTAATTAATACACAATATTTAGCAAATTACTATTTCTTCCGGAACTGAAACATTTTTATGGCCAACCGCAAACAGTTTGATATGTGCGAAATTGTGAACACTTTCATTTGTGGTTGAAATATATTTCAAATTATTTTATTTCTAAATTGATTTGTTTCTTTTTATTCAGTCGATCAAATGGATAAAATAAATATTTTTATTAGGCGTTTAACAACATTTAAATTGTCTTAAACTGATTTAATATTTTAAGGGGTTTTAATTTAATTTAAATTTATTTTTTATGAATAAGTTTAGTCGTTGGAAAATTGATTTAAACTAGACAGATATTAAATAAATTAATATTTTAAAGATATTTAAGCCTTTAACATTCAATGGGTTGCATGCTTGTCCTTTTTGGCTTAGAAATGTTTGTTTTGCAATTTCCTCACTTTCTCCCGCATTCCTGACCACGCCAATATGAAAAACCTTAGAGCTTTCTAATGGCAATGGAAAATATTTGTTTTCCATTAGCAGTTGACATCTTTTGATTTAATTACCTGCTCGCCTTAAGTCACCAGACTATGCTTTTGAATTTATCATGGCTCGGACAGAGGGAGCCAATGAATTATGAGCTGGAGACATTATAAGTAAAGTTTGCTTGCAGCAGTTTTCATTTCACATTTCGCATTTCGCATTCTTACTTACCTTTGGCCAGGTGCAAAAATAATATTCGTTATCAGTTTGTAAGCTCCGTGCATGAGACAAATAATGCCAACTGATTTACGGTGTGCGGGGCACACAAAACACTGTCCGAGTGCCCAGCAGGCTTAGTAGGGAGCACCTGACAACTGCAGGTGCAGGATTCCCCTGGCCAGGACATTCACTGCTAAACACGATTACCGAAAGGACCCAAGCTGAAATTCAATTTATGTAAGCGAACAAAATCCTCGAGTAAGTAAGCGGGCAGGAAATATTTTCACCAGAATGATTAGTTAATTAAAACGTCAGCTTTTCGGTAGCAATGAACTGCTTGTTTGACCATCGGCCTTTCTCCAGGACAATTATTAATTTGGCATAACATTTGATAATGACACGTCGGTCAGGACACCAAATTTAATTGCTTAATTGAAGATGGAAAGTCTGGAAGTCAGCTTTGCGTTTTCCTTTTACCAATTTTTTCGATTTACATAATAAGTCGGCAATCTAAATTAAAATCAACGAATGGCCACCATTTGCATTAATTAAGTGGCCGTTGGCCAGAAGCCAGAAGCCAGAAGTATTGATTAGGATCGTTTCTTTCCTCCGTTCTCCGTTCACCGGCTTCCTGTCATCATCATAAGGACAAGGACGAGGACGAGGGAATTCTCCCGAATATTACGTTCTACTCGGAGCATTGTCAGCGCCCTTAAATGTTTCAGGTAATAAACATAAAAACTAATTTCCCCCCAAAAAAAAAGCCAAGAATGTTAATCAAAAGATTGTCCTGCTAGATTGCGGCGGAACAACAACATCCAGGACGAGGACATCCAGAACGAGGACATCCAGGGCACCAGGACTCTGCACCATGCCAATGGAACTGAAAATGTGTGGAGCTGGAGCCACCAAAAGTGGTTTCTGGGTGGTTCGGTTGCGGTTTCTATTTTGTGGTAATTTCCGTTTATGTTTTTGAATTTTTTACTCACGGCTGCGCAAACACAACTGACTGCTGATGATGGCTGGTATTGTTTTTTTTTTGCAGAGTACCCACTGTACTTTTACGATTGTCTCCGGTGAACACTGCTCTTTTCGCCGTATTTGTTTTTATGGAATTAAAAATTCGTGCTGGCAAAGGGTTTTAATTAAGCGTCGTCGCAAAAAGGACAAAATGTTTTTATTTTGTTGTAACAAAGGGATTTTTTAAGCACATTTGTAGTTTTATGGGAAGAAAAGGATTTCTGCAGCCAATTATTTTATTTCTAAAGTTTGTATTTGTGGCTTATGCAGCGATTTGAAAAAAAACAGTATGAGTTTAAGTTTAAAGTTTAAGTTTAAGTTATATGTAATTTACAAATATTTGCGCTTTATTAACTTTGTTTTCTTGCAGTCTTAAATACTTATTTATTTATTTTCAATAAGACTGCTTGTCCACATAGTCTAAATCTATTATTTTATCCTGAGGTAAATAAAAATTAGGAAATTGTGTGTCTTGCCAACAAGCTTATTTTCAAGGCTTAAATTAATCGCTATATTGCTATATTGGAAAGCTCTTTAGTTTTTGTGTTGCTGCTTCATCACTTTTAATACGTTTTATCTTTTACACTGACCACTCAAACAATTGTTTTTATTCCCCTTGCAACCCATCGATTGGAGTTATTTAAAATGCAAATGGTAAAAGCATTGCTGTGATAAGCACAACATTTGGCACCTGCAAGCACACACAAAAAAAATAACTTATATTAAAAGTATTATTCTTTCACGGCTGCTGTGCATATTGTGCATTAATAAAAAACAAAAAGGAAGAAACAGAACGGGAACAAAGCGGCAATGCTTTCAACTGTAATGATAAATGAACGCAAACTCCGAACATAAATCAACAAAGGGAGGGGTGCGGGCACCTCTGTTGTTACTGATGGGATAAGCCCGACTTCAGCCGCGAACTAACTATATATATATATATATATATATATACGTGTATATCGTTATAGCAGCAGCCCCCTTTTTGGATGATTTAAGCGCGAATGCCTCGACTCGAAAATGTGTTGTGGGAAATATGCATAAAAGGAACACGGCAAAGTATCACGGGAAAACAGAGAAGAGCACCGGGGAATATATAGACACGCTCGCATATGGTTGTGTGTGCACGCGTACAATATTTTTAATTTTTCACATTTTTCAGCAAATGAAAAAAGGAGTGAAAAGCTAAAGGTGCACCCCAATCCCAATCCCAAACCTGGCCCACAGAGAGACACCTACGAAGCGCGAAAGACCGCCCGAAGGCAAATGGCGCAGCCACAATGGCATCCATGTGGGTCACCACGCCCTCTCCACTGACAATAGCACGCCCACCCACCCCATTTCAGCCCACTTTGACCCAACCCACTCCACCACATCCATATGCATTCGCATTCGTTGCCGTTTCGAGTTGAAACATTTTTTATAAAATTTTCCAAGGGGTGCCAAGGGTATGCCAGAAATATGGATGACCAAAAATATCTAATATAACAATTATAATAATAATAATCTAATATACAAGCTAAAAATTAAAATTACGCAAAAGCTTTCAATTTAATAAAGTTCTAATTCTAATACTGTTTATAAAATCGTCATCCCAATTGTATAGAATAAATTATTAACTAATTAATTAAATCAATTTCATTTAATTGAAGTTCTTACTTAATCGAAAACATCGTTTTAACATTAAATCTAAACGTCAAGTTTAGTAATTTTATTTATTAAGCTTAAGCTTATCTTAGCTTGTTATCTGTCCATGGTTCTTAAAACCAAATAGTGCAGGGCATTTCCCATTCGAACTCCTATTCTCATTGTCATTTCACTTGTTTCGAAATTGCATTGTGAATAATGTAGTGTTAATTCTCGAGAGTGCCATGTTCCCTGTTTTATGGGTTTAATGCTTTTGTTTATTGGTCTGCTGTTGCGCCAAGTAAGGCTTTGTCCTCGGCTTCGGCTGGACTTCGGGGCAAGAACACAAGGATGTGGCAGGACATGTGGCCGAGGACTCACAGGAAGGGATTCTCCAGCGCTGCCGCTGTTGCTGTTGCTGCTGCTGCTGACATGCGATAAGAAAGCGCGCATTGTTTGGCCTTTGGCTTTCAGCCCGGTAAGTTGGCCAGCTGGACAGCTGACACGGTTAACAAATTTAATTTGCATATACTGCTGACCAACGCCCTTTTTTCTATTAGTTGCCATAAATATAATCCAAGCAGAGCAGTATCATAAATATCCAGACTAAATACTCTAATGTCAACACCTCACGAATCTGCGTTTTCGAAGGAGTGCCATCGAAATATTACTATATTTGGCGCTATTTCGCCCGAATTGATGTCCCCAACAAACATTTTAATCGATTCTTTACCGCCTTTCAGCACGAACACTTTCCGTCTGCTGCGCATAAATTAAAGTCGTAATGGACAATCAATAATTATGATTGACAATACGGTCGCTGTCGCATATATTCATTAATTGATGGCCTGACACATTTCATTTCAGTGCTTCAAGTCCGCAATTGGATTGCGTTTGTTTGATTTTGTTGGTTTGACTGGCGACTGGCGTAAACATATCGATAAATAAATTCGCAATTCATTTTGTCGACATGTAAAGTGTCGTGTGGCGAAAAACGGCTCAATTGAAAAATGTTCAGAAAAGCGTTTAATGATTCTCTAAATATTTAAGAAATAAATGATAATAGAAAATGAAACACGTATCTAAAAAATGTTGTTTATAAATAGACATAAATAGTTTAATCTTTAAATTACAAATATTTTGTCATTCAAAATAACATTATGTAAAAGTAATAAAATAAATTTAATAATTAAATTTCTAACAAATTAAATAAAACAGTTTTATTTTAATAGAAAATCCCATACACATATTTTTTCACAAACCATTACCCGTTTTCGTAGTAAGAAAGGATAAAATCAATTTTAATGAATATTTCAGAGCGACACAAACTTTTTATTATTTCAATTTTGAGAGGCACTCTTCCATTTAATTTAAAGTTGCTTTTCTGTATAGTTAACGGCTCAATAATAATGTTTTTGTGTTTTTGTATGGCAGTATTTGTACATCCGAGGGGAGCAGCACAGAGGACACACATGGCCACACACGACAGACCCGAATAAACAATTTTAATAATTTCGTTTTATGAAAATTGCGCTCGGGTTAAATGATTCGAGAAGAATGTGTGTGTGGGTGTACAGGAAAAGTCGTAGCGTTTAATGTTTTGCACGGCGAACCTGTCCGCATGGATGGGTTTGGCGATGTCGGCATTGTTCCGCCTCACATACCGCCCTCCGGCTCAAATTTCAATCATTCTGAAAACCCGGCGACCTCCACCCTCTGACCCGCCCCCGAAAGTGGACCCAATTCAATCAGCACGAGTCGCTGCTGCAAATCTCTTTTAAATGAGCCACTAATTGCGAACTGAAAGATAATACACAAAGACTAGAGCCCCAAACCCTAGTTACAAACTAATCAGGAGTGGGTTTGCTCAAACGAAGTGGGGGCCAAACAGCAGAAAAAAAAGAATTCCACAATTCTCTAGTTAAAGGAGCAATTATCGCAAAGATAGGAGGAACGAGTTTTTGTTTTGCGGCAAGTTTCGGGCTTAACTTTTGCTCTCTGTTTGTGAGGCACGTTTATCAGTCGGTAAGTTTTTCCCACCACTCCTAACTCGCTTTTCCCCTTTTGTTAACTTTCCGCCTTACTAATGTCTATCGGAGATATGAGGCCAAACTTTTATTTCGTAAGCAACGACGGCTATCTGGCGGAGCTTTTAAAAAGTTACCAGCACATATGCTGGAACCCCCTCACAGATCCACTGCCATGTGTATTTACATAGTTCTAATCAGGATGGGTGATTCGCTGGCAGCTTCCCACTCGACTCGAGTGGATTATGGCACATGTCTGGCCACAACGAACTTCTAGGCAACTTGTTGTGGTTAATCAAAAATTTGTGCTAGATTAGCGAACTTTTACAGCATTCACTGGGAAGAGTGTGAAAACAGTATTGATGAGTACTCTTAATACCATCAATTCAGGCATCACGTTTCAATAAATACTCAAGATTTGGTTCATACAAGAAGGAAAATTCAATTGGTAAAGTGCTCTTTTGGGTTTTATAATATTTTGACATACATTTTTAGCCAGTGCTCATTTATTCCTATTTTAAATTTAATATTTTTTATATAAGCTTATACTTATAAATTCAAATATTTTGTACTCAATTTAAATCTTTTTTGCTTTGATTATTTATTTAAATTAATAAATTCTATTTTGAATATATATACATATATATTTAATTGACAGTCCAAAATGGTTTCAGTTCCACCTGAATATTAATTAAAGAACTATTTCGATGTGTTTTCAAACTGTTAGCAGTCATTAGCTGGCTCGGATTAATATATACACACAATTCGCACTTTTATATTCCAGCTCTTAATCAATTTAATTATAGTGAACCTTTTTAATGAAATCCAACGAAATCAGTTGCAGAAAATTAAATTTCTCTCATACCAGGCGATGCAAAAAGAAAAAAAATATGTTAAATTAAATTTGATTTATTTGCAATGCTCGCTTTGAAGTTGTCGTTCAAATGAAGGGAGGAACTGGAGTTGGGGACTGCCAGAGATTGGAGATTGTGGATTGGGTATGAAGGTACAGGAACAGGATACACAGCTAGATTGTGTATGATGAGATTATTTGAATTACCTTTGCAATCAAATTGACACCACATAGACGTCCTGGACTGACAAGGACAGACAGACAGGACAGGTTGGACAGGAAACTGACAGCGTCGGCCGAAAGAGGGTGCTACCACGCCCCCTTCTCCTTCTGTTTGGAAGTGCATCTGGTTGGAACCGGAAACTGCAGACAGCCCCGAACATTTGGAGTACTTCTGGCCAAGTGTCAGTCGGAATACCTTACATTATTTATGCCAGCACATCCAAATTGAATTCTCACTAACGCCCAAACATTTTCACCCGAGTAGGCCCGTAATTTAATGTATTTACCATATGCAACTACAATTCCAAATACTCCACATAAGCTGACAGCATAATAAGAACAAAAATCATAATGTCGGATTCGAAAATGGAGTTCAACTGGGGCGATCTGAGTGTGCAGTCGCTGGAGGGCTTTACATCCGAAATAACCGAGTGGTCCAGCAAGGACAACTACTTCGTCACCGCCACCGCCACCAAGGAGTTACCCACACAGCAAATGCATCGGAAGCAGGTGGAGCAGATCCAGCAAAGTGGCAGCCGCATTGTCAGCCAAGCCCAACAGCATTCCCATGTTTTGGTCGCAGATCTGTTAAAGAATCTAAGGATTAGTTGTGCGAAGCCCGTGTTTCCTTCACAAGTATCCGCTCCCAAGGTAACGCTTACGAAATTTATTTTTAAATATATTTTTAAGGCTAGTTTTAATAATTTGAAATTAGTTTTAGGTAGTAATCTTTTATAATATAATAATATATTTTTAAGGCTATATATATTTATTTGAAATTAATTTTAAGCTTATTACCATTTTTAACAACAATTTCATAAACATATATTACTAAAAACCAAAAAAAAAAAAGTTTTAAAATTTTTTATTTAAAATCTATTTAAATGGCAAATCGAAATCAAACAAAAACTAATTTATAAACAACGTTGAATATTTCTTTTACCTTAGGCCTATCACTTCAAGGACATATATTCCAGTCGCAAGGATCAGTTGATTCGTGAGTGTATGGAACAGGAACGTAGGCTCCGTGAGTTCCGTAGTCGACCTATGCCGGATTTTCGGCCAGCACACGAACGCCTGGCCACTAAGGTCGCCGTGCATCGAATCACCTGCCCGGTGACCCCAAATGTGCTGAAGAATTCGCTGATAATGGAACAAAAGCGTCGCCTAAGAGTGGAGCAGCTGAAAAAGGAGCTGGAACAGGAGGTTAAAAAACATTTTTCAAGGGCCAAACCCATTCCATTGAGCAGTCGGCAGCCCTTGAAGCCGCTGAATCGTCCATTAGTTACTCATCAGCCCTTTAATCTATCCGTCGAACTGCGTGTCCAGCAGCGGCGTCTCTACAATGTCCAGAATTCCAAGAACCAGGATGCCAAACGCCGGGAACTGGAGGAGCAAAGACAGCGGACGGAGCGTGAGGCTTACCAAAAGCAACGCCAACTAACCAAGTTTAAAGCTCGTCCCAACCCATTTGCCCTCAGCGCACGTTGACCAGGGGGGTTCCCTCACATTTTACTTTGTTTTCCGATTTGGTTTCGTTTTATTGTTGAAAATTTGTTTTGTTGTTCAAAGAAATTAAATTACTATAATCACCACAGAAAGCAACCACAGGCACAACCATACAGTTGGGAACAAATATATAGAATTCCGGCAGAATTCGCTTTAGGTGATTTTTAGAAAAATAATATGATTATAATATTAATTTTATATTGAAAGCCTTTAAAGGAGATAAAATACATTAATTTTAAAATCTTTATGATTATAAACTTGGAATAACATATACAGAAGTAAATATTTAATACTGTATTTAAAGTTTATGTCTCCTTTATAATATATAAGGATTTTATATAATCTATTTCGCAAAAGAAGTATAGTTTGTATGGTTTTAAAGATTAAGAATAGCTTTTAAAAAAAACTCTTTCCATTAAATATGGAAACTTAAACTTATAAATTAAATACGTATTTATTTGTTGTCCAGTAAGACAATGTTCATAAAACTAAATTACTTAAGAAGCATTTGCTAGACCTCTTTGGGCGCCCTCTGTTGTAGGTGTGCATGTGTGGATCCGCACATTCAATTTGTTCATTTAAAATGGTTTAGGTCGATGGCTCCATCAATCAAGTGGTCCTGCCCCAACCCACCTATATGGGTAGATATACACATCCATATCCCTGCCCGAGATCCGATCCAATCCAGTCCGCAGGGCAACGCCCACGTGTTCCACTACAAACAATTTGTTGTAAGTGTATCAATTGATGCGCCTGCATGTGTGTGACTGGGTGTGAGTGTGGGTGGTTGTGCGAGTCACATAATCAAAAGCACAAATACTAAAACAAGCACTCAAACTGTCAAAGCGATGATTGATAGTGTTGACATTCGCTTTTTGGCTCCAGCCATCAGCCATAGGATCTGACTTTTTGTGCATTGAGCTCCTGTTAATGGGACGTTTCGGCGGCGGCCTCGTCCTTTCAAAAGATTCCATCGAAAACCCCTCGAAAATCCCCTATTCCGCCGTCAGATCATCCCCGTGTGTGTAGCGCTGAATGATGAATTGCATTGCATGTGTTTATCGAGCTACACTGAAACAGGTATTTATTGCAAATGTGGCGAGCAGGTTTAAAGGTGAGCATCCATCACTTGATCTCGATTTGAATGGGAATTAAATGCAATTAAATTGTAACAAGCTGTTGGTTACTTTGCTTCAGGTAATTCAAATTTAACTTTAATGACTTAACTTTAAATTTTAAATATGTTTATTTATAGCCCCCGCAATGTGGCAATAGTCCCCAATAAATGGCTGTTATTTTTATATACTAGTTGGGGTCTAGTTTTTTATAAAACATTTTATTATTTCCTTATTTATTTAATTATATCATTTCTAGACAACTTACTTTCTGTACGAAATGGGAAGTTTTCCACCCTCTTATTTACAGTTTATTAACAGTCACATTCTGAATTCATTGGCTGTTACAATATCCTGCAAATAACA
Organism: Drosophila elegans; assembly: GCF_018152505.1. NCBI lineage: Eukaryota > Metazoa > Arthropoda > Insecta > Diptera > Drosophilidae > Drosophila > Drosophila elegans. The sequence goes on along the minus strand of NW_024546167.1, from coordinate 17,450,349 downwards.
TAGACAAACCCCATCCATAACAGTCTGCAAATACAAGGACATGGGGAAAACTGTGCTAACGGTTAACAGTGCCAGCGGGGTGTTTGCTAACATTTAACTGTATTGTGCAAGGATATGTTGCTGTTAGCAATAACTTAACATACTGCTTAACGGTCTACAAAATGTAAAGGTCGTACATATGAAAGTCTAAAAAGAATTGAGAAAACGATTTACAAAAATTATTGGCCGTGGATAAGGATCATGTTTTACAAAGATTTATTGATTTTCATATTTTGTAAAAACGACAGAAATTGCAAAAAAAAAGTGTGAGGAAAAAACTGTTATTGAGAAATTTTAATTAAGAAACAAACTTCATATAAAATGTTAGCCTTTTTGGCTTTTAAAATTTGTATGTTCTAGGAATCAAAAGGAGTTAATAATAACTTAACTTAGACAGGAAAAAAAGACCTTTTTGATATCCACACAAAGTTTTTCCTGTAAAATGTTTCCAATGTCAATAACCCAACTCTTTTAGTTTCGTTCCAGCGACGGCAGCTACTCCTTTCTAAGCTGGGATCAGTCGCTTAGTCAGCATATATGCTCAAAATCTCAGGTGACAAGCATCGAAGTTCATAATCGTGAGCTCGCGAAAATGCGTGTCTTGCATTTCGGATGCGGATGCAAAAATCCGCGAAGTGCGGAGAATTTATACGAGCGAGCAAACAGAGCAATTGCGTATTCAAGGCGGAACAATGTGCCGAATTTGATGGGAGCGTGGGAGTGTATCTTTCTTGTTGTATTTTTTGGTTTTTATGGCAAGGAGCTTGCGGTTAAATGAGTTGCCCATAGAACAGCGAAAGGCGGAAGGAGGCAGGACGAAGGATCCGAATGCTCGCTCCTTGTGGAGCGCGGAATTTAATAACGCGCTGATGCATGCAAAATAACGCATAAAAACGTAAAAATGCACACGCAAAAAAGTAAACAAAGCACATACACATTTACGAGTACGTACTCGTACCCCCACAAAACTGAAGCAAAATCGGGGAACACAAAAAGTGTGGGCGGAGGTAGTTGAGTTGCAAGCGCCGCGGTAAAAACAATTTTCGCAGTCAATTTTCTTTTATGAGCAGAAAATATTTCACAGTGAAAATATTATATGAATATTGGCAGCCGTCAGCCGTCGGCGGTTTCGGCCTGTGACTGTCTTTTGGCCTGAAAGTGGGCGCAGGGAGCATGGAGGCGTGGCGCAATATGAACAAAAACTTACAGCAACAATTGGCCGACGTTTTCAAGCGCCCCCCCATACCCTTTAATTGTAATGGATAGCCTTGGTTTCGAAATATCCCCTTTGTTGATTTTATAAAAAGTTTCATTTATCCTTTATGAAAAATAAGGATGGAATGTTTGGTGGAAAGTATAATAATTAATATGTTGGGAATACATACTCTATATTGAAAAAAATTTAGATTGTATTTGATTTAATTAAAAAGTGGCATTTACGTAACACTCTTTTATATGCAAATTTTAAAAAATATAATAATTAAATTTTTAAGTTTTTAATGCCAACACTTTTTTAAATAGATATTTACAATTAATGTTTATTAAATAATAAATATATAATGACTATATGTATATTGTTTCTAAACAGGTATTTAATGCTAAAATGTTCTTTGCATAAGAACTTATAAATAACGATTTATTTTTATTAAAGCACATTATTTTTATCTTTAATGCCAAATGTGCCGAAATGTCTAATTTATGAATATGAAGGTTTGTACTTTTAGCTATTGAAAACATTGTTTACCTTCGGTATACTTTTTTACTGTTTTATGGTTTCTACTCTTTTTTTCCAGAAAAAATTTTGTTTGTACGGTATAAAAACAAAATCAGAGCGCAACAAAAGATGAGCGAAATTAAAGCAGAGCAATAAAAGGAAAATCCGAGCGAACGCCCAGTCTTCAATGAGGCTCATAAAACGAAACAAAAGCGGTGCGACAACGAGTACGAATACGAGAACACCAATTGCTGCAGAAAGTCAAAGTCATTAAAATGTAATGTCATCGTCAACGTTTCTCAGCTCCAGACCCCATCATTTCCATGCCCCGCGCTTTTCCGCATTTTCCGCAGTAGCCCGCGGCGCTTAGTTGCCATTTCAACTCCTTCAGCCCTCGTGCGCTCCATTAATGATGGATGACGACTCGACTAGAACCCAGAACGCAGATCCCAGATCCCAGAACCCAAAACCCCGAACACAACCCCATATCACCTCACTCCCCTTAAATTCTCAGGGTTTTCTCTACTGCTACTGCTGCTCACCGAAAATGATTTGATGAAAACATTTGAAATTTTTATCGGGTGCAAATTTATGCAGAACTGTTGATGTCATCGCCGTTGCGTTGGCCGCAGAAAAATGATGACGATGCCGTTGTGACGTTGAAATATGAAGGCGCATTACCTTCTGCTCATTGGTGATTTACCCACCCAACCACTCAGCCCTTCATTTTCCCGCTTTTCCCATTTCCCCTAGCGTAGGAGCTTCCTGTTTTTAACTGTGTGCATGGCGGTAGACGATAAGAAGTTTTTGTCGTTGTTCCTGTTTTTATGGGATTTAATTTTGATTAACATTGGGCCTGCACTTAAAATTTGTAAAAAATGACCTTGAAATTGATTGGAAGCTGGCATTCTTTATTTTATATGCCACATAAAGATTTCTACAGTTGAATAAACTGAAAGACTATTATTTCTTTCATGTGTGGGAGACGTTTATTTTTAAAGAATCGTAAAAGTGAGATTGAATTTAAGGGATTGGTAATTTTCGGTTCAAAAAAAGCTATTTACATGTCTATAAATGCTTCATTCGGCAAATAACAACTGGTTTATACAAATGAAACTACAAAATATTGCTTAAGCATAAAAAGTACTTTTAGTAATTCTCGTCAATATATGAATGAAAATATCACACTAGTTGTGGTTAAGCTGTTGAGTGTTGAACAAATATTTGGCTGATATTTCAAGGTGTCTGAACATTTGTTATAAACTTTATACAAAAACTTTACTTTTGGATGAATCACACATTTTTTGTTGGCTTTATTTTATGACCTTTAAAAATTGTAGACTACATATTTGCAGAGTACTTTTTGTTTGCATTTTTTATATTTATTGCAGTTCTTGCACAGAAACATTGATGGTCGTAACATGAGATCGTAGGGAGCGTAATTTTTGCTTCGTTTGCGACTCCAGGTTTATTATGGTCCATACACCTTGGCGAACTTTTTATTGTGGCGCATCTATTGCATAAACTTTAAGCAAATTGCAAATGAAAGTTTCTGGGATTTTACATGACAGTTTATGGGTTTGAAATGTAAGTGCTGGTTGGATGTTGCGTACGAGGTGTAGTTGGGTGTATAGAAATGTGAGTATGTATGGTCATGTGGAAGTAATATGAAAGTTTTCCTTTTTTATGCGTCTGCAGGACCCATGGGGCGAAGTAGCTGCTGCTGTCGGTGGCGTCATGTTTTATTGCCCCACGGTTGGTTCTGGGATGCGAATGCGGTGGTGTTTCAGTGTTCCCGGGGTGGTTTAGGGTGGCTCAGATGGACCCCGTGGTGGTGGCACGTGCACTCCCACAGGTGACGATGGCCTCGTTTATGAACAAACAGCAAAATGTTGTCAACATTTCAAAATTATTTGTTCAATACACAAACACACAAACAAACCGATGGCGACATGTGTATGCGGAGGAGTCCTACATATGTCCGTGTGTGTTGTCTTTTTCGCAGCGAGTGAGTGTGCGGGTGTGTGTGCGTGTTATTAAATTAAACACAGAGCTACCATCAGTGGGCCAAAAGCATTCATTAGCCACGTTTACTGCACCCGTGGCGACCTCCATTCCGGCTGATGAGTTTTTTTTCTTTTTTTTTTCCGCTTTTTTGTTGTTGTCTCTGAGTGAAACTTTCTGTGTTTGCCTTTTCTACATACCCAGCACTTGAGGGGATATCATTTCTGGGGACTTTGCATTTCGTCTAACAATATTATATATTTTGATATATTTTTAAATAATATAATTAATTTGATGTATATCTTTAAAATCGATTATTAATAGTTTGGATCTGTGCATATTTAGAATTTGTTTATGAGAATAATAAAATACAATTAATTAGCTTTTATTTCTATAATTAGAAATATCGAAATGATCTAATATGTTTTAATAGGTAGAGTGATTAAAATAATTTAATAGAAATATAAAATGCTGATTACAATTAAGATGGTCCTTAAAAGCATTTAAATTTTGTTCTATGCAGCTTAATATGGTTTCTCGTTTTTCCGGTATCAAGTATTCGAACATCCTCAAGTTGTCGGCCTGTTTGAGAATTTTTTTCATTACTTTGTCTATTTGCTTAGCATTGTTGTGGCAGTTGCTGCTCCTGTTTCTGTTTTTGTTGTCCTGGCTGGCGGTGTTATTATTGCTGTTGCGGCTGCTGCTGGTGTCGCTGGCACTTCGTGACTTTGTGAACGCTAGATTTTAATATTTCGCCCTTACTGGGCTCTTATTTTGGCCCTCCAGAGCGTCACGATGACGACTACGTGAGCCTGTTTGCACACACAGAAATGATTATTGCACACCATTTTGGCAAATGGCGCCGGGTTCGTCCATTTCGTCCTTCCGTCCGCTCCATCCGCTCCTTCCGCTCCTTCCGCTCTTCACCGGAAACCCATTGGCATTTAAATGTAAACATATAATATAGAGAAACGGGCCCCGGCTGCTGCTGCACTTAAATGCGATTCTGGGCCAGCCCAGCCCAGCGCATTAATTCTAATTAACTTTCTGCGGTCGTCTAACCCAAAACTCGCTTTATGAGTACTTTTTTGGGATCTGGTTTCCACAGCGCCTGGCCTCGGGTCCGAATTGCGTACCAAATGAAGTGCAGGCAATAAAAAGCGACAAAGGCAAATGGCAAACCGTGGTTCTGCTCCTGGGCCTCCTTACAGCGTTTCGTACGTTGAGCCATGAAAGTGGAAATGAAAATTTATACACTCTGCGGCTGGGGCAGCGGGAGCGGGAGCGGTACGAGGGGATCGGGATTCGCAGCTCGCCGTGATTAAAACACCTGTGCCGACAGCTGCCGGGGAACTCACACGCACACAGTTGTCCGCATAAAATTAGTATTCCATTAAAAAAATGATTTGTTTAAAAGAAATCAACCATTTATTTGTAAAAATATGTTGGCAAGAAATCAATGTTTCTAAAAAAACGGAAACAATATCATACTCACTTCTAAAAATAAATTTAATTAAATTAATTTTAAATCACTTCTATTTGTGTGAACCCTGCTGTACCACTGTGGCATTAGTAACTAAGAGTTGGACAGGATAACTCCCTTGATTGTTGCTGGCAGCTGGCTAGGCGATCATAGCTTTTCATTTCGCCAGGCTAATGAAACGTCATGTTATTTATGGCCGGGATGCGCTCTAATGCAAAAGCATTTCTCCTCATTTAGGCCTTGGCCAGATGACCACCAAGGGAGAAAAACAAGACCAAATGGTGTCAGGAAATCTTCCTTTGGGGCATCGTGATAATTGCAACAATTATTTCCTAGTTTTAGTTTGTCATCAGAGAGGGAAGTTTAATTTTGGAAACAAATATAAAAATGGAACACGCTAAATACTTTTTCTTAAAGCGACAGTGCGAATGAGTTATACAAAATTATTATAAATTATATTTATATACTTGTCACTCACGCACTGCTATACAAAATAGAATAATGAATACAATGAAATTTGCACTTCTGTAAGCTGAATAAAGCGCACAAGAGGAAAGAAAATATTTAGTAAGTGATTATAAAGGTGAACAGAAGTTATGATAATATATTTTCAAATTAATTTGTATTGACAAAGTAAACGCTTTACACGAGTTTGTTAACTGGTAATTTATAAAATATTTATTCAAATGTTTTGAGTCTGTTTTTGCATCTTAGTAGTAAGCACTTAAGAGCTCAATTTTATCTTTGTTATAACCTTTAGCTTTTTCTTAAGCCTATTATCAATTGACTTTCAGAAATGACCATTTCCTGTCTAAAAACAGTTTTCCATGGGTCAACAGATAACCGGCAAATGAACTGCCATAAATAAACTATAAATTTCTTTAGCACATAATTCATTCAACTATCCCAGAAACTAAGCAAGCAAAAAGTTGAACTCGAGTCGGGCCATTTGACACGCTGTTCAATTTGTCTTAAAAATCAGTGCAAGTCCCCAAATTCCCCCTATAGAAAACCCAACAAGAAGCGATCCAGACATATTGCTCACTTGTCACTTCAGTGAATGCGCTTCAGTTGGGATTGAGATTGGGATTGGGGTTGGGCTTGGGCTTGGGCTTAGAAACCCGGGGTTTCGGTCCTGTCCAGAGTCCAGACCTTTCGCAACCCAAACGTGTTCGGCATTGATAAATTTCAGGGCGTGATGGCAAAGGACGAGGAAAAAGCAAATGACTTCCAGCGGTCACGCCATTAAGAATGCTAATGTGTCTATTCAATGCGAATTTTATGCAAATGGCAAGGTTAAAAGCAAAATAAGAGCCGCGCTCTGGTAATGCGATAAAAAATTTGACACATCATCACTTTTCAATAAAATCAACAAATTTTATTTAAGTCACCCCAGAGAGAGAGAGGATGCGCCTCGCTGGCTGGCTGGCTGGCTGGCTGGCTGGTCCCCCAATAAACTTTTCCTCCCTCGTCCTTTTTCCGTTTTTTTTTTTTTTTGCGCTGGCACAAAAGAGGGAAGGCCAGGAAGGATGTGAATTGCAGGAGGGTCGACAGAGGGGCTGCGAAAATGGCTCTGGCACTGCCACTGCCATTTGGAGCTTATCCATTTTGGCCAAACGGTTTTTGCCATGTTTCCCTGGATGCTGACTGCTTTGTTGGCCGCCTTTTCTTTTGGCTTTTCCGCTTTTGTCCGACTACTGGCCATTGTCCCGACTACTGGGCTGAACGGATGAAGTAGCCATTGGCTTAGGATTTCAGCTGGAATTCGAAAATACTTTGCATTTGCAGAAATTTCAAATCCGGTTATGCTGCTGCTGCTAATTTCTCTCTTTCTGGTTTACTTTCTAGGGCACTTCAGCCGCCTCGATTACAACATCCAACTGGAGCTTCTCAAAATGCTAACCCAAATGTCAATCACGTGATTGATGGCACACTGACAATTGAGCCGCCAGCAAATCGGATTGGATTCAGCTGGTGTATTTACCAGCAATATGTAGTCGATGGAAAGCCATCTTTCCACTTTTCCGTATACGAGTGCGAGTACATTTTCCAAAGCCATGACGGATGCAGAGTTTTCCGCTGTCAAATCGAGCCCCAGTCGGGCAAATGTGGCAGTTCAATAACGCGATGAAGTGCACAGAAAAAAATATCAAAATTTCCTAATTTTTTTAATATCTCTTCAATTTTCCTTCGTGTTTATAAAAAAAATTTATTTTTGAACACATTATTCCTAATAATTATTTCAAATATATGAAATAGGAAGGTGCCACCGAAATCATTTGCGTTGTAAAATCACGTTTAAAGCTGTCTATAAGAATGTAGTGAATAATAAATCGTTTTGGTTCGAAATTCATTTATTAAACTCTACACATATTGTTGCAAATAAAAAAATTTCTAAAAAGATGTTAATAATTTTCTAATACAATTTAAAACTTGGTAAAAGTTAGTTAAATTTTCTTTATGTGCAGTTTAGCAGTAGGGAAAGATATTTACTTTATGAGCAGTCAATGTTTCTTATCCTAACAGCTGTGTAAATACTATTAACGCCTCATTCACGAGCGGGTGCCAAAAACATTTACGTTTATGTTCATTGCTAAATTGCCTTGCTTTTAATTGCCCACGTTGGCCTTGTCCTTGCTGCCCCTTTACTTAAATTTGTTTCACCTTTCGTGTAAACATCGCGTGCAATTATTTTCCCTTCGCCCAGTGGCCCGAAGAAAAAATCCCATTCAATTGAACAAAACGAAACGCTTATCAAAAACATTAAGTCAGCAGCCAAAGTCGCGACAGCAGCGTCAACAAACAAACAATTAAGATTGGAAGGCACATTTAAAAGGGGGTTTGGTTTGGAGGGTTTTTAAAGCTTTTCACGGGTCATTAAAGAATATTTAATCCAACACTTATAGGCAAGCTCAATTTATAGTTAGTTTAGATTATATAAATACTCAAAACCTACAAAAAAACTATTATCCTGTGTAAATTTTTGGTTTTACAAGCTATGAACTTTATATTTTAAATACAATTTAAAGCAGACCATAATTGGTTATTTTGTTCTGGCAGTCGAACTCCTGTTTTTTATCACACTTTAGCCTAGATCCCTTCCTACTTCAATTCCACTATTAAATATTAAACTCTTTTAGCAACCCTTTTACACACCCTATCAGACATCAACGTCGGCTTCATTAAAAGAAAGGATTTTCTGTTTGAGCCAAACAAAATGGGGGATAAAAAAAGAAATGTGACGGCAATTTAATTAAAAACTTATGAATGGGTGAACAAAAAAGTTTGCTCATCCTTAGACCTCAAGATGTTTTTATCGTTGTTGTTTGCACAAATGGAATCTCTACCCACACACACATACACACCCACTCACAAACCAGCACACACTCGTGTAGTGAAAGTTTACGCTTTCTGAATAGTGTTTGTGTGTGTTTGTTTTGGCCTGATGCAGATCAGCAAACGAAGTCAGCTCGGCATCAAACTTTCCATAGCGTAAAAATATAATTGGAGAAATTTAAAAAAGTTTTTGTTTTATTTGCTGGCTTTTCCCGTCAAAGGACCCTATTTTCCTGCCTCAAAGAGGAAGCTTGTAGAGCTGGCACCACATCAATAGTATACACTATTTTAAATACTAAAGAATTGATTTATTTAATAAAATGCAATTATCACTATATTAATACTTAATCTAAATAGGTTTTTTGTGGGGAATAGCAATGATTTTTAAACAAAAATCATATATTACAAATATACAAAAAACATTTAAAAATTATAATGAAAACAGCATGCCCAAAATAATAATATATGTAATATATTCGATGCTAAAAAAATGAATATTATTATCATAACATCAAGGCCAAAAAAATGATATATTTAAATTTGAACCAGTATATTTTTTAAACAGTCATTTATTAAAGCTGATGTAATTGATAGTAATTTATCAACTTTATTAAAGGGTCAGTTTTTCGATTAGAACCGCCTGCAAATCCAATTGGTAAATCAATTTCGTAAATGTTTTCGTATTTGGCCAACGCTCAAGAATGCATTGTAAATGTATTTACACAATTTGGTCTCTTGGTCGCAATTTCACTTGGCACATACGCTGGCATTTCTCAACGTTTAGCCCATGCCAGAAATCTAGAAATGTAGCAATCCGGCAATCCAGCAATCCAACAATCGCCCCAGCTCCAGTGCCAATCCGTTGGTTTAGTTCAGTTTAGTTTGTTTCGTTTCGTTCCGTTTCGGTTTGGCTTGCCCATTTCATTGTGTGCACTCAGGAAAAAGTGAATAAGAAAATTTGTTTGCCAACTTTCGGTGTAATTTGTAAACATCAAAGAGAATGGCAAAGAAAACATGTCGCCGGCTGAGTCAAAGGGATCAAGAGTTGCTTTGCGAATTCGTGCGGAAATCTTCTACGTGTGCGGCATGCCAAGAGCCGGAATATGTGCACAGTAGAGCGAAGTGCCCCCAGGCCTGGGATTTCCCTGGCCTCTAGCTCCTGCTCCAACTTCAACTCCAACTCCACCCCTGCCACTCCCCTTCCCCCTTTTTGACCCACCGCCACGCTGACAATCCGCATCGAAACTGATCCCAGATGGGTGAAGGCGGGCTCAAGGTGAACTGGATGTCCTGGAAATCATCCTTTATGCAGGTTACATCTTCAAGCGGATGGATATACACTCAGAGATAAAACGGAGCTGAGGTAAAGAAAACATAAGTATAAATTTAAAAATGGTAAAGAAAACATCTTGCTTAATAATAAAAGTCATAAGACTTAGATTGTTACAATGTTTACTCATTTATTTATTAAAAATCATAGCTAGTTTTCCTAGGAAAAATATGCACAATTTAAGATTTAATTTAATAGTTTTAATAATGTCATGTCTTTTAGCAAAGGTTAATAAAGATGTTTTTTTTGCTTAAGAAATAAAAGTTAAATTATATATTTAACATACAGAAATATATGCAGAGAAATAATAATATATTAATAATAATAATAATATTAATAGTGAGACAATTATTGTATTAGATATCTAAAAACAAATATATAATTGCTAGACTGGAACTTTAAAACTACCAGAAAGTAACAATCCACCATATTCCAATTGTTATTATAAAATATTCAAATTATGTTTAAGTTAAGTTATTCTTTTAATCACAATTCATTTTATGTTATACTTTAAATAAATAAATGAACTACCACCAATGCTTATTAAGCAAACAATTTTTAAATAAATTGGCTATAAAGTATAGGCCAAAGTTATGGCTTCGATTGATTTTTCTGCCTGTATTCGAGGCTCTAAATGTCCGTGCTAATGAAGCGTCCTGCTTTCCAGATGTCCAGATGTCCGGGGCGCAAACGTTTCACCAAAGTTATGATAACAAAGAACTAATTAAGAAACATGACGTCCTTATGACAGCCCCAGCCTCCGCAGGACTACACTTTCAGGCTTCCTTTTGGGTTTCCAGCACCCAGCTCCTAGCATCCAGCTCCCAGTTCCCAGCCGCATCTCTGCCGCGTTGATGGTCTGATGTACTAATTAAGTTTTGAACGTGACGAGAAATTGCAAGTAGCAATTTCGTTGTTTGATTTTTCGCAGCGAATTTCTCTGGCGTCGATTTTTTCCTCAATGTTGCCTTCAGTTTTTTTCCCTTCCCCTGAGTGATTTCATCTGAATAATTAGCTGCAAAGTGGGCAAGTCTCTGGCGGCGAAGGCTTGATGAGCTCCACGTCCGGCTGTGGGCGTGTGGTTATTCCGGGCGGAGCTGCAAATTAGAATTAATTTTCTTGATGCTTCGACAGTTCCACGCATAAACAGATGAGTCCAAGGAGCTGAAAAACCATTTCGCACTGTTGTGATACCGGATAGACCACCGTTTCGTGTTATAAATATTAACTTCTTTGTATTCTAATTAGGTTATGGTGTTTTAAAGAATGAAGACTTATATATAAAAATCTTTAAGCTGTAAGTTTTTGTGAGATTGCCGAGACATAATGTTCCAAATGTCTCTTTTCTAATGCTTACATATTTTCATATCCTTTTTTCGTCCTGTTTTGAGTTAGAGCCTTATATAATTTAGTGTTTGACATTTTGGTAATGCTCTTTTTTTGGCTATCAGGCTTATAAAGTTTTAATTTGACAACGAATCGTCAAACTCTTACTTTAAAACTTTTTTTTTACAAAGTTGTAATTATTAAAGCACAATGGAATGAATAGGTATATAGAATGCTCATTTAATTTTTACCTTTTTTAAGAATATCCTTTTATGTTAACAACCTTGAAAGAGTTATGTTAAATTAACTTAGTTACCTTTCCAAATTTCGTTTGGGAGACTATTCTACAAGATCCAATTTTAAAACTGATGCGAACCAGCTTCCCTCTCCTGCTTTTCATTATTTCAATTTACTTTTATTGTTAACAATCTACCATCGTATCTTTTGCACACAAGCTGAATATGGCTTAAGTATAATCCATTTCCGTAGCGTCCGACATTCCCCAGCTTCGTATTTTCCCCTCCGAATTATATATACGGATTTCCCAGCACAGCCCTTTCCGTTTTCCCTTTGATTCAGATCGGCTTTGGCGCCTCTTGTTGAGGTTTCATTTCGCTTTGAAAATATAATTACAACTGTGGAGCTCGGCGTTTCGTTGTCTCCTGCCAGCAGCGTGTTTTCCTTTCGGCATCCTTTAATATGCATTTTTCACGTTTTCCGCTTTTGTCTCTTTTGTAAGTGGGGGAAAATGGGGAAAATGCGAAATAGCGCTCCAGTGCGGGGAGTGATAAAAATTACCGTTGCGGGGATTAAGAAGTTTCGCTATTATCATTCAAATTATAATTACTCGCAATTGTTTTTATAATGTTCATTAACATTTAGCGCCTTCTGAAGCTGCCTGCCAGCAGTTTTCGTAGCAGACATTTTCATAATTATTTTTTAAATTGCCATTTTCCACTGTTTTTGTTTTTGCTGGCCCGAAGCGAGGATTTGTGGGAAGTGCGATAGCATGTGTTAATTACGTTTGGGATCTTCTTCCAAGTGGAGGCCAAAATCCTTCTTAATTTTTCCTATAACATTATAGTTGAACCCACATTCCGTTCGCCAGACTTTCATGTGACTTTGGTAAGTGTTAAATTTGTGTCGCTTACTTTGTTTTGCTGCAAACAAATTGCCCGCAAACACGCAAATGTATCTTCCTTGCCGAGAAACAAATACCAAAATTAATTTTTCATAGACACGAAGCTCTCTTCTCGGTCAGCCAGTCATTCCATTCAGTCAGCCATTCATTCAGAGGTAGGTGGTCGAGTTGTCTGTTTCAATTTATCTGATGATAGTTTAATTAAATAATTTCCACTCACTGTCAGTCGCACAAAGCGAAGGTTCAATATGACAATTCAAATGTAAATATATATATATTTATATATATTCCTCCCTGATGTGCTTGTTTTTTATCGCAAATCTTTATCGGTTTGTGGCAACTGTATGATTTATTTCGGTTTTTTTTCAGTTCAACGCCCACAATTAGTTCCACTCAAATAAATCAAAAGAAAATTTTTGTAAATATTTACGCAGCCTGCAAATATTGCACTTGCATTTACAGTCATATATTTTTATGGCCGAAGAATTTTTGCATTAAGCCACAATGATTTCTTTTTTTCACGGTTTCCCGTAATGCAATATTTATTTGTATTTCAACTGATCTGCAACATTTGCACAAATAAATGTTTTTGGCGATGGGTTTCTATTCTTTGTGGTATAATTGTATAACACTGATCTCCTATTATTTTTCGGGAAATCATTTATTATAATAACAATATATTGATATTTATGCATCAGTTAAGGGATATATGTAACTTCACTCTTTTTCTGGTTTAATTACTTTTAAAGCCATATCCTTTCTTATAGATATTCGATTTTGAAAAGGAATACCTTTTGAAATGTGTGATTAAATTATTAAAAAATATTATTAATAAATAATGGTTTTTAGTTTTTTTCCCCCAGCACTACTAAGGCCTTGACTTTTCAAACCTTTACAGGTTTGTAAAGGATCATAGTCATACTAAGACGGCCTTAAGCAAATGGCATCCCAAAGTAATTAAGTACGAGCCCTGTTTAAATACAACTGCACATTGTCCTGCCGAAATGCACATTTGTGCTCTGTGTGTTTAATTAAGTCAGGCATTCGCCTGCTATTGCCATTAATTTGAGTTTACAAAAGCCTATTTGTGATTTGTCAAAATTGAATTTGCTCTTTATCAAGATTTGATTGATGGTCAAACGTTGGACGTGCTCCGGTTCCAATTTGTGTCCATCCAAGGCTTCGCCATTCGGGGCATCAAGTCTTCGAGTGGAGTGGAGTGGAGTGCAGTGGACTAGGACTAGGAGTCCCAGATTGGCGCCTGGTACTCGGAGTGGTGAACAACTTTTCCCAACAGCACAGCACTTTGTTCCAGACATTTGATTGAGAGCTCTGCGAAATGCAAATGCATTGCGGATGTCGTTCAAGGAGTCGTGGGAGTGGCAGTGGGTAGTGGGTAGTGAAGTTCTTCCAGGGAACAAGTCACTCAATGCCACTCGCCCCAAAAATCACCCACTGCACTCCACACATCAGCACATCAGATTGCATTCGATTGCAAGTTGATTGCGGCACTACATGCGGATGTGTGGATGCGGATGCGAGTGCGGATGCGGAGGCGGAGGATGGAGGCTGGAGGTATCTAACAGTTTTCAGGCGCTTTAAAAGTGCAACGGCCATTACTCCACGGGATCTAAAATGTTTCAAACATAAAATAAATTTCGGTTTTCTATGCACGACAACGAGAGGGTGTTAGATTTTACAGGGTGAAAGGAAAGTATTCCATTCATATAGAATTTCTCCATAGACTTTTTATGTTTTTTTTTTTTTGGTAATATAAATTTCACAAATATGACTATCCATTTTCCATGTAAAAAGCTATGAAAAATATATTTACTGTGAAAATTCTACGTACAACAAAGTTTGTTTCAATTTGTGATACCATAACTTTTCGGCTAAATAATTTAAGGTTTCTGAATCACTATCTCTGAAACTTAAATTTTAAATTAAGACTTTAGATTAAATAAATATTTTCTTTAACTTGTATAGAGGCTAAATTATTAATTTCTTCTATAACAATTTTTTTATATATTTGTAACTTTCAAAAACTAAAATAAAAATATTAAAACAACCAAATATTGCTATAAATTTTTTAATTATAGTTAAACAAGGGCTACCATATTATTCAACTCTAAAAATAGGGTATCAATAGTCTATGATTTGCAACTTTAAGCCATTGCAGTTGTTGTTTTGGCCGGGCAAATCTCAAATGGAGTCACATTTTCAATGGCGGCTGCAAAACTTTTGTCAACTTGTGGGCGGCCGGGGGCGTGGGGGCGGGGCGGTGCCGGAAAAAATGGCAGCCGGAAGTTGAAGTGCTGTTGGGAATTGCAAAAATTTGTTGCCTGCCATTGTCATTTTTGTTTTGCGCCGCGGCTCTGCGATGGCGGCGCATTCGTGCGTTTTATTCCCGTCCAAAACCGTGAATTCAAAGCCGACGGCGCAAAATCGAACAACCAAACCCAATCCTTTAACAACAACAGCAACATAAGCTAAAAAAAAAAAAAAAAAAAAAAAAAAACAGACGACGACGCGGGACTTTTGCAGCCATTGAAATTTCGCAGCTATTGTCAGATTTTGATGTTGCCTGTCATGCAAATCCCCGGCACAACGTGATCCGACCATCAAAATTATGTTTGGCTTGACTCTTAAATGGGAAAAAGCGGCAGCCAGAGACCAGGTGAAATATGTTTAAGCATCGATTTGACCAGATGCGGAGGAAACAACGAGCTTAGTTGACCGGTAAGTCCCTCGTTCGATTTGCAAACATTGTGGAGGAGCAAGTGTGCTCGAAACTGGCAAAATGTTCACTTAATGCCATTAATGGACTTTTAAGTGCCCGGCCAACAGTGTTCTCTGACTTTCTGCTAAAATGTTCCTTTGATTTTGCCATGCATGTGGCCATGGCCAGGACCTCCAGCCACGCCCTCTTCTGTTCCGCCCATTTTGGCGGGTCCTGTGGTTCGAGGTGCTGATCCCGATGATGCCGATGCTGCTGCGACATTTAGCCCATAATCCCTTGGCTCGATGCTCCAACACGTGCAAACTTTTCGTCACTCGCTTTGGCCTCAACTACTAAAGTTTTGGCCCAAAATGATAAAATTGTGTGCTTAAATTGAATGATTGTTTAAGCGGGCCACTTATGGCCCACTAAATGATGGAGAAATTAGTTTGAAATAGTTCAAGTTTAAAGATGGCTTAACTGATATTAACTGTTTTATTGAATTTTAAAGACAATACATTTTATTTAAGGTTGCTGTTGATTTCGTTATAAAAACTGTCTTATATTTATTGTGTTTTAAAATATATTTTATAAAAATTGAATCGATATTAAATATGTTACCTTTACCTTACTTTCCCTTGATAAGCCTATTTGGGCCTGCAGAAATCGATAAACAAATTACGAAATATATATCCACAATCAGGGCCCCAAGTGCTGTTTTCTAATCCACTAGAACACAATGACTCGATGTCCAGATTAGACGCATCCAATGGAGCGTAACAAGTGGTTGCTCTCTTGAGGGTTTTGCATTTCAATATGCTTAACATTAATGGACCTCAAGTTCAGCAAACCGCATAAAATACGGTGACTAGAGCTCCTCTAAATCCATATTTCCCAGGGCCTTCTTCTCCGGTCGTCCCTGGACGAGTCAGGAATTTGTTTTATTTATGATGCTGGTCAGGAATCAAGTCTCTGGCCATATGGCCAGCTCTCATATCCGTTTGCCACGTTGGCCGGCCTCTGCCACAAGATATTTAAAATCAAATTTGTTTAATTTACATGCATAAACGCGTCAAATTTGCTTTAGAATTGTGTAACAGGCCGGACAAGAGCGGATGGATGTGGATGTGGATGTGGGTTCCAGATGGGGAAGCTTGTGTGCTCAAAGGCAACAACTGTTTCCGTTAATATAAAATGCAAATTTTGAACAATTTTTAGCAGCGCCCAGAAATTGGTCTATCCCTCTTTCATTCAGAATCCCCACATCCTTTTTGCCCTGCGGTCACTTTGGTTGCGAGCCGCACAAGATATGAGTTTGTAATAACCAAATCGGTTGGATGGTTGGTTGGTTGGCTGGTTGGTTGGTTGGCTCGTTGGGTTCCCTGTTTGGTCAAATGCAATGAGTAGTAAAATGCTGTTAGAAATTATGGCCCGAAATCGCCGGATGTTGTTCATATCCCTTCTGTAAACGCACGGAAATACGTAGCCGTAGCCAGCAAAATGGAAATTTCACCCAGCAAATGATGTTGGAAAAACAATTTCATGATGTTTTGATTTCGGCCACCATATGTG
The DNA here is from genome assembly GCF_018152505.1 of Drosophila elegans. Lineage (NCBI taxonomy): Eukaryota > Metazoa > Arthropoda > Insecta > Diptera > Drosophilidae > Drosophila > Drosophila elegans. The sequence goes on along the minus strand of NW_024546167.1, from coordinate 17,433,685 downwards.
CGTAAACACGCAGCCATCGAAACGAAACGGAACGAAACGAAACCCTATCCTCAGATCGTCCTGAATTCGATTGACAGCTGTAATTTAAGGTAGGCCGTGAACAATTTACAGTCCTGTCATTTCGAGAGGAGCTGCCATTTAATTTCCATACGAATCGCCCTTCGGCGTTTGACTTCGATTTTTGCCATATTTTTGCAGTCATTTATTTACATTTTCTCACCCAAAGTCTGGGAGGGAGATGAGGGGAGGGGGATTTATTTATTTAGTGCTTATCTTTGAGGCGCATAAATGAATATCCAATCGAGTCGCATCGCTTCGAATTTATTCCCCTTCGGTGACGAGAACCAATACAACACAACACGACATCCTCGAAGGGCAGCAACTGCTGTCCATTTCAATGCGGTTGTTGCTTGTTTATCCTAGCCCTGGGCACAGCTATGCCAACTTGGCCTTTTTTCCGGACAGACCAGTTTTTACGGCTTTCCCTTTTTTTAAGCTTTGTTTAATATGTACATTGAAACGGAAAAAATTGATAATCAAAGAGATTTAGTAACTAAAAAGCCATTTATTAAGGGACAAAATAAACTATAAGATAAATATTGTAAATGCTTGCAATTTTTCTTTTATTATGTAATTTAAATAGCATTTAATTTTATAAAAATGATTATTTTCAAAAATTGTGATGTAGGTTTACTATTTATATTATTTTAAAAATGTTATATACTTTTTATTTAATTTCACTTATTTACCTTCTTTTCAAAGGTTCCTAATACTGTTTAGTTTTTGCAATTCCCAAAAACTTAGTTTAGATTATACATTAAGATTTTATGATTAAATGTTTTACGGAATTTTTATAATTTAACTTAATTTTTTGGTATTTGCATTGGAGTTATTTAGTTGTATTACTATTTATTTACCTTTTCTCCCTAGGTAAATAAGTTAAGCATCACTGGGAGATGGCCGAACCCTTCGGCCCTTGTCCGACAGTTGGCCAAAACCCACTTTTGGCCGCCTCCGCCTTTTCTTTGCACTCGTTCGAGGGGAAAGCGATACCCTCCGTTTCTCGTTTTCAAATCCGATTAGCATCATTTAGTTGGGCCACTGTTGCCGCTGTTGAAGGGTCTATTATTTCCATTAGATTGATTTCGCCTGAAGAGGTCCCATTCGTGTGTCCCAAACGGTTAGCATCTTTAGCATCTTAGGACCAGGCCAAAGGTAAACTGACATTCAATGGAATCGGAAACCTTTTTGTGAATATTTTATTTTATTTATTTTTTAGGTCTCAGACGTATTTAATACTCCACATGTTTGTGATACCAAGAGGACATTACCCTGCGCCATTATACTATTTATTTTTGCTTTGGGAATCAAGATCTTTCCGAGAACGGCTTTTAAACATTGAATTAGGTTTAATTTAAGCATGGATTTAAGCATGGATTTATGATTGCATCTGGAGGAAAGCATGTGTATTTTTAATTACCTTTGTCAACTATAATAAACATAATTAATATCATGACATATGCGTTTAATTAGATTTTAGTTGCGGAATAAATTCCAGCCTTAATCTCTGGACTTGAGACAGCATGGGAACGAAATGCGACCTGGAAATGTGCCACCTCCTCGACTGAGTGACTTCAATTACCCCACACACTTTCGGATGGCAGATGGCAAAGTGTTTCACTCGCCAAACAAGTTCCAGATTGCATCTTTATCTCGGCCCGTACATATTCTTGCAGGCAATAAAAGTTTCTGGGCAATAAATCTGCAAGTTTCTGGAGCGAGACCTCGAACTGAGTGGAGGAAAAACATCTGCAGTCGGCGATGCACACAAATTGCCAAAGAGTTGGGCCCGGGGAACAGGTGGCCCAGGATCGGGATTTTATGTCTTGCAGGTCAGTGAATCACTTGGCCTCCATTTCGACTTTGTTGGCTGTTGGTGGGTGGGTCTTATCAATGGGGTCTTTTGATATTTGCGTTGATAAAAATGAAGCTCACCCGAAGGGGAAAAGCCCTTTTTCGGCTGACGAAAGTGTTGACGCATACAAATTGTGCATTAGCGAAAAACTCGCAGCTTTTGGCGCATTAAGTTGCAAATGCATTGGCCCCGGGCTGCCCAAGTTCCGGGTTCCGGGTTCCGAGTCCGGGCCTCGTTTTCACGGAGTGGCGCGACAGCCAGTGGCGAAAATCTGCGAGCATCCGCATTTGCATAAATGCAATTTAAAATCTGAATTATTCATGAGCCCCGCCATTTGGCCATTTGTCTGAATGACCACTTGTGGCTTGCTTTTCCCATTCCCAAAATGCTGGTGCTTTGAAAGTGCCCCCACCAATCCGTTCCGATACCCAATTTCCCGGCCAGCCAACCCGGCGTATACGTATTTTTTTTTTTTTATTACCCTGCATGTGACAACTTAATGGCTTCCGTTATTTGAAAGCAAAAGCATCGCAAACTGCTGATGTCAAATTGTCGATAAGGATTAACTCTTCCGTCTGTGTACATTTCATATTAGCAGCTGCACATTTGATTTGTCCAATCCTCATCCTCCCGTCCGATGGAATGTTTATTCTGGATTTAGAAATTACAACATGTGTTTGTTCAGTTTATTGAGCAAACACACTCGCCCACTTCGAATGTCCAACACTCGGAGTATCTATGTATGCTTACGTTAATGACTCACTTTGAAGTGGTAAATGCACTTAGGACTACGTTCACCTTTATTGTAAAATGTGACTGCAATTAATTGAATACATCTTTGGCAACTAATAAGCTGGAGGGCTCGAACGGAAACTTAAATTTGCAATCATCACAGGCCTCAAGTCAAACACATTGTATTACATAAGTTTTGTTACTTATTATATCTTCTCGCTACACAAACTTACACGTTGAGCATTATTTTTAAAGTTTTCCTTTGATGTCGGCTAGGCATTGTGCAAAACTTAATCGCACTTTGCAAATTGCCTGATAATGAAAAAAATATATATATCAGGAAAAACAGAAAGGAAACCTTATAACAAGAAACCAAAGGCAGAAACAAAGCCAAAACTTTTCCACTCCGCCTCACAAAACGTGTGCCATGGCCCTTCTTATTTTTCCAGCATTTCGCTTTTCATGTTAACAATATTATAAAACTTTGGCGATTTCCTTGGGCCTCACTTCAGGTGTAAAAACTTGTTGACCGACGAACTTTACCGACTCTGTGAGGAACTGTGTTTCATTTTTCAATTACGCAATGTAGAGGCGACCCTTATTGGCTCCAATAAGTCCGGAATTAGTTGGAATGCAGCTGCCATATCTGCTGGCCTACGAAACCCAAAGAGGATGATGGGTTGGGTGGTCGGTAGTCGGAATCACAACGGAGTGAAATTGTTTTGGATGCCGGCCAAACCCGTCTGCTGCGAGATAATTTCCTGTCATTATTTTGTGGTCTTCCGCAGTCGAACGTAAAAATTGCGACTCAAAGGTTTATATCCAGCACGACGGACAAACAAGCGAGCAGGACAGATTGTTTCCCCCCACCCCGTTTGAATTCTGGCAATCCTGCAATCCTGCAATCCTGCAATCCTGGCAAGGGACGAAGTCCTCAGTCCACAGTTCACAGTCTGCTGTCTGGCAGTTGGAAAAATTGACTGCATTGCCCACGGGTCAACAAATAAATTGGTTGGCCGAGCGGCCGACCGGCTGCCATGTTGATTTTGAGGTCATCGCTGATATTGCGGATGCGAATCGTTTCTGATTGCATTGGCCAACTCTGGAGTCCCGAGATGATGACGCTGTAACCGCATCACCCTGGCCAAGGACTCCGAACTCCGAACTCCGGATCCCGAACTCCGCACTCCGGATTGGAAGCTCTACGGTGTATTAATTGTGGTTGCCACTGGTGAGAATTTCCATTTGCCATTTTAAGTGCGGCTTGACGTTGTTTTCATTCCCGTTAAGGCCATAAAAAGTCCCTGCTTCAAATATTTATTACAAACGGCCATATTCACCCACACATCGGCAGACGCAAACGCAAACGCACAGCCATTCATTCGCAGGATGAAAGACAGGAGAGTTTTTTTGGCCAGCACACCTGCAGAATGTTAAATAAATCAACATACTGCATTCACTGTACTCTGACCGACTATCAAATACACAGTGCTAGGTGTAAAATTAATTTAAGGCAGTACATTTTATAAAGGGATAATATAATTATTATTTTTGTTTATTTTTGGATGCCAACTGAGTGAAAATTTCAATTTATTTGTACCACTAATATTTTAAGTCTAGACTTGTAAATGGAAAATCAGTATTAGAAAAATTAGAACAAATATGGATTTTTATTGTGTTTTTTCTTTGTAACTTTGATAAAAGAAGACCCACAACCCAGCGAATCAATGTTTTATACAGCTTACAACCCCAGCTAACGATCCTCATTAATTTCCGGGTGATTTTGGAAAAAAAAATTGTTGTTGATTTTTCGCATTTTTTATAAGGGGTTACATCGTTAATTTTTGCAAAAATGGGCAAAAAATAAAAATGTTCTGATTTGAATGCCAATTGACTGGGAACTTGATTACAAGTTAAAAAAGGTATAACATTCTATATTTGAACGAATATTTGCTTTGTTCTGCCCAAAAAAGGGGTTTCCTTGAATGGAAAATCCGGACATTATGGTGGAAAAATCAGGATGTCTGGGAAAAATGACAGCAGCTTTTCCGCAAGGGGAACAATAATTAAAGAATTTAGGTTTTGTACAACTGAAGTGTTGCGTAGCCCTAAAAAGTATGCTAATATTTTTGTTTCAAGGGTAAATATTTAAGTTAAATATATATTTTGACAATATCATTCACCAAAAATCTGTCGTATGGTGTAAGCTTTTGCCATTATACTCTTACATCCCAACAGTTTCAGAATGAGAGCAAGTCTCCCGTTTTTTTTTTTGACTAACGCAATACCCAAAATGGACATATCTCTCTTTCGAGTGTGAGCGCGTCAGTTTGGTGAATATTTCACGAATTGAGCTGTCATGCAAATGTGGCATTTCTGTTTTTGAAGTTGACAGGCCTCGAAAATTGCAGCGTACATCTAGATTGAGGCATTGACATGGGAAAGGAGTGGGTGAGGGTCCTTCCTCCCAGCTCGGGGGTGTCGGTGTGTGAGTGCCAGTCGACTTATTGTTGCACGGATGCTGCCGAAATTGTCAGTTCCATCAATCAACGACTCCTGACAGTCACTTGAACGAGAACGTAGACGAAGGATCGGCCGCGGATAGAAATGATGCACCGAACAAAAAAAGTGTGGTTCAGAAAAGAATAAACTGTATTATACTAAAGTAAAGCTTTTTTTAAACTTCAAAACCGATCCATTCAAATGTTTTCTGTACTAAATCTTGTTGGATTTATAAATAAGTTTTTTTATAAACTTCAAATTGTACATTTTTTAAGCCAACAAAATAAAATAAACTGACATAAGCTTTGGTCAATTTTATTAACGCATTATCTTATATATAAAATCTTTTTTTTAACAACAATAGTTAATGAAAATGAATCTAAATTTATGCCAGCTAATTTTATATATTTTGTATATATTTGAATCAATGTGAATTTTCACCTTTTCTGATATATATTCTGTGCAGAATACTTTACAAAATATTTACAATATATAAACAAAATTGGCCCAAATGAATCTTCAATGAAAATCAACGTTTTTGTTTTCCGTGTGGAGTAAGAAAACAATTCCAGTCTATGACTGTCACCACGGAGAGTAGCAATTTTGGCACTTAATGCGCTAATAACTCAGCAGTCCGGGTTGTGAGGAAAAGGACGCGGGGGCCCAAGAGTGCCCAAGAAATGGTAAAAGTTTTATTGAAAGCGCCACACAATTTGTTTGTATATTTAAATTATCATACAATTTCACAAAGTTTTCGGTCGAAACGAGTGCTGACCTGACCCCAGTCCGCCCAATTCCCCAATTCCTCTGACCCGCTGACCCCCCGCCAGTCATTATGGCCCACTTTTTCGCCTCTGCCTCGTTTTTCGAGCACTTTTGGCCGCTTTGCCATTTTGACTTGCGCCATTTGGTGTGGGCTGTGGGCTGTGGGTTGGAATGGCCTGGGTGGATTTTTGGTGGCGCAGTCCCGTGGCCGTTGAATTACATTTGTGTAATTTTGCGGAAAAACTTTTTTATTTGCTAATTTCGTTAAATTAGAAAGGAAAATGAAAGAGAATTGCAAATGGCATTATAATATGCGCCACGAACGAATTTTTGACTGGCACATCGTAGTCGTCGTCGTCGCTGCTGGCCAAAACAGTTACACATGTAATTTGAAATTCTTTTTAGTGTTCCTGTCGATGGGTAAAAACTTTTCCGAAAATTCCTTAATTACCCGAAAAGTCAGACTCTTCGTATTCTTGCCCATTTGTGTTTCATAGAGAATTCAAATATGAATATATATTCACCACAAAAGACTACTTGCCAAAAGTGCTAGTACTTAATTTAAATAAATGTTACTGAATAAATAACGAGTGCTCAGTGTGGCAGGTGATGGGATTTCAGGGCAGCTGACGTGTGGCTTTTATTCTCGTGAAAGGTGTTAATTGAGTGGCTTCATTTGCTCGTCGGAAATGCCCATCAATTAAGGTAATCACGCAACAAAGTCACACAATGCCACGCCCCCCAAAGTCTGTCTCTGGGGTTTTTAGCTGCTTCCTTAACCAGAATTGGACCGTCTAAAAAACTGCGTGACTGACAAGCCACGCCACCAAGTCGACATCCACATCCACATCCACATGCACATCCATGTCCGGATCCGGATCCGATGTCCACTGGCCCGTATCCGGGGCTTGGCCATCACCAACACCATCGCCATCGCCATCACCACCGCCTTTGTATTTGGCTTTGTTTGCCGGCACACAAAGGCAGAAAGCGCTCTTAATTGGGCGGCTAACTGAAAGTGGCTGCGTCTTTGCCCATTCACATGTCAATCAAGGCAGCACACACACATAGCCCATATAGCCCTGAACCAGCCCTGAACCCGGTCCGCCATTAGGGGTATCAATTTCAAAAAGAAACGACTTTAGGGGTCCCAGTCGCCTCCTGCTGGCACAATCAATTTATTACACACCGCTGCTGACAAGTTCTAGGAATGTCAGCGACAGAAAAGGGCGATAGGGGAATGGGAGCAGTGGAGCAGTGGAACAGTGACCCCTCAAATTTACATCTTTCTATTCCAGCACACACACTGTCAGGCACTCAGAAAAATACTGAGCTCTTTTTTAGTTATTTTATAATTAATTTATTTTTAAGTTATGTGTTTTTCGTATTCATAGAGCTTGAGTAAAACGCATATCCTACTATTAAATGAACTAACTTTGTCTTATATTGCTTGATGTTTAAAGTCTTGAGTCTACTAACAAAGAAATAGTGCTATAACATTTAATGCTTTTAATAAATTATACTGTGGTTTATCACAAGCACTTAGAACGCAAGATCAAACAATTGAAGAAAACGTTTTTTACGAATGCAGTATATTTACAGCCTAACTTTCATGTTTAAATATCCTTCAGTTTGAATTAAACTTTCTCCTCGTGCACAATGCAAATATTGTAGAGCATAAAATGGGCATTGACGAACGTGCTGCAACATCAAATGATGAGATTATCGTAAACTCGAGCAGGACCATAAAGCAGGCCTAGAGTTCAGCACAAAAAGACCGACTGAGGAGTGAATGGAAGATGGCAGGACCATCGGTGGCCTCTTGTGGCCGTAAAAGCGCTTAATAGTCCATTAAAGGGATTAAGAGGGGCAGCCGGAGTCCAAGGAGCGGAGCGAAGAACAAATTTCCGAACATGTCCTTGTCAATAGATGGCCGGCGTTAAAAATCAAACAGACGACAGACTACGGGTCGTATGCGTATTATTGAAAACTTATACAGGAAAAGGGGGGGTGGACGTCAGAGCGGTACAATTCTTTATTGCTGGCCATTTGGCCGGGCTTAATACGAGCAAATTAAACTAAGCTCGGCAAATTGCGTTTCGGTCACGTTCCGAGGCCAAACGGAAAAATGGCTCCATTTTCATTTTCTCTAGCACATTCCATTCCATTCCAGAATAAACACATGCATAGAACGACGGCCCCCGCTGAAAATAATGCAATAAAAGCGGCATAAAAATAAAAACCAAAACAATGCGAAAGGAAAGCAAACAGTATCATGTACGTATCTTGGCGTTGGGGAAAATGTGGAAATGGGGAAATGGAAAAGCGCGCAAGAAATCATAAATGTAATTGAGAATTTTATGGAGGGTGCCAAGTGGCAGAGCCAGAGTGCCACCCTCTTGCATGTTGTGCAAATAAAAGTTGAAATTGTCGCTCACAATTTTCTAAGAATAAAACGCCGAATTTTCAACAAAGCCCGAAACGGAAAAAGGCGATCTACCAATTTCCACCACCCACACTCACACACACACACATGCATGACGTTGACGCTTTCCATTTAAACTTTTCTGGGGGGGGGATGGAAAAACCCATCCACTTTGGGCGCCTGTTCGGTTTATTGCCAGCAATCAATTAAAACGGCAAAGTCATTTGTGACAAAAACATTCACAGAAAATTTGACTTTTTGCGTTGGCAAAAAGTCTGCCTATGGCACACACAAAAATCGATAGAAGCACACACATGCATACATGTTATTGTAATATTTCAATGTCATGGTTTAGGGCATGAGGCGGCACTTGCCAAAAAAAAACTGAGTAAGTCGTTCCATGCACTTGTCAAAATGAATGGGAGTAGCCAAGGAATACAAAAAGCTTTTTTTTCTGTTCCAGAAAAATACCAGGAAGCAAACGCTCTTTAAATTCAGAGTTTTTTGGGGAGTTCAGGGAAATTTTTAGTCATAAGGGCTTCATAAGCATTGGCACAGCACTTAATTTTAAATTACCAAAATCATGGCCAAAATTAGTTACAATAATTATGATGCAGATAAATATAAATTAAAGCATTTTATAATTAGATCTGTTTATCAAAGCACATCAAATTTAATGTAATTGACTTTCATTCTCTATAAAATATACAACATTTTGTAATTCAATCAAGAGATATATTCCCATATTTTGTTTTCCATGCTTAAAGCCAAATATTCATCATCTAGTGAATTAAAACTAAATTAACTAAAGTATTTAGAGCAAGGTAACAATTTCAGTGCTTACAGATACCCAAAACCAATCACATTTTGCTAAAATTTAGTGATTAACTAACCTAAATTGCGGATACAGTTGTTTTCAAAATGGTTAGTGAGGTGAAATGAATTCCGGCAGACGGCAACATATTTGTCGATTTAACTCAACCTGTTCCGTAATTTAACGCTAATCAGCTTATGTGAAAACAAGCAGAAAACGCTTTACGGGGGAAAAGAAATTGGTTCATGGGGATTTCCCACCCAAAAGTCACGGCGACTTAGTTCAATTGCAATTAACTAAATACACGGAAACCCGAAGCGAATTTGGCACGGGCTAATGAATATGCATTCCATTCATTCATTAAATCAACATTAATTTATGTAATGTATTGTTTTAGTATCATTGCCTTTTTTCCCCCTATTTCTTTCTTGTGCACAAATTCTAATGAACAGGCGATACATGCGTGCTCCAATAATTGATATTGATGGTTGTAATCTTATTTAATCCCTAATTACAAGGGAATGAATGGAATGGAGCAGGTTGTTGGTTTGGGGGCGTGGCGAAAACCACCGAACGCCCAAAACAAACATCATACATAAATTATTTTTCCGCAGACAAGACGGTTGGCTTTATGTATTCAGTGTATAGTACATATGCCGCCATCTGAATTGCTAAAAACATGCAAATACTTGTGCATACAGCCACATACTTGTGCCGCACACAAATGGAAGTAATTTCCCAATTAGTTTGATTAGTGGAAATACTCGCGAAAATGCCTATATGACCGCCCCGACATGCCGCATTTCTCAGATCCATTAATTAGCTACGCCCACTCCGCCCCCGAAGCATTGGTTTAATTGGAGAAACAACGCCGGGGAATCCCAGATTAAAGTCACACCATCGCAAACAGGAGAAAAACAGTCCCTAACAATAATTTGCTTAATTAAGAATCAATCATCATTCGATTGTCAAACATTGAAATATATATCAGATTTACATGAATGACTTCTAATCGCGGCTAATTAACATCTATTCTCTCATTAAATGTCAGTTGTCATCCATTCTGGATTTTATTTAATTAAATTATTGATTACAAAGCCTGAAAAGGACTAATCAACAATATTCATGATTAATTATCTCGCTAACCGGTTTTAATTGGTAGTTATAAAGATTAGAAAACCATATTATAATTGCTTTGAATTGTACAATTAATTACAATAAAAATGCAATGGCTGCCACATAATAAAAAGTGTTTATAATCCTAAAACAACAAAAAATGTTTAAAAGCTTTTGTACATATATTGAGGAAAGCTGCACCTAATGGATTTCTAATCCACACAACCAAACAAATTGAAATATGTATAGAATTTTGTTTTTCGATTTTCCTTTTGCTATTTGCTTAAGTGCCGGGCCATAAGGATTTCCGCCTGTCAGCAGGAAATCGAGGGAAATAAAGAACTCGTTGGAGCTTTTCCCATTCTGTGGCCCCTATTCCCCAATCAGTTTCCCAAAAAACCTGTGCACTGACTGTCTGGCAAATGCACATAAATGCAACAAATCCACGGAATAGTATGGATGTGGCAGCCACGGGGCTTTTACGGACCGGCCAACGGGGATTTGCCCGGATTCGCCCATTGTCACATGAACGGCCAGCGGCGATGTCAGTTGTTGATTAAATAAAAGAATCCCCTAAAAAATAGAATATATACTATACAATATAAACTATATGGAGAGAGGGAAACAAACTCGTAATAAAAACTAAACTGAAAAAGTTTACATTTCTCATCGATTCCCTGGACAGCAAAGGCAGGCAAACAAAAAAAAAATACGAGTAAAATGTGGAAAGTGCAGCGAATAAATAATTCAGGCCAAAATGTCAAACGACGTTGTGTCCGGATGATTTCTGCGGAAGTCTATGTCTCTGTGAACTTTGCAGCATGAATAAGTCAGCTCAGCCATTGTCTAGCCGTACAGTTTCCCTTTTCCCCGCTGGAAAATGCACTGGAAAATCCCCCATGCCAACGATGTCCTTGCAGCGTCTTCAGGACTCGTCGCCTTTGTTAAAAAGTTGTTGACGTTGATGCTCTCTACGTGTAAAAAGGTGAACAACATTTGTAGACGACTCCGGCTCAGACTCTGAATCAGACTCTGACTCCGACTACGACTCAAACTCCAAGTCCTGACAATTGAAGTGGCATTTCGCACTCCGGCATCATCTGTCTGTCAAGTGCCTTTCAGAGTTTGCTCACGTCACAATTATTTGCAGCAACTTGAAATTTATACCCAACCCTCCATCGGCCAAGTACTCTCCGAATTAATACATCAAACAGTCATCCACTTCCCTGCTGGCCACAACAAAGCAAAACAAGTAATTTCCATCGGATGGGTGGCAATTGCAAGGGCGTTCCATACACCCACAACCCACAATCCCCCACCCACTCCTCACCCACCACCCATAGAAAATACCCTCTGGAGTTGCGGAAAATAAGCTGGACAACCCTCTTTTCGGGGGTGAATGTCCATTGTGTTTCATTTCTGGATGGCAGTTTATTAAAAAATTTGTGAACTTAATGTCCAAGTTGGGAGAAAAGGGGATGGCACGCTTCTGGAATTTAATAAAAACGTCAGCACCGAGACCCCCAGGCAAGAAATCAAAAATCTCTAAACTTGAAACTAGAGATGGAATTATAAAAATCAATTTTGTATTTGTATAATCCTTGCTAAAAAAAACTTTGACTACCAATCAATAATAGAAAACAGCGTATTTAATAGTTTATTTATTATACAAATGCTCCTAAGCCAAACATAATAAACACATGTGCAATAAAAGGAAAAAAATATATTTATTTTATAAAAAACGTTTTTAATCATGTTTTTATGACCAAATTTGATAATAAATTAATGCTGGTCTTATAAGTTTAATTGCAGGTTGGAAGAATGGGTTGATTTGCATTGTTAATAATGATGATTATGATACTGGCTAAAAAACGCATTAAATACAAATATTTTTTACTTGATTTATTTATTTTTCGATTTAATTTTCATTTAATTGAAATATTAAATATAAAATTTTGATTTTTATAGTCACATATTTATTTCTACTGTTCCATTAGTGTATTTTTTTTTATTAAAAACCATATTGTTATATTATAAACTTCTATCGTGATCGATAGTTCAATCAGCTTAAAGTTTTAAAGAAAATACAGATTGGTGCGTAGTTTTCAAACTTTATGGAGCCGAAAATGCGAATTTTTATCATCTTTATTTGTAATTGCTTGCCTACCCTTTTGTGGTAGTTGCACAAAACACCCCAGGGAGGGTTTTCTTTTCCCATTTTTCGCAGTAACCACACCTCACGCCCTGTATTTCCCCCCTCCTTTGGAATTGTGCAACCCGGGGGGTGACTTCCATTTTCCGTTTTCCGTTTGCCCCTTTCCATTTCCCCATTAACCACTGCTCTGCACTGACTTTGCTTGTTTGCAACTGTTGCTTCTGCTGTGTGTCTCCTTTCTGCTTGCTGCTTTCTGTTCGGTGTGGCAATGGCCTTTGTTTTTCCGATGTGTCGCATCATTAATTTCGTACAGATATTTGCCTGCATCCTCTGCATCCTCCGCTTGCCTCTGTCCTGCCAGCTACAACGAATCACGCCTTTGTATCTGGCGCCGTTGCCATAAATTTCGATAATGTGTCAATTTATGAATGGGACGCCCTGAACAAAAGTTATCCATTCGACCGGCCGGCGGGATTTGCAGCTGTCAGCGTCTATTGATTGTTTTATTGATGGGCCCAGATTGACTTGGCCAGCATTCTTTATGGCCCGACAAGTGAATAGCCAGACGACTAAGATAAACAGCTCTCAATATATGGGTGAATAAGTTGTTGTGGCTGACAGGAGGCAGACAAGTTGAAGATGTCCATCTAAAAAGCACTCGGGACAAAGCCAAATGGTATATTTTAAATATCTTTGAGAGTGGAAAAGGTTTTTTAAAAGTTTGAAAAATATGAGTAATCACAAAATAATTATAAGTACTAATAATAGTTTATTAATAGTGAACACATATATTTTGTATTCGCTTTTAAGTATATCTTTTAATTTAAATATTTTTTTTTTATTTTCCTGTGGCCCATATAGTAATTAATTTGTTATTTTAAAAAGCGCACTATTTCAATTTTCTTTAATATATTTCATTACTATTTAAGGAATAGATTTTAATATCAGAATTTTAATATCTTCATTTATTCAAATATTTCAGTACGTGTACTTGTTAACCATTTCAATTACCATTTTTCTATCAGTGTACTACATCAGCAGTTTCGTTTCATAATAACCTCATCTTCAACTAGTTAAAACTTTGCCTCAGAGCATTCCCCTTTATTTATTTTTGCCACTCACCTATTGAGTGGCTTCGCGTGGCAGTTCATTAGAAGAAAACGAACTACAAAGTCATCGCATCCTGTGTTATCCTGGTTCGACTTGAACCAGCAGCTCTCGTAATTAGTTGGCAAAATGCTGGAGCTCTTGAAAATGTACGCAAATTGTTTAATTGTTGCGCCAAAGGAACTGAATAATTTGCTCAATTTCCATTCATTACTTGCCCTGTCTGGTCTTGTCTCGTCTTTGGCACTGGATCTATTCCAATCCAATCGCAATACCTTCTGCTCTTCCCTGTCTTTTCCTGGCATTTCCATCGACATCATCATCATCACCATCATCATCATCTCTATCATCGTGGTTCTCAGCCGCAACTCATCGCTCGGCGTCATAAAAGGCACTTCATTTGCATAAATGAATTCTGTAAATTTTGAGTAGCACTTTACGCTGCCAAAGAGATCAGAACGTACGAAAACGAAGCTTGGCAGTAGTAGCATATTGCTAGGAATTCCCATCTGCGAAGGCTTATCCACAATCCACAAACCGCAAACCGCAATTCAATGCGTAGGCCAAACAAATTGATATGAATGGCCCCGTTTCGCCAGGACGAAGCCAAGCCAAGGTCCTCAACTCAACTCGACTCGAGTTGACTCGACTTTCGAGTGCAATGCATCGGGGCCTCGTCGGTGCTTTCTATTTAATTAACATGCGGACTCCTCGAGCGTATGCGTATTCAATGTTGCCATTCAAGAGCTCACTTCATTCGCATTTTTATGTGCCTTTCTCTGCCCTCAATTGAGTACGGGTCTGGGCTCAAATGGATACTAGTTCTTGATGGATACGCTGAGAAATATAAAAGCAATTCAGACCTTTAGGTCCTGCAGTGTTGTAATCAAAGAAATTTAAACAGAGAAATTTAAGTGTATGCTTAAGAGCTTGATAGGCTGCCATAATTAAATCCTTTTTTATTTATATGCATATGCCACAATCAATTGCAGCCTGGTTGGTAATTATTTATTACATATTTCGCACCAAGGAATATTGTATGTGTATAGCTGCAGGGACATTCAACTTTTATCATTATGATGCGCAAACGGTCGCAACTTTTTCATACGGTTGTAGCCCACAAAAGTAAATTAGTTACAGTTCGCGCTGCTAAGCGATTTAGTTTGTTGATTAAACTTTTCGCATAAACGCCAGGACCGTGCCTGAGGCTCAAATCTCGACTAAAAACCCAGACAAGCTCATGAATTCATGCAGCATTTCGTAATATAACGTATACGACGTGGGAAATGAACCTTTAAATAGAGAAAAACTCATTTGTTTTGGCTTTGGTCATATACTTTATAATCTATTATAGTGTTTAAGTCTTTAATGGCTTCCAAAAATAATAATACAATATAATTATCCCCAATGATTGAATTTCATTTGTGTAAGTTGAGCCCTCTTCGTTGACAAATCTATATTAATTAAGACTAAAAACCCATTTTTAAGCTCACAGCGTATGCAAATGTTGTGTGATAAATAATACATAATAATACACTTACCTGCTGAAAAAGTTTATTTTTTCCCCACGCACTCTCGCACACAATTTCGAAAAGTGCAATTTGAAAATTACATTTAAATAATTGAAACAACAAATGTTTGGCAATAGAAATTTTGACATTTTAGAGACTAACGAGGTCGCTCAATTTGATGAGACAAAGCCGGATGAATAATTCATGCAAAAAATAAACTAACTGAGCCCCAAACCACTCAGACACATGTAAGAGTACTTGTTTTTGGGGGGATTGGCAGAGGTGCCCCGAGACATATGTACGTTTAATATAGCACCCAGGATATAGTAAAGCTAGGCAGGACACACACACACACACTCACAATGGCCTGGCATTTTGCTCGCCAGCTGTGGGTAATTTGTAAACGTCAAAAGGCAAACATCGAGTCCTGTTCTGCCTGCTATTTCCAGCTCCTGCCAGATCCTGCCAGCTAACAGCTTGCCAGCTTGCCAGCCTGCCATGTCAGAGATCAGAGCCAACGCCACACGTCCTGAATGAATTCGCACGTGTCCGGAATGGAAGATGTCGACCGACTGTTTCATTTTAAATACAATTTATTGTGCATGCTGGCTAGCTGAAACTAAACTGTGCCTGAGCCACAGCCCGGGCATAATCCGCATTTGCTTCCCAGCCGTTTAATATTTAATGCGGCCCCAAAAATGTGGCAAAAATGTGATTAATAAAATAAGCCAGAGAACATGTGTCATACTCGTGCATGCCGAATATGCGTGCCACTTCCAAACGAGACCGTCAAACTGAAAACTATAACGCTCCTGGCAGCCATAGGCTCCTCCTCCGGACAGGACTCCGCAGGGCTCACGTCTCCGTACGTGTTCGATTCCAATATGGCACTGTATTTTCCATATTTACCCGGCATAAATTCTTAATAATCTGCTCGAAAAGCTGCTACAATTGGTAAGTGAAAAGCCAAAGAGCCAACATAAGTGACAACTAAATGGAATGCTAAAGGATATGTTTGCAACTTAGGCATATACAAATATATAAAAATGATAGGTATATACAAAAAATAAAAGAAGAAATAAAAAACATCTCTGGGGTATTAAAATCATTTCCAAAGTTGTCAAAAAGTGCACACTTAGATAATTTTACGAATAAATAAAAGAGACGCATAGATTTTAAATAAATTGTTGCATACTTTTGCGGGTTGCATTGACACCCTTGTTTGTATTTATTTAAATAAATGTTTTTATGATATATGGTCTTTTAATTTTGCGATACTTTTTTAAGACTATTTGAAAAAAAAATTCAAAATATATAACAACACAACACTAAAATAAACGCTTGAGAAAAGCTCACGCAATTTGGCTAAAAAGGCTTCAGTAAATTCGCATCCTTTAATAAATAATTGCATCATTCCCCGGCCGGAGCTCATTTCACGTTTGAAATATTTAATTTATTTTAATTGCGAGTTGACTCCTTTGATTTCTCCGCTGCCATTATGAGGCAGTTGTTATTTTCGCAATTCTGCTTCTTTGGGGAGAACCCAAGAAGCGTTTCTCGAGGAGCCGCGACAAGTGGCAATTATGTGCTCACCCAGCCGCCGAGTGGGGCACTCAAATTGCCGGCAAGACGAGGCCAAAATGCATTTAATTTCTTAAAGGAGCGCGTAATTAGTTTGCTTCGGTGACGGGCGGGTTTTCCACCATAAACATATAAGTATGTGCACCATGGCCTTCTGCCAAGGAGCTCCTTTGAAACACTTTCAGGGGTGCCGGTGCCCACTAATGTGTTGCATTTGGGGTTATGCAATTACTTTGCAGGCAGTAAAGAATAATGATACTAGTGCATAATTGTTTCAGTTTTTCAAAAATGCCCTAATGACAGATAATATTTGAGTTAGTAATCTTGTTTAAAAAATTTTAATGAGTTTTCAAGCACAAAACTTTGAGTTCCATTAAAAAAAATAAATCAAAACATGTTTATTTTGTTTAAATAAGGACCTAGATTTTTAAGTACAAAGCTTTCAGTTTCCCCAAATAAAGATAAATTCTCCATCAAATTACAAAATAAAATAAAGCAAAATAAACTAAAAACCAACGCAATTTGCCTATTGTTTTAATGAGATTATTTATCAATTTTCTGCTTTTCCTGTTCAAAATAGAACAAAAACATATGAAAAATCAAAATAAATAAATTATTACTTTACTCCTTGCAAAAACAGCATTTTTATTTGTTCGGCTATTAAATGGTTTTACAACTATTAATTTTTTTATTTATTTTGTTTTTTTTTCACTTTTGACCTTTGAATGGTATTATAACAGTTAAAAAATATTCGAAACTGTTTATTTGTTCATGTATTTTGTTATTATTGTATTATTATTATTTATAAATAGACCATTGTCGAGCCTTGATTCCAGAAATGAAGAAAGTTATTGACCAAGTGCCTTGATTTTTGGTACTCGAGATTAACTCTTTACGCACTTGCGTACCAACATGCAGTTAATAGATATTCCGAGCATACAGCTCAAATAGAACTCATTTCCAAGTGCAGAGCATACAAAATCAAGCCATGTCCCAAGTGCATTTTGCCCCCTTTTCGGGGCAAGTCCTGGGGCTGGTCATACCACACATTTGCCCATTGTTTGCCCAGGGTGCTGGTTCCTGGTAGAGGAGCCTGCTTGGAGCCCCTGCCACTTGGCACGTTCACCTTTGTGCTGGATGGCTGCTGTTTGGCAACATCCAGTCAAGTGCCCACTTGAAGACAACTTTGTCGCCCCGCCAGCTCTCCATTTGCGGCCCGCAGGCTCTGCTCAGCGAAGGATCAACGAAGGAGCCGACGAGGCACTCAACATCCTGGCTACAACAGCGCAAGGGTCCATAACAAAGGCCTCGCCCCTTGAACTGCGTAATCGCGCCTTTGTAGAGCCCTTCGGCTCTCCAGAAATTTGCATTTTTAATGAAATGACAATGCCAGTATTAGTTGCTACCATATCCAAGAACTCATCAGTGTGGGTTTATATTTTAATATCGTGAAATAAAATATGAAAATTATCGACAGGCTAATATACATTTCCATTTTGAAATGTGTGTAAAAAATTGAAAGGTTTTAATCAGTATTCATCGGTCTCATATTAAACTTATTATTTTGCATACAAATAAAATAAGAAAAATCGTAATTTTCATAATAAAATATGTGTACAAAATTATTTTTTTTATACAGCAACATATTTGAATCCAAATATAAAACATATAAATAAATGACTTCAAAACTCTTTATTTCCTAACAGAATAAAACAAAAAGCAAACACAAATTGAGCTTATTAATATATATTTTTAATTATTTACAAATACTAATTTAAAAAATGCCTTTGGTTACAAAAAAAACGCTAA
Source organism: Drosophila elegans (assembly GCF_018152505.1). NCBI lineage: Eukaryota > Metazoa > Arthropoda > Insecta > Diptera > Drosophilidae > Drosophila > Drosophila elegans. The sequence goes on along the minus strand of NW_024546167.1, from coordinate 17,415,253 downwards.
TAAATAAGTAGCCGACTAAGTAGACAACCATGAATAAAGAAAACAAAAAAGAAGGCACCATATGGTTTAAATTATATAGCTATACATTTTAATCATTTATACAAAACGAATGGTTTCAGGGAATGCTAAACAAAAAGGCCTACAAATATAGAGTTAAGTGCTGGCCAAAAGGGGTTGTCACGTCCATTAAACCAACGCCCAGGTGGCAAATATCCTGTGGGGACCTGTGCCTGGCCACTCCTTCGGCTGCAATCAAAGCCAAAAGTCAACGCCCAGGCTTTTGACCCCGACTTTGGACTGACAACTTAATTGTGGTTCACGGGCAAACACATTCTATTTTTCGCGGCAGAATTTCAACGCCCCCAAACCCGATGACAACGGCATTAATAATTCAATTTCGTGTCGGAAGCGGAAGTGGAAATGGAAGCGGTAGTGGAAATGGGAGCTGGTTTACCCCCACGTTGGTGTCTCAATATTTGGCAATTACTTGGCCCGAAAAGCGGTGCCAGGTGCATAACCTCCGCCACTTGGCTGAAAGCGATATCCCTGGCCTAATCCGTTTAACCTCCATGTCAACTGGGTCTGTGTCTATGGCTATGACCCGTCGGCAGACGCAATCTAAATTACCCCTGGCTTGGAATTGGGCTTGGGATTGGGCACCCCCAGGATGTGTCGTCACATCCTGTCACAGGACTAAAGTGTTGTTTTAATAAGCGTTTCGCAGCATCACCTTTGTGTGTTTGTGTGAGTGGGTGTAGAGCAAGACTGGGCTGATGGCCTTGTTTTCATTTTTGCTAATGGCCCACAAGTTGGCCATTGTAAAGCCGACTTAAGACTTACGGCTCTCCAACCTGGTGATGATGTCCTCTCAGACCCATTTTGCAAAAGGACATTAACCTTCACAACCTTTGGGGACTTCCCCGTAATGCATTCCGGCAAATGATCTTATTAGGCTTTGGCTACAAAAGGATGGATGGATGGTGTATTATCCGCTCTGAAATTGCAATTTCTGGGCACTTAAGGGAAAGCTATTGGGCACTTGTGTAGACTATAAAATTTGTAACCATAGAATATGAATATACACAAATTTGTCAATACAGAATGGCTTCATATCTAAATCGATTTTATTAGTGGCAAAAATATAAAAATACTATAAACCATTTTATCGAAAGGGATCTTATAGTAGCCATAAAACAAAAAAGCGAATTATTTATGAATCATTATTTGTTGTAAATCAAAAGACGAAAATAGATTTTCTGATATTAATCAAAACATCTGTGGAAAAAATATTAATAATATTTGTAGTTAATTTCCTGAAATAACGTGCTGTTAATGTGTTTCTAAAAGCCTTATATAAAACATAGTGCTAAGGGTGGGGATATATGCACCCCAAAGAACTCTATTCTAGAATCCAATCCTCGGGGGTGGATAAATGCGTTAAGCAATTTGTAAATGTAACTAACAGATACAAATCTGCCGAGAATGCGTGGCCGGAAAGGAAGAAAGCACATAATCAAAATTAAAATAAGAATCTCATCGCTCAGCCGCAGACGCAGAGCCACAGAAAGAGAGATACAATCCGGCAGATATGACTATGACACTGGGAACAAACGACCCCAACAAATTACACATTTTCCTCTGCTTTATTGTTGGCAATTTATTCGCAGCTAAATTGAAATACACACCATTTACCTGCAGACAACAACGCACAGCCGCTGACTCCCGGTGACATTGACAAACTGAAATGGAGGCCGCATTGGGATGGGGGTGGGGCAGTTGGGCTTAGATGGGCTGAATGGGGTTCAGTTGGGCTGACCCAGATCGTGACATCATCTCAGTCAGCTGGGGTCAAGCCCGAGGTAAGCCGTGGCGGTTTGACATGCTCTCAACCCCGAAATGAATTCCATTAAAAATATCAGATTCGATCATCTTGTTAATTAAACCAAAGGGAAATCAAAATCGAGTTTCAGGGTTTATTAGTTGGCTTAATAAATACACTAAAAACTAGTCAGTTTACAAAAAGGGAAAAGATATTTTTATTATTTTAAAGTTGAAAGCTTAAGAAATTTATTGTTTTTATATATATTTCAAATTATACTTTTGAATCCTGAATAAAAATAAATAAAATACAAAACTAATTAACAAAAAAGCAACTATGAGCAAACATACTTAACAGAACCTTTTTTACAATCACCAAACTTTTAAGAGGTTTTTGGTTGGTAAGGTGGCCACATATCCTTGTGCCCTATATATGTACTATATATGTATACCCCCACTAACTTCCAGTTCAGGGCTCGATTGGCGTGCCGAATGAATGGCCCCGGCCAACGGCAGAGTTTTTGATTTTAATTTAGATAAAGTGCGCTATGGAAATCAGTTTCGCTGTAACTTTCCCAGTTTATCCGGGGCTCCAATCTCGAGCCCCAGACAACTAAACACTCCATAAATACAACAACAGCGGGGGGCGTGGCAGATCGGGAGGCGAGCTTAAGGTAAGCTGTAAATTGCACGCTTTCATGTAGATAATTAATCACCGCAAGCATTCGGCAAGTTGTTCTATATTCAGGTAGTCCTGTTGTGCAAAATGAAACGCTTTTCGCTTGCCATTGAAGATTTCAGTTTGTGGCAAATGTAAATGCAGTTTCATGCAAATTTATTCCTGATCTAATCCGTATAATTTTAAGTTCACAATGGTGAACGGCATTGTGTTGTCCGAGATTTATTGGCGGCGCCATTTTCGGAGGCATTCGCGGAAGTCAAATCAATTATACGCCCTGTTGGGCACTCGATGCACGAAAGGAAATTGAAATTATTTGATATAAATTAATGCAATTAAGCATTTGGCCAAACACGACGAGGGATTAGGGCTTAAAATAAATACAACACAGCTTAAGTGCAGAATCTGATCAAAATTGCCATATATACTATGAGGGAAAATAAGAACAAAGCATATAATTTTATATATTTTTTTTCTTTTCAGTGAAAAAGTTTTTGTTCTTGTTAAAATTTTTACTAAATCAAAACAATATTCTGAGAATTTATATTCCTTTAAAGCTTGCCATTCTGTGAAAATTATTTTTTCATTTACCAATTTAGTATTTGTGAGAAAATCCACATTTTGTATTAAATCAAATGGAATTCCCGTTGATTTAAAATAAAATAAATGTATCTAGCCAAGAAAACACATTTATAAAGTGTACACTTTCAGTCTCAGGATATTGGTGAAAAACAATCAACCCTAACTACGAGGATAAAAGTACTCGAAATGCTTTAGTCAGAGCAGCTGGGACTTTGGACCTCCACGTGCATTTCTTAGAGCGTTTGCGATTGCAAATGGGCAAATATTTAAATGTAACTCAATTTCAAACGCAATATGCGCTTCGAAGCCAAGCGCTCGTCCTTCTCCCGTAGTACAGAATATTTTGATTTGATTTATTTATAAGTTCAATTTGTGCACATTATTTTTCCAATATTAAACTTTGATGCGGATGCAGTCGAGGCGACTGAAGTCCACCAGGGAATGCAAAATGAAAATCAATTGAATTTACCAGTTGGCAAGTGCAAAGCGAATGCCCAATGAAGATGGCTAATATTTGCGACTATGGTTGGATATACACAGCACTTACATTTGAGGAGAGTGAAACAAGAGACACACACACACGTCACAGAAAAAGTTGTGTCCTTTGCATTACCAACCCCAAGCTTTCCTTGTCGGGTTGGAAAACTTGCAGGGAAAAATGCAAGTAGAGGCACAATTGTCGGGCGAAAAATAAAAGAGCACGTTTTTTTTTTATGAGCCACTTCTTCAGTTGTGCTGCACATAATTACATGAAAAGAAAATTAGTGTCGAGATTCGCCTTGAGCGCCTCTCCAGGTGAAAACTTTTAATGAGCAATTTTCTCACAAATTCCCAAGTGTTGCCGCATTTAATTTTTTAATGAAAGAACTTCTTTTAAGCCGCAGCCACAGAGAGTGGAGATTTCCATTCCGAGCACTCTTCCCTTTGAGTTCTTCAATCAGTTTCGGCTTCATTTAGGACTCGCATATTTATTCATCCTTTGGCATGTTTTCGAAGTGCGTAATTGAGGGCCGGTGGGTGTGGGTATGGGATGGACTACCTCCATCTAGGTGTTTGTTTTTATTTATCGGCGGCACAGAGAGCGCCCTGACCCATGTTAATGGCCGATTGACACGCCACTTGGCCTTGATGGGGCTTTTAGCTCGCCTGGCACTTGACTGCTGCTCCCCGAAAAACAGAATGCTCCACACTCTACTCAGGATTGATGGTGGGGGAAAGTGCTGGGATAGGGGGTTTTCCCACACTCGATGGACGAGGTGCTAAGCGAGCGTGCTGATTGCTGCCAATTTTGATAAGGAGTCCGCATTAATATTTCCCTTGCGTTGGTGCCCACCGTTTTGTCCAGTCCACTGATACACTATATGTGTAGCTATGACTCATTAACACCGCAAAATTCACACCTAGCACTGAAGATAAGTCAGGAAATTACACACAACTATTCCGCACTTGAGTTTCTAATGTGAATGCTTAAAGTATATGTTAATTTTTTGTCATTAAAAAATATGAGAGTGTCGGCAGTATTTATAAAATATTTATTGATAACTCCAGAACTCTCAATAAAAATAGGTCATATTTATAAAAGTTTTAACATAAATACCTAAAACCTTTTATTTCCAAAAGTATCAGCAGTAACCATAAAACACTTTGATACATACATAATAGGAAAAATGCACATTTAGTTTAGTCCATAATGAATTATGACAATAACTTCAAACCCACTTATAACCTGTCTAAGAAAAGAAAAAAATACATAAATATTTTGAGTTTCAAACTTGAAACCTTTGTGCAAAACGTACTGATCTAGTCTTCCTCTCCTTGAAATTTAAATCATAAAAGGATTTTAACTTATTTTCGTAAAAGTACTAGTCTTCCTCTCCTTGAAATTTAAATCAGAAAGGAATTTTAACTTATTTTCGTAAAAGTACCAACAAAATTAGAACTGTTTTTAAAACAGATCTGGAAAAATCGAAGATAAAACCAAAAGGATGGCCGACTGCACTAACATGTTCAGGTGCCGCAAGGCAGTGTTAATCCTATCTGTGGATCCATATCCCTGCTAATGGGAAGCTGGTCAAATTTGCTGCCACGTAAACAGGCAAATAAAAGAGCCATTTGGTATACATATTTCCATATTCATAAATCTGCTGGCCAGCAAACTTCGTCTAGCCACGTCCAGAAATCGACATTTCCACATGCTCCAGGGAATTGTGGGTGGATGTGTGAAGCCAAGTTCGAGGGTTTTGCCTGTCGACTAAATCAAGTGTCTGTTCGGTGTCAGTTTAATTGCAAACGTAAATTGGATGCTGTCATTTGCTACGTTTTCATTTGTTCAAAACTTGCTAGATGCCCAGATGCCAGCCCTGCTGATGCTGAAACTGTGCAGCAGCAGAAGGAGCAGCAGCACCCCATTGACTTTTGCTGCCATTCTACCCGTTCTGACGGACATTGCTGCCAGCTGCTGCTCGAGAATCTCTCCTCCACCCGAATCTGCCCCCAGAATGCAAACGTTGCACAAATCCCAGCTTTGTTAATTGGACTCATTTTGGTAGCAGGCAGATTGTGTATTTTAAATTGGCATTTCTGACAGGCCATGGCTACAGCATTTCTATTTCTATTCGTGTTTCGACTTCCCCCTCCTCCTCCTCCTCGAGTTTCTCCTGGGTCAGCTGCTCCTTCTTATGGGTAAGTGTGTCCCAGTCGTATATCTTGTCGTTGGTGATCTTCAGACTGTGGAGTAGATCCAAAAAGGATCGCCTGATGGCCTGGTAGTTGGGCTGCTCCTCGAAGCCCAAGGCACGGCTGTATTCAATGAAGTGGAAGAGCTCCTCCGGATAACCAAGGCACAGGTCGTCCAGCCGCGTGGACATCTTCATCTCGGCAATCATCTCGTGCTTCTGCATCTTGGAGTTGGCTTTGAGACCCTGCCAGGGCAGGCTGCCCCTTAGAAAGTACATGATGACATAGCCCAGCGACTCCAGGTCGTCCCGCCTGGATTGTTCTCCTCCAGTCAGGGCATTTATGGAGGCGTAGCGCGCAGTGCCAGTCAAGCGGCTGCCCATCATGTGCCGTACATGCTTGTTCTCCACCACATTCCAGTATCGCTTGGCCAGACCCAGATCTATTAGGTATACACGATTCCTGGTGTCGCCTCTGCCCATCAGGAAGTTGTCGGGCTTGATGTCGCGATGAAGAAACTTATGGGAGTGGAGGAACTCCACCCGTTCAATCATCTGCTCCGCCAGCATGAGCACCGTTTTCAGGGAGAATCTCCGTTCGCAAACGTTGAAGAGATCCTCCAGCGAGGGACCCAGTAGCTCCATTACCAGCACATTGTACGTCCTGGCCGCTTGGAAATGGTAGACCCTTGGAATGCCAGTGCCATGGCGCAGTATGTTATACAGCTGATACTCGAAGCACAACTGCCTGCTGCTCGCATTACTTTGCTCGATCTTCAAGGCCACCAGGAGCCCCGTCTGGCGATGCCTGGCCTGGTAGATGTCCCCAAAGGAGCCGGAGCCCATCTTCTGGTTCACCACGTAGTCCCGGATGCTGAACGAGAGGCCCAGATCCACGTCCATCGGCTGCTCATCGCTCATTCTGCTTGGAAAACTAAAAACAAACCACTTTTAATTCTTGGAAATTTAACTTTTCTACCGCACCACAGCGTTGTAGTGGCTTATGTTATCGATAAATTTATTTACGATTGGGGCCTGTCACACTGTCTAGCTTTTTGTGGCTGTTCGATTACCATAAATTAATAAATAAATAAAAACGAATAATTAGAGAATAGCAATTATACAAATGATTTTAAGTATAAATGCTGTCAAAAATGTTTGTTAAACAAAAAAAAATACATAAAGTTGCTATCACACAGAAATTGAATTCTTTTACAAGGCCTTTAAAGCTTTTCAACTTTTTTTTATCATGTTCACACGGTTCACATCTTTTGAAGTTTCAAATTTAAATTGTAGGTATCAAGCTTACCTTTGCTTTTGTGGACATATTCAAAATATTTAACCTATAGAAGAAAGAAAATATCAAAATGTCGGCAGCAAAAAACGATCTAAACAATTCAACAATTTCCCAGGAGTTTATATTAATGCGTCCCGAATACGATTTAAGAGTTAACCAACTGGAACGAGATGTTTACGAGTGCGTCAGAATTTTAAATAATATTAAAAGTACTAAGGATCAGAAAGCATCTAAAAAACAATCGGAAGCCGCGAAGTTCTTAGCCTGGGAGTTCAATTTGAAAGATTTTCCAGTGGAGAACATTGCCATCCGGCTTAAAGATGGCCACGTTTATCTTCAAGCCTATAAAAACGATATGGATATCAAAATAGAAATTTTTATGCCAGAGAATGTGGATAAATCGAAAATATCAGCCATATTGACCACGCGTGGTATTCTTACCATATCGGTTCCAATCGTTTTATCTCTTTCGGATGAACAAAAGCTTATGTCTTAATTTTTTTTATTTTATTGTATTTTTTTTTATTGAGCTTTTGCGATTTATTATTTGTTTTAAATGAAAAAACAAGATTTTAATAATTATTATTGAACTGTTCCTATAGCTTACTGTCAATGTGCTGAGGACTAGCTCTAAGACACAGTCCCTTGGAAACAAGGTCCCTAACTAATAATCAATTTAATAAATAAGTCTGTGGCTTAGAGAAAGGTGCCCAGCAGACTACAGATTTTGGCCGGTGAAATAGATTTGGATTGAAATTCGGACTGGGTTGGCTTATAGTACTTTCGGGAACATAGGGAAATATCTTTATGTGCGGAGTAGGTCGAAGAAAAGGCCTTTGAGACTGAATTCGCTCTTCGGTTCTGAAGCTCTCCATTAGCTCCCGTTTCAGTTCCTCCACAAAACTCCTTCGGCAGGAGGATTCCTCATCCCAATCGATTATAAATTTTGGGCAGCAAAGATTCCCTCGGATACCAGACTGCTTGGGCGCCAGATCCTCAGTACTCTGGGTACTACACTTTGGATTAGGATCGGGATTGGAGGTAAGTTGTATTTTCTGTAGACTTCGGCTTTTATTTCTGGTATTATTACTTTGCGAAGAACCACTTGAGCTTTTACTTATCTTTGATTTCGAACTTTTGGGTGACATTTTTAGAGCAAATTCCGGTAGACTGCTAATTTTCCTCGGAGGAACTTCAATTTTTCTGTCATTGTTAATTGGAAAATTGTGACTCTGAGATTTTTGGCATTCACTTTTACGGCCTGTATCCTGATTTTCCTTTGAGTAAAGCGATGATCCGCTTATTAAACTTCTGGAACTATTTGTTTTTAAGATAACCCTTTTGGGAAAAGTCGTTTCGTTTAAACTTGAACTCTTGTTTATATCGCTTTGGAATAAGGTCGGTGGTCTGGAAAACATTTCAATTTTATTTGGATGGCATAATCCAGGTCCATAAGATCGGAAACTATTGTATTCTATTCTATTGGGTTCCTTTTGTGTTAAGCTCCATTTGATGCTGTTAAGATGGCGGGGGCAAAAGTTTTGCGGAGGTCTACTTATGTTTAAATCTGGTGGCTTTGAAATGGCTTCAATGCTTTCTCTATTAAAGATATAATTTTCAGATGTCCCAGTTCTTTGATTTCTAGAAGAAATACTTTCCGAACTGTTCGATGTGGAGAAAAAAGTATTTTCAGGATTTCTGACATTCTTAAACGTATTTTCATGACCTCCACGCAATGTGCTATCGCTAGATCGTGTCGATAAAGAAAGATTGGGTGATATACCTATTTCATCCTCCAAATTTGAGTCTGTTTTTTCTATAAGATCATTACTTTTGCTGGATAAACCATGACCTCTTATAACTTTGGATGATACAATCCTAGGGCTGCCAGTTAAACTAAAATCTGTTGCTTGAATCGTAAGGCAGACATTTATTTGACTTGGTTTGATTGGATTGCCATCACTTTTACGAGGACTGCAATTTCCACTGGACTCCCGATTTGATACTTTACAGGAATTCCCATTCCCATGGTACAGATCACCAATGGGTCTGAAATATTGACTTGTTCGTTTACTTAATCCACGATCATAGTCATTGTTATTTACCTTCGAGCGGTGGTTGGTCGAGCTCAATACGTTGTACATGGAGTATTTATGGTAAATCTCATTATCATTTTCGGGCAGCTGGTTGCTTTTTCCCCTGAAAACTGTGGGATAATGGCATCCATTTCCCATCCTGGATAAATCTTTTTGGAATACATTTTCGTTCGAAGGAACGTTTTTATTTTCCGCCTCCAAAGATTGCTTACTTGTCTTCGGTGAGTTTAAAGCAGAGTCGGGCTTTTCTTTGTGATAACAAGAATTGTTGTTAAAACTCTTCGATCTTTTCAAGCAAGTTTTAGACTTTTTAAGAATTTTCGACATTTTTTGCCTCAGCGTCTTGCATTTCCTATTATGTTCAACATCATAATAAGATGGTTCTGGTGTAAGTAACTTATGCGTTGTACAATCGCCATCTAAATGACATGTTTGCTCTTTTGTTTTGAGATTTGAGTTTAAGTCACTAGCTAAAGTTTCAAAGCCCGAATACGATCTTTTTGGTATATAATCACTTTTTGGCCTGTGCTCCTTTTTCTTGTAGGGTATTTCAATAGTGAAAAAAATTGACGATTGTGTTTTGGCGCTTTTACGAATTCTATGTGGAATCTCAGAGCCCACATTTAAATCCTTAAACTGAACAAAGTCTACAGACTTCTTACGATCAGCTAAACATTTACGATAACTCCGATTTTTGTGACGATCAGATTTATCCAAATATTTAGGAGGTTCAGTTTTTAAGCTCATCTGCGGACTGAGGACTTCATTTTGGATGTTAATAAGGTTTTTTCTAAGAGGAATTTCTTCTGTAAAATGAATGTATCTTTTTCCAGAGGCTATTTGAGAAGTATTTTGTTTATAAAATCTTTCGCCTGGCTCATTAAAATGCAGCTCATAATTTTTGGGCGGAGCAAGACCTAAATTAACTTTGGATATTCTATCGTCTTCAATAGCAGCTTCTTTAGTCTCCGCATGGTGATTATAACTTTTTCTAGGTGGAATTTTCTCTGGTTGGTAATTTATTTCACATCTTTTATATTTCATTTTTGAAGGATAGTTTGAAAAATCGGTTAAATCCTTGTAGGAGGATTGATTTACAAATCTTTCGTACTTAGCTTGTGGTTTTGGAAAAGGTTTCCTTTGTTCGTAATACTCTGGGTAATCGTAATGATTTGATTGCGCATATTGGTTTTGGTAGTTTTTAGTTGGTTGCTCTTCGTAATTTTCTTCATAAATATGCACTGGCCCACGGGGTACGGGATATATATTCCTATTTTTATATTCTTTGTAGTCTTGAGTATTATAATTTAAAGCATATTCGGGTGGCAAAGATCCTGAAGTTTGTCTGTGCATTCTTATTGGTCTATACTCGTAACTTCTTGATTGTGGATCTCTATAATCTCTTTTATAAATATGATAAGATTCTTTGGGATGACGATGATATCTTTCATAAGGTTCTGGTATGTGAGATTTTCGATGTCTTGTAGTATAGGGACTTTCATATTTGAAATACGTATTTGGCTTATGGTAATGTCTAGGAGCTTCCTCTTCTTCAGAACATTCAGAGGCTAAGTCGATCCTACGGCAGGGTTCAAATTCCGCTTCCTCGTAGTATTCATCAGGATATTCATTTTCATATACCCTTTCACTTTCGTAGTCTGGAGAGAAATGAAAATCCGCGTAATTCCTTGAGCGGTATGGGGAAACTGATTCTATTTCACCAATACCCCTTCTAGCCTTAAAAGTTCTATAATGAAAGTGCCTAAGATTGTCGAAATAGGCAGAATTAACTCTTCTGCGTCGCTTATAAAGCCCGTGATCGAAATCATCATGAGTATGAGCATAGAAATTATTTGGTGACCCAAATGACATCGCACTTTCCGTAATTGGAATATCCAACCCTCCGCCGGGATTTCGTCCTGCTTTAGTATTTGTACATTCGAGTTAGTAGACGCTTGGGAAATGTCGTTAATCAACTCACGCTTTTCATTGCAGTCCAAGGTCCTTGGCGTCGTAATCTCGTTTTGGCGGTCACAGCACACTCGCCCTGAAATATCGACATTGAAAAATACTAATGTCCGATTCCATTCGTCCTCATTCTTGGTGCTCTCAAATCGGATTAAGCTCCGGTCCGTCATCGTAAATGTCATTTTCACCAGCCCCGGAACTCATGCTCCCCCAAACGTCTGGAATTCAACTGCAAATTTAATTCATATCGATTGTTTGTTTATGTCAGTTTATTATGTTTTTATTTTTTCATTTGATACTCTTTTCAAATATGTAGGCTTAAATTGATTATCAATTCGTTTTCATAAAATAGTTGAGTTGGCCAGAAGGGAAATTCGACTTTTCAATTTTTGAGTTCTGTTACTATTTTAAAACAAATTCATGGTATTGCCAAAGGGTTCTATTAAATTTTAATAAATAATACATATATTTTGTTCTATAGAATCTACACTGAATAAAAAAATGCAGTTGTAAATATAAATATCTGACTATTGAATTTAAAAAATATGTTAAATCAAATCATAAAATACTATTCATATTAAATTGCTTTATTTATTATTAAAATATTTTAATAAATGTGAAATATATTAGATTTTAAATAGTTCCCATTTGACTTAAATGCACCTTGTTTAAGTTGAATATGATTCAATTCCGAAAATAGTCAAATGAAACATTTTAAGATAACTAAAATCTGCAAAAGATGAAAATCATAGAGACAAATATTTAATTGATTACAAAATACTTGAACTTACTTCATTTTATACCAGTGTAGCTTTTTGTTACGTAGGGCGATGTTCTACAATATATGTAATTGTGTGATAGCCAAAATGAGACCTTCAGCCTAGATTCCTTCAAGTACCTGAAATCAAGTTAAGTCCCGCGACCAGCGATCCATTTTATAATCCCAAAAAACGGCATTAACTTTTGCTTGCTTCACAGTTTGCAGCTCGCTCATTTAATTGCAGGATAAATGCCTGAAATGGCAAACACAAAGGATGTGCGAACGGCAATGAGAATCTGAATGAGGATGAGGATGGAATGGTCGTCATTACTTGAAGTGTGCTAGAAAATATGTTTTTAATTGCGGAAATATTTCCATTTCACAAATAGATGCGATAATTATTCAGAATGGCGCGAATTTCCATCACATTAAAAATGCAGACAATGGGGGTATAGTAAAATGCAGCTAGCGGATAATGAAAATCGTGTTCAAGTGCGGAAATGCTGAAAATTATTTCAATGAAACACAACTAAGTGCTTTTTAAGTGCCCCCAATGGTGGCACAAGCCAAACGGAAATGGACGCAGACGAGATTGGTTGGGTGGCTTGTTTTTGGTCGATGGCGCGGCGAAGTGGGAAGGACTTTGGTGACAGGACACGCAGGATACTTACGACCCCCGAACATTTTAAATGCAATGAGAATGCGACAGATGCGTGATGTTATATGGTACGAAGAGTACATTGGTAATTCAAGAATACTTGTTTTTAAGTAAGTTGTTATAATTTCAATAATTGATGGATTTTCTGTAATTGTAAAGGTGGTGAAATTGTATTTTATCATTTGTAATTATTGGTATTTTCGATTAGTTAAACTTTCGATTAGTAAAAACTCCTTAAAAACTCCATTAAAATCGGTTATTAAGAGTTAAATTATAAAGAAGGCCTGGGGATCGGGTACTCAAGTAAACTAAATATTTAATAGAAAATCTCACATCTAACATATTTAAGATATATTTAAAATGGAAACGATTTTGGGCATTAAGGGTTCGGATTTCGTCATGCTGGCCTCGGATACCATGAAAGTGAAGTCGGTGATGTTACTGGATGATAGTGAGTGGCTACTAAGTTATTTAAAGAGTTATCTTAAGGGGAATTTATGTATAGACAACTCAAAGATCTACCGCCTGACGGACTACTCTATGCTGGCGGCTGTAGGACACGGTGGCGATTCGCTGCAGTTCTCGGACTTTATTCACCGTAATCTGGAGCTCTACAAAGTGGCCAATGGCTATGATCTCACCATTCGCGGAGCGGTTCACTTTACTCGGACCAATTTGTCCGCCTATCACAGGAGTAAAGTGAGTTACGAAGTGGCACTTTTAGTTGCCGGATATGATCCGTCTGGTGGTCCGGAGTTGCACTACATCGATCAGTATGGTTCCTCGGTTCCCATAAACTTTGGTGGCCACGGATCGGGCATTAAGTTTTGCACACCCATTTTGGAGGAGTTATACAAGCCTCAGTTGGACCGGAGGGCCGTCTACAATATCATCGAAAAATGTGTGTCTGAAATCCATAAAAGACTCGTGATCAATTTGCGCAACTTCGATGTCTTCATGATTAGCCGAGAGGGCATTACAAAGCTGGATCATATCAACCAGCAGTCCTTGAAAGCCGAAATTATGGGCAATCCTTCACCACGAAGATAAAGCATGAAGTTGTTAATCAGTAACTTTGTTATATTTTTTATTTTTCTAATATTTAAATTAAACCACCATATGTAATTTGAAATGAATGAAGTGTTCATATTTGATTCAAAGGGGCAACTATGGGCAATCCTTCAACAATAAAATAAACATAAACTACCAAATATTACCTCAAGTTAATAAAGCCATTTTCCTACGTTTCTTATTAACCCAATTAAAATTTTAGCCATTTAAGTGGTAGTGTATTACAAAGAACGACATAATTTTAAGAGTTATCAGCAGCTGCATATAATAGAATAATTATAAAAAGTGTTTAACGAATTCACCCCAAAAAAGGTGTCCTTTTTCCCAAGTTTTGGCTATGGCTCGGTACTGTCGATAAAAAATCGGCCTTGCAAAGCACGATAATGATTTAATTTGCCAGTTAATAACCCCTGGCAAATTGTCCAAATGGCACAGAAAGGTGCTATAAAATGGGTTACCACCTGACAGGGGTAAATCAGTGAAGGAAAATCGGGAAGACGAAATGGAACTCAGCGGAACCCCAAGAATCGACTACTTTCGTAAACAGGTGTTGGCTTGGAGAATCGCTGGCGCCTTTGATCTCAGCGAGGGAAAATACTGGAGTTGGGCCATGGTGTTAAACATGTTTGTATTTTTTCCAACGACTTTGCTGATGATGTCGCTGTTCAGCAATGAAAATCCGATGGATAACAACATAAACTTCAGTCTGACGGTCACATCGCTGGCCACGTTCTTAAAGTTCTCGATCTACGTGACCCAACTGACGAAATTGGTTGAGATTCAGGAATTAATTGCGCAACTGGATGCTCGACTTTCTGGGGAGGATCAGTTAGTCCGCCATCAAAAGATGACCCGTAAACTGCAATGGATGTCCAAGCTGTTCATGGTTATCTATTTATTTGTTATAATGAACATAGGGATTTCGTTTGTTTTCAAGAAGGAGAGAAGTTTGCCATTACCCATGCGACTTCCCTTCGACTGGAAAAAATCGATGACTGCCTACATTTGGTCGTTGTTACTCGAGGAAATTGGTATTTTCTTTCAAGTCCTGGTGAATTATGCTGGGGACTCGTTTCCACCTTCAGCATTGTGTCTGGTTTCCGAACAATGCCAGTTACTGATTCTGCGTATCTCAAACATTGGATATGGTTCGAAGAGTCTTAAGGAAAATGAGGAGGATTTGCTTAACTGCATCAAGGATCAGAACACACTCTATCGGTATATACTTTATATTTATCTTTATTTTTTAATTACTATTTATATCCCTAATAGCTTATTGGAGGTGATCCACTCCTTTATTTCCTATCCCATGCTGGTGCAGTTCTTCGTGACTGGGATTAATATTGCAGTGGCCAGTTTTGGCTTAGTTTTCTATGTGCAAACTTTGGCGGAACGCGTTTACTACGTGTGTTTTCTATTGGTCTTCACCGTGGAGACCTATCCACTGTGCTATTATGGCACCATGGTGAAGGAGAGCTTCGCAGAGCTCCACTATGCGGTTTTCTGTAGCAACTGGGTGGATCAGAGTGCCGTCTACCGAGGAAACATGCTGATCCTGGGGGAGCGGACCAAGAGGCAGCAGCTCCTTCTTGCCGGCGATCTAGTTCCAATCCACCTAAGCACCTTTGTGGCCTGCTGGAAGGGAGCCTACTCCTTTTTCACCCTGATGACCGACAGAGATAGTCAGGGTTCCTAAAACTTAAACAGTAGCTGGGTTATTTTACTCAAATTTCAATAAATCAAGTAGTAGCACACAGTACATAAGTAGCCACAATAAACACACGCACATACACACGGTGGAAATATCACTTAAATAAAATTTATTGTAACCATGGCAATGGAAACTATTCTGGGGATCAAGGGACCCGACTTTGTGATGCTCGCATCGGATACGATGCAGGCCAAGTCCCTAATTTTTATGAAGGATGGTAACTATATGGGATTTGGATTAAAGATAGCGATTAATAAAGCTTAAAATGCACGCCTTGTTTCAAGAAAAAATGTTAAGACACTAACACACAAAATAAACATGGTTTTAGCTGAGCTTCAAACTTAATTATTTATTTTATTTAATTATCAGTCAAAAGAATTTGATTTATATTGACATAAACTCACTTAACATTTAGATCAGTCAAAAATTCACCGCCTCTCGAACTTCAACATAATGGCCACAGTGGGCGATGGCGGCGATACGCTGCAGTTCACGGACTATATATCGAAGAACCTGCACCTGTACAAGGTTGCCAACGGTTATCACCTGAGTGCCAAGGCAGCGGCCCATTTCACCCGGAAAACACTGGCGGATTACATAAGGACGAACACACGGTACCAGGTGGCAATGCTGCTGGCAGGATTCGATGCCGTCGAGGGTCCTGACCTCCACTACATCGACTCCTATGGCGCCGCTCAGCCCATCAATCATGCGGGCCACGGATGGGGCAGCATGTTCTGCGGCAGCATCCTGCAGAGATTCTGGCACTCGCAGCTCATCCAAGCGGAGGCCTACTCCTTGATGAGGAAGTGCGTCCTGGAGATCCAGAGGCGTCTGATCATCAACCAGCGGAACTTTGAGGTATACGTGGTGGACAGCAACGGAATGCGCAAGATGGAGGCCATCAATCCGGGATCACTCAGCAAGGAGGCGATTAGCCTGTGCTGGTAGAGCTGGAAACATTTAAATCCCATCCTAATGCCTAATAATTGTGCAGTTGCTTTTTCGGCAAACTTTCACTGCGTTGCTCGAACAATTTCCCAGGGATTAGTTGACGTGACCGGCTTGGATTTGAGTGGGTGGGAGCGATGTTAGTAGGGCTACTACACATGCCATGGTCGACTGCCTCCGTGTATTAGCATATGTGGCCTGCTCTTGTTCGCCCAGTGAGCCATCTGCCTGAATGTGGGTGGCTCTGTATTTGTTTGCGCAACAATGACAAAAGCTCCACTCGAAAAAAATTATAGTTGGGATTATTAAAAATATTCTTTGGAATGAAAAAAAACATTTCTGATTATCAATATAGAACTTAAAAATAATAAGTAATCATTCATATGTTTCAAAATGGTTAAAAAAATAAAATACCTTGTCATGAAGTTTTAATTTTAAATGTTTAAATATCATGTCCAAGAATGGTTAAAAGTGACAAACGCTGTAGTAGAATTTTTAAAAGTGAACAGAATAAATTTACAAAATTTACATTTAAGAAATATATATTTTTTGTTTTATTTAAAGCCCACAACGATTTTTAAATTGGTGTTTAAGATATGATAATTCTTGAAACTAGAAATACAATAAACACGAAAATACTCCTGATTTATAATTTATTTCCAGTGCATCCTTCACATATATATGAAACGTCAACTGCTGCGAATCGGAAGCAGAAAAGCCAACATGTCTCTATTTCCCATTTGAACAGCAGTCCGTCAGGCTGTCGTTTGGTTTGCTTTGGTTTGGCGAAGTGAAGGGAAGGGAGTCGTCAACAGAACTCATAAAAATGAGCACAGATTGCTGCAAAAATGCACTGCATTGTTCGTTGCTTAGTTGAGGTCTGAGTCAATGGTTTTTTAGAGCTGCGTTGCCAGCGTTTTTCCCGGATTTCTATGCCATCCAGCCGGTTCTGTTTGTCTGCCAGACGTGGCAGTTGCCATTGCTAATTGGCCGCACATGACAAAGTATCGTCAATTGAGTGGCTCGCCCACTTGCGGTGATCGGAACCGTGAAATGTCAATAATTACAAAGGAAAATTCGGCTGTCGTGGATACATGATGCTCCGGAAACAGTCAGGCTTTAAAAACCGTCTTTGAACTCTGCAATTAGCCCTTGAACCTTTAAAGAGACGCCTCTTGAAAATCAACGAGAAGGTCGGGCAAAATTTTACTATTAATGAAAATGATAATTTATATGCACCGTAATTAAAATTCTCTTCATAAATTTGTGAATTCATATGATAAGACAATTTAAATTTTAAAAATCCACAGCACTAAAAAATTTTGCTATTAGAAATTAGTTATCAATTTATGCAATAGTAAAAAATAAGCATAAAAATGATCAATCTCATAACGATGATAGAAATGTAATTGATTTATATAAAAACCAATAAAATTGTACAGGCAGTGAAAAACCAACATATTTTCGTTTTTTTCTTTTATTTAAAAGTTTTCCTGTCGCACTGAGAACTTTTGTGGGGAAAACTTTTGACATGTGAGCGTCTCAAATGAACGCGCCTGTCTCAGGACACCTGTCTCTCTCCCCTTTTTTTTTCCTCCTCCACCTGAAGCTGTGAAATATATTCACATCCTTGTAGGGGGAAATACTTTGGTGGGTGGAGGGGGTTGGAGGCCAGGAAGATAATGTGCTTGTAACCCCCGTGTCACTCCCCCATTTGCCACCCCACTCCCCCTCCCCCAAAAACATTCCATGCCGCAATTTGTGACGTTTAAGGGCGCAACGAGGCAGCGACTTCCTGACAGGACATTAACTTCCTCACATCTTCTGAGTCGCTCCTTCCGACTGTCTCACTGTTTGCTGCTCTCTGTTTTCTCTGTTTTCTGTTTGCGTGTGACGACTCTGATGATGATTCATGATGATGATCCTTGCAGTTTTCCACGCTGTCATTTTTCATGGTCTTGGGGGGCGGCGGCTTGGGGGCGTGGCCTGGTTTAGTTGCCGTTTTTCGACAGCCTATTAGTTTTTATTATTTGCTGCAATTAGTTTTTCGGCCTCGACTGCTCGTCTTCTCAGGCTCTACTCGCTTATGACACTTTTATGCACATTTTTCAACGGAATGAGCCTCATCTGTTGCCGCCGGCTATGTGTTCTAGAATACACCTGGAAAAAATAATGAAAAGAATAATATTTGTTAATTTATTTTTTAATAATGGTTTTAAATATTTTTTTTGACATTTTAGCCCATTACAATGTAGCTTGGCCAATGAATACAGAATTTATCAACCAAATACTCACATACTACCTACTTTAATTTCTATAAACTTTATTTTGTAGATTTCACGCTGTTAAAGTTGCACTCTTAATAATTTTCTTGGAAATTTTTCCCAAGTGTACTTGCTGAATCTGCTGTTTTTCTCGCCGGCATTGACAAGAGCCAAACAATGGCCGCTGGCTGGCTGGCTGGTATCTATGATAAATTATGGCCAAAAGTCAAAGTCATCAATCAGTGGGCCATGTTTTATTTGCCGCCCGTGGCCATTTGCCATTTGTTTGGGGCCAGAACCAGTGGCATATGCAGCTGCAAAGGGGGGAGGGTCAGGGGTCGAGTCGCTCCAGAGTGGCCAAAAAAGGATTAAATATAAATCGCAGATGCGTAGACGACGGACCACCAGGTGTCGGTGGCCGGGCGACAAGCATTTCGATTTAATTTTCATTAAAATTCAGGCATTAAATATGCAAAGGGTAAACTGCGGCAACGTACAACGTTCGTTCGGCCCCAGCCAAAAGCCCATTAAAATTCCTTAAAGACGGGCTCGCCAGGTGACTCCTTTTCATTCTCGAGTGCTTATTAAAATTGCAAAGGTCCAGGATTTGCGGACATTATGATGCGGTGGCTGCGAATTTATGCCGGAATGGTCGAGGCCAACATCAGCTGCGTTCTCGTTCCTCGACTGTTTAATTATGCATTTTTATCTGAAAGTCGTTCTGAGGCCAAGTCGTTTTTCGTTACGAAAAAAGGTAAACCTCTGCCACTTTGCCACTTGAGATATGAAATGACTGCAAATCCACGGGGTAAGCCAAGAATATCCGTGGTGGAGCGTGAATAAGCCGGTGGCTTCTCGTTGAGTGACAGATATCCGCCAACGTGGCGGATACGCAACGTTGTGATTGAAAGCAAAGCATCCACGTGTTGGTGTATCGATTTGGCCGCTTGAGCTTGGGTATTGATGGCGTCGCCACCAGGAGCATCGTGTATCCCGCCAATTGACAACTAAAGTTGCAATTAGGAGCTCTGACAATCCCTATTTCACCCTTCTCCAGAGCTCCATTTTCAACCACCGCCGCCACAGGATTACCGAATAAAAAAGGAAACTTTTTACGAGAAACACCTACATGCACGCACTGGGATCGGATGGAGGTTTTAGTTATGCTGGGGAAATGCCTTGGGGAAATTAGTGAAAAAAGGCAAATGTTTTACGGAAACCTCTGTTTTAAGGCTCTCAGTTTATGACACCCAGTTACATCATTTAAAAAAAACCCTAAAAATAAGTTTGCAAATGGGGTTTTTTTACCACTTTTGTTTTTCTACTTCTTAATATTTACTTTTCGGCTCTTAAGGAAGTTTATTTAAATTACCCACTCTTCAAGTTCGCATATACTGATTTTTGTCTGTGAATGTCCAAAAAAGTAGCTATTGCCATGGGATTAGACAACTGCCCGAAATTGCAACTAGCATTACAGTTGAATCACCGATAAACGGCCTATAAATCACCCACTTGGCCAGCGATCGCGTCAATATTCGCCTCTTATGCAACCAATTTTATTTCGTTGCACTCGACGGACATAAATCACGACTTCTGATGGGTGAAAACGGCGGGAAATTGGGTGAGGATGCTGTTTCTGCAACAAAATGTTGCAGGCATTAAACACCAGCGATGGCGTAATTTATGGGTGTGTCAGGATTCCAGGCTCGCGATGCCCGGAGACAGATGTGACATCAGCAGTGACCATCGTGACATTAATGCGGCTCTCCGGGCGTCAGCTTTCCAATGCTAATGGATTGCCATCGTGAAATTGAAGAGTAGGCCTCTGTAGGACTTTGAGTTTCTCAGAGCTATGCTATCCTCTTTTACTAAATCTTTCGAAAATTTACACTTTATTAGTTTTGTGGAAAAGTAAATAAAAATAAAATTTAATAAGGGCGTGTGGTATAGAAGTCAATAGGATTTGGAAATTAGAAGTAAATTCGTAGACTATTTACATTTAAATTTTGAAACGAATTGAAGTTGTATACACATTATATTTATAAAAAGCACTGAAATTACTTGCGAGAATATATATGTGTATCCAAAAATATTTTCTCACCTCCTTTGATCCTTTTAAGCCAACATTTTCACGCGACCATTGTTCGGCGAAAAAGTCTTTATGTGGCCATGTGATGAAGTCCCTTTCCAGCAAAACCATTCCAAGTACATCCATGTTGATAATCCCTTAGCTCGGGCCACTCCACGCACTGCAGTCGAATAATAAAAAAAAGGGGGAACGGCGCATAAAAAGTTGCAGTTAAACTTTTCAGCATTTGTCAGAGTCAGAGGATTTGTTTGCCTTTGGGGCTGGCCAATGCCAACATCCTGCCGGCATCCAAGGCCTGCTCCTTGGAGGAGTATGTATCCTCCTACCCGTCCATTTGTTTGTTTATTTTGCTCGTTCCTACCACTATTTGTTTTCTTTCCAATTTTGTAATTTCAAACTTTTTCTATTGATTTCTTGGCACGCATGAACACCTTCAGCAGAAACGACAGCCAGCAAAGTTGCCAAGTTCCCTCGAGAGAGGGGTATCGGGGGGGATTCAATTTAAGTTGCGGGGACTCCCTCATGATGACCATGCGTGGCAGCAGTGCACACAGGAAAAAGAAAGGAGTCCATAAAAATACTTAAAAAAAGAGGGGGAAAAAGGAAGTCAGGAAAAGAGCCAAAGGACGAGTGGAAAAAGTTTCCAATGCACTTAACACTCTGTTTCGCAGGCGATGGCTAGAATCGAGGAAAAACTGTCAGTGGCATTGGCAACACATTTATTAATGTGTCAATCGGATTGAAGACTTTCCAAAGCCAACCGAAAACGATAAAGTTTTTGGACAGAAAAAGATCTCTGGTTGAGGATAAGGATTTTATGTTTGCCAAAAATTATCAAAAATTATTTTTGTCACTTGTTACTTATACAAAGAACTTTCAAAAGTCTTCGTAATTGTTTCTTGGCTTAGCTAGAAACGTGTTGATTAAAAATATCTTTTCCATATATAATTACGAATGTTTAACAAAAGAACAATTTGTTTGAAAGAGTATTTTCTTAACAAACTTAATAATAAAGCCCAGCAAATATCTTTTTAAATAAAATTATATAAACGCAAATCAACAAAATCAATTTGTAAAATCGGATTAAAGACTTTCCTTAGCCAAACTAATGCGATAAAGTTATACAACTTTTATGGAACAAAATTTAAAGAATTTGTTTCCAGTTCAGGGAATTGACAATTATCTTTCGGAAAAAATAATGACTAAAAATATCTTTTTGATCGCTAAATTTGTACAACTACAAATGCCTCTAGGGATCTTATCGCCTACCTTGTACGTTTTAATCAATTTTCCAACAGAAATAAAAACATTAGGAAGCACAAAATGATTATACGACCCGTCCCCAAATCCCAGAACCGAAACCCATTACCCCTCCAATTCCCAGCCGCAAAGGAATTGTAATTATTCGAATTGTTACTCGTCGCTTGCCTAATGACTATTAGCTAAATGAAAACATTGCGTGCCGGCGACATTTTATTCGAGTGCACCCACCAACAACCACAACCGAAAAAAAAATGGAGAAAAACCCATCCGCCCCAAAGCTTTATTTGCTATATTTCATGCCTGCCTGCACTTATCTCCGATTGTCCATCGCTGACTGACTCCGGCAAATGTAATTTGGCTTGGCCGTGGCGCTTCGATTCCACTTTATGTTCTAATTACTTGCACAACACAAAAACGCCACTTCAATTTGAATTAGAATGAGTGGCCTGCGGAGGTGGTTACGCCCCCCAAACGCCTCCAATTCGACCCATTCCGGTTAAACCCTTATCCTGGCCACAGTTGGCGCCACAACTTTTAATTACAGCAGCACCAAATTGCAGATGCAGTACCGCGGTCCCAAGGCCCCACTTTCAATTCCATTCGCATTCCCATTCCTAGTCCAATTCCTATTCCTATTCCTATTCCTGTTCGAAATACACAAAACCCCGAAACGAAACCCCAAATCCAAAAAGCATATTAATTGCGCACTGCGTAGGCGTCGCCTGTAATGGTCTATAATCGATTTAAGCACGGGCATTATGTGGGCTAGGGTCTAAATTGCAATTTCGTGTATGACAAATGGGTTTACGGGCTTCTGCAAAATACACTCTGAAACATTTTGCAAACAAATCAATATATACTAATTTAAAAACGTTAAGTACTTTACATCTTGTTATAGGTAAGTAACAATATCAAATTTAAAACATAAGTTCACAAATATTCCAAATAATTTTCCCGACTCAACATATTTTGATTAAAAAGCTGTCTATATGACTTGACATTATTTTTTATTTTAATTATAAATTAAGATAAGCAACAAAATATTTATTTTAAATATAAATACAATCAAATACTATTTTGTGCATTATCTTACTTTGCTTAACTATATTTTGGGCGCAAAAACTTTTTTTTTAAACCAAATGAATCTTCAAGTAATATAAAAACGTTAAGTACCTAAATTGTATAAATAGTAAAATAACAAAATACATTATAAAATCTAAAGTTACCAAATATAATCTTAATTTTCTTTATAATATATATCCTCAAATACAAAAAAACCAAATACCATTTTGTAAAGTGTTTTATTGAATTTGTGAAATAGGCAAAGCCAGGCCAATGAAACGGAAATTGAGCCAGCTTAGTAGGACCTATTTTTGCATGTTTTCTGCACAAAGGAAAAAGCCAATCGATATTTGGCCATTGAGTCTGTACAGTATCTTGGCTGTACATCTTTGGTTATTTGACTATTTGGTTATCCCTCACGAAGTTACCTTCCAATTAGAAGCTGTTGCGCGTTGCAATTGACCATCAAAGTCAGTCTGTCTGAGGAAGTGTGCTTTCAATCTGCATGCCCACAAGTGTGTGGGTAGATGGGTGTTTCGGGTGGATCGGTCTGAGATATATATATATCTGTAGATATATGGAGTAAACCAGCCAGGGCACGTTATTGTTGCCACTGGCTTCCCCGTCAATTGCAGCTGGTGGTGGCTGCACCACAAAATTCAACGCAATTTGTAAAATGAAATCGATTCAATTGATTGTTGACTTCGACAAACACACCCGCACACACACACACACACACACCAAGGATTGTATAACCCAAACAGAGGGAGAAGGACAGAACAGGACCATCATCCTGCAAATTGTGGGTGGACGATGGTGACAGGTGTCTGAGGGTGGACGTGTTCATATCCTTGTAGTCCTGCCATACATACACACAAATATATATACATACAGCACACAGCACGCGTGTGTATGCACTGCACTTTGCTTGATTAAATTTCAATATTTACTAAAATGTCGCCGAACTCTTTCTGACAGCTCTGTAAATTTCATAACCGGAATCGACATAAAATATGGTCAACTGGGTGTAAATATAAGCTTGACAAGCGCATAAGTTGACTCAAATGGCTGGACGTTTTTTCATCCAGCGCCTTTGTCGCTGGTAATTTGTTATAGTTTGTCATGTGCTCAAAACAACAACACAGCAACAAATGGACTATAACCATCTAGATTTTATGGCTAACTGATATGCGAGCTTTGTAAAGTGGCATCAGATGGCCAAAGCAATTACTCAGCCAAATGAAAGATGGGATTAACGCTTTGCTTTCGCCAATCAGAGTGATTCATTTGCATCCATAATTCCGAATTATAAAAATAAATGAAGAAATATTTCATTCGTTATTATTTATTCATTCGCTGATTGAAAAATGAGAGGCAATAAAACACCTTAATGGTGGGATGACAATTCTTCTGGCATTGGGTTTTAGGTTGCATAATTAATGCATTTTTTATGTGGACCGTATTTAGTAAAAAAAAAGCAAAGTAAATACAATAAAAAACTCATTTAAAAATTTAATTATGTAAATAAATATTTAATACCTCAGTCATCCTAATTAATGCATGTTTTATGGTTCTTCACAAACAAATCAAACGAAAATAAAAAATTAATTTAAAATATATTTTTTTGGAAACATCAATGAGTTGTTATATTGAGTTTAAGTTTTGCTTTTTCTTTCACAGTGATTTATGTCTCTACATATTTAATTCTGTTTGGCAAATACAAAAATACAAGTCTTTAAGTGTAATAGCTAAAAAATATATATTAAATGGATGCCATAAATAATATATTCAAACCACTAGATGATGAGGAGTAAGTTCTTCATTTTGTTTATATTTAATTTGATCTTTTTTACTTGAAAGATATAGAGATGAGAAAAAAGCTGACTGCCTAAAGGATGAGGAAAATCGTGATGGTAAAATGTCCAATCTGGACAAACTATTTGATAAACTTTGCCCAAATGATCATAGTTTCGTAAGGGAAGAGGTGGATATTAAAAATTCGAAGCCGGAAATTAGTGACTCCATTAGTGACTTTTACAAGAATTTCTTTATGAAGAGTCCCATTGATTTTTCTTGGAAAAAGGCCAACAATAAGGGTGATCTAATGGGAAACGACTTAGATATTGACTATGTAAATATTTTTGAGGATGTGGGCAAACTGGCCCATGTGGAGAAGCAGCTGCAGTTGCTCTACAGACCCTTCACCTGTGTCATGGATGTCAGCTGCCGTTTCAATATGTACGAACTGTGCCTGCTGCTGATCGATTCCCGCTACGATCCGGGTAGTCATCCTTCCGTCTCCGTGAAGGTGACCCATCCCAGTGCCCTGGTGAAGATCACTCCGGGTGGCAAGATTGTGGCCACCGCTTTATCCGTTGATTCGGCAAGGCGTGCCCTGTTCAAGGTGGTTAGAATACTGCAGAATCTGGACTACAAGGCGGATGTGAATAACTTTAGCAAGAATATTGTGAATGCCTCTTTCAATATGCCATTTAAACTCGATCTAGAGCTAATGATTCGTCGGCATCCGGAGGAGGTGACTCACAACCGCAGCAAGCGACCCTTTATCACCTACACTTTCGAAGATTTGGGCGTGAGATTTGCCATCTTCCCTACAGGATTCGTTTTGGTCCTGCACTCCTCGAGTCACAGCGAAACCAGGTCGGCTTTGGGTGCATTTCTGCCAATCCTGGCCAGGTTCAAGAATGGATATCCAACTTTGGAGGAGCAGCAGGGATTGCTGGTGGGGGATCTCACATATAAATTGGTGTGGGAAAGGCGATTGGAGGAGGACAAGGACGGTCTCTTGCTCTACTCTTAGGATGTTAATTATTAAGATTTATTATTAAAATATTATTTTTTTCACTAGGAAAAAAAAAAGTAGTAAAAGTAGTTTTCCCTTGCGGTTTTTAATTATTTTCAATATGCAAATATCACATTTAAATTTTTTGTGGAGTACATTTTAATATCTTGAAATTGAACTTAAATTTAAAGCATATTAATCTTATATACAAAGCATTTGAACAAACTGAACCCATTTTTTGTCTAATAGTTTCCGCGTCAATTAAAAAATTGGAATTTTAAATCATAAAACTTAATATGCATTGCATTTATTATATTTTGTATTTAAATTAAATATAAAAGATAAAATTTTGGATTCAAAAAGCCGAGTATTTTTTTAAACTTTTCCATTTTGTTTATCAGTGTATACATTTCAGTTTAATACTTATTTAGTTTTAATCTGAATGTAGATTTCGAGATATCACAAAACCTGTTATCGCTTTGTTGTGCCCTGCAAAATGCTGCGAACATTTGTCATAAACCAAAGTTCTGCACGTGCCCTGTTTACACTGGCCTGCAAGTTTGGGCAACTTGTTTAAATACGTGATTTATTCGCTCGCCAGCTGCTGAGCGACCACCGAACAACGAGTGACACTCAACTCCACACCATTCCGCTCCAACCAACCACTGGCACTTTTTGGATGGTAGATGGTATATATTATGGTATATAGGGCCTAGGCCCGGGGCCAAAGTTGCTCCAAACACTACAAACAACGCAAAAACAAGAAACAAATGACCGAAGAAGTTGCAACGGCGAACTGGGAACTGGGGACTGTGAACTGCAACAGGCGCATACATAAATAACGAAACATTTTCGCACACTTGCCGCAACTTTCCCGGGAAAATGTCACATTATGCGAAACAAGTGGCCGCCTTGAACACGTTTCCGACGTGCCACAGCACCTTTCCCAAGTGCTCCGGACTTTTCCCCAGCAACTTTTTGGGTGAAAATATTACGGGAAGTCATACATTTCGTATTTACGGAATTACTACTACAGGTGAAATATACAACAAGGAAATCTGAAAGAAACACAGGGAAAAGGACATTTTTGAACAGGATATGGGGTCTGTACAAATTGAATTGAGATAGCAATTTATATATTTATAAATTTTAAAAATTTATAACTAATTGGCACGACTATGTAGCAGAATTTTATACCTGGTCTAAGCTAATTTAATTGAGAACACAACTTTTTCTTGTATTTTCAAGTCCACATCTAAACTTTGTTCATTAAATGTGCACACATCTTGCATTATCGGTTGGCTGGAATCTTCAGCATTTTAATACCCCTTCACAGCAAGTTGGACAAAGTTATCACATGTACATATAGTATAAGAAAACTCTAATGTGCCGGGGGAAATCGAATTTGGGCAAAAAGAAATTTCGATGGAAGAGCAAAATAATACGCAATTTATCTATTTTGCGGTTGAGGTAGGCAAACTTCGATACCCTAAAGCGCTTTTTGGCCAAAAATGTGCTGAGAAAAAGTAGCTCAGAAGGCGGAGAGAAAACTACCGATACGATGATGATGTGGTGGTTGGTGGCTATCGAGCTAGGGAATTTCATTCCAGGGAATCCGATTAAAAAGTTGAGCCATCAAAGTTTAAGAAAGGAGATTATGAATTATGCATTCTAGCCCAAGGGTTTTTTGCTTCAAAGCTAAAAATTATCCACTCGCCCGGTGAACGAAAAGGGTTGTGGTTGCCTTTGAAGATTAGACAAGTTTGCTGGGGATCCACAGTTGCTGTATTCGCATTTTTAAGTGAACATAAACTGCATAAGAGTGGAAACCATATTGAATTTGGAATGAAAAGGGAGGAGAGTTCTCGTTCTCATCCATATAAGAATTTAATAACAGTGTGAACTGTCACCAGAACTCCTGTCCATTCTCAATTTGTGTCTCTGCGGTCAGCCGCAGAAGATTTTACGCTCGAAAAGGTGACGCAAATGGACTTTTGCAATTTTAATAACTACTCAAAGTGGCAAAATGGTTCGTTAACTAGCCGGACACAGGAACACTCCTGCGCTTTTCCCAGCAGGTCCTGTTGCACCGAAGGACTTTTTGCATATTTAACCAACTTGAATTTAAATGAAAATTAATCCGGAGTCCAGGACCTGCGGCTACGTGGGCCACAAATGTGTTTGCTTTGAAAAATGAAACTGCAAACGAATAATTGCGTATGTAGATGATTTAATTGTAAGGAAAAAGAGAATTGGTTTACCTCTGTAAACCGAAAGAAATCATTTCTCTATCAATATTGAAACCAAAAATGTGTTTGCATTATATAAATTCCCTGGAAAACTTTCATTAAAGCTGGGCCTAACAAAAAATACTTTCTAAAATATCCTTGTCCCTTGTCAATGAAATGCGAATTTCTTAGAATCGGTTGGAAAATGGTGGTGGAAATACATAAATCTAAAATTCCAAGCGCCAATAAATTTTCATTTTGATAAACCCCCGTAAGCCTTTTCATGGCCAAAAACAAACTTCTGTGATTTATGAAGTCCTCTGCCATTGCTCGACTCCTTGGGCAATAAAACACAGAAGCCCATCACTGCCATCTATGGACACGATACAAAACTTTTCCCCAACATCGTCCCCTCATAAGTATTCTGATTTTAAAGACTCGCAGATTCGTAGAAACAAAAAAATATAAATATGAATCACTAATCTTTATGGGGCAAACGAGTGTTTTTCTGCCCATAAAAAGCTGAAAGTTTTCTCGCAAATAAACGAAAGTGTAAATGCATATTATTTTTGTAGTGGTTCTGCCATAAAAAACTGTTCATCTGTTAATACAGTTTTCATAAAAATCAACGATTTAAATTACAATAACATGGCATTTCGTTGGCCATTCGGTCACAGCTTGTCATGATGTAAATCCATAAACAAAATGAGACATGTTCGCCCTCTAATGTTGCTGATTCTCGCCTGCTGGGAGGGTTATATCCGTATAACGATGGGGGACATGTCATCATGCCCGACATTTGCGTCAGCTGGCGATCAAAGTCAAATTAAATTGGAACAACTTTTCGATGTCACATATTGCGCATAGAAAATGATGGCAGTGAGCAAAAAGAATTGGTTAGTGCCATTTATGTATTGTTTTTTTTGCTAGAACGTGACCAAATAAATAGAGAAAATAAAGCATTTGAAGTTACACAGAAATAATCAACCACTTTTTAGCCATAATTTTGTTAATGGAAAATACAAGCTCATTCTAATCCCCTGATTATATCGAAATATATTCACAAACGCATCTATCTAATTTACGTTTGCATTAATCGATTGACTTTGGGCTTTATTCATTTATTAATGTGTTAATTAGCTCAATTACTGCACTGGCTAACACTGCGTATGCGCGATATCTAAGCCTATGGCTTTTAATTGCCGAACTCAGTGGTGCAATGTTGTTATTTAATAAATCTGGACCCATTTCTATAGATTCAGAAAACACAAAGCTGAGAAAGCATCAAACTTATTGGCAATTGTTAGTATTTGCTGGTTGTATGAAATTATTTCTTCTTTGTTTGGAGATTCCCTACATATATTTATATATAGATATTCCTATTTCTAGATAGATATTCCCCTTGTTTCTTTTTACGATTGTCATTCAGCAAAGTCGTGTGTCATGTCTTTGAAAAATAAACCAAGTCATGATGTCAATTAAATATAGAGTTAAATACAGTGCACCAGGGCCAAGTCCAATCAGTTGGAATTTAAAGGGACAACATGAGGTCCTTGGAGCTAATAACCCGTCGATTCTTGGCTGGAATACTATGGACAATGGGTTTGGTGCCCCTGCCAGCGATTTCCCAGTTGCGATGGCTGTTTTTGTCCTTGGCTAGTCGGTGCTGTTGGATTGCTTACTTGGTGTACTTGCTAAAAGTTGGCTTCAGCTTCTCTTCGGTGGCCATCGAAAGTGTGGGCAATGTGGTGGGCACAGTGTTGTTTATGGGTAACTCTGTGCTGGGACTGCTAATCCTGCTGGAGAGTGTCCTGAAGGAGAAAACTCACAGCCAGTTGGAGAACCTGCGTTTTCAGTCGGAATTGCAGCTGCAAAGACTTGGAATGTTTGGCAAAGGGCGCCAGGCGGGATATCTGTTGCCTTTGATTGGTGTTCAGCTTACCTGTGATCTCGTTAGAGTGTATATCAATAGCAGGGGAACGGTATCGCCGGTTTTTACCATATCCCTGCCTTTAATGTGGCTCCTAAGGTTTCGCTATGTCCAACTGGTGCAGCATGTCATGGATCTCAATCAGCGATCCCTCCAGCTGCGCAGATCCCTGTTGTCCTTGGCCTCTGGCAACGATCTCTGGCAGCCCTATGGCGTCCACGAGTGTCGTCAGCTGCAGACCCTGCGCACCACCTACGAAAGGATCTTCGAGTGCTACGAAAACTTCAGCGACTGCTACGGTTGGGGCATCCTGGGACTCCATCTACTGTCCAGCTTCCAGTTCGTGACTAGTGCTTACTATATGCTCATGTGGTTTTACGATGGCCAAAACCTGCAGGCATTGATCTTCAATGGAGCCACCGGCATTGACTTTGGCACTCCCATTGCCACTTTGTTCTGGCTCGGCGATTCTGGAGCTGAAAACGTAAGTAATATTTTATTTAAATGGTTTTAATGATTGATGATAAAGGAAATTTTAAGAAAGCTAACTAATAAGAACTTAAACAACAAGGATAAACTTGTAAAGTGTTTCTAACATTTTATTTCTTTTTCATTTTGTTTTTAAATTGACCTTAGGTTTGTTTAACTACTAATACCCCATGTAAGCTAGACAATCAATCAGCACTAAGCGAAATACTTTAATCACGATTCAGAGCTAATTAACAATGACAATGACGGATTGGCACTTTGTCAAGTACATCTAGTAGACTCCCATCCAATTAGTTCACTTTTAGTAATCATGTTTCCCTTGACAAGAGTGCAAGTAGCCTCTCGAGCGGTTCTCAGACTGTTCCACTTTGTTTTAGTGGCTTTTTCTCTGAGATCCAGTAGACTGCCTCGTTGGATCCTTTGGTTACGCTTCTTGTTCTGGACATGGTGGTTCATTGCGATCTGGACACATAGCTTGATTTATGCCCAAACGATTGACTGCAATCTGGACTGCAGTCTGCGTCATTTGCTGACATTTTTCCAGACTTTCTCGCATGCTTTTATTGTGATTATAAACTTTCATCACGGGTTCAGAGTGGAACCAAACCAAATGGAGGAGGTGGTTATATGTGAGACCTCGGATCCCTGGATGGCCTTCACTGGGCTGACAATGATACTGCCCATTCTGGGAGTCGAGTATTTGGTGTATTCGAATGCGTCTGAAAATCCCTATCGGATCTTGACTTATCATCTGAAAACGAGCCCAAGTCACTTGGCTCTCCAGATGCAGATTATCTCCTTTATCCTGGAGGTTATGGAGGTGAACATCAGGGTTCGCCAGGCCAAACAGCAGCTTCAGTTGCTGGCCAGGGAGCTATCCAGTCGTTGGCCACAATGTAAACAAAGGCCGGAGTATTTCGACCAGCAGTCCTATCGAATTAAAGCCCTTAAACGGCGCTATAATGAACTCTACAATCTCATCGATCGGATCAATGATTTTTTCGGAGGAAGTCTGCTCATCATCATCATTGTGTTCTTTGCTTTGTTTGTATGCAATTCATATTGGCTGTTTGTGGATGTGAGAACTAATCCCCTGAGGATCTATGCCATTCTCCTCAATTTGGGATTCATTTTCAATGTGGCTCTGCAGATGTCGGCTGCTTGCTGGCACTGTCAACAAAGTGATAACTTAGTGGGAAGCTTAAAAATAGTTTTTATATCATTCAATAATTTATAACTATTTTTCAGGGTCGCCAGATCGGTTGCCTTATTTCAAAGTTGGTAAAACCCCACGCCGGCAAGCGATATAATGATTTGGTGAGTGAGTTTTCTCTGCAGACCCTACATCAACGTTTTGTGGTCACTGCCAAGGATTTCTTCAGTCTTAATTTGCGTCTTCTCAGCAGCGTAAGTACATGTAACTATACTGAAAAAGAAATAATTAATACAAATTTCATTTAGATGTTTGCAGCTGTGGTCACTTACCTGGTCATTCTCATCCAGTTCATGTTTGCTGAGAGGAGTTCCAGGGGTTAATTTTGGATTAGGATACAAAGTAATTTAAATTTAAAAGGGTTTTTTCAGCAAACAGTCTATAGATTTAAAAATACTATTCAAAACAAAATAAATGTCTCTGTAAATCCTTAGTTTCCTAAAATTTAAATTTAAAAGGTCGCAGGATTAAAAGAGTATACCACATTGCCTGCCCTCTTAAGCATAAATAATATTTATTAAGTATCTCTGTAAATGCTCAATTTTCTTTATCAATAATTTATGCTTAGAAACTTTAAATTAATAATTCTGAATGAGGATATAAAGTAGTTAACTTAATTTTAAATTTAAAAGGGTTGCTTATCAAACAGTTTCTGGATAAAAAAAATATATTAACTTCTATTAAAGAAACTCTTTAAAAAAAAACAAATCTCTCTGTAAATGCTCAATTTACTTAATCAATTATTTATGCTTAGAAACTATAAGTTTCACATTCCTATCTTCTTTTCCGAATGTTTCTGGAGTGCTTGCAACCCTAAATGTAACTATTTAAATGTTCAATGATTTAATTATGAAACACACATACACATTCCTGTAGAAACATGCAAACTAAAAGCCTGTCTATCTTTGTTGCAGCTCTTATAAGCGTATGTACATATATAACCCTAATTATTTATGCCGCCCACGATGTGGGGGGAAATGGGTTGAGTTTTGGGTTGAAAGTTAGATTGCGCAAAGTTTTATCTTCGTTTTTCTTAAGCGCATTTTACAAGGCGAAAAGGATGAGAAAGTGTGCAGAGACGTTGGCAGAGGCGGCAGCCAAACTACTTCACGCATATTAAACTGACATTTCACAAGCAGAAAACTTTTTCTAATATGCAAATTCATGGGAATGGGATGAAACAGCCGCACATCCTTGAATTAACACGTGCGAGTTCGCATTAATTTGTGTAAACTGGTGTTGGAACTGCTCGGGGTTACTACTCAACGGAGGATGAGCATGAGGATTAGGATGAGGATATGGCCAGGATCGGCATGTGCTGCAGAAGTGCTCGAGGAGCAGTTTTTGTCGTTAGCTATGCAAATACCCAGCCATGTAAATATTATTTACCGCACTGTGGCAGATGCTCAAGATGTAACTGTGCCGCCACCTCTGGCCCAAATTAGCATATAACAACTGTGGCAGTCGCTTATAAATATTTATGAGCCGCCTGGATTAGCACTACTTTCTATGTACACTTTTTGCAGGTTAAATTACTCGGTTCTAGTCAGACAATAAATTTAAATAAAATAATGGAGGATAAACAGTAAACTCTAATTGATAGGTAAAAGTAAGGTAACCTGAGTTTTAAGAAAAAACTAATACAGCTAACGATAACGATTTTTTTTAATGATAGCTTTTTAAAAAGCTTTATTAATTATTTTTAAATTTTTTTCGTACCCAAAAACATGAACTAAAATTTAGTTTTTAGTTAATATTTAAGCCTCTTATGCACCTTTATATTATTTCATATTATATTTTTATATTATTATATAGAAATGATTTTGAAAGTATAATTAAACTAACAAATCTGGCAAGCAACTGACCGAGAATCAATGATTTAAAAATTCAATAGATTGGGTAATACCCCAAATTAAATATATTCGTCCTCGTTAAACCTTTTTATGCAAGCGTTTAACAACACTAAAACATACTTAACCTTTTCCATCACTTATTTTTGATGGGCCATAAACAGCTGTCAGAAAATATTAACAGCAAATTAAAGTAATAAGCATTACCTTAAAATTTTCAGTAGCAATATTAAGTTATTTAAGTTCTCAGGAATAATGGAAGTCAAAGGTATCTGGGCGTCTATGCAGCCACGTGAAGTTCCTCTGTCGGCACCAATGGATGAAATGGAGGCCAAGTTTATTAGAGCTTTCAAGAAGAACCATTACATTTTCGCTCGAGAAGTCTCACAGGAACTGGAAATTATCCACTCGAAGACCATTTGCAGTAAGTGCCTGCTCTTCACGAATGTCTGCAAAAAAATAGGAAACCTTGTGAAGGAATACGAAGATGAGGTCGAATCCGAGCCCTTTCTAAGAAGAAATTCCAGATAAAACAATGACAGTCAAAGGAGTTCCTATGGACCAAGCTTTGATAATAGTCTAAATGAATCAATTTTAAACTAACCAACGTTACAGTTTTTTGAAACAAAATTATTACCTTTATATATTATAATAATCAATCTTTGTGTTATGCTAGAAAACATTTATAATTCCAATTAGTTCAAGGCTTAATAATGAATGACAGTAAGCATTACTGAAGGCAGCTATCAAAGTTTGCCATAACTAACAAAGTACTATATATATATAAATCTTATAAAGTATTTCTCAACTCCATCTTAAGTGCTTATGCAATTGCCATTTAAGTTTTAGGGGGAGGAATGGTTGCTAATTGCTTTTTAGTGAATTATTAGCCAATCCAACTTTTCGGACTAATAGAAACTTGCACATGCATGAATATTTTATCCACTTTACAAACTGTTCAACTTTTATGATGAATTCCCAATTTGAAGGAGGCTTTGTCTTCTCACACAGCCCCCGCCCCCCAGGCAACGAATCATTTTTCGGCATGCTGAGTGGAGTTTTTAAATATTCACAAAATTTGAACAGACAGAACTTTTGAAATTAAATTAGTCAAATGAACAAAAGTTCATTTACACTCCACGTACGAGGTTTGTGTATGGTCTAAGCCCTAAAAGTTGGAATAAATTACGAATTAATGCAGAAGTATCCCCCATATTGGGTCATGTGGGTGGATAGCACCCACTTACACCATAATTCAGGCCTCTGTTTTATAGTTGGCAATCCATTGCGATTTGTTGGCTTGTTGGAAAATATGGTTCTTCTCTCTTTCTGCAACGAACGCACTGTGTGTGAAAGCGAAATTGAAGTTTTATGCTAATTTCAGTCTTCTATCTCCCTCCTTTGCCTGCTGTTGCTCTCTCTCTCTCTCTTTCTCTCCTCTTGCTGAGCACAGGACCTTATCTAGTTGTCGAGTCCTGTCAACACAAGGCATTACAAGGCAATTACCAATTTGTTTATGGCTCTGAATCGTCTCGTCGACTTGCCACTCGGCCACAACACTCGCAGATCCATCTATCTTATCTAGCAAAATGGATTTTCCTCACATTACAGGGTAACCTGCAGAAATAAATTCGAAATCAGATTCAGTTTGAAGGGATTTCCAGGTTTTGTGTCTGCAATTGCCTTTGGCCTTTTCATTAGCTAGGCAATCTTGCTTCCATTTATGGGCATTACTCTTTGTATTTATGAAAACAACATTTGATATGGAAATTATGTCGGTAACTTTAGCATATGACTCATATTTGGCAACACAAATTGGCAAAAAGCGCAGCTTTCTATGATTTCTGAGAAATACCTGTTGGGGAAACAAACTTTTATTTTAAAATAAAAGTCTTTTAACTAAAACTTGTCCTGTTTTTGAGTAAATTAAAATCTTGCTTTTATTTATGCCAATTTTCGTTGTATCCTAACTTTAACATATGACTTATATTAAGCAATTTTGTCTGTAACAGCTTTTAATCACTTTTAAGTATAATTGTTTTGGAAAACAATATTTTGTGCTACAAAAGATTAAACATGTTAAAAAAATAGTTGAAAAACATGGTCTGTATTTGAGTAAAAAGTTCCCCGAATTTCTGAATTAATTGCATGTACAGAACTGCAAAATAGGCACTTTGAAAACTCCATAAGCTATTTAGAATTTATGACCCACACCCAATCCCATATGCAATCATTTCCCAGCTTAATGTTCCCCCTCCCAGCTCCAAATCCCAGATGAGAATTTAATCAAGAAGCACTCCAAATTTGTTGGGGACACATGTACATATAAATGTAGTACACATGGCCCATAAGTCAAGCCTAATAAAATTCCACTCTGCCAAATTCGAACGACAAAAGTAATCTCCAACCAAACTTGCCCAGCAGCAAAAGAATGAAATGAAAAAGGCGGTGAAAGTGGGATGAAAAAGTGCGTCACTTAAAACTTTTGCACTCACTTGACCAGAAACTTTTATTTTCTGTTAGCAAATTTCCCACGGGTAAACCGGAAAAGTAACAAAATGTATATGTAGCCCGGGCCGGGCGTCTTGGCCAACGAAACTTTTTTCGTGTCCACAAATTGAAAATGCTTCACAGTCATATTTAATTTTGGCAGCCAAAATCTCAGAGGTAATCCGAAAGATGGTTAGAAAGGTCCGGGGGATATATAATTACTGGGGATGCTCTCGAGGACCAGGAAGCGATCCGGCTTAAATTTCAACATTGTTTTCCTCGTCACGGGGCAATAAAAATGGAAAAGTCTACGACAAAGGAGGAATAATGAGCGACGGAAAAAGGGCAGGCGGAAAAAAGAGGAAAAACTAAATAAATAATTCAGTGTAAAATGTCAGGAGCAACTGGGAGCGTTGGCCAGGATAACGAAGATGTCTCAGGAAGTCGTCGTTGTCGTCGTTGTCGTCGACGTCGTCGTCGTCGTCGTTCCTTGCCTCTCAGATGCAGTCAAGGAAGCAATTGTATTGTCTGACTGCTGTTTTCCACTTTAGTTTGCCACGCCCCAATCTGGGAGGCAATACCCACCGCCCCCATCCAGCCAGCACCCACCCACTGGTAACTTGTTGACGTTGATAGCCGTACGTGCCGAAGGTGAATGGCATCTGTGGACGCGAAATTGAATTCGTGCCTGGCAGTCCCCCATTTTCCACCCAAACTTCGGATTGAGTCGCACAGGGAGGTGGTTGTATGGTATTCCTGGGTGCTCCTCGATGGCCAGGATGTGTCAGGTGGCTTTACCTGCTGACTTCAATATTTTGTCGCATTACGTTGACAATTTAGATGTTTGTCTCGCGCATTCTCGCAGGATTCAATTTGGAGCAAATGCAGCCCGTCACCCGGGGGGAAATCTGCAAAGTTAACAGTAAGTCGGTAAGGGATAACTAGATCTGGGAATGGGAATGGCAATGGGAATAGCTCCCTCCATACGGCAATGGCATCCAAATGCGAATGCGATTGCTTACATAAAAATCAGTGTGCTATGGCCTGGACCAGTCATTCATTAGAGTTGTAATGTCCCTTGAAGCTAAGCAAATCTTTTACACAACAATGGTAGTTGGATAGTTTCGGTCATGTCTTGGAGAAGCGACTTCTTAATGCTCTACAGATGGTTCTTTGCTTGAGCAAAAATACCCTAATTCAAAAATATTTAAGTGTGACTTGCGAAATAAATTATGTTTATAGAAAATATTTTCTAAATACTCTATTTCAATATTGTGTAATTCTTATATATACTGTTTTTACTTATATGGCTTTTTTTTGGATACTAAGAATCCTTTACCAAGGTCAGTTCTAGCACAGACATTAACTACCTTGAGTTAACATTTCGGTCTTAACTTTCAAATACTCTTCGTGGATTTTTCGCCCACTAGTATAAAAACTGCAAAAATATATTTTGTTTTCGCTCCAAAAATGTCACTTTCTGGGTGGATGAGGGTCCTTAAATACTCCACTCTTAAGCCACCCACTTGCCGTCAGGCCCGCGATAGTAATACTGTACTGTCGCTGGCAACCACCCACTGCCTACCACCACCCACCGCCCACATCACCACCCACCACCCCACTAGAGCTGGCATTTCATTGTTGTGCTTTTCTTTTCCCCATTTTATTTATATAATGTGTCTCGAATGGGTGTCTGCGGGTGTGTGGGAGTTTTTCTATCAAAGCGCAGGAAACACGTGCGGGTAAAACATTTTTCAAGCTTTTAGCGCTGCATACAAATCAACCCCGAAAAACAAAAAAATACAAAAAAAAAAAAATAAAAGAATCCCATTCACAATAATTTGTTGAACTTCATAAGAGCCAGCGCAATGGGTTAGTCGGATGAGAACTCGTCTTGATGGGTCGGTGGGTTGTATGGTGGTTGGGTGGTTCAGCCAGCTGTTGCATTATGTAAAACCCCAGTGTAATAGATCTGAGAATGTGGGAAAATGTTGGACGAAAAATGCCAGGCGAACAGCAGACGAAAAAGGTCGAAAAACACACGCAGACTGGCGGCGGCATCTGAAATCATCGTAGTTTCTCTTCCTTTTTTTTATGATGCTAATTGGGTTTTATATAATTTAAGGCACTTACTTTTCAAACTTCATTTCCATCTTTTTCACGCAGCAAGTTGCATATGTATGCGATTGTATGCCCATTAAAATGCCACAAATGCAAATTAATTTAATTGAATCCAATTTGGCACTCGCATTATCTTTTTCATTGTTCCCTTAATTTTACAATTGCGGGAGTGGGAAAGAATGCTGGAAAGTGTGCGGGGAGCATTAACCACACAGTGGAAACTATTTAGTAATCCCGATTTATAAATTTATGCAAATGTGGGTCTCAAACCTTCATTCGAAACTTATAAGTTTATAATGGTAAACCGCCTTTGGCTAAGCTACTTCTTCTTTTAAATAAGGTGAATTTAAATTCATTAATTGCTGATTAGAATATTTCGTTATTACAGATGTTAGTTATTTTTAATTGAATACTGTCTATTTACTTAGTTTAAGTCTACATAATATCTGTTTGCTATTTTTCTAGAAAGTTTTATTTTAAAGTAAGAAATCTTGGTGCATTAAATATTTGCAAAAAAATAGCTATAGTATCAAAAATTACCTCTATCTAAAAAATATATTGCCTTATTGTACAATAACTTTTGAAATCAAAATCAAATTATTTTTTAACATATAAACCTTAAAAATAAATTGTACTGGAAGCTCGCAATTTACATTTACATTTTTTTTATCTTTGCTTTCAGCTTAGCTTACTGTATTTATTGGTTAATTTTTAAAAATAACATGGGCTTTGCAGCAAGCCTAGACTGTTATTAACAGATTTATAGCAAGAGGGGTGGGTGTTGTAGCACTGTTATGGATTCACGGATAAAAAATGTTAAGTCCATAAACAGAAACTAACAACTATTAAGGGGGTTAAGGGTTTGAAATTGTTAATTTAAATTTTAATATTGAAAGCTTTGATATATTCTTTTAAATTTCCTATTAAAATAGTTTGTAAATACTTAAAACAAATTCAAAATATTCTATTCCTTACCAAACTGTTGCTTCCAGGACAGCATTTCAAAACCCACCACTCTGTTAGTTAGCAGTGGAAGAGCGTGCGTCTGCGCAGTGATTCCTTCAGTCACGAGTGGCAAGTCACGATTGCCGAATGGGATTTTCAGTGGCCAGCGAGTACCGCTCTCATTGGCGGCGGAGTTGCGACCGCTCGGGCCACTCGCTGCTGCCGCCGGGACCGCCGCTGCCGCCACCTCTGCCGCCGCTTCCGCTGATGAGCGGCACTCAGTCTGCCTGCTGCACTCGAATCGCGTGGTGGACGCCACGTCGTCGTCGTTCGGGGTTCTCCGATTTCTCGGTTTTCGCCGGTCACGAGTTTACGAGCTTAGTGGGTGGTGGGCACATATATATAGTACAATATATCACCCTCCCCCCGAAAACTGCCTATGCAAATATGTGCATGCATGCTGAAACATAAATTAAATCGAATTAAATCCGTACAAGATTCAAACTAAAGTCGAAATATTACAATAATTGGCCATTTGTGTGCGTGTGTGACATCTGCTGTGAGAATCCAATTTCCGTTTTTCCGGTTTCTCTTTTTGGTCGCCCCAAAAATGTAATTAAGCCGATTTTTCAAGTTCAGAAGCTAAGAGGTAAGGCCATAGTCACCTGGGCAATCGATAAGATTTTTCTTTCTTCGCAAAACAATTCCTGGGAAAATGTCCTGCTCGCCTGACAACCGACATAAGACATAAGACATAAGACATAATTAAATTATAACACACGAGTTCATAAATATCCCAATGCCAATTTATTGTCTGCTTTCGGGGGAAGTGAACCATATTTCATGCAGCTCATAAGGCACATTTAAAGTTAAAGCTCTGTGACGACTTTCTCTCTCTTTCTCTCTTTGCACATCCTGCGGAATTTAAAGTCGAAAGCAATTTTAAATTTATTACCCAAATACCCAGGCATGCACACGGTTGGAATGCCATTGGATATGCGCATCATAAACAACGTCCAGCACCGGAACAGACAGCATATTAAAAATGTGACTATAACCTTGGCTTCCAAACGAGCTGTGGGCGGGGACAATCGTGTCCTGGATTGGAGATGGAGCACGGCACCCATTTCAATCCACTTCCGCTCCCGAGTCCTGGAAACCGCATCAAGGCCACAGCAACCACGGCCAGTGCAATAACGCCACCCAGAGGTGCCTACATCGATGCAATATAGAACCAGAGATGAGCATTATAAATAAAACATTAACATTTTGAAAAAAATAAAAGGTTACATTTAATCTTCACGGATTTTTAAAATTTAAAGAAGTCCCAAAACAAATAATAAGTAGTATTAAAGCAAATAGTTTTAAAAGTAAATGCAACAATTTTCGCTCACTTAATACACAGACATATTTAAAAAAAGTAAATTTTTTAATTTTGAACAAATAATTGTTGAACAAACAATTATTTTTGTATATAAAATATAAAACGATATAAGTGTAAAATCTTAACGACAATAAATACTGAAATGCAATTATGTAATGATTTTAAACTGAAGCTAATTCCTGCTTTAGACACTTTTAGCCAAAAAATATTGGCGTAAAACCAGCAGAGATTTCACCACTGACAGAGAACGTTCATCTTGACTTGGTGTGTTGTGCCCCGCTCTCTTGTTGCTGTTTGTTATTTGTTTTTTCTACTGTACACATGACAATAACGCCGGCGGCGAACACTGCAGCTCCTGCATCCTGCATCCAACATCCCCGTATTGCAATGCATCCTCGGAGGAAGATCCCAAACCCAAAACCCAAACCAACTGAATCCTTCCCAGCTCGACCAGCTCGGTGCTTGTGCAATAGTTTCAAGTGGCCGGGCAACTTTTTCCATTATGAATGGTGCGGTTGCGCTTTTTTCCATCCATTATTTACGAGTTTTGAGTGCAAACTTGTTTCGCCAGCAAACAAGTGGCGGCCAGAGGATTAGAACACTCGCTCGGCCGCTTTCGAGGATATGGTGGCCAAAAGAGGACGAGGATGGGAATGGAGGAGTCCTGGCACTAAGTGCTAAAGTTTCTGCCATAAGCCAAAGACAAAGCCACGCCTTATTCGGAAATGGCCAGCGGGAAATTGTTTGAATTGCAGAACAGAATTGATGTCATTAAACTATTTGATTGTCCGTCCATATTCAAAGCATAATTTCTCAAGATTTTCATCAGTGAATTTCAGAAAATAATCGAAAATTTTTTCCATTGTTGTCGATCTTTATTTATTGGAATTAAAAGAATATTAGTATAAACAAAAGAGATAATTGGTTATAAATAGGTTAATAGGTCTAATGAATAATAATTTATTAGCATTACAAATTGAGGGTGTTTTAGACGAACTTTTGGTGACCTCAATTTTATTTTTATCAGTCCCTTACGATATCTTTAAAAATTTAAGCAAATTTTGTTTCTGTTTTTAGGTCAGGTTTTAAGCGCTTCTATAAGTAAAAGTACCAATATTTTTCAGAGTCTCAAACTTATTTTGCTACCAAAACGAGTGTGATCCAGATTTGTATTCTAACGATTTAAAAATAATAATAATAACATATTTATTATAACCACTGTCAAGAATAACAAAAAGGTTGATTGTAACGAATGTTAGCCATTTCTTTAAGATATCTCATAGAAACTCTGTCAAATTTGTTTTTATTGTGTAGGTCATGTTTGAGGCGCTTTTATTAGACCAAATATCTATACTTTTCAGAGTGGCAAACTTGTTTCGTCGCTTTTTGTTGCCTTGTTCTTCGTGGATTGCAATTTTGATACAAAGTTTCGAACATGTCTGTTCGATGCATTTATGCGTGCGCATAATTTTCGAAATCACTTGAGTATTTTGCGAAACAAAGTCAGAAGTTCCGCCAACTTGTTTCACGCACTTGCAGGCATTGCACCGCCCAAGCACCACCCAAATATGAAACCACCACCCACCGGGAAAGGCCGAAACTCCACCCAATATCAGAGGCTAGGCCGTTGCAATCTGCCGCCATACACAAGTTCTTTCGTGCGGAGAGAGAATGTTCTGCATTCCCTGACATTGATAAATGATTTACCCACCCACCCACAACACCCACACTCGCCCCTCAAAAAAGTTTGCCAGAAGAAGACCCAAAACAAGCGGGGGCAAAAATGCTGGTTGCAAAATGCATTCATGGCAGCAAAATTGTTGTTGCTCACTAAACCGTGAACACAGAAATTCGCCTGCTGCTGCTGCAGGAATTATCGCAGCTCGACATTCTCGAGAGTCAGTGACAAGAAGAACCAAAAGTCAGAGGCTGAAGAAATGATAAATAAAATATAGAAGTAGATATATGCACAGGGTGTACTTACTATATATAGAAAGAAGTTTGTACCATACTTGTGCCCAATTTAATTATCCTAGGCAGCCCAAAAAGAAGTGGCCTGGCCAAGAAATTTCATTCACTTAAAACTCCGGGGCGAAGTTCCTTCGAGCGAATGCAAATGAAAAACCACAACGCATGCTCAAGCCGAGTTTTCAGTTTGAGTTTTCCGCAATTCCCCCGCCATTTTCCCGGCTTTTCCCCGGTTCAACATGTAATTAGAGTGCGAGGAATGCGCG
Source organism: Drosophila elegans (assembly GCF_018152505.1). NCBI lineage: Eukaryota > Metazoa > Arthropoda > Insecta > Diptera > Drosophilidae > Drosophila > Drosophila elegans. The sequence continues at coordinate 17,372,622 of NW_024546167.1, read as the reverse complement.
CGGTTGCCAAAAATGTTGTGGCCGTGGGTGCTTTTGATGTATATATATAGCGTATGTATATATATACCATATATATACGGATATATCTGTAGAAAATGTAAATGTAAGCAGCAGCACTGTCTCAACATCTGGCTGCCCGCAAAAGTTCAAGTTTGCTGCTTGTCTGCCGCCAAAGTCCTTTCTCGAGTGCCTCCGCCTGTGTGTAGTGGGTAGTGTGCAGTGGGTAGTGTATAGTGGCTAGTGTGTAAATTGGACGAATGTGTCGTTATGTCGATGTGTTGACATCCAAAGTGCACAGAAACGACCAGCCAAAAAGTAGCAAAAAGTGCACAAAACTTTACTTCAAGTTGGGCCAGAAGAGCAGCCGTTGGATGGTGCGGTCAAAACAGACAAAGTTATCCAGTTACAGTCTACTTTTTAAATTCCCCCACTCGAGTGTTCAACAGTTTAAGCCATTTTCGTACATTTTTCGGGATTTAAATGTGTGTGTTTTAAAAAAAAATCACTTTTTATATGGTCATATAAATTTAATGTTGTTTTAACATATAAGAACAAGAATAAGAACAATTAATTAACTTAATATAAGCAGATTATAATTAAATATCTTAAATATTTTCTAATACTAGTGCAGCTGATTCTCGACTTTATATTAATTTTAGTAAAAATACATATTCTGAAGTAAGTTTTTTAAATAGAAAAGAGTTGTTTGTGTTTAATTACGTATCCCAATGCTTTACAAAAAAAAATATAGATTATGTGTCGAAATCTCATATAATATTTCAATTATCTAGTGAGTATTCAAATCTCATTATATTTTTCTTTGCGTGATAACAAAATGGTGTAAAAGAAAGATTAAATAATTAACATTTAAAGTGCAAAAGATATAAATTCAACCGTTTCCATGGCACACCCAATTATTATAATTAATAAACGTATAATAACTTTAACCATTATCATTTAAATTGTTGATGGCCGTGTGCTCTTCCATCAAAAACTCCCCTCGAGTTCTGATTCTGCTCACTTATTTAAAACGGATACCAAACTCATCATTAATATCCTGCACATCACACACATAAATGTTGGTTAGTTTATGTCCATATTGTATCGGGTATACTGCGCGGAATAAATTGCTTTTGAAATTTCTGCTCTTTGTTCATAAAGATGGTGGTGTGGAGGAGGGTTTGGAATATGAGGAAACGCAGTTCCCCCGTACGCATTATTAACGCACATAAAACTCACATATAAAGTGATTTAAATTTATTAAATATAAAACGCCACCACAGCGTACCGCACCGCATCGAAGATGCGAGCGCATAACAATTGCAATAAAATTTAACGTGCATCGATAAAAAAGAATATCAAACCGAATAAAAACAACAACGAAGCGGGAACGATCCGCTTGCCAGAAGAGAACTTCATTACTTGTTTGAATGAATGGGGAAAGTGCAAAAAAAATTGCGTTGATATATATATATATATATATATATATATATACATATGTATATGTATGAAAAAATGGAAAGCGGGAAAAACAAAAGAAGCGAATATGATGGAAAAACCAGCTCACAATGGGCTCGACGGATACGAGGGACTTTATGCATCCAACAAATGAAGCGAATGAGTCGAGCCATCAACAAAGGCGAACGTTAAATGTTTTATATTTAAGAGCTCTCGCCAAACAACCAGTATATGAGTGACTGACTATAACCATTTTTCTACTCGCATCAAAAGCACTCCACTCCGCTCCGCCGTCCTTGTCATGAATAATTATGATTTTCAATTTAAAGAATATTTTCACACAGCACAGGCCGTTTAATTGCTTTTTCTTCTAACGAATCGATACAGAAATTGACTTGTCGACAACGTCGTCGCCCCTGCAAAATGTTAGAGGTGGTGGCAAATTGGATTTCAATTGTTGAGCAATTTTAAGCTGCTTCCAGGAATTCAATTTACACAGGAAGACACAGGAAAAAAATGTAATAGACAAATATTCAATAATATAATATTTATAATATTCAAATCCAATTAAAAAAGTTGTAAATTTGAAGTAAAAGGATACGTTGATTATTTTTATAGAATTTATATCGTTACAATTCGTTTAGAAGGAAATTCAAAATGAAACTTTAATTTGCAAGCAACTAAAGAATTATTGCTTGTGAATAAAAGTTTTCACATATTTTTAATCCGTATAATAGGTTAAAATCATGCTCATCAATGAAAGAGTCGAATGAACAAATCAAAAATGTGTATTTGCCAATTACCCTCTTTTGCGTTATTCAATGCATAATTTATGCGACTGTCGGTAATGTTATTATGCCAAATCAGAGGAAATATTATTGCATTGCCCGATACTCTCGCACTTAAATATATGAATATAATTTTGATTCAGCACTGCATGCAAATGAAATGGAAACGTGGCTAATTTTCTTCTCGCCCCTAAACGAAATCAATGGCAACTGTCAACACGACATGCCACCACTCACCCCAGTTTTCCATTCGAGTCGAAGCTCCATAAAAATAATAAATAATAGAAAATTGCGCATGGAAATCGCCGCTGAGATGGGTGCAGAAAACGAGGGGGAAAATGTGCGTGACACTTGCTCAACTCATGAACTTTCGTGGTTCCCCAAAAGAAAACAATCGAACCGGAAAAGACTTCGATGTATCCTTGGATAAGAGTATATAGTATATAAATAAACTAAATTAATTATTAAAAGCACTTAAAGCAATTTAAAAGAAAATCATTGAAAGTCATTTTAAAAATGGATTTTGGGCTTAGTTGTTTAATTAGTTTGGTTGAGCATATAGGATTTATATTTAAAACAATTTTTATGTGAAATTAATATTTAAAAATAATATGATTTAAAAAAAATGCTTAAGAAATAAGTGTGTTTAATTGATATTTCAATCACTGTTTTTTACTCACGTCTCAGGCATTCACACACTACAGCTTCATATTTTAAATTACTTTTTAGATAATTGAACATGATGTTTGAAATCTATAAGAAATTTAAATTTAATTTACTAATGGTTAAATGACTTGTTATAAGCAATACTTGTGTTTTTCATTAACATTTGTATCTTTCTGAGTAATACAGGGGTTGAATAATATTTAATTAATAAATTTTCAATATGACAAGCCCCAAAAACAGGGTTATATGTATTCGACTATTTGATTGTTTTCTCGCTCTTTCGATTTCGAATTTAAAATGGGTTCTCTGGGGGTCTTTTGTGTTATTGACTGCGACATTTATATGTCACCCAGCCAGCCATATGTGTATTTTCACATAATAGACACCCGTGTGTATTTCGGCGGTAAAAGTTCTGACAAAATTGACAGCAGCATGTATAGTACAAATTTCACACAAGGAAAACGGGGCGAAATGCGGTTGAAAAACTTTTACTAATTAGGCAGCACATTTTCAATTAAGCGCTGCAACAGAAAACCAAACACATCACTACACATTCTTCAGCGAGACTAAAAAAAAAACAATTTCGTATTAATGAATCGGAAATAATTGTCTGACATCAAACAACCAACGTAATGTCAGAGATATTTAATAGCCAGCCACAAAATAATTACCCTCAAAATAATTTACTATGAATTAGATACAAAGGCAAACAAAACAAGTGGGCAACTTGCGCAACATAAATTAGAATTTGTTGTTTAATTGGAAATTTGATGCGAATTGTTGTTGTACCATCATCGCGTTCTCGCTTAGTTCTAGCTTTTCTCAACGTATTAAATTTCATCGATCTGTACCAATTATTTCCAGCATGGGCTTCATTATTTCTAAAAATGAAATGTAGCCACGTCAGGAGCATCGTTCCCCTGGATTATTTTACAGGAGAGTCGAAGGTTTGAGTGGGCAACAAGGACTAAGGGTCTATCAGGTTTGGCCATCAATTAGTTGGTTATCTGGACAACAGTCCTGCATTTGAAACCAAACACTTATTGGCAAACAGGATGGACAACCACCAAAGGTGTTCTTTGTTTTGGGGTAAACTAGAAATTTATGTTTAAAAGTTTAAATGGGATTTCTAGACTGCTGTTTAAAACAAATCTACTGTAAATTTATTTTTTATATAAAAAACACATTTATACATATTTTTTAAAGTTTTCAAGCATAACAACTTTGTATTTTATTTATCAAAAAAATATTTAATAACCTGCCTCTCTCTGATTCACCAAAGCCACAAGTTATTAAAACACATATCTATGCATTAAAAACATAATATTTAATAAATAAATATTTCACATTTTCTTTGCAGTCTTGATGGCAAATAAAAAAAAAGGATGGCCAACGAATTTAGCAAGGATCAACAGCAATTTAATTAAACCACAACAAAATTCACTTGATTGCAAAATATGAATTCGCAAAAAAACATCAGCACACATTGTTGATGTTGAAATTCCTTACTTGCATAAAATATGAAATTCATAACATTTTAATATTGCCATTTGCGTTAATTAAACCATGAGCAATTCGAAAGAGCAGCTCGCTTAAAAATGCACACTGCCAAGTGCCGTCGTTCGAGGTAAGTTCTGTATCTGTATCTGTTTCTGCTCTGAATATAAACATAATAAGAGATATATTTGCCCACGTCTCAGTCTCAGTCTGCGGCCTTCTTGAAATACAATATTTTCATACAATTATGAGAATGAGAGCTGGGCGGATGGTAAATTTAATAAGAGCCAAGAGCTTTTCTACACATTCAAAATATTTTGACAAGTTTTTCAATAATGCAATAAAGTTGCCAACTTGGGGGGAGTGGTGGTGCCCCAAGGCGCTGGCCAAGGACACTCGCCTGATGAAATGAAAATATTGCCCACAATTTGTTAGGTCCTGGCCGAGAACGTGGCCCGGAAGTGGGACTCTCTGGTCAGGACTCAGGACTCAGGGTTCCTCGTGGCCATTTGCGGCTACTTGTTTATCTTCCTGCATTTCTTTGCTTGTTTTCCTCCCCCGCCCAAAGAAGGAAAAGACGAAAGATTTTTCAATAGACCAGAACAGCGGACGGGCAACGCATAAACAAATAATAAAAAAAATAACACAGCAACGGCAATCGCGACCCTGGCAACGACCTTTGGGCCACTCATTTGTCAAGATGGTGGCGGACTGGCGGGAAATCCAGGAAGGAAGCCAAGCACCCGCGGCCCCAGGACATCCATCTTGGTCCCTGCCCCTAGCAACCAAGACATATGGCCGCGCTCCGAGCAAATCGCGCTCTTTCTCAGTGACCAAAACAAATTAAAGCCCCACTTAAAGGCACGGCCAACAAATCAAGTCGACACAGCCCAGCCAGGGCGCAACCAAAAGTGAAAAGCAAACTCGACCTGACACCGAAACGAGACGCAGGAGACAATCCTTACAAGATTTACCTGACCGGCATAAGTAATCAGACTGGGCCCAGGCTCCAGCTTGGGCCAATCGAAGTCTAAACTGTCGTCCGAAAACGATTTGGACACAATACTCAAATCGGACATCAGAGGGCAAGGACACAGGGTCATCAATCGGTTTTCAGGCTGTGAGTGTTCTCGAAAACAGTTTTACTGGTGAAATCTCCAAGTTGGGAAATCATTTAAAATATATATAAATATATATGTATAAACGTATACAAACGTATTTACAAGAACAATATTCTTTTTAACAGTTTCACGTGCTTTTAAGTTGTTAAATTTAAAATAAACTTAGAGGTTTTAAAGGTTCCAGCTTTACATTTTTATGGAACAGTCTTTTAAGCCCAACAAATAAAAAATTAAACAATGATTTCTTGACATAACTTCTTAATTAATTCCGAAAAAAATTATTACAAAAAAAATTACCAAAATCCTATAGTTTTAATTTCATAACTTTTCTTGCAAACATCAGATTTCAAAGTGGCATATCTCTAAAGTATTGGGGCTTCAGTCTCTAAAACTCTGCGTTTAAAACTTGATTTGTAATTTCGGGTCGATTTTTTGCCATTTTTATGATGTAACCCATTGCTAAATATCCGAAAATATTGTCTTGCAGAAAAGTGACCATAAACCTGCAGTACTAAATCCATAACTTTTCTTTCAGGCATTCGATTTCAAAGTTGTATATCTTTAAAGTCTTGTGGCTTAAGCGTCTAAAAATTTGCATTTAAATTTGATTTTAAAATTTTAGTTTTTTATTTTTTTGACATAACTCTTAAATTAATTTCCGAAAACTATCATTGTAAAAAAGTTGCCAAGATCCTGTAGTTTTAATTCCATAACTTTTCTTGCAAACATCCGATTTCAAAGTGGCATATCTCTAAAGTATTGGGACTTCAGTCTCTAAAACTCTGCGTTTAAAACTTGGTTTGTAATTTCGGATCGATTTTTTGCCATTTTTATGATGCAACACCTTTTTTTTAGTGATTTGGAAAAGTGGTAAACTAATTTCACTATCTTTTCATATTAAACCATTATCAAGGTTCTGTTAAACAAAGTTTTATCTTTGACAACAAACCTATTCGACTGCCATAAACTGCCCCAAAAGGTATGCTATAAATTGTGGGTTCAAATTAAACTTTAAGAGTTTCGAGGAACTTGAGCAATTTCCTGACCTGAACCTCAACGGGGCGACAATGAAATCGATTAAGCTGCCCATGTCCATATACACATTCACATCCACATCTTCATCCTCATTCCCGTCCTCGTCCATGTCGATGTGCTCAAACATTTTGCAGCAGCAACTCATTAAAAAGCATTAAACGCCAGGAACGGAAGTCATTGAGGCTATCAGACGGAGACAAGCTTCCGTTTCTCTACTTGAACTGTTCCTTCTTTTTTTTCCCCTGCTGCTCCTGTCTCTCCGGCACAGATTTACGGTGCCAAAAGTGCGTAAAAAAGAGGAGGATGGTGGATGGCGGATGGAGGATGAAGTCCGGGCAGAGATTGTCACCGGGCCAATGGTGTTGGAGACTTCAAATGATTTATCGCCCGATAGTTGAGTTCAAAAGCGAAACGCAATGAGACAGCCGGCGAAGGACTGGCCCGCACAAATATTTATTTATAAAATTGTTATCCCAAAGTCCTCCTCTGCTTTTGTTCTCCGTTCTCCTTCGGAGTCCTTCGAATCCTTCGATTTGTTCCTGGGCCGCGTGTCTTGCTCATTGCCAGGCATTCGCTCATTTTCAAATCGGATTTTATCAACTGAATGCCATTCTTGTGCAAATATCTTATCTCGCTGCCGCACAGGATATAATGGCACAGCTACACTGCTTTGCGTTCATCTCTGCTCCTTTTGGCTTTAGCTGGAGCTCAGACCCGCTTTTGTATGGCTTTGGAATTATTTCGAAAGCGGAAATTGATTTTCTTTTCTTATTGTGCACGGTTTTTCGTGTTTCTGTTGCTTTGCTACCGAGATTTGCTTTACTTTACTTTGCTGATTTCCCCCGACTCGGGCGACACAGCTCGCTTTACATACAAATAATTTGGCCAAGAACCAAGAGGGGATAGCGTTTGTTTAGCCATAAATGGAAACTCACTTTCCCTTTTTTTTTCGCCCTCCGGTTTTCCCCCTTGCAGCGCCTCATTTGGCGCCATTGCGATGATAATGCGGCGATGATTAGAAGCCCAAAAAGCTGAGCGCAGAAAGTGCTTTAGCAAAAGTGGATTTTAACCCTTTATGGATTGAAGTCCTTTTGCGGAAAAAGGCATTATCTACATTTATGATTTTTACAAGAATTATTGTTCCTTAACTGTAATACATTTTTCTTCGTTGTCTCGAAATGTTTTCTCATTTTGATCATGTTAGAGTAGATAAAAATATACTTTTGACAAAAGTAAAAAAGTTTAACTCAAATTTGCATTTGATAAACAAATGAAGAAAAATGCTCATAAATTATTAGCTTTTCCCAGCTTTCAAATAAAAACATTGAAAATAATTGTTCCAATAAAAACGAACATTTCTATTTTAATAGGAACTATAATATTTAATGTTTTCTTGAAATGGAATTTCTATAAAGTTCATAGTCAGTTATGCTTTTTAAATTACATTCCTTTATTGAATCTAAATACCTAACGTATTTTCAAAGATTTTTATGTCTTCCCTTGCAAAGTGAATAGTTAACCATACGCAGTGTGGACGCAAAATAAAAAATGTTGCTCATACGCAACGTTGGCTCCTAAGGGGTTAACCGAATTTCGGGCCAGACTATCAGTGGTCCTGCCTGGTCCTGACCTGGGCCATTCATTCTCGCGCTGGTGTCGAGCCTAGTCCGAGGTCCTGGAACACTACCCCGTATCCTTTGGCGCGTCTTTGACATTATGAATGATCAGCATAAATTTCCCAGAGCTCTCGCGTTCCAAGGCCCAGCTGCAAATGCTCCGTCGAGGACAAAAAAAAATGAAAAAAAGGAGCGGAAAAGCAAGAGGGGCCACGGCAAACGGAGCCAGATAACTAGCGAACAAAGTGAAGGACGGGCTCTGAAATTCATTTCATTTCATTTCCTTTGTACGTGAGCAACATTTTTTTTATGCAATTCCCCTGAAATAATTCTCTTGGTTGTCGCCTCTCTTCACGCATGAATATTCAAGCTTCAAGCGAGAGTTCTAAGTCCAGAATCCTGAGTCCTGAATCCTGAGTCCTGAAACCCCAGCTAATGAGACTTTCTATGGAATTTGAACATTTCTTAAACCCAAATCGTGTCCGGATTGGTTCATTCATAGGTCAACAAAACCCGAGCCCGAGAGAGCAAATAATGTCAAACGCAAAGGAGGGATAACGAAAAACTAAATTCAGTTTACATAATATAGCTCATAAAATATTTTTCGCACATTCATTGCCTTCATTGCCCCTTGGCCCCAAAACTAGGCCAACTCAAACACAATTCGGGCATAAACAATAAAGTAAAACGACAATGGAGACGACCGAAGAACCAACTTGAAGGGAAAATAACTTGAAACTTGAATATTTACATATGAAACGAAAACCAACCAAGCGACACGAGCAGACACACAGGGAAAAATGTGGTAAATTCTGTAGGGTCGGGCCTTGAGTTCGAGTTCGAGTTCGGGACTAAACAGCACTAAATTAATTCTGCACAATTTGCATTAAAATATGCAAATAAAAAAGTGAAAGAGGCAAACGTTTAAGGCCTCCCCCGTCGAACTATAAAGGGATCCCATATACCATATATATACTTATAGGGAGACCCAAAAGTAAGCGTTAAGCATATGTGTGCTTGAATAGCTGCAGACAATGGCGTCTTAGGGGAGTTTGCCTTTTAAATTTCGAATGCCAAATGCTTTAATGGACCCAAAAGCCCCCGGAGAACCTGCATCTTTCGAGTGTTTCGATTATGAAAGTGCCACTCCCACATTATTGCATGTGGTGCAGCAGGATGTGCCGCAGGATGAGACCAAGGAGCATGGCCACATGTCTGGCTGGCTGTCTTGGCTTCAGTAAGAAGAATATTACACCCGGAGAAGCTCGCTGCAAATTTGATTGTTCTTGGAGAGCGCGTGCCTCGACGTTGCCGCCAAGAAAACGGGCTCCAAGGAGACCCGGAAAATTGGGAAATGGGCAAAAGGGCCCGGGCGTCGGCATCCAATGAAGCATGAAACTTTAGCACACTTGCAACAGTTTCCCATTTTTTCATACTCCTTTTCCTCTAGCTTTTTCCTTTACTGCTTTTTTTTTTTGAGCAAAATATGTTAGCTGCGACTTTGGTAATCTGCAGTGGGTGGTGCATATCCGTATATATACACGTACCCATATAGGAAGAGAAAAATAGATAATAGTGGGAAAATGCGTGCACAGTGAAGTGCAAGATGTTCAAGGAACAACATAGTATATATATCAAGACTAAAGTTGGTCGATATATCTCCTAAAAGCACTCACAAGTGGCCTTAAACTAATAGTTTACTTTTTATTTAAATGTGTGGAAGAACTACCAATAGCAAAATACTCAAAAATAGCCTTAAGGTAATGGTTTCAATTTAATTAAAATGTTCCAAACATACATTAAACTATATTACTGTTAAAGGAGAATTTAAAGTATTCAAGAATTTTTAATGATTTAGACTAATGTTTTTGAATAACAGCGCAAGAAAGACATAATCAAATAAATGCAAATACTTAAGAGTAATTCTAGTTTAATTCTTTAGCTCAAGAAAGACAAAACCAAACTAATTCCAATACAAATATTTATTTATAACTTAGTCAAACAAACAAGACGTTTAAAAAGTAATACCTCGAAATTCCCATTTGAAGCATAGCCAAATACAATAAACTGCAATTATTTAAGGAGTCGACTCATGTCTGGGTCGTGTAACAAATAATTCAGCAATTTTAATTACAATTCCTTTGCCATATATCTACACACATCTACAAATTAGAAACTCTGTGATTAATTTGAACAAGAACATGTCAATATACTCGTACACACATGCGGGCTGGGGAATCGTGTTACCTTATTGCTACTCTTACGAACTCAAATTGCAATAGTTCATCGTTGGATACAGTATACACCCCATATGTATATGTATCTATCTATATATATATATATATGAAAGTTGCAAAGCCACAAGCCAAACGGGTATTATTGCTAACCCGCTGCACACGGATGGATGCTTCAAGTGCATGTATTTTTTCTATTTCGATGTTTCGCATCTACGAAGCGTGTGGCAATCGATTTTTAATAAAAACTGCAAACGAAATCTGTAAGCATATTGTTTGGCTATAAAATTAAAAACCAACAAGCGCTTCAGTGTGTGCATAGATTGGCATGTTTCGCTAAAGTTGCTTTAAAATAAGCACACTGAGAAATGTAATGAACACTAATATAAGTTAAATTTTCAAGTCCTGAAAGGCTTGCAATATTACATTTGCATTTGAAATAAATAATAGTAATTTTTTAAATTTAATTTAATTTTTAAAATTTAAATTAAGGTAAAATAAAATTATAATTTTAAGTAACATTTTTTTTCAGTGCCAACGATGGGGAAGTCCCAGTTGTATTAGTACCCGTTTACGGTTACATTTCCCAGCAGCGGGTTTTTAGATTTCCATTTGCGATTTTGTTGCCCGTTACCAGATTCGTTGTTATTTTTCCGGAGCTAAACAATTTTCGCAAATGAACGGATTTTTGCGCATTGTTCTCGCTTTCCGCTCTCCGGTTGTCTGGCAAATAAAAACACGATTTTAGTTAATTACCGTTGAGCAGAGGAGACGATGATGGAGAGACATCGTCTGTAGTGTTTCCCCCCTTTTGGAAAATCCCAACTAAAGCTTAGCGGGGACTAAATTACCAGACGGTAGTGAAAAGCGCTAACAAGAGAAGGAAACCCAAAAGACTTCGCCAAACAACAATGCAGTCAATTGGCTCAAAATGAGTTTTTATGGGATTTGCATACGCTAAACAGCAGAATAAATGTAAGCAACGCCAACAAAATAAACCAAAATTGCCTGCAGTCTGCCGGAATTTTCCACCTTCCATTTTTTTGTTTGCTATTGTTGCTTGAAAATTACTACATTTGCATAATTTTAATTTTTATGATACGCGCCTGTTTTTCTTAATTGTTTCTCGTTAAGAGAGTGAGGCAACCGCAACGCCGCAGTTAATAAAAACAGAACATATTTAATGCGCGCAATTACTTTGCATACGTTACGGCGCAGGAGGCCTAAAACACACTCCACTCTACGCCACTCCCCTCCAGATTTGTGGAGTTCAAGTGTGCGTCCGCTCTTTTTACGGCCACGGAGTGGCTTGCCCGGTTCTTTACATAATAAAAGCGTAAACACGTTTTCACCATCGCCCAGCCGGACTCCGGACTCCGGCACTTTGGACTTGGACTACGGCGGACTATTACAATGGCGCCAATGGAGAAAACAAAAAGAAAAGAAAAGGAAAGCCTCCACTTACGCGTGCCTGGAGCGAATAAAATTGGCTTTTTGTTTGGGCAGTTTTATGAATTGCTTCAATGCTCATTTACCGGTCGGCCTAATGGGTGCATTGCCGTATGGCCCCCTCAAAAGGAACACCCACCCACCCACACACAAGGTCGTAATGCTAGTTCTCTGCGCTAAGAGATCCATAAAGTGCACAAGTTTCGGTACTTTTATGGTCGGGTGTCGGCCTGAATGTGGATGAAATTGAAATGCTTTTCCATTCTCCGCCTCTTAAGAGTAGCAAAAGGTGTCTTAGCTGGGATAATATATATAAGATGGACTTTTTTTGTGTTTTGTATTCAAGTTTTTACAAATTTTATTATAATGATCAATGTAACACATTCATTTCACCTTTTATACAGTTTTAAAAAGTATATTCTAAATCATATAAAGAGGACTTTGTCTTATTAAGACATTTTCCTTCAATTTTTAACACAATATATAAAAATATATGGATACTTCGGTATACACTTAATATCATTGTAATATCCTTTTATAAGAATATATGCTTTTTAGCTTATTACACATATCGCACCTACAGCAGAAGTTCCCCCAAGAGTTTGATCGAAAGTAACCGTATTTCCCTGAAGGAAAAACATTTCCTTTTCTACTCCACGAACTCGTAGCATTTCAAAAACTTTGACAAGCGTCACTCATTAACGCCCCAGTCGCTCCACTTGCAAATCAATTATCTGATGTGCCAAAAAAGTTGGGGAAGTATCAAAAACTCGTTGATTTACTTGTTCAACAACATAGGTTAGAGGAACGCTACACAAAAAGTGCTCGAGTGCACATATCAAGAGGAGCCCAGAACAATAAACTGGGTTAGGAATGCCAGACTCGACCGACACGATTTCAATTTGCTTAGTTGATAAATGCCAAAAATTAATTCAGCCAGCACACAAAATGCCTCAGTTTTAGTTTTTGGTTCTGGTTTGGATGGATGGATGGTACGCTGCACACATATAAATATTCATGTGAGTGGCTAGAAAATATTTTCACTTTTTTTGCTGTGATTTTTTTGTTTGCTGCTCCTCTACAACTACTCCTCAGTGAAGAAGGAAAGTTGCCTTTCTTTCTTTCATTCAGCTGGCTGTATCAGGCACAAAGTTGCACCGACTTTGCACCCACTTTCCACCTGACTCGTTCGTAGATGTACTAAATAGTTTCTCACGTGACTTTTGCCCATAAAAAATGGCTTTATTGCTGCACACGTATTCATTAATGGCAGCAATGAACTCACATGTGAACTCCGCGGCAGTTTGGGGTTGCTTGAGGAATACCCACTACTAACCACCCATCCACCCACAAAGTACTTGTTGTTGCATTCAGAAATGGTTGCAAGTCGTCTGCACAGGAAGTGCATATTAATTGTGAAAATTTGTGCGGATATTTCCTCGAAAAATAGTTGCCCTCCTTTTCTTGTTGATCGCTGCCATGCACCGAAAAATATGGCATTAGCTGGAATTCGTTGGAACTTGCATAAAAAGTGAGCTTTGGAAATGCACTAAAAGCGAACCGGGTTTCATAAAGTTTCGATAAGTGGTGAAAACATAATAAAAGTTGATACGGGTCTTAAAGTAAATTAATTTATGCTGGAAAAAGACTTGATTTGTTATCGATTGCTATTTATCACAACAAAATTAACATATTATTCTAAAGTTATTTTTAGAAAATAGTAGAGGAAAAACAAAATAATTAACACCTTCAAGTACAACCTTTTTATCACTGATAAGACTTATAAATTGCCAATTTAGATTATAAATGCATTTTTAAATTAAATTATCATTTATAAATAATTAAGGCAATCTATAAAAGAAATGTATATTTTTTAAAAATTAAACACCAATTTGGGGCAATTTTAAGCCCGTAATTTGATTGATTGAAAAATAATCCATTGAATCTGCATTAATTTAGTGTAAGCCTGATCATTTTTCTGGCGTTTGCATAGTTTCCTTCGGAAAAGGACAGGACAAACGAATTTTCATTCAAAGCGCAAGGTATAATAAATAAATTTCCATAATGAGCGAAAAATGTCTGAATGGTAATGTAAATCACTGAATTTTTCATTGATTTCTGGACGATTCTCCCTGTTTATTTTTTTTTCCTTTTCATTTTCAATTATTCGCGTATTTCGAATAATTCAATGCAGCGAATGCCGCCGCCGCTGTCATCCGCTTGTAATTACGTAATAAGGCAGTGAATGTTTTAAAGCCGCTTACCGTTAACAATCGCACCGGGAATAACTGAAGAGGAAAGGTCCTGGCCAAAGTCGAGTCCTGCTGTCCATGGGCGAAATAACATGTTATTGCACTTTTCTTTTAAATGAACGCAGTAAGCTCACCATGGGTAACACATGACAATGACAATGGCAAGGCGCTGATAAAAGTCGGGGTGTTTGCGGTTGCTCCTTTATCCTTTATGTCCTTTGCCTTGACAGGCGCTGTGGTGGCTGGGTTTTATGGGTTGCGTGGGTCGGTTGGCTTTGACTGGGCTGCTGTGCTGTGCTGTGGCGGGAAATGCATTTTCAAACCACAAAAATAATTAAAAACTTTACGCCCTGTCCCCGGGCCGCTCTCGCATTTAATCCTGCCTGTCAGACAGTCCTGGACATCTCGTGTCGAGGCCAACCGATAAAAATCAAAGGAGGCGAAGACTTGGCCTTTAAACGGCACAGAAGCGTAGTTAATGAAATTGTCTGGCCGCCTCCGCCGCTGATGGATAGAAAGGTCTTTATGGCCGGAAAACCAACCCCATCGATGCAAATTCACTTTCGTCGTCGGGCATTTCCCCTGATTTTCCCCCAACTTCACCTGTTTGCAAAAGTGCAAAAGCCAAAAGGTTTACGCACCATCGCACGCGACTTGTCAAAGGTAGGAAAAATGCGAGAAAGTTTCTGTTTTGCGGGTGTGACGATCTCGGGGGTCCTGCTTTTTGTCCAGCTCCTGTTTTTGCCTTTGGCACTGTTAAACCATTTATAACTTGGCAACTCGATTGCCCTTTGATCAGAAGCAAAATCTGCATTCTACAGAAAAAAAAGAAAAAAGATTAAAAGTTGTTATTAATATGAGATTTCAGAAGGTTACATTTGAGGAATAAACACATTAAAAGTTATACCATTATTTAGTTTTACCATGTATTCGTGTTCATTATCATGTAATTTTCTTATTTTATTATTATTATATCTTATTTTATTTCTTCCATTGTTTAGTTTCTGACAGTAAAATTTTTAATGGCTTTCTTAGAAACCGCCATAATTATGTCCAAATTGAAATGCTTTTCATTTACATTCTGTTGAAATGTGAATTATTTGCCCTGGGAAGTGCAATTACCACCCCTAATTATTTGAAAATTGGCGCAGAGAGCAACTTGGCCATAAGCGCAGAAAAAAAAATAACTAAAATCTGGCACTGCGTCGAAATGGGTTAAGGCCCAAGGCCAGACCACCAGTCATCTTTAACGAAGGCTCCTTCGTTTGGGGAAAGTTGCTCCTGCTAGGCCCGTAAAAAACATTTGCGCAATGTCAACAAATTTGCGGGCTTATTAGATTTTCGTGGTTGCACACAATTTCGCCAACTAAGACCGCCGCAGTGAGATAAAGTGCAGCCTGCGAAAATATGAATAAAATAACGAGAACTTTTGCGCCAAACGGAAGTGCATGCTGCGTTTTTTTTTTTTTGTGCGGGTGGTGGAGTGGAGTGTTCGGAGTTTTCTAACAATTTCCCGGGTTCTGCGGTTGACCGGCGGCCAACGCCCACCCGCCCAAGGCGAAGGGGGGCGTGGTCAAAGGGGACGGAAGTGGCACGCCCATTCGCGCGACGGTCACGGTCGTCGGGTCTGCTAATGAGTTTTGTTGTCAGTTCTTGCTGGCCAAGCACAAATCGGGTGGTCGGGGATCATTTGGCCATTCCATGTCCTTGCCTTATGCGTTCTTTTCCTTGGATTTATGTGCCAGGACCCTCTATCAGAGTGTGTGTGTGTGTATATGTGTATGTGGTAAGTTAATATTTGCTGCATAAATTCCAGTGCGTCGGAATTTACTGCGCTTCGTTTTGCTCCTTTTTTCGGCTGGACTGACTCTCCCCGACGTTTTGCTCGCTGTTGTTGTCCTGGAATTATGAAAATGCAGTCCAGCCCAGTCCACTACACTCCACTCCACTTCACCACATAGTCCTGCGGGCCCTGGATGCTTCGGTCCAAACCGCCATGGACACACGAACAGCAAGAATATTAATTACTTTTTGCATTTTTAGCTCTGCGCCTGGAATTCAAATGAGCAGATTTTAGTTAATTTGTTTTTCAGCGAAATTATTATTTTTTTTTTTCGTAATCCAAGCTCTTAATCCGCAGCCAAGTTTGTGTTTTTGGTTCGTTCATTAAGCGCACTAAGCTCGTAAATCCACCAAAAACTACATGCTTACTTATGGGGATTTAGCTTTTTGGATGAGCCCCAGCCACTAATGAAATCGCATTATATTTGATTAACTTAACTGCAGTTCTTTAATTGGAATTTGTGGCACACAAAATTGGTATTGTCTCAATAAATATTTTTTTTTGTTTGAACTTTTGGGATATATTTAAACCTTTTTTGAACTTGAAAAGGCAAAATTGTATCAATATATATACAAATGTTTTACAATTATGTATGAATGGGTATTATAAAAGAGATTTTTCTAACAATATGCAAATGGTTAGAGTATAAGAATAATGTTTGTTATGGTTTTCGTTTATGGTTTAATTTCACATTAATCAATTGATTTTCGTTTGAAGCTTGGAATATATCGTGAATATTGCGTGTTTGCGATTAGCAAACAGTTAGTATTAATCAGGAAATGTGAAATGACATCTCACTAATGAGTGCCCCTACAGACCGCATCATTGTCCAATATTCAAATGCAAACAGTGAAGTTACTCTGCTGAGTACACATCATGCGGCCAGGATGACAAACGAAAAGCGCTCCAAATTATCCGCACGTTAAGGGACAAATTTCCTACCATGCCGTGATCAGAAGGACACAGGACACAGGAACCAGGACCCAGAACCCATCCATACCAATTCCGATGAGCTGCGTTTACAAAACAAACGCAAAAAGCGAGCACACAAATATGACACTGAATTGTTTTTCATGTCGGCCAGCACAAATCGAAGCCACCTGGTCAGGAGTTGGGTAAAATGAATGGGTGGAGTAGTGCCATGGGTGATGGAGCTGCCGGTTTCAAATTCCATTTGACACATTTTCGCTACCGATTCGATTTCATTCGGTTTTGTCATGCTCGCTGTCATTTTTATTATGCTAGTGGGTGTCCCACCATCGCCACCATTACCACCACCATCACCACCACAAAAACCATTCACCACTAGGACCCGAAGCACTGCAAACATTCGATTTCCAGGTGGGTTGCAGTGGGAAATCTACATTGTAAATTTGCGAGTGATTTCGACTGACTCCTTTTGTGGTGGGGGAATTCCCAGTTAAAGGCAACGACTTGTGGGCAGCAGGCTTAATTTTAAGGTAAAGTTTTTAACCCAATTTAAAGCGAGCATAAAACGGTTCTCAACTATTTACCTCGGGGCAATTTTCTGACATTTATGAGGCATTTATGCTCTTATGCATGTTAAGCGAAAAGTTTGTAGGCATTATGAAATGGACTTTATATTTGAAAATCTCATAAACAGAACTTAAGGACACTTAGCTGTTAACTAAATAGTAGTTTCTTATTTGGTAGTAGTTTTGTTTTTTTCAACATCTCCAAACAAATCTTATCGATATCATTTTGGAAGTTAGGTAATCTCTCTTCTTTTTAAATTGATTTCATTTTTTCAAGAACTTCATCAATAAGTTTCCCACTAGTCTGAGGGGTCGTTTTCCTGAAAATATTTCTCCCAAAGCAATTTGTAGTTGATATCGCCACAGGTTAGGCTCTGTTCGCTTTCATCCTGCTCAGAACCCTTGTAACAGTACAGGATAGGCAAAAGCTTTGATATGGCCAGCTTGACGAGTCCTCGAGTGCTTGCAGACATTACGTATACGTAGCCCGTGGGAAATATGGCGAACTTAACCATTGTACCCCACAATGTGTAGGTCACAAATGGCTTCTTAATGGGATCGTATTGGGCAAAGCTTGGATTTTGCAAGTGAAGCTGGTCCAAATTCAGATGAAAGGGCACACTAAAAGTGGCGTTGACCACATTAAATTGACACCTCCGCAAACGACAGTTATAGCCCAAGTCCCTCAGCTCTTCGATTATATTGATCACACCTCTACGGGTAGCATCACGGTTAAAGCCCTGACAATATATATTGCCATTGGGATATATCTTCAGACTGGTCACTGGCATTAGTCGATTAACCGAAACAGCCAAGTGTCTTTCGGGATCGTACCGAGCATGGGGAATAAAAGTCTCCAGCTCCCAGAGATCGTACTTGGATGTGGTGGTGGCCAAGCAGGAAAAGGGTCTACAAGGGTATGATATCATTTGATATGAAACATTACCTGCTATTCCCAACTCACGTGTACAATATATTCAGATAGCGCTCTATATCCGTCAATTGGCACACATTTCTGTATATGTGCAGCACCTCCTCCTGCGTTGGAATCCCTGGAGTAGCGCTTGCCAGTGATTTCTGATGGCTTGATTTCTCACCCGATCCTGTAGAATCCATCTTTGCGTCCAGGACACTACAATTAGCTAAAATCGGACCAGCTTTGTGGACTTCTTGTTCTGATTTCACTAGTTTTGGCTTTTTTTGGGATTGACATGGACAGCGACTTGTAGCGTTTGGTGAACTTATTCCTGATAATCGATTAGAGTTACTTATGTTATAAAAAAATGACTTGATCTGTAACTTACTATTTCCAATTAATTCCCAATTCGTTTTATGCTGAAATTACGCATTAAAAGAACGAGGTTGCTGCATTTAGTTAGAGTGCCCACATCTATTTTAGAGTAGGGCTGCCACATCGATGAATCGATCGAAAATGCACCCCTGAACTCAAATTGAGCTTTTCAAGCCGCGAATTTGAGTTTTAAAACTTGTTAATTAAAAAAATTGAATTGATAAATATTTAAGCTATATCAGCCCATTTCTACAATAAGTAATGTTGCAATTATTATATATTTTTAGTAATCAAATAACACACTGCATGTTGTTCGATTTTTTTTAACTATTCAAAAATTGCAAATGCCAATAAGTAGTTTACATCACTTACGAAAGCAAACATGTGATATAGTATCAAAACCTGCGCATATGCATGCTAAAAAACAGTTAAATAACTGGCTATTTAAAATTCCAAAACTAATTATTTGCCAGTCAACTGTGGCTCGAATCAATGTCATTAGCTCCCTGATTAAATTTAAACAATGCCTTTGGTTGCATCTAATTTGGGAATCCTCTAACAAACGCAAGCAAACAATCAAAATATCATTCAAATTCAAATCGCAGAAACTGCATAATTGAAACCCCATTGAAGTCCATTAATAACTTTATGCAGGAGTGCAATTCAAACACACAGACGGGGGGAAATCAAACACCCACCCACCCACACGTACTCATATTTCTCAGTCGGCGGGAAAAGGGCGGAAAAGTAGGCGGGGCTGGGCAGTGGGGACTTGACGTTAGCTCATCAAACCCGAAAAACCACTTTGCTCAACTCTTTTCAAAGTGCATACATCATCAACGCTAAGCCAAAACAAAAAAAGCAATGCAAAGGGAGCAAAATGAACGATGACGATGGAGGTGGATCAAAATGGTGGGTAAATGGGTGATGGGTGGTTAAAGGGGTGGTGTTAGTGGGTGGTGCTGGAGATTGGCGGTACGAAACGTTGAAAACTTTTGTGCAATGTTGATTTTTCCGCAAGAGTCGTTTTTTGCCAGCACCGGACGGACAGGCTAACGGACGGACAGACGAACGGACGGACGGAGACGGTCTAAGGGGTCCACGGTCGTTGATGATGGTCTACGGACGGAACGGAACGGTGCGGAACTGAAGGGAAGCAGTGCCGCAGGCACTTTATAAAACCCGCAGCTCAGCAAAAGTCTTTCAATAATAATAATATTGGGGCGCAAGAGGGACAACAATGGCAAATGGGTGAAAGTGCTCGGTTAAGGACTCCCCCAACAGCACATTTCGACAGGTCATAGGTGAAAAGATAAAGGCTGTGTAAGAAAATAAATAGAAATTAGAGATTTGCGGATTTGTCTAATTCTTAACAAATAGAAAGACTAATGGCTAATTTAATTTGAATTTTGGCAAATTTAAGTGAAATTCAGTAATTAATTTGCCTTCAATTTAATGCAGTTCTTATATCAGAGCTTTGTTCTAACAACACAAAAAAATAATAAACAATTAAAATTAACATAAAAAACCATATGAAACATTATAAAAACCTTTTGTTTAATATCAAGGTAATCCATTTATCTTACTGTTTTTATATTAATTGAATTTTCTACGTTACTTTTTTATTGTGATATGTAATTAATAACCTGATACAAATTTGTATCCTTAAACCTCTTAAGATAAATACAAATCATTATATATGTAAAAGTAATCCTTATTATATGGATTTATACATTCCCATTTTTTCATTGTTCGCTTATAAATTGTTTTTTTTTTTTTTACAAAAAGAGTTGAAACTGCATTTATCATTTCATTTATGCCTTTTAAACGGAATTTACTACCCCTGGAGTTAGTGACAGATTCTATGACACCGAGTCCATTAAAAATCAAATGGCAAATCGTGTAAATCATAGCCTTGACTTGCCCCATACCCTTGTCCTCTCGTGACCCCTGATCCCTTGAACGGAATGGGGAATTGAATCGGGAGGATTACGGCGTAGTCTTCCGGGAGAATGGGGACTGGTAGTGGGAGTAGAAGTGATGTTGTTGCTGTTGATGATGATGATGACAAACAAAACAATGGAATCAAAGCGGTTAATGGCTTTTGTGTGTAAAATGAATGAATGCGGCGACGTTTCCTGCTTTCATTTGCAGCGTCATTTGCTCTGGTAGCTGCCTCCCCTTGACCCTCCCAACCCCCTCCCTTACCCTTAAGTTTGGGGTGAGAGGTCACCGTCTACAGCAGTTTTAGTAACATGTTTGTTTGTATACACTGTACGTGCACTGGAAAAAACTGTAATTATGATAAGAAGACATCACACGTTTTTATCCAAAAAAGGAACAATTTAATTTAATTTTTTTAAGATATTCCTCTAACTTTTTGTTGATTTTTTCTTAAAATCAACCGAATGAAATCTGTAAAAGAAAAAAGGGTTTAAAATATTATAGATGTATTAAAAAATATAGTTTTTTCTATTTAAAATATATTGTAAAAGTGGTTGTGTTATTATTATGTTATTATTACTTATTTAACAACAATACTGCTTATTTAATTTTTTTCTATAAATATTTATCGTACTTTTCAAATGTTTTGTTGCGGTTGTTTTTTTAAGCCAACTGAAATGATAGAAATAAAGATTGAAATATTATTATTTTATAAAACAATTTTATAAATTTAAAATTAAATAATTTAAGCCAATTTTTCCAAGTGCACCCACATTCCCATAGGTAAAAGCTGTTACAAGCGCTAATCGATAAAGGGCTGGGAATTCTTTGCCGGTTGGTGGGGGAGGGGGGATCGAACTGGGCAGGGGGAAGCTGCATTGAACTGACATCGCTTGCAGAGCAACTCCACTTTCATTATTGGTTTTTTGTTACATCCCTGCCACATGCCACAAGGATATGCCCTCGAAGGCTAGCAGAGGTTTCTTCCGCCCAACTCTTTGTACAACCGATAATTAAATCGAACAAAGGCTCAGATTTGACAGCCTCTTGCAGTTCCGCTCGTTTATCAACTGGCGAATATGCCCATTCCATTCGAATTTTCGCCCCTAGTCGAGTCCACCGGCTCGAGTGGTTTTCCTTTGGCAATTAGCAAACATAAATAAATGGATTAAGCTGATTCTCAAGAGTATGCCTAGCTTTTATTTATTTGTTTTGACGAAAAAAAATTAAAACTCCTGTTGAAGAGGGTATTGTCTGCATTCTAGCTTAAAAGTTTTAAATTCAAGGAACACTGCTTTTGTATAAAATGTTTAATTAAAATGATTAAAATCAGTGACTATTGTCAGAAAAGGTTATAAAGGTATAACAAATTTAATTTATAATAGAAGATACACAATTCTGTGTCATAATTACTAATTTTAGAAATTTTAATTTGAAAATTAATAACTTAGTGGTCATTATTGATAGTACTCAAGAAAAAGAAGTCCTGCTGACTTTGACTCACTTATCATCATTAATTAAGAATAGAAAAACCTTCATAAAATGATTTAATTAATGCTATTAAAGATATCACATAACTTCCTTGCTTTAATAATGATTGCCAAATATGCATATTAACACATGTCTTAAGCTCTCAAAGAGACCGCTTGTAGTCATGGCGAAATCATATTTGCATTATTTGCTGCCGGGTTTTTTCGGACATAGCGCCACTTTGAAGAGGGGGAAAATCAGGAGCAATATATTCCGCAGACAGGCAGCTAATTAGGCGATCAAGGACAGCCTGGGGCAAGCCAGCAAACGCCCTCGGGCCATGGGCGGCGTCATTAAAGGGGGTGGAAAATCAATAGCTCTATTATTTGGCGGAATGTTGACGGGACGGCGGCTCGACCCCGAGTCGACTCCATTCGATGTGTTGATTGACAGCCTAATTGAGGTTTCTTGACTTCTTCAATTGGGGGTAGGCCAATGACCGTTCTGTTTGTGCTAATAATAATATTGTTGTTTTAATATCGGGGTCTGCAAGGGGCAGAACAACAGCTTGTTTAGTTAGTCATTAGGCTGGGGGTTAAAACAAAGGTCTCACCCTCTCCCATCTCTTTCCATCTCTTTCCATCTCTTTCCATCAACCCACCCAAAAGACATTAAATATTTGCCGAAACTCGCACTTGATTGCCATTGTTGTGGGACTTCCGTTTTAATTTTTTATTGATTCAACTGTTTAATGTCAATTGCTGTGCAAATAGCAATCAAACGCTTGGTTTACGCAATTAAGAAGCAAATACCTCCCCAGCTGCAGACATTTCCCGGTCCTAATTAGCATTTACACTGCGTGCAACATGCTGCAAGACATAAAATTAACGCCAGCAGGACAATTGGTCCCGCCCACTTTGGATTGATTCCCAGCCTTCAATTTGAATTTCGGGGCAAGGAAAGTTCTCTGCCCGAATGGTCATTAAAAAGTCTGAGTGGCCAACAACTTTTTGTTTGGGCCAACTTTTAAAGGGTTGATTGAACTCTATATTTGTGGAAGAAACAAAGCATAAAAAAACCTGGTGAGAAAAGTTTACAAACATTTATTTGTTGTTTGGTTCAATGTCCCATTGATGGCGGAACTTCCGTCTGTGAGCTCAATTATGTGTGATATAAATTTAAAAAAGTTTTTGCATTCTCTGTATTCATTTTAGTGAGTTCTATAATACTCCAACAGGAAATATGCAAATTATGCATTTTTTTCGCACATTCCTAAATAAAGTGGCAAACCTAGCCATCCGGCTAAAACAATCTTCAACCAAAAACAGCTTTCGACTGTTTTAAAATGATTTCGAGTGGCACTCATGTGCTGCTCTAGCTTAAATCAAACAAAAAAGTTTCAAACACAGCGCGATATCCGTTTGCGCTCATTCAAATCGCATGCAAAAACTATCTACATAGCATACTTTTTGGTGTTCACACAAGGGCAAAAACCAAGGAGTCAGGGCTTGGAACTGTTCCAGATCTGCTGAAAAGCGAGGTCCTTGGCGGGGCAGGAAAAGACGAAGGGAAATCCAAGCCGAGGCGGAAGCGCATAGCGCTGAAATAAAGTGTTGCATACTGTTCGGGGCAACAATAATAAAATATTGCATATTTTGCGGCTACAGAAAATTCAAGGCAAGCAATCCGTTTTATGGCACTTGGCACGAGCTTATTTACTTTGGCCTTAAGCTTGCCACAATATTATTTATAAGACAGCTCTGGCAAAGATTTTAATCGGATTTTTGGCTTTTATATTTGTAATTCCAAATTCACGTTATATTTTTGTATTGGTTTTTAAAATACATTTTTACAATACAATACAATGCAATACACTTTGAAATAATAGTTTGCAAGAAATGTAAATTTTTGTTTTGATATACTTTAGATTACTTATTTAAAAAATAAAAATATTGAATATCATGCAGTTCAGCTTAGGTGTAAGAGTATTCTAAAATACCTTTAAAGTACAGCTCCTGGTCTTTCTTTAGTTGTTTATTCTCAGCTGGTTGCGACTTCGCTCCATTCCACCCACCTCCCAAGGACCTCTGCTTCCAATTTCAAAGTAAAACTTTAATGGCAACAAATGCTCCCCGACCAGGACCATCGCCATTTTATATTTGATATTTTATTACATTGCATTTCCCTGGCTTATTACATTTTGGCTTTTAAGCTGTTGACACAACTTGATTTCCGAGCGACCCGGTCTTTTGGGGGGAAAAAGCGAGTGGCCTGGTCAGTTTCCGTACATCCGTACATCCGCCCACCCATCCAACTCGTTTTGTTTTTAGACAATTTCGACCTTACTTTTTCCCCGCCTGGGTTTTCACTTTTGGAACTTGGACGTCTGCCGGCTGACCCAGAAACAAAGTGTGTCTAATGGGTTTCTGTTATGTTTTTTGACATTTTGGGAATAATGTTTCCGCTTCCGCTTTAAGGTGTACTTGCGCTTGTACCCGTACTCTCGTATTTGCTGCAATTTCCGTCTGGTCCCCAGCCGAAGCCAGAAATAAGGTCAGCTCTTAAGCTGTATAAGTATATGTATATACAAGAGCGGAGAAAAAAAGTGAAAAGTCATGGAAATTTCCGCCTTTTGCAAATTCTTTTGCCTTGCGCGAGAGATCAACATCAAAGATGTGCCATTCCGATACTGCCAAGCTAATTTCAGCGCCGTAAACATGACAACCTAATTATTTTTTCCGTTCCACCCACTCGGCACTCGACGGCACCACTGACTGTGCAGCTGTGATTAATGTAGGAAGCTCGACTGCGACATTTGCATACGAAATTGAAAATAAATATTTGCACTGATAAACAAAAAAAGGGATCCAGCGAAAGACGGCAGCAGCTTGCTAATTGCACTTTGACTTTTCGAGCGCGTCCTTACCCGTATACCACCCGAAAATGCAGTATGAACCAACTATAAAATTCTCTGTTTTAAGCAAAGAATATTTTAATTATGTTATCTTTAATTACATAAAATCAATAATTGTTATTTCCCATAGTTCCCTTTGTTTCCAAATTACTATGAAAGAAACATAGAATGATAATGCGCATTGAAATACAGAATGCTTAAGATTTTTCTGTAATTTAAAACCAATTTTATTATTAATAATTTGACTCTTTGTGTTTTGCTATAACTTTAAAAGTTTCTTAAGCAATATATTGAAAACCAGAATCATTTGTCTAAAAGTATGCAACAATATATTCAAAGTCCAAAAGTTCAAGGGATTCACTTCACCTTTTAAAGTCATTTTAAAATGTTGGTTATTTCTGTGGCCTACTCAATACACCTTTTTATTGTACAATTAAAGGGTATAAATACACAGCCACGATATCTTTGTAGATACAAGGACAGATGGCTCGCGTCTGGCGCAGGAAAATTAGCAAAGTAATTCACGACGCCAGCTGAGGAGCCTTTCGTCAGGACCTTGAGGCCTCTTCATGTCAGCAGACAGGACACGTCTGGAGGGTGCTCGATGTCCTCGCTATTTTCGCTTTTCCCGCTTTTCCCGCTTTTCCCTCCGGCTGTCTTCTGTCTTTGGCGCCATTTGATTAATATATACTTGCGCGCTCGTCGTCCTCTGATTGTCTCGCTTTATTTTCGACAATCGAAATTAATTGGACTGCTTGAGAAGGTCCTGTCTGCGCTTTGTCCTCAAATTTCGCCCAACACCTGGCGGCGTTTGCCAGGGTTAAGTTTACCGCGGAATATCGAAAGAGACCCAACGAATAATACACAGCCTGTAGCTCTGACTGCAGGGACATCGAACGCAAAGCTTAAAATGCAAAAATCAATAAATATAATTAAAACGGTTATTTAAAGTAGCGGTGGGAGAATTACGGGATTTATGGGATGTCATTAGGGCGTGGGCACAAAGTAAGCCGACGTCTGTGCAGCGGATATATGTTTAATTTGATTTGGATTATGTTCAAATTGATTCAATTAATTTGTTCTTTTGTGGTTCAGATGTGTACGTGGCTACGAATATAGCAACGTTTTTTTTTTAGTTCTCTAATAATCGCATTCGAGTCTTAATGTTTAGGTGAAAAATATCGAGAATTAATGGAAATGATAATAATAATGGCATGCAATTTAAGATCATTAATTACTGCACTAAAAACATGACATAAATTATCTTCCAAATAAGAAATATTAAGTGCAGCACAAATAGATTTAAACTCCTTGAAAGCAGAACTATTAATTATGTTTATTCTGCAGGTTATTGGTTTAAGCTGCCTTGAATTATTTATTTTGGATACCTTTATATTTAGGTCATTCCTATTTATGACGCAACATACTCATGAGTTTGCATAGACATTCAGCTATTTTCGTCGAAAATCACTTTGATATTTTTGGGAAAATCATTATATTTAAGAGGCATATTCCGACAAACTAGCGCTTTCATCCTCGACAATGCCAATCAGTTGCATCCCCTGGGCCCGAGCCCATTATCATCACATCCCCGGCAAATGACTGCCATTCATCCGACCCTTCCACATACACATAATATAAGTATATTTAAACGTATTCCATATATGACCCTGGGTATTCATATATACTATTTGTGTGGCCATCATTATCGTTATTAGAGCTCATTAGCAGTGTCATTGCGAAGCGAAAAGAGGAAACCATATATGGGTATTGGTTGCTCCTTCAAAGGAACTGTGTGTGTTAGCTTAAGTTTCGATGTCTGTGGGCTTAAAATCCTTCAGCTACGGCGTTCTACGTTCTAAAGGAATGTTGAATATAATCAAAATTGCTGACATGGAACATGATTTAACAGAAGCTTGTTATTAAGCCTAGCTGGATCACTTTTTTTTCTTTAGAAACTTGAAATTTATAATTACAGATAATAATTCTGAGCTGCTTAGAATGGCTTTTGGCTAAAAGTATTGTCCCATTTATGGTAGGGCTTAATGAATACATCAGCAAACGATCGATTGTAGAAAATATTTACAGGTGTTGTAGCTGAGGAAAATCCGCGGCTACGAACTGGAAAAGCAAACAAAATTGCCGCGAAGCACTAACAGGGAAATTTTTACTGAGGGAAACCCTTTTGCCTTTAATTGATTTTCAAGAAAAACTTAATTTTATAGGTTTTTTTTAAATAAATATGTGAGGAAGTCTCAGAAACAAGCTTTTATTCAACAATATATTTAAAATCAAGAAGTTCCAGTTACTTTTATGTTATAGTAATAAAAATCAGTAAAGTCATGCTTTTGATTGTGATATCTTAGAAAGCCAATTTTTGCTGAGTGCCTTGAATGCCATTGTCATTTGCAAACGGTGCGAACTTAATTCCTGTTATCCCATTGCCTCCCCACAACCTTCAACCGTATCTGAATGTGAATGCAAATCCGAATTCGATTCTGGATCAGAGAAGCAGTCGCAGTCGCAGTCGCAGTGTACATACGTGGGCCAAATTCCTGCCGGAAATTGTCTGCAATGTGCGAGATAACAATTTTCGTGCGATGACCAAGGCATGACTGTTCAGCAGCCGCCGTTGTGGGTCCAAAAGTCCAGCCACCCAGTGAACCACCCACCGACCACACTCATTATTCGTAATGGCGCTGATGGTGATGATGACAACAACACCGCCACTCCCACCACCACAAAAACAGAGGGGCAGCGAAGGGGTACACTGATAAAAAAAAGCAGCAAATTTTTTTCTCATTAATTAAAACATTTTAAAATCAAATCTTGCAATTTAATATGGATTGTATTTAACATTATGATTAATATATATATATATTTTTTTTAATATGCAACATAAAATGTCGAATTTAATAACCAGATTTGTATTTTTCCTAATCCTTTTTTTATCAGTGTAGGGAATCCCATCACAATGGGAATGCCATTGCCGTATTCTGCATTTCAGAGCTTGTATTCCCGTATTGCATGTTCCGTGTTTCGCTTGGCAGGACGATCCAGAATGTCGTCGTAACATTTAATTTCCGTCAACGGGATGGGGGTTTTTGGGATAGGGGCTCGGTTCTATAGACAGGCTGCCACGTAGACACAACATGTCTGCGGCTAATATAAAGCGAAGAATGCATTGACAAACGAGTTGAGCCAGAACAGACACGCTGACCACAGCCAAAACTACAACAATGATGATGATAATGATGACGATGGGAACGATGATGATGGCCACACTTGTCCAGTCCGAAGCCATTCCATTTGAAACCATTCCACCGATTTCACTCCACTGCGGCAATAATCATTAGGCACGTGCGTTGGGGTTTGTTTGCATTCAACAGTTTTGATTGCTGATTGTGCAGGGGTACTCAAATTATTTAGGGGGATTTGATGGCCAAAAATAGACGGGTTTTTAGGCAAAGGATTTGCCTATATGGGTAATTATTTTT
This sequence comes from Drosophila elegans, assembly GCF_018152505.1. Taxonomy (NCBI): domain Eukaryota; kingdom Metazoa; phylum Arthropoda; class Insecta; order Diptera; family Drosophilidae; genus Drosophila; species Drosophila elegans. The sequence goes on along the minus strand of NW_024546167.1, from coordinate 17,344,051 downwards.
TAATAAGCTGATATGATTTTTTGATGTACTTATCACATAGAAATATTAGCATATTAGGCTTCATTCTACAAAAATGATTATCTTATTGTGTAAGTTAAAATGTGACCATTTGTTATTCCTATAATCTATAAAATAAACATTCTGTGCTCAACTTCTAATTTTTTCTATGTTAAAGAATTAAACTCTATTTATGAATGCCTTAAAAAGTGTTGAAATAGCATTTTAGTCCAAAAATGCATTTGAGAGGAGCTGTTATGTGTCATGTGAGGCTGAGTTCCTAATTAAATAAATTCTTTAAGTCATTCAAATTTATAAAACAATTTCCAAGAACATATTTCAAGCAAGAGCTTTTGAAATGTGCAAACGTTAAACATAAAATTTCTTAAATGCCAGCGAAAATAAATACAACAGAAATATTTCCTTTTAAATGTATTTACACAATTTGAAATTCCTTGCCGCCTTGCCCACCTCACCTTGAATTTGCTAACAAAAAATTAAGTAATTAAATCGTGCTTAAGGCCATCAGCAACGGCAACAGCACAAGCTGGATAAAAAAGGAAAATATGTAAATGTTGTCATAACGAAAATGCCGCAGAGAATGGCCCATCTGGACGAGTCGGAGGACCTGCCTCAGTCAGGATTAAGTGCTTTGTTCTTGCTGTTGCTGTTGCCGTTTCTGTTTCTGTTGCTGTTGCTGCAGGAGGCTTCGAGAATGAATTTCACCATATATTTTATGACACTCGACTTTTATATTTATATTCTGACTGTTTGTCTGTAAGTCTGACTGTCTATCTGTCTTTTGCTCCCTCTTGCAGCATGTCGTGCACCAAGGACTTCGCAGGACTCGCCGGCTGCTCGGCGCTGGCTTTTGTCCTGTACCTAAACACACTTAACGCTGGATTTGTCTACGATGACAGGTGAGAAAAATTTAAGCGAATTAAAAATTTCATATGTCAGCAGGTTGACGAAGGTAAATGGTTTGGTTTTGGGTGTCTCTGGTTCCTGGTCCCTGGTCCTTTGGCTTTTTCGCCAAGAGCAACGTTTTGTCGCCAAAACGCAAAAGAGCCGTAAAAAAAGGGCAGACGAAAAATACAAAAGTTTATTATTAATTGTGCGCCAAGTGCCGCCATTTATTTGATAAAATCGCCATCATAAATTCTCGGCCCGCCTAATTGTAAAACTTGAAGAAGACCAGTGTTGCCGGCTTATCGCCTGGGTATATAGGTATATACCATATATATATACGTGTTGTTGATATATTTGCGGGGGGCCATTGTCAGAGTCAGACGGCATCGGCGAGCAAATTAAAAAACAAAATGTTGATTTATGCCCCTTGGTCTTCTCCTCACCTGGCCGCATTGAAATGCTGCAAACGCAAACGAAATTACCCATAAATATCAAAAGTCATGTACAATGGACAGGAATTTCCCCAAGGACTCGCCTAGCCCAACTCCTCAACCGCTCAACCCCTCAACCCCTCTCCCCCAGAAACACAATGGTCTAGGTCTGCAGTCAGGAGTCAAGCCGGTGAGCTTTCTGACCATTCCGGCAAACAAGTGACTCCTGTTCTGCTCCCGGTTCAACTACAATGCCAGCGAACAATTGTCCTGGAGGACATGCTGGGGTATGGGAATGGGAATGGGCTGGGCAAGTTATGCACAAAGTGCTCAGCTCGATGTAGCTCGTTATTTTGTGCTGTCCAGAAAACAAACGCAAAACTTACCGCCGCACACATACACATTTGCAGAAATAATAAACGCAACTTATGTAACTCAGCTTCCCCTTTTTGCCGCACGGAAAGTTTGTGTGCGAGTTTATGTTTTTTGCCCTGGGCGGAAGGTCCTGCGGTCACTTTCACGCAGTTGCCAACACCAGTTGAAGCCGAACTTTGGACCTAGGCAGAGCAAAAAATTATGGGTGAAAAGAACATTTGGTGACAATCAAAAGAGAGATGATTGCTTTAAAAATATTTGTTTATTTAACATCATGTTAAAGATTAGAAAACTTATAAAAAAATTACAAAATTTCTTATCAAATTTTTCATATATATATGACAATATTACAATCTAATCAAAATACAATAAAATTAATTGTAGAATTCATAGGACACATATTTTTTTGAAAATTTTTGGTCCACAGAGAAATCTATCTTACTTTCAATTAAAGAAATACATTTCTTACTCAATTACAACTTTATTCGATTAAAAAGCTAATTGACTTAAATATAAATAGCGATGAACTATATTTGTAAGACATGTTTAACTAAATCCAAATATCTAAACCCTTGTTGTAAGCTTTTCTCTCAGTGTCGTAGCCTACCTATCGGCCGGCTCTTTCGAATGCCCTGCGGTCATCCCACAACATAGCCACTATGACCACACGAGCACAAGTTATTATTGTCAAGCCGGGCCAGACATAACATGATTTATTAAATGGCAGAATTCCCTTCAATTTGTTTCCTATCAACTGGAAAAAGACCAATGGCATGGGTTTGGCGAAGGGGAAGATGGTTTTGACATAGAAAAAACTCTGCTTTTGGCAATTGTTAAGGAGAGATATGAGATTTTAATAAGTTATGCTTGGGAACTTTTTGATAAAGTGTAGTGCTCAAGAAGTTTGCCAATAATTGAACTAATGGGATACAATTATATATGATTGGTCGCTTATTTTCTTACTTGTAAATTATGAAAATATATTTGTACTCAAACTTTTTAAAGAGCTTTTTCACCTTTTAAAGTCCTACCTTTATTGGTCATCCGATTCACACCTCCAACTTGATAAATTTTCATTTTTCCAACCAAACAAAAAAAAAACCTCCAATCTGCAGTCTTACAATAATTTATGTGCCGTATTAAAAGGACAGCGACAACAACAACAGCAACACCGGCTGTAAAAACTCAACAACTGCAGTAACAACGTTACGTATACGTAATTTTGATGGCACACAAGCACCGGACGCTAGGCACTCTTCGCAAAAAGAAGAGGTCTGTGTGCGGGTGTTTGTTTGCAACAAGAGTAACAGAATTTTGTGCTCTTTTTTCTTGTACCTATATAAAAATCGAAAATTTTCACTTTACATAAGCACAGCGGCGGCAACAAATACAAATGTTGTGGGTAGCCAGGAAAATGGGGGAGGGAAATGGGGGGCATGGCAGAGGCACAGAACGGAAGGCCAGAATGGTGTCCACATTCGGTGCTGATGCTATGATATATTGTCTTCAACAAAAGCCAACCACAGTCCTGTTTGGCTGTCCGTGCTCCAGTGTGTGTGTGATGGTGATGTGAGCCCTACAGTGGAGAGGAGGGTTAAAATAATGTTAAATTTCAGAAATGCCATAATTGTTAAAAAAAGGAAAAAAAAATTCAGTTCGTTTACTTAAACTCATATTTTACTTGGGCACTCAATAAGAAATCTTTAGCTTTACAGATTAGATGTACAGAAACTTATTTCACTTGATAATCACCATATTGCTAGATTTTAGTGATTATCTAATGTATCACAGTAAAATTATTTTATATGTATTAATACGAAATTATATGTTTCTCAGACTAAGTTTATTGAATAATGTAAATGATCATTTATCATGATCATTTTACTTTTCTGTATGCCATACCCAACTATTTTTATTAATTAACTTTATTTACTTTGTGTTAGTTTAGGTGATAATTACCACTTTTTTAAAGTCTAAAATTTTATTATTGTTACTTTTCTGTTGCTTTCATATTAAAATGCATGTTATATAGAGACACTTTTGGTACATTAATTTATGAATGCATTCTAAACTGTTAGGTAAAGTGAGGATATTTTATTAACTTATGTGTTTAATGCAATCCTTAACCCACTGATACCACTGTGCACCATGTGTGTTGTGGTTCTGTTCCTCCTCGATTGCCTGAGACTTTGCTGCTCCTACTTCTGCTCCTTCCTGCGAAATTTTGATCCTGTCTGTGGCCTCCTGCTCGAATTGAGAGTGAAAAGCGAACGATAACGGCAGCAACATGCCGCACTTGTAAGCTGCTTGAAGCCAGCCATTGTTGTTGTTCCTCCCGCTACCCCGCCCCTTTACCGCCTATTGCCCCGTCCCCTGAACTCCTCCGCCTCCTCTGCCGCTGACAAAGTGCCTGTTTTGTTGTTGTTGGTGGGTGTTGATGTTTTGGTTGTTGGCCTTGCCATTGCTATTCATTCACTAGTTACGATGATAAAGCACAAAAAAGGGAACTGCGGAAATACTGCTGATGACGATAATGTTGACGCTGACTTCGAGGTAACTTGTTGGGTTGGGAATTAAGCCCATCTCCTCGAGCTCGCAGCCCCCGTACACCCGCAAATAGACGACTTTGTGTGCATCCGCCCCGAGGTATGCAATGAAATTTCTTTTCAATATTTGAACGTTACCTTAGCATCGCCTTGCAAATGAGGCGTAGAACAATTTTATGCCATGGGAAGCTGAAGATGGGAAACGCTCACAGCCCCGAAATAGAAGCAGCATTTACCCACAGGCACACATCGAAAAACAGCAGCTGTCACAACATTAGGAGCACAGTTATATTTGCATATTTAAAATCGTTAAATAGGTATCTTTGTATAACCTTTACGTTGTTTTGATAAATTAGTCATTTAATCAATATAATACTTCCGCTCAGTTAATTTAACAAGCAACTAACCAAAAAAGAATTAGAATTAAAAAAAATGTATTGCTAAAATTTATGTGTGTTTTTTCGCACAATCAATAGCGACCAAAAAAAATTTAATCTTTTTTATTAAATTTTATAGTATTAAGAAAAGTTTAAGCTTTATTACCATTTCGCCACTATATGTTCATACCCACCAGTGTGCATTGCATGCAAGGACTTCCCAACTTAGCAGCTCCTTCATCTGCGTCCTGTGCTTTTGCTTTGTGCTCTTCCGATAAGAATTTGTTTGCTCTCGACGACATTTTTGTGGCTGCTTTGGCGCAAACTAAAAGGGATCGGTTGTGGGTGGAGGACGGACGGGGTGGGGCTGGAGACTTCGGAATGCCAATTGAAATTGAAGTGTAGATGAGTGGGCTTGCACACCCACAACCAAAGGCACCACACCGAAACGCAGGTCCTTGCCAATAACTCTGCTTTATAGTTGGCCACGTCCCTCCGGCGAATTTGTAAACCCAATTTGTGGCACCATCTTCCTGCACCACCACCACATCCTTTTTATTACCATATTCTGGCATTGAAAGAGCTGCACACACACACACATGCAATAAACCTTGCCACAATTCATATTTCCGGTCACCCATTCCCACGGCTTTCATATTCGAATGATAAATAAAATATTAAATTGAAAACCGAATTTTTATTCAAAATGCTTTCCAACTTATGTGTGTTTTCTCGTGACTTTTCTTTGGACTTTTCCCCCACAGTTGCCACCAGGCCTTAGCGAATATATGTATTTGTTGGCACAACCTTTGAACTTTTGCATAAAAGAACCCAAAAGACCCTAAAACCACAGCCTAAGGCAGGAAAAAGCCAAAATAAATATAATTTATTATTTAACAGGAAACAATTTAATTTTCAATTTTAAAATCAAACGATACTTTATTCCCATTCGGAAAACACGAATTAAAGTGGGCGTTATCAAACGAATTTAAATAAATTCTTTATACCAATATGTGAAACATATTAAATGGATATGCCATGCATTAAGGAGCAAATATTGAAAACACCAACAAATATTTATCGTAAATAATAAACATCATTTATGGAAAACAAATACTAAAACGAAGGCTAGATAAATAGTTAAAAAGAGAATTTGCTTCCTCTGAAATCTTTTCGTTAAACATTTAGGCTAAATGGCCGTAATTAATAAACAAATATATTAACATTGCACCATTTATTTATGCTCAAAGTTATTTAAGTCATCGAATCAGTTGACATTGATGGATATATTGCTGCAATTGCTTTTAGGGACGAAATTCACCCCTGAAAACATTGCTCAAAGCAAACCCTCCGTAAAGTTGAAAAGTTAATTAATGGCATTTACTGGGTACATCTAAAAACTAATTATGCATAAAATGGTTAAGGTATTATTGTGGGACCTCTATAAATTTGCGCAAACAGCAAGCGGCAACAACGCCGATAACAAACTAACCCTGATTATATGGCTACCTGACCCGGAGCCACTGTGCCGGCCAAATCGATTAGGACAACAAGGAGCGCTACAACGGCGAGGCAATTACCAAGGGGTGGGTCCGTCCACTACACAATGACAACGTTGGTGTTTGTACACAGATATAGGTGTATATAGTAGTATGCCCCATATCGGTGTGTGCTGTTTTACAACAATGGCACAAAATACGCCAACAAATCGGCAATTAATCAAGCCGCAAGTGCACAGCAAGGACGGGGGGGCGGCAGCTGAAAAGGGGGCGGGGTCGGGCCTGGCGAGTCAACTGTCGCTTGGCACTTTAACAATATTTATGCCAAGTGCAAAAACAAAGGGACAATAAAAATAAGCAGACAATAAATCGCTAAGAGTAGATGCAGCCGACTACTTAATATCCTATTTGAAAAACTGGAATTATTTGCTTAATTATAAAGTTTATATTATAAACTTATATTATTATATTATAACTTTTATAATGTTATATTATAAACAGATGTCCAAGTCAACCGAAAACGTTGTTTTTTTTTATTTTATTTAATTTAAATAATCTTGAAAAAAACTTCTATGTAAGCATTAAATATTTGTTAAAAAATCCCTTTTAATGGCAAAATTATATTAATTTTAGTTTTATTTATTTTAAATAAGTATTTACCTTATATTCATCCTTATAAGACATAACCTGTTAAATTATCAACATATCCTACCCTAAAAATTCATCCAATCTAAGTAAAAGCAAAATAAATAGAACAAGAGGCGCAAACACAAGTGGTCGCATAGAATTCAGGACTCTCCGATTTCGTGTAGCAGGAAAGTCGAGACGAAAGGAGTCAAGTTGAGGGGCACTGGCCACTTTGGGCAACTGCAGATGGGTGTGAGAGGTGCGAGAAATGGAGAGATAGAGCAGGTCCTGCCAGGACAATTAATCATTTTAATTAATTGGACAGGTGGGCCACAGGTTGTTTGCCCGTTCTCAACCGAGGTAATGTGAGCTGTGGACACAATTCAAACATTAACGACCGCCTAGAATCAACATTAAATATAGCTCATTAATAGGCACATTTAATTATAATTATAAGTTGATTTAAAAATAGTTTGCGGTGTAAAGATTTGTATGCCAAAAATTAATTAGGCAAAAATTTAAATACAATCTTAGATTTGTAGTCTTACTATTGCACAAAAAAAAAATTTTACAGTAAGATTTTAATGTTTTAATAAAAACTTAAACAATGGATGTTTTTTATAGATCTTAATCATTGGTACAAGAATTTAGAATTGTAATCGTGGAATTTTATTTAGACTATGATATCAAACTTAATTGTTTTTTCCGTGTAATTTAATGATGATTTTCTCTGTATTCTTTGCAGGCGCGCCATCTTGGCAAATGGCGATGTGACGGGAGTTCGTCCATTGTCCCATCTTCTGCGCAACGACTTTTGGGGCACCCAGCTGGTGGACAGTGGATCCCACGGCTCCTGGCGACCACTGTGCGTTCTCAGCTTCCGGCTGAATTTCCTGGCGGGCGGACTGACGGCCATGGGCTATCACCTGGTCAACGTGTTGCTCCACTGTCTGGCCACGTGGCTGGTGATCCTGGTGGGGCGAACGCTGCTGCCCACTCGAGTGGGAGTCATGGCCGCAGGCGCCCTCTTCGCCGCCCATCCCGCCCACTCGGAGGCGGTGGCTGGATTGGTGGGCAGGGCCGATTTGGCCGCCTGTGTTTGTTACCTTCTTGCCTACCTCACCTACCGCCGTCACATGCTGAATCGGGAATGGGGATCTCTAATTCTCACCATTATCCTGGCGATGGCAGCACTTCTCTGCAAGGAGACGGCCATTACGGCGCTGCTCCTCTGCGGACTGTGCGATGTGCTCTACGCAGTTGGACAAGCCAATAGTGATAAGGTGAGTAGAGGGCCTTATAAGCAGCTTATTTTAATAGAGAAATAAAATCCTTAAATTGGAAAATAACATTCTTGAATAAAGAAAGACACAATCACTTTAAAAAGCTAGTTTCAAAAGTTCTAGCTGATCTTATACAAGAACGTATTAAGCTCCATGCCAGTGGGTTCAAGTTTTATGAAAAATAGAAATCTTGTTCAATATTAAATTTAACTTTTGTTTCGGAAAGCATTTTAATATCTGCAATTTTAATTTTAATTTAAACCAAGTTCAACGTAACTATAAAATATAAACAAATAGTTAAATAATAACAATTATATAATTTAATATTTGTTTTTATCAAATTTAAAAAGTAAAAAGTTTACAACTTAAAAACTTGTTTTTTTTTTAATTTTAGCGCCGCATTCGTTCGCTCTCCATTCTGGGTGTTACCCTACTGTGTGCCCTCTACTGCCGCCTTAGTCTTCTGCCACGCCCCTCCGCCTCCTTTTCGTCCGCCGACAATCCGACGGCCCATGAACCGTGCTTTTGGACAAGGACACTCACTTTTCTGTACCTGCCGGTTGCCAACTTGCGACTGCTCCTTTGGCCACAGGAGCTGAGTTTCGACTGGGGCATGGAGGCAGTGCCGCGGATCAGAACGCTTTGGGATGCCAGAAACATCCTGAGCATTGGCTTCTATGGATCGCTATTTGGTGTGCTGTGGAGAAGCTCCGGCCTGCGCCATTCAGCCACCACGATGGATTTTGCGGAGATGGCGAACATTTCGCTGCCGCTTTTGAGGCGATTGGGTGGCAATAGCTGCCACAACTGGCTGGGCCTCACCTGCGATTGCCACCACCAGCTATCCCAAACTATCAGCTATCGTTCCCCGTACTCCACTTCCCCGAAAAGCTCCTTTTGGCCAGCTCCCCTGATGGCCATCGCATTTCTGGTCTTGCCATTTCTGCCCGCCAGCAATCTGCTCTTCTACGTGGGATTCGTAATGGCCGAAAGGGTGCTCTATCTGCCCAGTGTGGGCTACTGTCTGCTCTTTGGCCTCGGTTTCGGCAGTCTCTGGGGGAGGATCCAAGGCTCCAGGCGATCCAGGGTGATGGTTCTCTGCGGATTGGGGCTACTCCTGGGCGTCCATGGAATTCGCACCTTCAGACGCAACTTGGATTGGCGGGATGAGGAGCAGCTATTTCGCAGTGCCATCAGCGTGAATCCACCAAAGGGTTAGTACTTATTTTAATTCAATACTTATAACAATTGTTTTTGTACGTTTGTATGCCATTAAAATGTAGTTTCAAGAACATTTTTAAACAAAAATAGTTATTTATGAAAGCTATTTTAAGATATTTTGCTAATAACTTGAGTAAAAGTTGTGTTATACTTTAATAACAACAATTTATTTTACATTCCAGCGTTGGCCAATCTGGGCAGTGTTCTGAGTGCCCAGGGAAAATACGAGGAGGCCGAAGTGGCTCTGAGGCTGGCCCTTGGACATCGACCCTCAATGGCCGATGCGCACTTTAATCTGTGAGTAAACGTTACCGAGTAGCCGCGTTACGGAGCATGTGGTGGCCACCAAAAACCCTTGGCAATACGAAAACGAAACTCGCGCCTAAGCCGCGCCACATGAAACCTGAATCCACAAAACGATGTCAGTTTTTGCTGGCAGCCTTTTCAAAATTCAAAAGCTCAAAGTGAATGGCTGTCGCGACCTTGGGCATTTGGGTGGTGGTGCAGTGGTGCAGCGGTGGCTCACCGGTGGGTAGATTGGGTAGTTACTCTTAATGGCGAAAGGCAGATGCTTCTGTAGTTGCGCCTCTGTTCGCTCTTCCGTTTGCCGGCAAAAACGTTCGGACAACATTTGAGAAAAAAGCGACACAAAAAAGGAGCAAGTGGGTTGGTGGGTTGGTAGTTGGGTGGTGAAGTCTGCCCAGATGCATCGCGCATACAAATCAACTCGGTCAGAAACTTTAGCTCGAACGCAGGGGGGCACATGTTTTGCATCTCTTGGGTGGCAATTTGCATGCACTCGGCAGCCATCAACAGCAAATAGCTGCTGGTTTCAGTTTTTTACCCGATCCACCGCTCAACTACTCCACCACCCATCGCCCATAGCCACGCCCCCTTTTGCCCTTATTCGTTTATTTTTGTTACTGCCTGTACTGTGTGTTCTCCTTTTGTACCTTTGTATAGGGGCAACCGGAACCTTTGAAACAATGCGACTGAAATGAATGCAAGAACCATTGCGCACCCTAATCCCCTGGAGATATGCTGTTAATTAGGCCAAAACTGAATGGGTTTTCGAGTGTAACTCAGATTCTTCGAGATACTCGGAATTGCTGCTCGGTTGCTAAGTACACATGGAGTTGTAATTTGGATTGGGGGCACTGGCTTCATAGATGTTTAGATTGTCTAACTGCAATCTTAAATATTTGCATACAAGATAATCAAAAAAAAAAAAAAACAGATGAATATACACATTTTTATAGCAACTTACTGTTTACATAATTATTAAATAGTTTTTTTTTCTTATTTCTATAACTTAAAGATATTATAACGATATAATATCAACGATATTATATATTTCCTTTTATAATTTTGATAAAACGAATGACTTTTAGAAAGTTTTATGTAATGCTTTACAAAAAATCCTTTAACCTATATATTTTCCAGTTAGACCTCCTAGTTTATAAGCAGATTTATGTAATCTATTTTGTCTGCGATCTATTCCCGACAAAGTCCAACACGTACATCAAGCGTACATAAATGCAATAAAACAGCAGCTGCGACAATTGCATTCTTCGCTATTGCGAAACCATTTCGCTTGTCTAACACAATAAATAAACAAAAGCTCCGACATGTATAATGTCCTATACAAGCATATCAACAATAACATATCTGCTATTGCTATGGGAATGGGAATGGAAAAGGGAATGGAAATGAGGATGGAAAAATAGTAACAACAAAAGAGAAATTGGCATTTCTGCTTACAAGCTGCACTTGATGCAACAATATGAGAAAATAAAACTGCTGACGCATGACGTCGGCATCCTGCTTATCCCCCTCCTCCTCCTTTTCCCACGATTTTCCCCATTTTCCGGGGCCAATGACACTACTCCACATTGGACATATAGCAGGCACACTCGAGAACCAGCTTTGGATAGTCATAGTGCAATTTACCCAGTTGCATCGACGCTAACGGCGACCGCCAACTGAGAACGCTGGGACCAGACTGTGTCCGCCTCCTTCTCCTCCTCCTGAAACTCCTTAAACTCCCCATTTTCCCCTGTGATTTGGGCAAATAGGGAAGGAGATGGAGTTGGAGAAACCCAGGGCAGTGGTATGCATTACGAGAGAAGCGCAAACATGCCAACGCTTAACGAATAGCCTTCGACGTCGCATCGAAAGGCACCCTGGGCAGAAAAGCGGAAGTGCTTGTCAAAAAACATGGCACGATAATGGGGAATTCAATTAATATTGCAATCAATGATGACTTTTATTAAAGGGATAAAGTTTCCGATAGAAAAGCTGACAACAAATATAAAAACCTTTAGGAATTTGTCAAAATTAACAATTCTTCTTCATGAATTTTTGATAAATTCCCCAGAGTTATGAGTTAAAAAAAAGAAAGGTATGTAGATAGTTATTTTTAAGCTTAATTAACTGAATAATAGAAATTTTATTAGTTTCAAAATAACTTTTCCTAATTTTCCCCCATCCCAACCACTGTTGACTTGGAGTCCAGACTGCTGCACTCCTTTTGAATATGCAGGACGTCATTTCCACTGGTGGCCGCTCGAGCTTCTCACACGCTCGCCCCAATCGCCTCATGTCCTTGCAGGGACTCGCAAGCAGCCGTTGCTCATACGCCCTGTTGTCACTATTGTTGCTGCCTCTGGTGCTGCTGGTGCTGCTGTCGCCTTGCCGCTTGTTGTTGATTATTGTGTTTGACATAATAGGCTTTACGCTCCAAAAAAGGAGAGCAAAAGACGCACGAAATAAATCCTTTCGCTTTGCTTCTTTGGCAAATTGTAGGTAAATCCCTTTTCACTCGCTTGCCAAGTCATTTTTCCAGCTTTTCCCTCTGGGGGGCGGGTAGGAAGAATAAAACACTGCTGTAGTGGAGCCCAATACAAATAATTGCTGAGAACTCCCGAGATCCACGGACAATGGCAGCAGCTGGGGATACGGAATCTCGAGCTACCTCATTCATGAATGCCGTAATCGTTCTCCGCCGAATTGCCTTCATTCCGGAAAAGTGAATGCTAAAACTATGGTAAACTGGGCAGGGGAAAACATTCGGGGAGCAGTTAACCCCGTGAGTGCATTAAGCGCTTTGTTTCCATGGAAGCCCAATATGCAGTAATTCTTTCGTTTTTCCTCATTTAAATAAATATTTAACCAGAGCGTTTTGTTTTACTCGTGATGACTCACAAAAAGCCTCTTTAAACTGCTTATGATTTGTGGGGATGTGTTTATATACGAGGGGATTATCAGCTTATGGGAGACTGTAACATTAATGCTAATATTGACGATTATTTTTAACAAGATTTTTTTTTATTTGGCCATTGGGAAGTGTATATTTTTACGGCTCTCTCAATTTTCTAACAATAAGTGAATGAGGATTATAAAATGGATTTTATTTATTGCTCGATGAAACGTGAAAAATAAATGTATTGCCGCAAATAGAAGAATAAAACAGGAAACTGTTGAATTGAAAACCAACAGATTATTAAAGAAGCTTTAAAAGTTATAAAGAACCCAATATGAATTCGTTTTAATGCGATAAAACCTGACTGTTATATTATGTAATAGTTTTTTATATATTTTATCAATTTTACACTAATAATTTTAAAAAGTCGTATGTATTATTAATGACCAGCTCTTAAAATGATATATTTTAAGCCATTTTCTTTTTTCTTTAAAATAAATTTCTTTAAAATTTAATTTAATTTAACTTCTTAATATTATTAAAACCTTTTTACAAGCTTCTTACAAATCCTTTATAATCCTCCGGAAAGTCCCTTGTAAAAATACGAAAAAGCCTAGCGAAGAGCTGAAAGGAAATACAACTGTTGACGGCTTAGATAAAATTTCATATAATGTCAATGACATAAAAGCAAAGCGCGAACTTCATAACTGCTAAGGCTTCGCTCGCCTGCAGGTTATTAACTTGGCTCAAAACGATACACGAGACGATGGCCGGCTCAGTGGGTGAGTGACTCTGAAATCCGGAGTGCGAAGCGCGGAGTGCCGAGTCCCGATCCCTAGCCGCTGGCACATTGGCCTCTGACCAAGTCCAAAGTGGTGGGAAGCCCGGCCAGAGATTTTATTTTAGTGCCGTGAAAGTTTAAAATGCTTTTCTAGCCCACTTTCCCTCCAATCCAACGGCCTGCGTTGCCTTCGCCTTTGCAGCTTATCGAAAAGTTGTCTGATTGAATTTTTGCCTTGTCCACTTCCAGATTGCAATGGGAAACAGCCTCTTTTCCATGGCCTCTGACTTAGTTACACTAGGCAAAATTCTAATTTTAAAATTAAAAAAAGGCATTGTTAAAATAATTCACAAGAAAATTGCATTCTATATCTTTATCGTTTATAACCATTTTGTAGTTTACTTAAAATTAAATTAAAAATTTAAAAAATATTTGATATTTTAGTACTTTATTTACATGTAATGCTCTTAAAAAAAATTAGAAAGTTTTCGATCTTAAAAAACCTTTACGGTTTTAATATATAAAACCTTACCTTGATTAAGTATCATTTATTTCAAAATTTGTATTTCATTTAATATGCTTAACAAGTTATGAAAAATCTTTAAATTCTTACAGGTCATAACATCATATTAGAAGTCAAATACAAATTTCGAAAATATTAAATGTATTTAAAATTTTATTACATTTAATGTGTTAAGCAAATTTGTAAGCAAATCTTAAATAATCTTTATGGTTTTATAGCTCATACAACATCATACTTTAAATTTATTAAGAAATATAAACTATTTCAAAACTTCATTATTAAAAATGTGTATACCTGCTACATGTTTTTAGTTTCTCCCTAGAGTGTGCCCCAACTAATCTAAAAGTCAGAAGTTGATATTGAAACATTTACATAATGAAAGCTTTAAGGACTTGCCAAGCTGTGAAATTTTGATGGCTGGGCGGTGTTGGTGGTGTGGCAGCATTTTCCGTTTTCTAATCGAAAATCAATGCCAGGTGGGTGGGTGCCCGACCCTTCATGCCCGTGCCCTTCAACCCCAAAAAAGCAGCCAAAGAAGGAAGTGTGCGGGGTGGCAGTGCGTCGCGGATAAGCAGCTGTTTGTACATTATTTACTCGTAAGCCATCAATAGCCGGGATATCTCTAGCCGGCACCTTGTGCCCTGCGGCTGCGGATTTTCAGATCCCGCCACGTGCCACCATGCCACCCAGCCCGGAACATAAAGCATCCATCCAAGGATGGATCCTGTTGCTCCTTGCTACTTTTAGTTGCTTCTAGTTGCTGCCGTTTCTGCTGCGCCAGTCAACTGTCAGGGATTTGTTGTACCTACTGCTGTGCCGAGCGAGCGAGTCTGCTCTGATTTTTAGCTGCAAAATGCCACAGCAAAAGGATAAGTTGAGTGCTGGATGATGGGTGCTGTGTGATGGGTGCTGGGTGCTGGGGTAATGGGTGGTTGTGATGGAAAGTCAAAGTAACAGGCAGCCAAACACCAAAACCAAAAAATCACTGAGCTGTATAATTCGATTTCTCGTTTTCACTCCTTCTGCTCGTTTTATTTTCTTTCACTTGCTGTTTGCTTACCTGCACAAAGAAAAAAAACAAAAAATAAATAAAACAACATAGTTTGTATTTCTTTTGGCACGAATGGAATAGTATAAAATAGAATACTCAATATTCAGTTGAGCAAATCCATGCGTTGTTTGGCTGCAATTCGCATGCATTCACTTGGCTCCATTTGTTGGTTGTTTTATATACATGCACCTCTTTTTCCTGATTTTTTTCTTTTTTTTTGCAACCCCAACTGCAGCAGCATACAAATGTGGGGAAAAATCGGGAATGAAATTGTGGGCAACGAGGGATTGGGATTTTCAACAAGGAATGTCTGCTCATTCGAAAATAAAATTTAAACAAATTCAGTCCTGCATGCGGCGGCATATGCGAGTGTTTATTGAAAAGTTTGCACACACCCACTCCAAAGTCTAGTATCTGGTGGAAAAGCTAATCGGTGAGGCCAAAGGGTTCGATATGCAAATTGGTTGTATAAAAATTGGGGTGGCTTAAAAAAATGTTTCTATATTAAAAGTCATCTGAGGATAACAATGCAAATTTGTCTGTTTCTTCAATAAGGTTTCCGCATCTGTTTTATCTAGTCGAAAAAAACATTCAAAAGAGTTTTTATTATTAGATATTTGTATGTTCAACAGCCAGTCAAATACATAATAATAATAATACTATATATATATATATATATGAAAGTTTCAAGACCTTACACCACAAACAGAATTTTCCAAGATTTTTTACTAAGCAGTAACTCAAATATACATTGCTGCAAAATTATGGTAAATTTGTAAAATTTGCATTTATTCCTTTTCCAGATTTAAAATTCTCAAGCACACTAATGCAAACATGTATTTTATTTGTCGCATATAAGTCAAGATTTAAGCTGCTTTTCGTCAAAATCCAAAGTCTTTACAATCGGCCCTCTTGTTGATTTTATAGCCTTGTCGCTACTCAACACAAATTTCAGAGCTAGCGCGCCGTTTTGTTTGAATTATTTCGTTGCTACTGCAGATGTGGCTGGTTTTCAGGAGCAATCTGGGTTTGGGTTTATTCTGCAATGTTTTGCAACGTTACATTCTTTTGGAGTGCTGCAAACAAAACGCTGCCTTTATTTAGAATCACTTATCCATGCATACGATCCGGCGAAACTTTGTGTTTATATTGGGAGACAGACATTCGTGCATGTATGGATAACCACCAGACGACAACTGATATATGCATATGTGCGGTATATTTGTTTGTTAACTGGGAAAATATACAAAGAGTTGGCTGAATGCTGTCCGCTGGCCAAAATCAACTTGAAGGTCAGCATTTTGCAATTAACCCGTGAAAACGTAGCAAAGCAAACGCAAAGTTAATTTACTTCCAAAACAATTTTTTTTGAAGCTGCAGCCCGTCAAGCTAAGTAACTTCGCTTTCCCAGATTTTCTTTTCACGTTTTGCATATTTTTTTAAACAATTTTTCGCCATGATTCCTCTTGAATGAAAGGCAAAGAACTATGAAGGATGTTCCCAAAAGTGAATTTCCTTGGAAATCCGAGTGCATTGTTTGCCTGCAAAAAAAACTCAAAGAATGGCTGGTTTTCAATTGTGCAAAACTTATTATTTAAGTAGCTTTGGGTAGAAATTTAATATTTGAATGGTCAAAGAAGGATTCAGAATTGACAGGAGAACAAAGGATTTATTGTTTTAGTGCTTTTAATTAGTTTGAAATAAAATCAAATTAGTGAAATACGTTTTGTGCTTTAAATTTGAAAATATTTGGTCTTTTGTGCAAGATTTGTTCTAAGCATAATCCAAATACAAATTATATATAATAAATAATTATTTCATTCCAAGGTTTTATTAAAATAACTTTAAAAATAACTATTTTAGAATGCCAATTGGCTTACTATTCTTACTGAAAAATATTATTAGTATAAATATTATATAATTATAAATTTTAAATATTTTTTTTTTCTAAATTCAGGGGCGTGGTGCACCAGAAGCAACTAAACTTCAGCTCAGCTGTGCCATGCTATCGCAGGGCCATCGAACTGCGTCCCCAACTGGCGGTGGCATATTTGAATCTGGGCATTTCCCTGATGTCCCTGGGCGACCACCGCCAAGAAGCCATCTCGGTGCTGCGGATTGGAGCTCGTATGGAGGGACATGGGGTGCGGGATCGAGGGGCCCACGAGGAGGCTCGCTGCACCTGCTACCTGCAACTGAGTGGCCTTTACCGCTCCGAAGGAAGACTGCAGGAAGCTGCATCGATTCTGGACGAATCCCTAAAAGCTCTGGCTTTGCTGCCTCAAAAGCAGAGGGCAGTGCTGCACCTGCGTCTCGGGGAAATCCATGCGGAGCTGCAGGATTGGGATGAGGCCGAGCATCAGCAGAGATTGGCCCTGGAACTCCAGCCGGAACAAGGAGCAGTCTACGTGACCCATGGCCAAACACTGGCTAGAAATGTAAGTTGCGAAACTGTAAACTAAATAAAAATTTAATAATATTTTATTGAACCCACAGGGCAGTCGCCTGGCTGAGGCCGAGTCCTGGTTCAAAAGAGCCCTGCAGCTGGCGCCTCTGGAGGTCAGTTCCCATCACCATTATGGTAAGAATAGTAAACTAATTAAAAATATTGATAGATCTTAGTTTTAAGATCTTAGTTACAATTAATTTAATATATTCAAGACAGGAACTATTCGGTTTATTATTGATTCAATATACTTTAAACAACTATTTCATTATGAAATATTGATTGATTGATGTTTATATTATTGATTTTTAGCGATTGCTTCATTGTATGATAGTTAAAACTTCAATTCAGTACTTTAAATCATTTTATAAATTTCCAGTGCTTTTTCTAAAATTCAAACTTTTTTTTTCAATTACTTATTACTTTACTGATATATTTATACCATTTCAGCTGATTTTCTAGAGCAACAGGATCGCCATCATGAGGCACTCAGCCTTCGTTTGCGAGCCGCTGCCTTGGCGCCCCACGATTACACCCTGCAATCCTGTGTAGCGGATGCACTGCGTCTCCTAAACCGCCTGGCCGAAGCGGAGCTGTGGTATAGAAAGGCAGTTACTCTGCAACCGCTGGCAGCTCATGCTCATGCCAATTTGGGAGCCATCCTGCAGATGCGTGGCCTTCGAAAGGATGCTGTGGAATGCTATCACCGAGCCTTGGAACTGCAGCCAGGACATGCCATCAGCAGAGCCAATCTGGCCAAGATGAATCTGCATTTGGACACCAATGAATGAGAAACCAATAGATACACTTGTTAAGGATATACATAGGCTTAAATAAATTGTAGATAGCAGAGAGAGATTATCAAATGATTGACAGCAATGCCAATATATTTTTTAAAAATAAATTTATAATCATTGAATTAAGTTTAAAGCGTTTTTCTTTTCAATTTTGGTAAACCTACTGAAAATATGTTATAATGATATTGCACAAATGAATGGAACGAATTCGATAACTTTAAGCGCATTCCTTTGAACCACAATTAGTTAAGCCAGCTTGATGTGAAAATGCCAATCTGTTGCCGCCGCAAATTCCAGAAAGCCAAGCCAACGCGGCGAATTAATTCCATATCAAGTTATTTTGGGTTTCATCTTCAAAAGGGAGCCTGGTGACGGGAACAGAGAATGCAGACAAAGGCCCGATGAAACCAAGGAACTTGAAGGGAATCGAAAACAGAGGTATATAGACAAAGCCAAAGGTCCTTAATTTTGAGTGGGTGAGTCAGTCAGACAGACAGACAGACGGCGACGTGATAATATCAAGTGGAAAACCAAACCGCAGCAACCAGAAAAGGGGGAAAATGACGAAGAACTTCAAGCGAGAAATGGTGCTTACTAAGCATTAAATTATAATTAAATTTTAAACAATGAAACTGAGTTAAGGAAGCAGGACGCGTGGGCCCCAAAAAGCTCTTAATCACAAACATGCGCAGCCACTTCAAAGGTGAGTCCTCATTCTCGTTCCCATCGTCGTCATATCAATGTGGAAAACGCAAAACACAAAACGGAAAATGGAATTGGCCAGGCCCAGGACCAGGACCAGGTTCAGACACAGACTGGCTGGCTGGCTGCCTGGTTGGCTGGCTGGCTAAGCATATGCGCATATAAATTAACATAGACACCCGAGTATTTAATTAAAATTCCATCAGCAGCATATACATACACACACACACATGCATGCATGGCTACCAGAATATGACAGGTGTGCAGGGGGCCCAGTTAGTCCCAGGTAGGCACACATTTTAGCGCTAAGCCGAGCAGATGCCCTCGAGTAAATCCACCGAAAACCCCATAGACCCACAGACCGACAGACCCAAACACACACACGTCCCACGAAATCTGCGGATCGCCTTTGGGCCCTCGTCAGTCGGGAGTGCAAACAATGGGGAGTAGCCCCAAAACACACACAAACTCCTCCCCTGCCATGCCGAAAATCCCAGAAACATAAACGACTGGTACCCATCACTGGGCACCCCTTTAATAAACTGCACATAAAACAAAATGGGGTTATACATTAAATGCCTAAAATATAAAATTATCTTTTATATTATATCATACCATGCCATTTTTTTAGAATTAAATATTGAAGAATTATATGTAGCAAAGTTTTTTTGTGTTCTTTATGAATTTAATGTTATAGTTGTTATTCAAACAAATATACTCGCAATAAAAAAAACATACAAGAATTTTCAACTATCAAACTATTTACTAAATAAATATTTTTCAAACTGTTCAATTATTTATTGTACCTTGTTAGGTAAAAGTAAAGTCCTATCAATATTTTTGTAGTGTATGGTTGGGCGAGAAGTTGGAAAACAGTTGGCGCGTATAACTCCCCGTGGCTGTGGTCTTGTGGTAGCCTCGATACTGACTGATGAAGTGGCACTTCTGACACCGCCCGCCCAAAACACAGAACTGCGATGATTATGATGACTATGACTATGATCGGGATGAGCACGGAATCCTAATTAAGTCTAGGCAGTCAGGAAAGGGGTTAAATGCCCTGAGAAGGCCTGCAATTCCATAATTAAATATGGATTCGAGGGATTCAAGTTTAACCACCTGAGCCCCTTGACATTCAACAGATTTGTGGGTATTAGTTGAGCAGAAGGAGTGGGCGGTCAAGTGTCGATGGCCAAATTTTCTCACAATAAGATAAGGAAAAAGGTTGAACTTATAAATATTTATTGAAGATACAGACTTACAAGTTTGGCTCAATTCTATGTTGGAAATAAAACTCGTTGGGCTAGCATTTGTTTTTACAAAAATGCATAAAACTTTTAATTAAAAACCTTCTACGCTAACCCTTAAAATTATTCTCTTTTTTTTTAATATCAGTTCTGATGCAATTAAATTTTATAGGCAAATATTGCACAACTTAGGAACGTGACTATTTTGTACACAAAACCATAACCAGCTCCATTTGGTATGTCACAAAATTGTTCCCCCAGTCGTTAGTGGGTTTTGGTATAACACCCCTTTTCTCTACACAAAAAAAAAAATAACCAAAAACCCACCCTAGTGCCAAAATCCAAGTCGGCAACTTGCCCAATGAGTATTTAATGCGTCAAACTGTTTAAATTTCTATTGGATTTTTTGTTTGGACTTTCCTTTTGACTTTTGTTTTGGCCACAGATGTTGTTTTTGTTGTTATTGTTTCGGATTGTGCAAAAAGTGACGCTCGGCTTTCAACTTTTTGACCATACACGGTAGGATAGACGCTTATACGAACATATACGACACGTTTAACAGAGGGCAGAGTACTAGCAATAGTCTCATTAAATAAGCATTAAAAAAAAAAAATAATAACAAATAAGGGAATTCTTCATTGATTTTATGAATATAAATAAATTTTTAGATAATTATTTTATTTTCATTTACATATGCATTTTTAAAAATGTTTTTATAAATGTATATTTAATACGCTATAAATAGCCATATTAAATTTCTTATTTTTTTCTGTTTATTTGTATTTTTAAGTTGGAAAACATTTGCAAAATGTAACTATGTTATTAAATTTGACCCCCAACTGTAACTGCACACATACGTACATGCACACCACGCAAATGGTCATCCTGTGGAACCATTTATTTTCCACTTTGGCCAAGAGACAAAAACAACAAAATCGTACACACACGGAGATAGTCGTACATACATACATATAGCATCATAGATATATCTATGCGGGGGTACGATAGGATGGGAATCGGAACAAAAACTAAAGTAAAAAGAAAAGTTTTTAGTTAGCTTTTGATGAGGGTCAACTTGAACTCAACGGGTCTGTGGAGCAATTTTCAAGTGCCCCTCTGCCTCTCGGCATCCTCGGTAAAAAAAGGATGACACACAATAGTTGGGACATTGTTTTTGACATGACTTTCTATCAAAACCAAATTTGCCCTTCTTTGTTCTTCTATTATTTTGAATATTCCATTTTCCATTTTTTTTTTGCATCACAAATCGAGTCGAATATGTCAGGTCAAAGTAGAGAAAAAGAGCAAATAACTATGAAAGTGGGACATTGACAACTTAATTTGCTAGATTTGTTTACAGGCAAAGCAATAAAACAAATTAAAAAAAAATTTCTTTTAGTGCCATGTTTTAGCTAAATAATTTAATTTGTAATTTGAATGCAAAAAATTAATTTAAATCAGGTTGAAACCTATTATTTTTCTTTAAAAATATTTAAAAAATTAAACGCAAGTGGTTTTAAAAATGAAATGTAAATAACGTCCTTAGAATGTCTATTCTTTTACTTACAAATTAAAACAAAATAATATATATATATAAATGTAAGTTTATAAATATTTTCTTTAAGAATTTTGTAAAGCAAAATCATAAAAAATACAAATGCTTATTGTTAAATTTATGCTGTAATTATAAAATCAGGTTGAAAAAGCAAACATAATTATAGGTAAACTAATTTAAGCGCTTGGTAATTTATATACCTGCCCTTTCAGAATGATGCATTTGCTGGCTGCAGTGGCCACAGCACAAAACCGCAACCAGACAGGCAACAAAATGATTGCATCTGACGCATTGTAAGCCGCAATCAGAAGACGCAACAAAAAGTTGTGATGATGAAATGTGCAAGCCCATAAAATCAATGCAACGCCCACACACACACACACGCACTGCAGGAGGTCGTTGAGGGGGTGGTAAAATAGGGGGTTTGTGGGCGGTGGATGGGTGGGGCATTTGGGTTGCCGCTGTCAGCTTCAGCGATTCTGTCTGGGCATTCGGAGCAAATGCCAGCTGCAGGAAAAGTCGGGAAAACCAACTAGCTGGCAGTTGAAGTCGCGGCTTCTACATGCCACCCACTCACACACTTGGTTTTCTCAACCTGTCAGTGGGAAAAGCTGGGGAGGAAATGCTGGGAAAGCCAAACGCACGAACACCTCCCTGCGAAACAATTAGGTGGAAAATTTAATTTTCCCAATCGCATGCAACATGCAACTTAACTTTGATCCCGACTAATTGCTGGAGAAAGTGAAGTATTTTGGGGTAAGCCGACATGTCAGCATCAGTTTGCCACTAAAGCACAGAACAATCGATGGCTAAAACTTGGGACAGAGGAGGACTTCTCCTCCGCCGATGATGTATTTTTGATTGCAGCTGCTCCAAAACACAACAATCAGCAGAAATTGCGAGGGCGAATATCTGAAACAAAACGCAGACAAAATGCCAAAGCACAGAGCACAAAATACAGAGCAGCAGCAATCATCATAACCTGTAGCTTCAGGCCAAGCGAAATCATCATCCGTAGCAATAACTGATTTGTAGTCGACCTTGGGATATCCTTTAAAAGCTAGAAATAGCTTATGGCCTACTTTAAGGGGCTAACAAGCTGACTTCATAAACTAAACAATAACGAATCAAAAGAGTATTTTTAGATTTTTGGAATAAGAACTTATATGTATGGTAAATTTGTAATAATTAAATTAACTAATTTCCTTATACTGCACTACGATGGCATTTTTTTATTTATATATTTTAATTTATTAAACATAAACAAAATATATTTTTAAAGATTAAGAATTATTGGTAATTCAGCATTTATATTTTGTTTTTTTGATCATTAATAACACAATATACCCTTTGAAGCCGAAATTACTGAGCATCTAAAAAGGCGAAAAAACAACTCCAAGTTGCTGTGAACCCAAGAGCGAAAGTTCACACCGAAATTGAAACCCGAGGACGGAATCTGTGGCATAATCTGAGGCGCAAAATGGAGATGACAATAAATTCGATTCGATTTCGGTTTTGATTTAGTTTAGTTTGGGGAGTATCATCATCCTTAGATTACCACGCACCCAGGCCCCAAAATGGTGATGTCGGGATGCCAATGATGATGATTGTGATGATGATGGCAGCGATTGTCGCCTTATGGCGAAGGGAAAGTAAACACAAATAGATAACAGACAACAAATAAAAACCAGCAAGGCGAAATGAAAATAAGACAAAGCACACACAAACAGCCAAACAGACGGACGGATACGGACGAATACGGATGGTTCGCGATTCTTGGTTACCCAATTCAGGAATAGGGATCCCAAAAGCGCCCAAGGACCTCCACAGAGCAGAGCCATTGGCAAACACATTCGCCAAATCCCGCTCAGCTTAAGTTGGCTTTCAAATTTTGATTGAAAAAATCACAGTGCAAAGGCAAACCCAAGGCAAAGGCAAAGAAAGCACGAAGGGCCAAGCGAACTAAGTCAGACACATCCCTCAGAAATGGGCGACAAATAGCGAAATGTTGCCATGGATTCCGATAATGAGGGAATGGCAGAACGAATGGCGATGGCGATGGCAAAGGCAATGGTCGAAATGGCCGGACAATCTTTGCTCAATAATTCAGTTTCATTTTCCCACACTGTTGCTGGTATTTTGATTTGGCTGAATTCCAATTATGGAACCCACTTCAGCTTAGCCGCTTTGTCCAACTTGGCTGCGACTGTTGATTCGCTGAGATAATTCCAGAGGAGCAAACATAATTGGAAATGTAATGCAATGAACTCGGGAAACGAAAATAATCTGAAAATCGTAAATATCATAAAACTGCGGTGGGTCCTTATCGAACTAGAGCAGTTTTGAGATTTTGGTTTTAAATTATAGATGACAATACGCACACTGATACTTACTTAAGCTTAAATAACTTAATAAATAAATCATAAGCATTTATGTGGGTCAAGGAATAAGAACTAGAAAGTTTTATATCTATAACAGTATGTGCCAGTCGTTTCTTTTTATTTTACATATATAATATTTGTATGTTTTGTTTGGCTTTCATACATTCAAATTTGTAAGTTTGTTCTAAAAACTATAGATTAAGTATAACTTGGGAAGGGAGAAACGGGATCATACAAAATCCCGGAAAACCTCAGAAAGTCCTTAGGACCCTCAGGACTTATATTTTACTTATACTATATTTTATTACGTAATTACATTGCGGGATATTATAATTTTTTTCTTATTACATTTCCAACCATTTGACATTTACTTCCATAAAAGCTTTAGCTTGGAACCCAACCAATCCGCAAATATTATTTTACGGGCTTTGTACATTTAGCATAATACTTCAACCTATGTAAAGTGAAACAAGAAAACCCGGAATAATCTTTTTTGAATTTTAAATAACTAAACTGGTTATTTTGCAGATAATTTTAAATTATATATATGGCTAGCTTTACACGTAATTGAAACAAAACGCAATTTAAACCATAAACAATAAAACAATAATGTTTTTCTACCTTCAGCACTTATGATGTTATTTCCATTTTCAAATACTTTTCCTCTAATGCGTAAAAACTTTATTAATTCGCTGTAAGTGTAAAAAGATTTATCATTCCCTTGCCCAAAACCATACCATAAACAAAGATAAATAAAAATACACCATTAAAGCCCGAGTTTGATTTGTGCTCGCTAATTAAGTCAAATGACTTTCCCACGTGAAGCCGCGTTCCAACTGAAAGTCTATTGGGTTAGATCAAGTTCAGATTAGGTAGAGTAATGCCTAAATAGGCGTTAACTTTTATTGCACTTCCCTTCGCCTTAAGTCACACTCAAACCGGTTAAAGGGGTAAGCAGCCGTTAAGCATTAATAACGTTAGCAATCATTTAATTTGTTAACATGAAAATTACACACCACCCAGAAGGGACAAGTATGAATATATTAAAAAAATGCTCTGCAGTTGAATTAGGTTCAGATTACATGCACATTTCTGTTGTTGGTGATTGATTTACTCTACAAATAGAACTAGTTTGATACAATAATCACAGCCTGACACTGTGCTAACGCTTGCATGTCGTATTAAGTTTAAACTGTAATAAATTAAAAACCGTTATTTGGTAGCGAAATCTAGCACTTAATTAGGGTTATAAACTGTAGTTTAACCGGATGGTTCAACTAGTTTAAGTACCTCAGCGAGGTTACTTTTAATTGCCTGTACTTTTTAAGTTTGCCGGCTGAATCGATCTATGGAGGAAGTATGACAATAACTAAATAAGATAATAATTGAATAATTGAACTATGTAAAATACATTTACCACAGCATTTATTTAAATGCGTTATTAATTTATTAAAGCATCTTATTTTTTATTATTGGGTGCCGCAAAAACGATAATTTTATAGCAAATTTTATTAGTTTGCTCGTACTTGAGCTGACTGGAGTTTGCCTCAAATGTTTCAAGAGCAGCCTGTTATTAATACAGTTTCCCCAACATCACTCACTTTGATAACAACTTTTTTACAAACACGTTTCTGTCATATTAGTTGCTCGCAAAATCGAACAGTAGATAACGTTATATAATGCGATGAGAAAAATAAAATGGTTTATTAAATTCAAAGGATTTAATGTTCTAAGGGAGAAATCGAAATTATGAATAAATAACGAATATTTTATAGTTAAATATTGTAAATTTATTTAAAAACCTTTTTATTGCCTTTTAAATGAAAATAAAGTTGTAAATATTTTTTAATAACTAAAATTTCCCACTTATGTTCTTCTTGGGGAATTTTGTTATCATAGCTTCAATGTCATGTCACGATTAAACTTTAAACCTGAAATCAATACCCGCAAACTGTGTGTGTGCATCTATCAATATACTATCATATCCGGGTAGTTAAAGTGCGGCACTGTCTATAATTTACAACGTTTCGATAGGGTTTGTTCGATCCCCCGACTAAACTTTCTGGCAATGACAAAGTAGCCACACGTGAATCGAATTACGTCGGAGGCGTAGTAGCTCTCCTTAATATCTGATATTAAGTCAGTCGATTCCACCCAGTAACACCGGACTCTAAAGCGTGTGTGACCGAGCGCAATTAAAAACTTTACGGGTTAATATATGAAATAAGTTTTTACATTGACCCGTTTTTAATTATAAGCTTAAGATTGCTAGTATTAAGTTAAAAGCAGGCGTCAGAGCGGTCAAGCTTGAATTATATTCTTCGAAGATCTGAACAATCGATCTAAAGTGAGCAAAAATAAAGGTGAGTGCACTCGCCATACAATTCATTCAGAAATTGTGACTATTAGCTCCATCTTGCTATTTGCATATCGTCGTGACTGCCATGCAAATTAAATTGAATTTATACTTATATTGAAAATCAGTCAAATTACAATCTTTACTTCACGAGCGTCTAGAACAGCTGTCAGATCTTGGTACCTGACTTGCAGTTCGATTTAGTCAATAAAAATTGCAATCAGATACACGAAATGCATTCATCAAATTCTCCATTTGATCTTATTCCAATTGATTTAGATAAATAAATGGAAATGTGCCTGATTGGCTCCGTTTATCAAATACCAATTTAGTTATTATAAAAGGTGCTAACTGAAAATTGTAATTTCTATCTTTACATGTTTGTAAAGTAAGTTTCAAAAAGAAACTGGACCCATTAAATCGCTTAAATTACAATCATATCAAAATGTTTTAAAATCCGCAAACCGGTTATCAACAAAGTAGCTGTCCATGTCAAGTGTCTACGTCATATCTATAAGACATCTCGAGTTATGGGCTCTTAGACACTTCTGTTTCAATTATAATTATCAAATGGGTTTGCAAACGTTAGGTTTCCTGATTGACGTTTCACAGGCATCGATAATTCAATTTGTTATGAACACTGGGTTCTAATGCAAAAACGACTGATTTAATTAATAAACTTACGTTATAACGCTGTTTTCAACACTTTAAGCCATACAAAGCTGTAGAAACGTTTACTAACTAAGTGACTTTGAAGTGGAATCGGCTTATTGTTTTAAATTTAATGTATGATTATTGGCGTAAAGCTTTTATGGACTTGTAATATTATTTTTAATAAAGAATATTTTGCTTACCAATGCAAACGTTATTAAAAATATTTGATATACAATTTTTTATTCCCCAACAAAATTTGCTTTTCTTGTTAAAATTATAATTCAGCATTCACAACTTTATGATATGAAGTAACTTGTATTTGATACTATGAAAAACTTGATTTTAAATATTATATAATTTTAAATATATGTTACTCAGAAAAAAACTTCCTATTTGTAGCTTTTTGTCTAAATTGGTTTTTAAAATCTTTATTTGTGCTCAGAAATGAAAACTCATCTTTTAATGTCCATTATTGCAGTTTCCGTTTAAGCCAATAATAAGAGGTTATTGTCAAACCTTGTGAGTAACTTTCGATTCATTAAATACTATCCTAAAACCGTTTGATTTTATTGGATGCAGTTCATTGAAATTTATCTAAGGTGCGCGAGTAGAGCGTTGAGTTCAGTCAACCGTGACGATGCACACGCCGCACCCCCTTGCTCATAGTTCCGCTAACAATGCCCCAAAGGCCTCCCAAAATCGTCGTCGTATGAATACCACCCATTATAGACATTTGAAGGGGGATCGGGGGGATCTTGACGGGGTCAGCGGCATTCCCAACGAGCTTTTTTTGGCGGTTAGCTTTTTATGCTTGGCCATTGCTGTTGAATTTCGTAGCTACTATATTTGTTTTATTCCAATTTTTGTTGGCCAAGAAGGCCAGCCGGTTGTTGTCGTTTCCAAAATTTGTATATTATCTGTTTGCCGAAGTTGCTGCTGCTGTAGCTTCTGATGTTGCTGGTTGTATTTCTAATATTGATGTTGCTGCTCTAATATTGCTCATGGTGTTTACTTAATAATATTAATGTTGCTGTTGTCTTAGCTTCTCATGTTGCCAGTAAGCTTTTAAAAATATCTTTAATGTTGCTGTTGTTGCCGCTACCATAGCTGTTGCTCTTGCAGATATTGCTGCTGTTCGTGTTGCTGTTGTGAATGGGTTTGCTGCCTTACTCGTTTTTGCTGTTGTTGCTGCTGTTTCCCTTGTTGCTGCTTCTGGTATTGCTGTAGTACTTTCCGATGTTGCTGCTGGTTTTTGTGTTGCTGCTGGTGCTGTTGCTGTTGCTGTTGCTGCTGTCGTCGTATTCGTAGCGTTTTTGTATGCGCTGTCCGCAGCGTACGATGTTCGATTTCAATGTCAATGTCAAACGCGATCACGATCGCATGTCGGATCAAAGCACGCAGGGAAATTGCTGCTGACAGAGAAGCCGACTTCGCCGTCGACGCCGATTTGTGGTTGCCTTTGGTTGATAAGAAAAACTATAAACACATCTATATAATTATAAATACAAAAAAAGAAAGACTCAGTATGCATACATATATATAGTCTAGACTCCAAACAGACTTTCAAGTTTTTGTTTACCGTCAATAGAAAACTGGTTTTTATATCCAAAAAAAAGTGGTCATTATTATGCATATGAAAGTCAGAACTATAGTGAATTAGTAACCAGATTGAGTATTGCAATGAACAAATAACAAATAAAACTTCGCCCATCAATCAAAATGGTAATCAGAACAGCGGGCTCTCATTCTAATGTGTCATAATAATATTTATGGGTTAACAATTAATTGAAAATACTATCTGTGCAAAGCGATTGAGATTCCTAATCGATTACGGTTGCAAATTATTACGTTTTAAGTACAAGTACAATTAAACACTTGAGAAGTGTTTGATTTAATTTAATTAACCATTTATTAACTTGAAAATCATATAAGGGAAAACGTAAACATCCCTAACAGAAAATAACTCAATAATATTTTTATTAGCTATTTTCCTTACTGCAATAGCTTATTCGAATGTACTTACAAAGCATTTAATTAGGATTTTGTTGGCTCAGGCAAAAATTGACGTCGATAACGTTATCAATTTGCAGGAACACAAATATTACAGACAGCAGCTCAATATTAATCTAATAGTGCATCACGGGAAAGTATACTAAGGTAAACCGATTTTGAGTTGAAATAGTTCAACAAATGTTTATAATTAAATGTGCTTTCATTTAACGATCGATTAGAATGCACGTGCAGCCAATCTGGATCAATCAATCATTTGTGCACACTTTCAAAAGGTGGATTACAAAGGGTCTTACAAGGGTGAAACTCACTGTATATAGGTACATATATACTATAATATAACATACCGATAACAATCAACAAGCACGAGTATCTGTCCCTATTACGTTCCATTATTATTGAAGTGCAAATAACTGTATTCCCCTGGGCGGGCTCTACAAATATAGGGTCGTATATCATGATGGACCTGGATATGTTACATTTTCAGCACGATAAGACCGTCTAATTAAAAGAGTAATCGAAGGGGCCGACTTACGACAAATGCCATGTGGGATACCCTTCATGAATAATGACATCTATTGAGTGAAAACGTTTAATCCCAGTAATGTTTAATCCCGCAAAAGTGGAATTCCCGTTGAAAGCTTTTGATATATTCACAATCAATTATAATAGTCTATTATTAATCCATTACGACTGACAAACCGTTGAATCTTAAAGGTGTGAAATAATATGTCTATGGATGATTTGTTCCATTTATCAGCTACACCTTAGGGTTTTGTATAATTTATTACGAGAATGTTGCTTTAGTATTCTATAAAGAACTCAATCCCTTTCTCAGCATGCGTAAGCACTTTTCC
Source organism: Drosophila elegans (assembly GCF_018152505.1). NCBI lineage: Eukaryota > Metazoa > Arthropoda > Insecta > Diptera > Drosophilidae > Drosophila > Drosophila elegans. The sequence continues at coordinate 17,314,224 of NW_024546167.1, read as the reverse complement.
AGTTATCAAACTATAAACGAATAGGAATCATCAGGAATGTGGACTTTGCTCGTTTCACTATACTTCTATAAAAACAGAAAGGGTTCGAAAGCGATAATCCACACAACAACACAGTAAATATTCAAATTCAATCTGTTTCCGTATGCTTTTTCTATTTAAATGTCAAAACTACGACTATCTCCCTTTTATCACAGACGGGTAACCTTAAATGTCATATTATCAGTGATTATATAATCATCAGTAAACAGAAAAATGATTGAGTGTGATTAGTGAAAAACAACAATGCTGAATACCAATATACCTAAATAAATTTTACCTATCAGATAGATTTGGCAGGTTGCATTCTCATGACTTGAGGAATGTGCAAATCGATATACATTTTTGTTACAGACGAAGTTTAAAATGTAGTTTTAAATTGTATTTGTAAATTATACAATTCAAGTTAATTAATTTCTTTTAATATAGTACACATTATTTTACATGATCAAAATGCTTTTTGTATTTTGCATAATACCCTCGAAAAGCGTATTTAAAAAACGCAAAAATGTGATATGCATTTTGCACATTGTCCCAATCGCGGACAATACTGAGAATCGAATTTAATTCGCCACACAAATCACGCCGGATAGCATAAACAATGGGGCCTGCGCTTGAAGACGCTCCGAGAGACTGCTTTTATTAATAATATTTGGTACAGTGGGCCCTACGAGCAGTAGACAACCCATCCCGTTGTCCCGCTGTCCCGCCGTCCCGCCGCTCTTCAATCGAATCCAATACCGTATTTCTGCGGTGACGCCGGCAAACGCTTTAGAAAATAAACTATTCGAACGGCCTGCGTTGTACTTAGCCAGTCGCTGTCTGAAAGTCGCCTCAGTCTCGCGTCGCAATTCGAGCGATTCGGAAGCGTTTTGCCCACGTCCGAGCAAAGAAGCATATATATATATTTCTTTCTATATATATATATATAGATAGTCGGTTCTTCTACGCGCGTGCTACAAATCCAAAGTCTTGCATATACCCAGAAATTATAAATAAATTTTCATTTTTTCCCGGCAACTATTAAATACCACTGCTGTGTGTGTTTTTTGGTGTGTGTTTTTGGAGAATACAATACAAAAGTACTTGTGATCGCAAGATTTAATATTCCTTACAAATCAAATGCAATTCGTGTGAGTCAGGGAAAGAATCAGAATCAAAAAATATGCGAGCAAATCAAAAAATCGCACGCAAATGGAATGAAAAACTGGTATCTCTCATCCATTCAAATTTATGCCACAAAAGTCGAGACCGAAAATGCAAACCTTATTGAACTTTGATGGGGAATTGCTGCTTTAATGTCCAGCTGTGTTCCATTTCCCATTGTATTTAATTTTTGGCACGTTACCCGGTTCTCTGCTCCGCTTTTTTTCAGGGGCCTTCGCCTCGCATTCTGGTTCTTATTCTTACTGTAATGAAATCATACAGAAAATAGAGCGTAGACACACATAAACAAAGTGAGGCATAACAATTTATACTCGGCCGATTCTTCGAAGATCAAAGTTCACTGCGAGATTATTTCGGTGTGTTTGGTGTGTGAGGGAAAAATTTCGGAACATCTTTCACCGGGGCATCCATCTCGGCTACGCAATGCGGCCAATGCCATTGCCACCCATCAAGCATACGCCCTGTGTGTGTATGTGTGTGTGTGTGCGGTATTTTAACGACCGAATGTTTGGACTTGTTTCGCGGTTCCTCGTCTCCTCGGGTGTCTTGATCAAATAAACTGGAGTATTTATTTGCATTTTATTAGTCAGCGATTATGCCCTGCCAAATTGTGATGATGATATCACCCGACATGGACGGAAAATGTCCAGAGCCTAGAGCCAATGCCAAGATAGCCCCACCCTCGCGGACACCACGATGCCATTGTCACCGCCGCAGAATGTGGGCCAAAAGCAGGCTCCATTCGCTGGCTGGGTGGTTTCAGTGGGTGGTTTGTGGTGAGTGGTGAGTGGTGTGTGGAAAAGTACAATTTGTAATGCAATACCCACCCATTTGCATGGGGCTTCAAGTTCGCGCCCCAAACTAAACACAAGTGCAAACAAAGTCAGTCATTTCACGTGCAGAGAAAGAAATATCACCGAAAAGTGATCCTGATGTAAGGAATTTGTAATTGAATAATTGACTTAATATGGCTAGCTGTTCAAAAATAAATATATGGAGTTTTTTGTTTCTAAAATTATGAAGCAGTCTAGTTTTAATAATTTTAATTTTATGATAAAAGTAAGAAACATCCAAAATCCATATAGATTCTGATACAGATTTGTTTATTTAAAAAAAATTTGCTTATAAAACAATTACCTTAAGCATTTCTTCTTTAACTCTTACAAATGTTTCATATAAAATAATTACTTTCAGGATTTCTTCTTTAACTTTCCCAAATGATATGGGATTTTAAATTAAAGGAAAAAAGAAACATGTTTATTTATCTTTCTCCCAGTGCAGATGACACATAGAGCATTTATATGAGTGTGCGTCTGGGGGCGTGAGGGTGCGGCTGTGCAAAAGCCTGACCCTCCTTATCATCTATTAGGGCAAACAAACGACTTATCGGTCGCACAACAAGTGCCCCAAGGAAATGGGAATCCATTTCAATTAAAAAGCAAACCACATGGATGCACCGAATGCGATCCGATTCAATAAAGTCCAATCAGAGTCTCGGTTTCCCAGCCCGGTCGGCCTTGAATTCGGATTCCTCTAATCAGTGGAATAGATGATCACGAGCTAACAATGTAGCCCAAAGCATAATTTGATTTCGTCTAACCTTGTCTCCACTTTATTCGTTATATCTATCGGGTGAGAGAATAAACGGCAAGTGGTTCGGTATCTTCAGGAAAAATTCTATTTGTGGATTTTAAAAGTATGAATGAGCGTCACTCAGTGTCTCGCAATTGTATTCCACTGTTGTCTAGCACACACTGTAGCATTCAGAAGCTGTTATCTCCTCGAGGAAATAAAAGTCTGTTTTTCCAAAAGCTTTATCTATGTGGGGCAGTTGAATTTTTTGCGCATTCCCTTTGGGAAAGTCTAGACGATAGAAAAATTCCTTCCTTTATGTTTGTTCATAAACAATAAAGGTTAATCCTAGTTTATTTCCGGTTTTTTTATTAATTTTTTATATTAAAATTTAAGAAAACAATGCCAATTTAGTCGTAATGTAATTCAATGTAATTTTCCTGATGGTAAAGATTTTTTGAGATTGTTTTACTTTAAAGATCTAGACATTGAAAAGTCTTTAATAACCTGTAAATTTAACATTACTTATAAATATATAAAAAATACAGGTATTAAAAAAGGCCACTAATAATTTATTGCTTGTTCATCATTTTAAATACAAGAAGTGGCTTTTGTATAAAGTAAAGAATAAACGGACAAGATTTTGATTTATATAAGACCTTGTTAAAGTTGTAAGAAATAACCGAATGCAGTAGCTCAATAATACTGCTACTTATAGCATTATTGCCACAGGGTTCGGGTTCATTGTCCACACTTCAGAAAGTTTTGCAAGCTTTCAAAAGGTATTACTAAATCTGCTGACAGAACCGACGGAAACTTGACACCTTTCCTGAAGTTTTGACAGCTGATAATTGCCCAAGCCTCAAGTCTCTTCTTAGTGTAAACGTCGTGTCAAGATCTGTGCATGAATGAGCCACTTTATTTGCATATGGCGATTATGCAAGCGCAATAGCGGCTAATTGAATGCGAATCTCCGCTGGTAAATCACAAAGGGTTGATAGCAGACATAGCAGTAGTAGATGGTTATAGCATCAGCTTAGCTTATGCCATTATTTATGTTAGTTAGTATTACGGGTCCGAGAGTGCCGTAATAGTGATCACATATACACGTGCAACGGGTACAGAAACTTTTCCGATCCGATCCCACAAGCGATTGATTGACGAAGTACTAGTACTTCTCTTTTCAGCACTTGCCGGTTTGTTTATGCGATTTGTTTTGTTTATGCAAGACCAAGATTAGAACGTATTATGCCTGGCATCTGTTTTTCCCAACACCCGGAACACAATCGGTGGTAGATTAAATCGCACAATTTATGGTTGGAAATAGTTCTACATAGTGGGAGTAGCAGTGGATGAGTCATGCTCGTAAATAGATTAAAAGTTCTGCGCATCAATAAGTTAACAGAAAGGATTATATTTTATCAGCGGATATATAAGACTGTATAAAAAAAAATTAGATCTTAATTTTTTTAAAAATGGGAATTTTGAGGTGTTTGTTAATTTAAAATCCCACTTTAGTTCTGAGGCATTTGTAACTTCAAAACCGCAGGGTATTTTTTAAAAACTTTCAATAAATATCCCACATGGAAATACACGAATATTATTAAAAAGATTGTGTTAAACCAAATACAAATACATAATGCAGAATATGGGGAGATTCGCCACGAATGACTCAATTCAAATGTGGAAAAGTCAAAGGCAATGTTATTACAATTTATTTTAATTGATAGCAAGTGGCATTCCACAGAGTTCTGGGCACAAGTGTTTGCCTTCCCAAGACATGTGTGTCGTTGTTATTACTTTTATTGTTATTATTTGTTATTGCCGTTTGCCGCTTGCCGTTTGCCGCTTGGTCCGATAGTCGGCTGCATTTGTAATTTTATCGAACCTGCGGGTCAGAGGCTTCGACGGCGAAGGTAGCACCGCTTTAATTGACATTATTTTCGAAGCGAATAGATAACCATGGGAGCCGCGGACAGCTGCCGGCTTTAAGTGGTGTATCATAATGATAACCTCAATTTTATATGTACCTACTAGTATATAAAATATTTATTTACTGCTTCCGTGCGTATTGTTTTCATCACTTTTGTTTACGCTGCGAAGGTTTTTGTGTGCAGCCAAGTGGCGTACAAAAATCTTAAGTCATTAAATCAACGGTCACGTAATATAATTCTAAAGCCCCAAACTCGTCCCCGATTTGAGGCGGACTTTTGCTGTCCATTCAAAGAGGGAATTTCATTGCACAAGATTCGCAAAATGAGAAAAAAACACAAAAGACAGCCGGCAATTACAGTGGTCATTTTGAAATAAGAAGCCCTTAGTTTTATGGCGTTATTAAGTTTGTGAAGGTTTTTGCTCAATTTTAAAAATTATGTAGTTGTAATCAGCTTGGTTTTAATTCATGGCTGTTTTAAATAAAGTGTTTATAAATTTTAGAGTGCAGAACAATAAAACTTGATCAACCTGCTTAATTAAGCAATATTAAAAATTAATAAGTCGCATTTCTTTGTCTTATTCACTCATTAAATTAATACAACCCATTTCATTGAAATTTGTAAAAATTAAACAAGTTTCTCATCATTACCAAGAGCATATATTACAAAAGCAGATGTCTTGATTTAATGAATTAGAAAGGGGCGTGTATAACCCAATGATGTTTAATAGCTATTTAACACTTTATTCCCATCGTTTAAGGCTATGTCAGTTTACCATATAATTATTTAACATTTCTATAAAATTCCTAAATAAATACTTCTTTATTAACTAGAAAGTGTCTTTTTTGAGCGGTCACTGTATTTGCATTGCTCCTGCTCTTTTACACCTCTTCAACTCTATTCATTTTCACTTTTTCTGAACTTGTCGTCAAACAAGTTGTTGTTCTAAGAACTGACCGCCGCAACGTTCTCTTTTTTTTACAATTTCAACGGTTTTTCTCCTTGGATGTAATTCGGTAATTATATGTTTCGTAATTTTCGGTTGCTACTCTTTGGCGGTGCTGCAATCGCCGAAAGCTTTTATTATGGAGCTCGCGATTTCGAACAACTGTTGTTCTTTATGCTCTTTGCAGTAAACTCGATCACCTGACCTACAAAAATCGGGCATATTACTTACAGATCTTCAATGAGTCAGCGCAGAAATTAGTATTTTAAGGGAGATCAATTCCTAGAAAAAAATAATTTAATCCATCTCTACACTATTTGCATACTAATATATGAGCCGTTCCTTAAATTCACTTGTAGGGCATGTTTTATATTTAGCAAATTTCCCCAAGCACATTTCCCGAGATCATTACAGGCTGTAATAGTTACATCATTAAAGAAACTGAAAGTCACGTAGGGGGTGTTTTCCCTATAACTAAGCTACGTGTTCCATGACTAATTGAATAATTTGCGGAAGTTCTTTGAAACTGGCAAGTGGAGAAGTGCGAGGTAGAGTTTTCAGTTAAATCTGGAATTTTCGATTAGATGTGGGACCGATTTTATGACACATTCTTGTGGTTGTGAAAAAATATTCCTTAGAATATATTTTATACAAATCATATGATGTCATTTAACAAACAACGTTAATAAAATATAACATCTGTATAATATCTTTAAAATATAGCAACCCTGAGTGTAGGGTATAAGTACTAGATTATAATTGTACCAAAATTTCACACGTTTTGTTTACAACTGAATTTCGAACAAATCACAAGAATGGTATTTCGCACATAAATTTTAAGTTGGATTTTTTGTGTACACACATTTGTGTTGGATGTTCTGGTTTTGGGCAAGGCCGTTGTTTTCTAGTTTTTATTATTCATAATTGTTCGTGTTGCGCAGGTGTGAGAGATTTGTTAATGCGCTTGAGTCGTAAATTGTTGTTCTGGGCGGCCAAAAAAAAAAAAAAATCAAAATTAAATTGAGTAAAAGGCGACAATCGCCTGACTTAAACTTGAAATTTAACGCCACTTTGCCGGCTCGATTGTTGACTTCCAGTTAGCATTTTGCATTGCCGCGCTGTATATTTGATATGGGAATGTGCTTAGCTCTGCCTGATTATAATTTTTATAAATTTGTTTTTGTTTTTTGCTTTAGTATTTTGCTTTTAGCTGCTGCTCTGCTCGGCGTCGGCGTCGACGCGAGCAGAATCGGCGGCAGAGGCCCCAACGTTTTAGTCGACGGCAACTTCTTCCGCAGTTATCAGCTGTCTGCCAACGGGGGCGCATGCGCAGAGAGGCATTTTGACAAAATCGTAATTTAACACTTTTCCCTTTTAGTTTTCTTTAAAGAAAATTAAAAGCAGAAGAAAATTAAACACAGACAAATAAAGCAGAAAATATAAATCATTAAAAGTAAACCATATAAACCAAAAGCTGATAATAAAAACCAGTGGATAAAAAACAAAAAAATAAAAACAGGGATTAAAAAACAGAAAACTGAAAACAGAAAATAAAAATAACGAAATTAAAAACAGAATAATAAACTTGTAACGCTTTTCGGTTTCGGTTTCGACAGTTCACGAACTTTGAGGTCACTCCAGTTCAAGACGCGCTCTAATTGCCACTGTAAGGGCTTTCAGGCATTGCATTATACCGAGTGCTCAGTGATATAATTTTGTTTTTTTGATTCCCCCTCCGAACCACACACAAATTGCAACTCGAAACCATTGCCAGATGGTTTGTAATCCATTATAAATACTGTTGTTTCACGCAGCCATTTCGAAAACAATTTAAAAGTGCTCTCCGAATTTGATACGAGTAAATAATGCGCACAGCAAGCAGCAGTCAAAGCTAATTAATTTCGATAAGCATCCAAAATAAATCAGCGAGAACGTTTGTAAACATTACTCCGGAATAATACGAGAACACACACAAAATGGATAGCAGCAAATTACTGAAGAATGTCTACGGCATCGACATACATTTCGAAGATCTCGTCTACCAGGTCAATGTACCCAAGATGCAAGGTAAGACTATTAAACTAATATTATCACTAGAAAATATATATGTCTAGAAATCAGTTGGGACAAATCAAATAAAAAATGAATCTCATTATTACATCTTTTTATTGCTTTTATAATGCAAATTTAATTTATACATTTCAACAGTATTAAAGAAGTACTTAAAGTAAATTTCATGTTAATAAATTAACTATATATTTATATATTATTGTTGTCCAAATCGGATTAGCACGTTTCTTTCCGAGTGCTTCGAGTAGTCTCGAGTGCAAATTGACTATCTCTATTAGCCCTGACAGTGGGCCGGAAGTAAAGATCCCGGACCGCAGGTGTTACTCCTTGATAATCTAAAGTCAATAGAGCAAACAGTTATCGCAAATGAAACGAATTAAAAGATTGCGCTTGAGGCTTGAGTCTTGAGTGGAACAAGTTATCATCTTTTTTTAGATTGACCCATCCAAAATGTATATTAAACTTGTTTTATGACGTGAGCAACATTAAATGAGGGCTTTTTTTCATGGCTCCAAACCTGATAACCTTATTGTACGCAGCTTAATTACTCCGCACATGTGAAATATTTGAAATAGGTGAAAAGGTTGCGAAACTCACTTGGGGTAGCAACATAAAAATGAAACTGACTAAGGATCATTAAGCACATAACACCAAATAAACTTGTAGTCAAGTGTCTTTGAGAAATTATAAGTACTCAATTTAAGAAATCAAAATAATATATTATATTTGCATTTTGAAACTACAAATTTTTGCTTCAAGCCAATTTTTGTATAACTCTATAATTCAACAGACCAAAATTTCTACTACCTTATACAAATAGTTATTAATCTCAGCTTAAGTTCATGGCTTTATATAAGGTAACCAATTTAAAGCGAGGTTAATTAATTAATTTTTCGTTCACTTATCTAAATATCAATATCATTACTAATTATGTTGTTTGCCCATTTCTTGTCTATTCACAGAAAAGAAATCGGTGCTAAAGGGTATTACAGGAACATTTAAGTCGGGCGAACTGACCGCAATAATGGGTCCCTCGGGGGCAGGTAAATCTAGTCTAATGAACATCCTCACGGGTCTGACCAAAACCGGTGTCAGCGGGAAGATAGAGATCGGGAAGGCCCGCAAGTTGTGCGGTTACATTATGCAGGACGATCACTTCTTTCCCTACTTCACCGTCGAGGAAACGATGCTGATGGCGGCAACACTTAAAATCTCCAACAAATGCGTCAGTCTACAGGAAAAAAGAACTCTGGTAAGTAAACAAGAAAAACACTGAGAAAAAAGTTGTTGTTTTTTTTATACATTTAAAATTGAAATAATTTAAAATTGCAAGAAAACATACGAAACATATTATAAAGAATTGGTACTTAGACACAAAATTTGGACCTAACAACAACAAAATATTTTTTAAACAGAAAGTTAAAAAATATTTTTCTCCCTTGTACATACTATCTAATAAAATATATGAATTTTATAAGAATGTGATTAAATAGTTGTTTGATTTTTTGTATATATAAATCTAAAACAATCGTTATCTGTAATTTTTATAAATCAGACTGTGCGAATAATATATATATTAATCTGAAAAATTAGTTTTTTGTTTTTTATATATATATATAAATCCGAAAATTTGGTTTCCTAAGATTTTTTGAGTGTCCAATCAAGGGAGAAATACTAATTGACATGTGATTTACAGATCGACTACTTGCTGAACTCGCTGAAACTGACCAAGGCGCGTCAGACGAAGTGCTCCAACCTGAGTGGCGGCCAGAAGAAGCGCCTGTCCATCGCATTGGAGCTGATAGACAATCCAGCGGTGTTATTTTTAGACGAGCCCACAACGTGAGTGAGAGGACTATTGTCCTCGAAACCTGTTGGCGTAGCCCAATCGAACTGAACATAAACCAACCTTGAACCTCTTTAATTCTGATCTTAAACAGTGGTCTGGACAGTTCCTCCTCCGTCGACACCATCCAGCTGCTGCGCGGTTTGGCAAACGAGGGCCGCACCATTGTGTGCACGATCCACCAGCCGTCGACCAACATCTACAATCTCTTCAACCTGATCTACGTGCTGAGTGCGGGTCGATGCACCTACCAGGGCACGCCCCAGAACACGGTCATGTTTCTCAGCAACGTGGGCCTGGAGTGCCCGCCCTACCACAATCCCGCCGATTTCCGTGAGTAGATGGTAGCCAACACCCCTCCCTTTTCCCTTGTCCCTTGCCCCTTGTCCCTTCGCTTCATTAGCCATGACTACTCATTTAAGCCTACCTGTTAATTGGTTCATTATGTTGCCCTTTCTACAATCAGTGATTATATGATACGATCTGGTAAAGCCCTCATCAGCATACATTTCTTATTACCATATTGATAAACCAAAAAAAACTTAGTAAATGTAGGTTCTTTATTAAAATTAAAATTCATTTAATTACTAGCCTTTAGAATTCTTTCTCGAATGTAACATTTAAGACACTTATATTACTGTGCATTCTTCTTCAAAAATTCGATTTTTTTGATAAATGGAAAGTAAAGGGATGAGGCGTGTTATTAAAGGTGTTAATTATTTCAGTGCTGGAATGCGCGAACGGCGATTACGGGGATCAGACCGAGACGCTGGCAGAAGCCGCCAAGGACAACCGCTGGCGATACGATCAGCAACTGATGCAGGGAGAGACTGCCGATCCGCCCAGTGAAACACAGGTGGCCAAGTTCAACGAATCCCAGTCACCTGGGCAGGTTCAGGTGCAGGTCCAGAAGATCGAAATCCAGAACATGGCCTCATCGAAGGATCTGACCAGGCACACGTATCCGCCCACGGAATATATGCGCCTCTGGCTGCTAATCGGTCGCTGTCACCTGCAATTCTTCAGGGATTGGGTAAGCCATATAGAACTATTATCCCATTTAAAATATTAACTAAATGTCTATATTTACATTTTAGACAGTAACCTATCTGAAACTGGCCATTCACATAATCTGCTCCGTTTTAATCGGTCTGTTCTTTGGCGATTCGGGTAGCAATGCCACCAAACAAATATCCAATGTTGGCATGATTATGATCCACTGCGTATATCTCTGGTACACCACCATTATGCCGGGCATTTTGAGATGTAAGTTTAGGATGAAGACTGCATTACTTTATGGTTAACTCTATAATGGATAATGTCTTGCAGATCCCTCTGAAATTCAGATCATCAGGAAGGAAACGTTCAATAATTGGTACAAACTGCGAACCTATTACATTGCCACTGTTATCACTTCCACTCCAGTTCATGTGAGTCTATATTACACCTTAGTTGGGAATAAAAAATATATCTGTAAAATTGGTATATAAAAATATATATTTATCACGGGGACCACAGATATTACTAGGGTTTTGAAATTACTTATAAAGGTGCCTAAAAGTATGCTACTATTTATTTTATAACGTCCGAAGTCTGATGAACTTTTGAATACCCACGTTCTGGTTTTCATTGTATAAATTTATTATTGTTATTGTTATTATTATTATTTATTATTTTTTCGAAATTTGATCCAATCCAAAATTTTTGAGCTGTGAATGCCAATTTGTTAAAAAATTTTATGACGAGTTCAACGATGTATGGCATTCCAACATTAAACCATTATATTCCATAGTTTTGATCAAAAAACTGAAATTTAAAATTAATTTTTTGGAGGTCGCCAATTTTAGCATTTTTTATAAGGGGTACCATCATCATTTTTTTCGAAATTTGATCCAACCCAAAATTTTTGAGCTGTGAATGCCAGTTTGTTGGAAATTTTATGACGAATTCAACGATGTATGGCATTCCAACATTAAACCATTATATTCCATAGTCTTGATCAAAAAACTGAAATTTAAACTGATTTTTTGGAGGTCGCCAATTTTAGCATTTTTTATAAGGGGTACCATCATCATTTTTTCGAAATTTGATCCAACCCAAAATTTTTGAGCTGTGAATGCCAGTTTGTTGGAAATTTTATGACGAATTCAACGATGTATGGCATTCCAACATTAAACCATTATATTCCATAGTCTTGATCAAAAAACTGAAATTTAAACTCATTTTTTGGAGGTCGCCAATTTTAGCATTTTTTATAAGGGGTACCATCATCATTTTTTTCGAAATTTGATCCAACCCAAAATTTTTGAGCTGTGAATGCCAGTTTGTTGGAAATTTTATGACGAATTCAACGATGTATGGCATTCCAACATTAAACCATTATATTCCATAGTTTTAATCAAAAAACTGATATTTAAACACATTTTTTGGAGGTCGCCAATTTTAGTATTTTTTATAAGGGGTACCATCATCATTTTTTTCGAAATTTGATCCAACCCAAAATTTTTGAGCTGTGAATGCCAGTTTGTTGGAAATTTTATGACGAATTCAACGATGTATGGCATTCCAACATTAAACCATTATATTCCATAGTTTTGATCAAAAAACTGAAATTTAAACACATTTTTTGGAGGTCGCCAATTTTAGCATTTTTTATAAGGGGTACCATCATCATTTTTTTCGAAATTTGATCCGACCCAAAATTTTTGAGCTGTGAATGCCAGTTTGTTGGAAATTTTATGACGAATTCAACGATGTATGGCATTCCAACATTAAACCATTATATTCCATAGTTTTGATCAAAAAACTGAAATTTAAACACATTTTTTGGAGGTCGCCAATTTTAGCATTTTTTATAAGGGGTACCATCATAATTTTTTTCGAAATTTGATCCAACCCAAAATTTTTGAGCTGTGAATGCCAGTTTGTTGGAAATTTTATGACGAATTCAACGATGTATGGCATTCCAACATTAAACCATTATATTCCATAGTTTTGATCAAAAAACTGAAATTTAAACACATTTTTTGGAGGTCGCCAATTTTAGCATTTTTTATAAGGGGTACCATCATCATTTTTTTCGAAATTTGATCCAACCCAAAATGTTTGAGCTGTGAATGCCAGTTTGTTGGAAATTTTATGACGAATTCAACGATGTATGGCATTCCAACATTAAACCATTATATTCCATAGTTTTGATCAAAAAACTGATATTTAAACACATTTTTTGGAGGTCGCCAATTTTAGTATTTTTTATAAGGGGTACTTAATTATTTAAACTCTTCTAAATTTATTTTTTTTGTAGATTATCTTCTCGACCGTTTATATAACGATAGGATATCTGATGACGGACCAGCCCATTGAAATGGAACGATTTGTGAAATACCTGTTGAGTGCAGTGGTGGTTACTATTTGTGCGGATGGTCTGGGCGTATTCCTGGGCACCATCTTAAATCCAGTGGTAAGAAAATATATTTAGCATCGAAATATATTTGTACCCATTTTCATCATAAACCTCCCATTCAGAATGGTACTTTTGTGGGCGCTATTTCGACATCTTGTATGCTGATGTTCTCCGGCTTTCTCATCCTGCTGAATCACATTCCGGCGGCCATGCGATTTATGGCCTATATATCGCCATTGCGTTATGCACTGGAAAACATGGTAATCTCGCTATATGGAAATCAGCGGGGACAGTTGATCTGCCCGCCCACGGAGTTTTATTGCCACTTCAAGTGAGTTGAACTTCGGAAGTTTTAAATAATAAAATTATAAACAATTTTTTTTTATTTGAGTTGAACTTCGGAAGTTTTAAATAATAAAATTATAAACAATTTTTTTTTATTTGTTATAGAAACGCCGTTACTGTGCTGCGACAATTTGGAATGGAAGGCGGCGATTTTGGCCACAACATCATGATGATCCTGATCCAAATAGCGATCTTCAAGGTCCTGGCCTACTTTACTTTGAAGCACAAGATGAAGACCACTTGAAGTGGGGGCTATGCTATGTTTGCTTTTAGTATTCGGCTTAATTTGAATCGAATGTGATTTTATGTTACTTATCGCTTAGTTGCAAGTAAACCCAACCTTTTTATATCGGCGTGTGATACTTTAACAAATGCAACGAACCATTGCAATGCCAATGCCAACTGTTGCGGCAACCTCTAAGCATAGCGAATCATAGTTTTTATACAGTTTATGTATGGATAACAAACATTTATATACGTGTAATTAATTGTCTAGTTAACCTATTTTTAAGCGAGACCTGTATGAACAAACGAAATAAAAATGATGTTTAAGTAAATTAGCTAGAGGTGTTTCTTTTAAACTGAACACTACAAATAAATAAGGAGGTTGAAAGCAACGGGCTGTCAATAATAAATAACCGATTAAATTGGAACTTGTTCAATTGCTTGGATGCCATTATTACTGCATATTTTATATAAAATAATAATAAAATCGTTATTATTTTTTTATGGTTGAGGGCTAATATTATTTGCTTTTTTTTAAACTACTAAGCCTTTATTATCTCCCGATATTTGTTTCCGCTTTTGGTCTTTATTTAATTTATTTTTAATATAACTTAGTAAAACCTTATAAAATATCGTTTAAGAAACCGTTAAAATTTTTAAAACGCACTAGGGATTTCTACTTACTCCTATTTGCGCTGTAGCTTCTACCGCCATCTGGCAACATTATAAGAGAGTGACATTTTATTGATGTGGCAACGTCCGGCTATTGCAGAAAAATTTCTTCGCACTTGCAAAACAATAATATTAATTTTAGTACAATATTAATAGAAAAACAACGACGAGAAGCAGCGAAAAAGCACAAAGAACATGTTTCGATCAAGTTTTGACAAAAACTTAGGTAAGAATAAGCAGGAAAGACGGTGAACCACTGTAAAGTTTGTCCAGTTAAAGTGACTCATCGGGAAGCCAACAAAAAAAACATCCAAAAAGTAACAATAAAAGGCAATTGACCCTTCAAGCAACTTAAGAGTGTGATAAATGCACAAAGACTAATAATTACGCACTTTCTAATTGCAGAAAATGCCACCAGCCATTTGCGATTGGAGCCCGACTGGCCCTCCATTCTGCTCATCTGCGATGAGATCAATCAGAAAGATGTCACGTAAGTTTTTTGGGTTATTTCGGGTTAAAAGTTGTTAATTGTTTAACATTTGCAGTCCTAAGAACGCCTTTGCTGCCATCAAAAAGAAGATGAACTCACCAAATCCGCACTCGTCCTGCTATTCCCTTCTGGTCCTCGAGAGCATCGTAAAGAACTGTGGAGCACCCGTTCACGAGGAGGTCTTCACCAAGGAGAATTGCGAGATGTTCAGCAGCTTCCTGGAGACCACGCCCCACGAGAACGTCCGCCAGAAGATGCTGGAACTGGTGCAGACATGGGCCAACGCCTTCCGCTCCTCGGACAAATACCAGGCCATCAAGGTATGGAGGACTTACAGAAATCCCATAATCTATTATGATATAACAGTATACTAAAAAGCCAATCTTAATTTAATAATAGTTACCCAAACATGCTAGAATGGCACTGAAATATGTAAAGATTCCAGTTATAGTTTTTAGTCCTTAGAATTTTTCTCGATGACCAGAATCCATTTCCCATATAAGCTTCAGTTAAAAAAAATGTTGAGATCTTAACTTTTAAATTACAATGTTAGACAGAAATGTATTTTTTTTAAATGTCTATTGTTGAGAAGCTTACTAGCCAATAATATATAATATAAACTTTAGTTTAAAACGATTCTTCTTATTTTTAAATATTGTGTTGTTAGCAATTAAAAATTTTTACAAAAAAAAGTTTAGTTATCCAAAAGGTAAAACACAAATAAAATAATAAGTTCCCTTTTCCCATGTCACCCCTAGTACTAAAATCCGGCCCTGTCTTTAGCCATTAACTTAATTAGTGGACAACAACTGTTTGGTGTGGACAAGAGCCAGTTTAGTTTCAACGTTTAAAACGAAATGAGCTCCGAGGAAGAACTAAGCTTGGAAGAGGAGTCCCTAGTAGACACACCCCATTAAATGCGTTACCATTAATACAATTTCCTTGTTTTACAGGACACCATGACCATCCTAAAGGCCAAGGGGCACACTTTTCCCGAGCTTCGCGAGGCGGATGCTATGTTCACGGCGGACACGGCTCCCAATTGGGCAGACGGAAGGGTGTGCCATCGCTGTCGGGTGGAGTTCACCTTCACCAACCGGAAGCACCACTGCCGGAACTGCGGCCAGGTCTTCTGTGGCCAGTGCACCGCCAAGCAGTGTCCGCTGCCCAAGTACGGAATCGAGAAGGAGGTGCGTGTATGCGATGGATGCTTTGCTGCCCTCCAGCGTCCAACAAGCGGCAGCGGTGGCGCTAAGTCCGGAACGCGTCCGGCGGACAGCGAACTACCGGCGGAGTATCTGAACAGCACTTTGGCTCAGCAGGTTCAGGTGAGTCACCAAAAAGCCCATTTGTATGGCCGTCATGATGGGAGATAGCAAAACATTTGTTTTGAGCTACTAAAAGTAAGCAACGATAAATTTTCGATCAGTCATTTTCAGTACGATTTAAAATCTCTAGAGGGTAGGTTGTGTTTGTGCGAAATTAAATATACTTATTCCTTATCTATGAAAAAGAAAGAAAATAAACAAGCTTTACCCCATCCACTCGCATAGGCAAGGGAATTTTAGTATGATTTTAAACTTTTATTTGCTTGGTTGTGTTTGTCAGTTATTTATTATATATATTTGTTATCTAAAGCAGAAATAAGAAAGATATTCACTCTATATAGTTATATTATTTGTTTAAATACCAACATAATCTTGCTTTTATTTAGAGATTCATAATTGCTTTAGTGAACTTATAGAAATATGACTATCTAAAAGAAATCGATCATCTTTAATATGATTTTAAACCTTTAGTTCATTGTGTGTTTTTGTCAACTATTTAATATATTTATTATCTAAAACTTTAATAAAAAATAAATGGAAAACAACCCCTTATACTCTTGAAATTTACAATTAATTAAAATAAATACTTTAATTCAAATTCAAATTCCAGACACCAGCCCGCAAGACCGAGCAGGAACTCAAGGAGGAGGAGGAGCTGCAACTGGCCCTGGCACTCAGTCAATCGGAGGCGGAGCAGCAGAAGCCCAAGCAGCAATCCCAGTCAGCAGCAGCAGCGACTTCCTATCGCCTGCAGCAGCGATCTCCCAGTCCCGAAGCTCCACCCGAGCCCAGCAAGGAGTACGCACAGCAGCAGCAGCCACCGGAGGAGGCCAACAATCCGGAGCTGGCCAAGTACTTGAACCGCAGCTACTGGGAGCAGCGCAAGATTAGCGAGTCCTCCTCGATGGCCAGTCCCTCGGCGCCGAGTCCCATGCCACCGACACCGCAGCCGCAGCAGATTATGCCGCTGCAGCCGAAGAGTGCGGATGAGGTGCAGATCGATGAGTTTGCCGCCAATATGCGCACTCAGGTGGAGATCTTTGTGAACCGCATGAAGTCCAATTCGAGTCGTGGTCGCAGCATCTCCAACGATTCCTCAGTGCAGACCCTGTTCATGACCCTGACTTCGTTGCACTCGCAGCAGTTGTCCTACATCAAGGAGATGGACGACAAGCGCATGTGGTACGAGCAGCTGCAGGATAAGCTCACCCAGATCAAGGATTCGAGGGCTGCGCTGGATCAACTGCGGCAGGAGCATGTGGAGAAGTTGCGCCGCATTGCCGAGGAGCAGGAGCGCCAGAGGCAGATGCAGATGGCCCAGAAACTGGACATAATGCGCAAGAAGAAGCAAGAGTATTTGCAGTACCAACGCCAGTTGGCCCTGCAGCGCATCCAGGAGCAGGAGCGCGAGATGCAGCTGCGCCAGGAGCAGCAGAAGGCGCAGTATTTGATGGGTCAGTCGGCTCCACCATTCCCCTACATGCCACCGTCTGCGTTGCCGCAACATGGTTCCCCTTCGCATCAGCTGAACAATGTTTATAATCCATATGCTGCCGGAGTGCCCGGCTATCCGGCTCCCAACGGACATGGCCAGTTTCAGGCCATTCCGCCGGGCATGTACAATCCGTCGATGCAACAGCCAATGCCACCGAATCTTCAGCAGCAGCCTGGCGGATTGATGCAGCAGCCAGCGCCGCCTGGAAATCCACAGATGATGCCGCCCATGCCCGACAATCAGTTCGCCAACAATCCAGCAATGGCACAGCAGCCCCCACAAATTCCATTTCAACAGCAGGCTCATCCAATTCCTGGTCAGCAGCCACAGCAAATTCCTGGTCAGCAGCCACAACAAATTCCTGGACAGCAGCCACAGCAAATTCCTGGACAGCAGCCACAGCAAATCGCAGTTCAGCAGCAACCTCAACCGCAAATGGCTCACGTGATGCTGCAGCAGCAGCAGATTGTGCAAACCCATCCGCCATTGGCCAACCAGGCGCCTCCAGCTGCGCAGGCACCTCCTGTCACCGAAATCGTGGCCAGCCAAGTCCAAGCGGTGGCTGCTGCACCTGCTCCACCTCAGAACGAACCAGGACCTGCGCCCATTAAAGCTGAAGAGCCAGCCACAGCGGAACTAATCAGTTTCGACTAATCAAATGTTATTCATTTTGTATTACCCCTTTGGAGTTGGGTCGAAAACAGTTCTCGTGTGGATGTCTCATGCCAAAAACGTACGTTTTGTTAAGGATATTGGTGCCACTATTCCAGTTTTAAGTGAGCCATTTTAAATGTTAAATGAATTTCCAAATTATTTAGTTCATTGCGGTTATCAGTTACTATTCCAAACGCTTTCGTTACGAGAAAAAAATATGCTAAATTTTAATTTAAGTGCAAATTTAGGGCGAATGAAGAAAAGACATTTAGAAAATGCTATGCGAGATCTGTTTAAGCCGGAAGTCAGCTCTTTTATCAAGTTTTAACCATCCAATGTTATCCAAAAAATAAAACTTAACTTTGAATTTTGTGCATCACTTGTATTGTTTTCTTAAGTTTTCTTAAGGGATGTTAAATATTTAGATTTCCTATGTTATTTTCAACTTTTCAGCTTAAAAAGACAATGAATTTATAATTAAAGTTTAATGGAACATTGAAAGATACATTGTTGATGTAGCTATATATATATGTTATTCCAAATAAGGAATGTGTTATTTAGAGTAAGGATTGTAAAGCTGTATTTTCAGGCATCTGAGAGAGCAGCCACTCCTGGCAGGACCTTGCCCTCCAACAGTTCTAGGGAAGCTCCTCCACCAGTGGACACGTGTGAGACCTTGTCGGCTCCTCCGAATTGCATGCAAGCCGTGGCCGTATCTCCTCCGCCCACAATTGTGATGGCTCCCCTTTTGGTGGCTCCAATTACTGCCTCCAACATGGACTTGGTGCCCTGGGCAAATAGCTCGTTCTCGAACAAACCTGGCGGACCATTCCACACTATTGTTTTGGATGCACAAATGGCGCCGGCAAACATCGAACTGGACAGCTCGCCATTATCCAGACCCCACATATCCTTTGGTATCCCCTGCTTTGCATTCACTGTTTCTATTTTATCCGGCTTCTTGTCTATCTTGTTGGCCACCACAAAATCCACCGGTAATAGAATATTTACATTCTTCTCCTTTGCCTTGCATATAATATCGTTTATCATCTTGGCTCCCTTCTCGTCGAATAGGGATTTCCCAATCTCCATGTTGTTAAGGACTTTGAGGAAGGTAAAGGCCATGCCACCGGATATGATCATCACGGAAACGTTGTTCAGGAGATTCGTGATCAGAGGAATTTTATCGGCGATCTTGGCCCCACCTAAAATGGCCAAAAAGGGCTTTGCTGGATTGTGGAGAACCTTGGCAAAGTACTCCAGTTCCTTGTCCAAAAGGAAACCAGCTGCCCGTATCTTAAAGCCATCGCCCATCATGGAACTGTGCGGACGATGGGCAGTTCCGAAGGCATCGTTCACATAGATCTCGCCCAGCTGCGCCAACTTCGCCCGGAACTCCTTGACCTTCTCCGGATCGGCCTTGACCTTCTTCTTGTTCTCGTCCTTGCTGCTGCCCGTCTCCTCGGCGTAGAAGCGTAGATTCTCGAGCAGCAGGACACTGCCCTCGGGCGGATCCTTCAGAGCTTCCAGGGTCTGGTCACCCACACAGTCGTCCAGGAAGCAAACCGGCTTGCCCAGCACCTTCTCCAGTTCCTTGGCCACCGGTTCCAGGCTAAACTTCTTATCCTTTTTGCCATCAGGACGTCCCAAGTGGGAGGCTAAGACCTGATATCAAAATAATTACTATATATTTTTAAACTTAAAAAATTTTGCTTTGAAAATGTCTGTCATAACATGTGTTTTTGAAATTAACAAAAATTAAAAAATTAAATTGGAATTATCTTCTTCAAAAGAAAAAATTCAGTCTAAATATTTTAAAGAAAAATTACATAGCTTATAAATATTTTAAAACTGAAATAATTAGTTCATCATTTTATTTGTAAAGGAATTTTGAAAATGTTGAACTTGTTTATGTTACTTTAAGTATAATTTAATTTCTTATAAAGTTTTAAATGCAAAATAAAGATTTTTTTATAAGGTTATATACATTTAAATAATAAACAGTAACTCACCAGAGATTTGCACTTTTTATCCAGAGCATATTTAATACTTGGAAGGGCAGCAACAATACGTTGGTTGTTAGTGATTTTACCATCTTTTATGGGTACGTTAAAATCCACCCTATAAATAAAATTCTTGAATATATAAACCAAAATTGTGAAGGATCTTTACCTCATGAATACTTTTTTTCCTGCCACATCGACATTTTTCAGACTCAATTTCTTTACATGCTTTCCATTGCAATCGTCTTTGCTGCTGAACTGTCGTAGAAATAAAGTTTTTTTGATTTCATTTTCAAGACATTGATTAGGAACGAATATAAATTTAAAAAAATTACTTTGCAAGCGAAACATAATAAAAGAACAATTGTTAAAAATGTTTTAATAGCAAGGAAAGAGCAACTAAGCAACTGCAATCTAATAAAATATTTTAACTGAATGATTCCTTACAAAAAGTTTGAGGTTCTAAGCAAAGCATAGTTTTTACACAAATATAGGTTAAATAAGATTAATTTAAATATAAATATTTGTATTTTAATAACAAAAAATTAGCATAACTTCAAAATATATTTTTAAACAGGGCAAAATAATAGTCATTCGTTCTAGCAACTTTATCTAGTTTCGACACAAATCTAGTTTCGACACAAATATATAGCAAAAAAAATAGCAATTAAACAAATTGGTTGTATTTTAAGTAATAAATGGACATAACTGAAAACAAATATTTAAAATTGGTCACCAAACTATTTATGTCTGGCAACTCTAGCCTTTAAGCTATCTGGCAGCGCTGTTGTTGAACATATGTTTTTGATGAAAACACAAGAAAAGGAGGGAACAACTGAAATTGTTTGTAATTTGCTTATTTTTTAGTAAAAAAGCAGACAAAACCCAACAATGGGTGGCGGAGATTTAGTAAGTAATGCTCCTCAATTGTAAAGCATTAAAAAAACATTGAATTCCCCCGCAGAACTTGAAGAAATCATGGCATCCGCACACGATGAAAAACCAGGAGCGCGTTTGGAAGGCGGAGGAGCAGGCGAAGATGGAGGAGCGCAAGCTGCAGGATCTCCGCAAGGAGATCAACGAGGAGCGGGACAGGGAGGAGCTGCGAAGGTTGGGCGAAAGTTCCGGAGTGCTGGCCAATAATAGTGGCGCCGCCGGGGAGGCAAAGCTGGAATGGATGTATAAAAGTGAGTCATCTAGCTTCAAATCCTGATAAATATCTTTACATAAATCATATTTCAGACAGCACAGAGCTGATCAACCGCGAGGAGTACCTCCTGGGCCGCAAGATCGACAAGTCCTTTGAGACGCTGCAAGCCGAGGAGCACCGGCAGGAGCAGCAGAGCACAGTGGGCCTCAAACAGTCCATCAATCATGTCGAGCACGACTGTGTGCCCTTCTCCATCCGTACATATCGCAATCTGCAGTCCACCGAACAGGTGGACATGCAACGAAAGACACTCGAGGATCCCCTGATGCTCATCAAGCAACGTGAAATGGAATCCCGCCGCAAACTACTCGAGAACCCCGTCAAACTGAAGGAAATCCATCGCATCCTCAAGACCGAACAGGATCTAAAGGCCTCCAAGGAGCAGAAGAAGGCCAAGAAGAGCAAAAAGTCCAAGAAGTCCAAAAAGAAGAAACGAAACAAGCGCTCCAGCGATGAGGAAAGTGCCAGTGGCAGTGAAAGCAACGATAGCGACGATGATTTGGACAGAAAACTGGCCCGTCAGGTCAGCAAACTGAAGGGAGACCACGGCAATGGTGAGCTCAAGTTGGACAAACTACTGGACGCCAAGTATCGCACCATATCCAAGCAATTGGACATGGCCACCAAGAAAGAGAGCAAGAAATCTAAGAGGAAGAGTAGTGACAGCAGTGAACAGAGCAGTGATGAGGAGGAAAAGCCTAGGAGACAAAGATCCAGGGAGCTCGAGTCGAGGAGACGGAATAAGAGAAGCAGGAGTCCAGAGGAAAGAGGACAGCGGGAGAGGCGCAGGAGCAGAAGCCCCCAGGATAGGAAAGATAGTTCCCGGAAAAAGCGACAGAGCAGGAGTCCAGAGCAGAGAAATAGACGCAGAAGTCCAGAGGTTAGAAAAGAAAGACGAAGGAGCCGGAGTCCTGAAGAGAGAAAGGAAAGACGAAGGAGCAGGTGTCCAGAGGTCAGAAAGGAAAGACGAAGGAGCAGAAGTCCAGAGGTTAGAAAAGAAAGACGAAGGAGCAGGAGTCCAGAGGAGAAAAATGATAAACGCAGACGTCCAGAAGAAAGCTCCAAAAAGAAGGAGAGACTCAGAAGTAGAAGCCCCGAGGAGCCATCCAGATCCAAACGCAGCCGAAGCCGGAGTTCCAAAAGAGAAACCCACCGAAAGAGCCCAGAAAAGCCACCGCAACGAAAGGAAAGGGAGCGTAGTCCGGCTCCCAATCGTCCCACCGGCAAATCCAAGCTAAGCGAAGCAGATCGAGAAGCTCGTCTGCGTGAGATGATGGACAATGCCACATGGAGGGAGGCGGATCGCAGCCAGGTGGTGCGCAAACATCGCGAAGCGTACGCTCGCGAGGAAGCCCAGAACCGCGAACGTGACTTCGACAAGGAGTTCATCAACAAGGAGGTGAAGAAGGCCATTGCCAACCACAACTCCATTGGCGATCGCATCAGAGCCAATCTGAACAACATCCAGCGCACTTCCTCCTCCATGGACAGCAACTTTGCACGCAAATAAACTAGAGAATTCCTTTATTTCGTATGCATTATATGGTTCCGCAACAAATAGATTCAACTTTGTGCTTACAAGATAAACGATGCGATTAACATAAATAATCTGTATATTTTTTTTTGGATTTAGGCATTGGACAGAGCGGCCACGCCCGGCAGTGTCTTGCCCTCCAGGAGCTCCAGCGAAGCGCCGCCGCCAGTGGAGACGTGCGAGACGAGGGCCTCGGTGTTCCACTTGGCGCAGCAAGAGGCAGTGTCACCGCCGCCAATGATGGAGACGGTGCCGTTCTTGGTGGCGGCCACCACGCCATCCATGATGGACTTGGTGCCGTTGGCGAAGTTGGGGAACTCAAAAACGCCGGGAGGACTGAAAATATTTTTAGAATTTGTGTAAGGTATATCTTTAAATTTAGTAAAAACTAAACCTACCCGTTCCACACAATCAGCTTGGAGCGGGCGATGGGCGCCGCAAAGAGCTCACGGGTCTTGGGACCCACATCCAGACCCATGTGTCCATCGGGAATACCAGACTCCACAGTAGCCTCGCTTACGGCGGCATTCTCGGCAAACTTATCGCCGCACACAAAGTCCACTGGCAGATGCAGCTGGACATTGTTCTTCTTGGCCTTCTCCACCAGACTCTGGACGATCTTGGAGCCCTCCTCATCGAACAGCGAGCCGCCGATCTTCATGTTGTTGAGGACCTTCAGGAAGGTGAAGGCCATGCCGCCGCCAATGATCATTTCGTTGACCTTGTCTAGCAGGTTCTCGATCAGCTGGATCTTGTCGGCGACCTTAGCGCCACCAAGAATGGCCAGGAAGGGATTTGGTGGCTTGTCCAAAGCCTGCGAGAAGTACTTCAACTCCTTGTTCAGCAGCAGACCAGCAGCACGCTGCTCGAAGCCATCGCCCATCATGGAACTGTGTGCCCGATGGGCAGTGCCAAAGGCATCGTTGACATAGACATCACCCAGTTTGGCCAGGCTGGCGCGGAACTCCTTGACCTTGGCGGGATCGGCCTTCACCTTGCCACCGGCGGCGTCCAAGCCCTTGCCCTCCTCCTCCACGTAGAAGCGGACGTTCTCCAGCAGAATCACAGATCCCGGGGCGGGATCCTTGCAGGCAGCCTCCACTTCGTTGCCCACACAATCGTTCAGGAAGGTCACATCCTGGCCGAGCAGGGTCTTCAGCTCAGCGGCCACCGGAGCCAGCGTATACTTGATATTCTTGTTGCCATCGGGACGACCCAAGTGGGACATCAGCACCACGGACTTGGCCTTCTTGGACAGGGCCAACTTCACACTATCCAGGGCAGCCACAATTCGCTGGTTGCTGGTGATCTTGCCCTCCTTGATGGGCACATTGAAGTCCACTCTGTAGAAAAAAGGGATACCAAAGTTTATGCAACTGCGTTTCCACGGTATGATTTGCAGTTACCGCATCAACACCCGCTTGCCACTCAAGTCCAGGTTCTCGATGCTCAGTTTGTTGAAGGCCATCTTGGGATTTTTCTGGATTTTCTGGATGTTCCTGGTGTGTGCTAGCAAGCTCCGAGCTGCGATTCCACTGAGTAATCCGCGAATCTTCTTCGTCCGCTGACTGCTGTGCGGCAATGTCAGCGCAAGGTCATTGGTGGGCCGCTAGGGTTGCATCTTGTTTTCCAGGGCGGCACTCCGTAGCAGGCAGCTTTCCGGCAGTTTGTGTATATCCTGCGCAGGACATCCATCTGGATTCTACGAATTTGGGGGACGCATTTCAATTCAGGGTGTATTCTTGCTGGAAAGTTGGCCTAAAACTATATTGGCCAAATGCAACCCTGTGTTTGGCGCCCAATCAGTGCTGCTTAACGAATTTGGAAAAGTGTTGTGAAGTATCGATGGCAAAGGTGTTGATAACAAGGGTGTGGAAGATTCAAGGGGTTCCCCATATAAAACTATTTTTAATTTGGGTTGGTTTATTCATAAATTTATTTAATAATTAATTCCTTCTGATTTAATTGTATTATGTTTAACACTGTTTATCCCAGAACTAGATATTTGAATGCTTATTTAGATATTACACTTAATATTTATTCAGTTTGTTAGACATTTGAAAATAATTAAAATATATGTATGTTGAGATAATATATGTTAAATGTATATTACACTTAAGGTGTTTTCGTTCCCTAATAAAAAAAACCTTTCTGAAAATAATTACCCTACGCCCCTGGAGGGCGGGTAAATTTAAACTTTTGAAATGCACTACATTTATAAAATTATTTTTTTGCAAGTATTGTGTGCGTTCTAGTGCACTAGATATATTTTAGCAACTTGAATAACATAAATTTAAACCAACCCCTTACTTTTATAAGTATTCCGTTTGATTCAAAGCTTTTTCTATCTAATTAACAAACCTCAACACATCTAGCAATACTTTTGCCGCCCCTTTGGCGTGAGTATGTATGTAATTATTGAATAAATGATTTTTGCTCAGGCCAACAAAGACAAATCGCACAATCATGAAAGCTGGCCGTTGTTTTATTTTGGCTGTGCAACGCAAACGAATTTCGTCTATGATGCCATGATGGTTCTGCCCCATCCCCAAATGATTCATTCATGGGTGCCGGTGCCCATTCTCTATCTTTTCTCATCTCGGACGGTCCAAGCAACCACCGTTAGTATTTGCCAGTACCACCGAATGGGTAACCCACCGAACCACCACCCACTCACTTCCTACCCACAAGTGCTCAGTGCAGCGAAATGCATGACGCAGATGGCAAACGAAGGTATCTGAGCATGGGGATGAGCTCAAATGCTGTTCACTTAGAATTTTTTTAGCCGAAATTACAGGTTTAAAAACATTAATCAAAAATTTAAAAAAAAAAAGGTATTTTGCCTTATTTTAAATACAAAGATCAACCTAGGATATACAATTTATTTAAGAGGAAGTCAACTCTTAAACGCAGACGAATTCATAATATTTGGAAGTGGAAATGAATAGAGCAAAATGGGAGAAATAAATTGTTGATTTTATATCAGCATTTAAAATAAAGCCTATAGTTAGACTTAGCATGGAAAAGATTTTAGCTCTTTGTGGAACCCCTAAGTTTTTGACACAATAAGATTTGCATTATATCTGCAGCCGATAGATTGGCATCACTGATGCCTGTCTGTTGTGGGTGGGACAGGGTCACTGGTGAAGGGAGCCTATTTGGGGCATTTCATTTCAGATGCAGCATTGCAGTGGCACTGGGCTGTCTTCTCTCATCCTTCAACAGCGTCGCCGGAAGAATGTCCACTCCACCTCATACGACGACGTCACGGGTGTTCTGCGCAATTAAAAGCACCAAAGAGGACCCATACCCATACCCATCATACCCACTCACAGTGACACCACAAATAAAAACACACTCGCTCCCCTGTGTCAGCTGGTATTGAAAATCGAAGACAATGGGGCTGCTTAAATTCATTTTAATAATTGCGTGTAAGCCGCCCGTTGACGCAGGTGAAACAGGTGAGCAGGTGAGGGCAGAATATCAAGTCGAGTCCATGTGGCCCGGCACTCGTCGTGTGGAAGCATTAGCACTAGCACATGCCGGGAAAACAAGACGCGAGAATACCCGTCTAACACAATGATCTCTTCCAACGTTCCGAGATCCCGAGTCGAGCGGCCAAGCGAATCGACCATCTATCTGGCAACAGTCTAACAATCGCTCTAATCGAGTCGTAAACCTGTTCATGTTGTTCTACCAAACGACATTGTGTACCTAAGCGCTAAAAGGGGACGGCCTATGATGGCTATTATTATGCGCTACACATTAGTTTGTATCTGAAAGATACAAGAAGGCACCACTCGGTTTCTAAAATTAATTTAAACTGTTGACCAAAGTGTTAATACAGTAATGAAAATAAGTACTATTGATTAAAATCATACTTTTAATGTTTTCATTAATAAGCTATTATAAAAATACTTTTTTTAAGCCATTATTTTTTTAGCGAAAACAAAAAAAGATACATTAAGATAAACCACCAAAGTTATATTCCTTTTTTAATCTATTCTTATATCAATAGACAATTTAAATGTTGTCAGGAAACATTTATTTATTCTACCATTTTGTTCAGTGCAAAGAAATTCTCAAAAAATGCATAAAGATACAAAATCACAGATACATTATTTCCAACCTATTCTTTGAGTATATTTTCTATTAAAACTTAACTACCTCATTACAGATCATTTAGCACCCCGCATGTAAGTTGAGAGAGAAGTGAAAACTTAATCGCCATGAATTCAAGTTGATGTGTGTGTTTTAGATACACATGTTTAAGCGTCTGGCTATCGATTGTTTGCATTGAGATTTGTTCACACCTTTATGCTACAGCAACTAAGTGACGCAACGTGTAAATGCACTGGGAGAAATTCATAGGGTAGGTCAGGGATAACATAATGTAATATAGACTGTACGAAAAAAAAATCCGAAGTAAACAGGAAACTTGGGTTAGGACAGGGTCTGAAAAACTCAGGAAAATACTGCAGGCAGATGTTTGAGTTCCTGGAAAGGTCCTTTTTGGACCAAGGTCAAACAGATTTTCCAGTTTGGCCTGCCTTATAGAACCTTTCTTATCGCGACTTCTGCATTTCAAACTATCGCTTAACCTTGAAATAACTTCCGATATCTGGGGCTGTCCTCTGGAATCTAGATACTATTGTTCACTGGCCCGGAGGCACTGTCTTTCAGCCAGAGAGACCCCACATGCCGATGAGAACGAACGATTCATATGGCAACAATGCGCGGAAAGGCCCACAATTCTTTGGGGGAACGAACGCCGAGCCACTCGAACGAATACTAAGAGCTCGGCGGGCGGAAAGAAAGAAGAAAGCCAGTGATTTCTGGCCAAAAACCACACATCACATCACATCGCATCGCATCGCATCGCAATAACGAAGACGCAAATCGGCTTATCAGGCAGCGTTTTGGCATAAAGTCATCGCTGCTGCTCAAATATGTGATAACTGAATGAACGAACGAAGGCCCACGATTACAGGTGTTTACGTTTACTAGACCGCGGATGCCTCGGAACAGGTTCGCCGGTTTTAATTAGCGACCCGCCTGTCGTTCTGTCGTCGACCGTGTTATTCAGATTACAGACTATATAGCCTAGGTATTCGTATTCGTATTCGTATTTGCCTTTGCACGAAAATAGCTGAGCACATGAGTGTGGCTGTGGGGCTAAAGCTCGACTGGGGGATACCCCGGTTATCTGAATTTTTGTGTGGTTTCGATACATACATTCTTACAAGAGCTATCAGAGTATATATGTACATACATACATAGCGAAGTAAAAGAGAAACACGAATTCCTCTTGTATTACTTTACCGCTTGTTATTTTTCCATTTTAATCTAAAAGAGCACATTTTGTGTGAACTTGATAGATCAACCTCCGAATGATCGGTTGACTGATAGCGTTCGAGTAAACAAATTTATTAAATAAAAGCAATATACCCTCGAACACGTTGGCTACCAGGTGATATGTTATAGCCTAGTCGGCGATTTTCGCATATATTAGTCGATTTCTGAACCAACTGGGTTCGTGTAACGAACAGAACCATCAAATGGCCGAACCACAAGTGCGGGATCAACAGAAAGATTGGCACATAAAAAAAGAATTGAGAGTGGACCCTGTTCGAGTGAAGGCGATAAGGACTGACATTTGATATATATTTTTCGCGAAACCTTATAATTGACATTTTCTTGTAGAGTGAGTAATAAAACTATTTTAAATAAGTAGTACAAATCAATAAAAATAAGTCAATTTTATTTGTCTCAATTTATAGATAAGGAGGATTTAGAAGCGTATTAAAAACTGAAATTCCTAGGTAAAAGTTATGCTCTAATGTTTTCTTTTAATTAAGACGCTATATGAACCCTTTGTTTTTAATACACTAATTCATAGCAATGTACAGTACCCCGAATAGCTTTTCCCCTAATTACGTGCAATTAAATCGCTAGAATCTCAAAAATAGCTCCCCACTTTTTGCTAGGCCGCGAAAATCACCTGCTTCCCCACACACGTTACCAATCAATTGACCCCAATCCGCGACGACATTGCGTCCCACGCTGGTCCACTCTATAAATACGAATACAAAATATACAGGCACACACATCTGCAGCAACAATGCTGCAACACGCTTCTTCCCATCGGCAACATATCCACATCCACATCCACTGTTCCGCCGACAAACGGTCAAAACGCCACAGAGTGACTGCACCACCACCGCACCGCCACCACCCCCCTGGAACCCCCACCCCAGCAAACCCCACGAACGCACCACCGGTGCGCGCAATTTTCAAATTTACCGCCAAACGCGCCCACAACTGTACTCACGGAACCCAAGCAGATTTTGTATGGAATTAATCAGGGAACCCACTCAACTCGTCAATTGCAGATCTAGTTTTGATCGCAGCGCCTCGGGAAAAAGGCCAAAATTAAGGGAATACGACTGGCTATAGCCTCGATCGGTCTCCGGCCCGATCAGAATAGCGGTCTTTGAGATATAGGCGAAAAAGTGTGCAGGCGATTTGGCGCAAGAAGAAGCAAGCGGCAATTTGTGGCCAGCATTTGGATGGCAAGCTCAGTCTTGTACGAACCGTCGACGGGTATACATATCGGTGGTTAGGAACCTAGGAGCTCTTAAGCGAACAGTATCTATCGGATGGCGGCCTACCGGAACATATCCTTCCGACTTTCGTAGCGCCGCCTGATATATAGATACTCTATACCTTACAGATACCATAGAATAGATCACCGCAAAATATATAAAATATTTCGAAAATCCATCGCTCGCTCTGGGGTGCTGTTGTTGTTGTCTTCTCTCTGCGCTGCCGCCATCGACTGCGGCTGTACAAAAATGCCGCATCGGATTTTCAGTGTATTGTACAGGGGCTATGCTTTGGCGTGGGAGCGAACGCGATAACGGTGTCCCAGAGAGAGGGAGAGCGAGAGCGGGAGAGCGAGAGAGAGAGACTGGCCGCCTCTGGCGCTCTCCCAGAGAGCTAGTGCTTAAATAGACGGGCCGCAGCCGAAGCGCAGCCACTGTGTTTGCGCTCTTCGTGCGGTGCGTTTCGTGTCTCTCTATCGCTCGCCCTCCGTGTATTTTGCGCTGGTTCTTGTCAACAACTTACTGTGTGTTTCTTCACAACAGCAAATAGTTCCGGAAAAACTAAACTGAAAACCTATTAAACACAAATCATGTCGGCTGCTACGGAACAACAGAACAACGGCGATGTGGCCGTAGAGAAGGTGGCGGCGGAGGATGTTTCCGCTGTCAAGGACGATCTCAAGGCAAAGGCGGCCGCTGAGGATAAGGCCGCTGCTGCCGATGCCGCCGGCGATGCGGCCGATAACGGTACGTCAAAGGACGGCGAGGATGCCGCCGATGCCGCCGCCGCCGCTGCCCCCGCAAAGGAATCCGTGAAAGGCACCAAGAGGCCAGCAGAAGTAAGTACCATTCACCTATTTGTTTACTAATATGATTCACTTTTGAAGTGCGAGTTCCGCATTTTTGTTCGGGGAAAAATTCTAGAAATAGATATACACACGTTTTTCGGAACAGCACGCACTCTCTCAGTGGCTTATATACCAACGGAAAAAAGAGCGAGAGATAGGCCATATGTACATACATATGTATATACACAATCGTTAGTGTGTTGTTTACGATTAACCAAGATGATTGTGGGTCCGGCAATCAAAGATTATTGTTGTTAAGTTCAAATCGGGGTTAGAGGGCCATACGTATAGACGAGTACAGTTACCCATGGGATTTTTCTGCTGGGGTGGGGTGGGTAATGTATTTTTAATAAACCATAGGTCATTAGCATTGACGTGTCCGCGCTGAAAAGCATTACACAAAGCAATAGATATAGCGGCTATAACTCATATTCTCTTGGCCCTATTTATCAGTCACTAACAAACTGGCAATTGCAAATTGCAAATGCAAAGCCAAAGCGATGCCAATGCACTCTCTCAATGAAAACACACATTGCCGGCCGGTAAATTACTCATGTCGTGTTTTCCCACTTTTTATTTTTGGTTAGTGGCGTATCGTTGGGAGCACGCGGTTTGGGAACAAGTTTTTTTTTTTTTTTTGGGGGGACTGGGGTCGTGTCCGACTGTCGCATTCCATAATCGAGAAGCACATTTCTTGATAAAAATAAAATAGTTCGGCCAGTAAGGCAGATAAATTGGCAAATCAAGCGCTTTTCTCAAACTCAAACTCGAAATAAAAATGTACAGTTTAACGAGAGAGAGCGCTCTCTTGGGAGAGACTACCCCTCTCTCTAATCTCTCTCGCTCTCGGAACACAACTCTCTCCCTCGTAATTTGTATACACATTTGTCTGTTTGCGTTTGTGCTTACATTTATCTTTCACTTTTTTCCTATGCGTATTTATTTTGGTACATAAAACAAGACAGTTTTACAGGGTGTCGCAAGGGTCTAGCTAGTTTTTTTTTGGTGACTATAATATTATAAGTTATTGGAATAAATGGGAGTCGGGGCTTCTATAAAGATACTTTTAACAAAGTATGTGGTAGTACAGTAGCACTCTCTAAAGAATTCAGATAAGAATTGGTTTGCCTTTTTTTCAATTCAAACTGTAAGGAATTTTTTTGTCTACTTTATTCCCTATATTCTTTCAAATTAAGTTTTCCATTCAGCTTCATGAAGAATATATTTAAATATTCTTATTTTCTTTTCAATCTACTTTTTTATGCATCTATTTAAATATACTGCCCCTTAATAAGTAGCAAAAAAGGAATGAATACAACTTTTATTAAAATGTCATTATACCGGTCTAATTAAGGAAAGAAACAAATAGTAGGAACTACTATTTAGTACGCTTAATTCCCAAGAATGTGAACTTTTCCCTAATTAGATACTGTTTCTTTTCCAATTCTGAAACATTCCAAACAGGGTCTGGGTTAGATCCCCCCTTGCACATTTCTCGAGTTCTGGGTCTCGTGACTTATGCTGTAAGCGAAATAAAAGAAAAGGGGGCGGTGGGCTGGCCATTAATTTTGCACATTTTTCCACAGCCCGCTTGTTTTCCGCTTTGTAACAGTCTGCTGGTAAATAGGGCCCATGTATTGTGGCTACTCTTTGACTTGGGAACGTGACCGCCTATATACTACTCAATATATACCGTAAATATCTTGTTGTTGGCTGGTTGGCCAGCGGCAGAAGTTGAACCCACGCATATTGTTGTTTTGCGCCTTTTTCCAGCTGTCGTTTCGGTGTGTCTGTGAGAGTGGGAGAGAGATTCATTCATGCAATTCAGGTACAGTTTACAGTTTCTTCTGATGGGACGCTCTCACAGATACTCTCTTTCCGGCATTCTCGCTCTCCTACTCTCTGTCATCCTCTTACTCTCTCTGTCTTACATGGCACGCTTGGTTTCGTATCTCACGGATGCGGACACTTTATATACCGTTTTTCCCCTTATATAGTAAATATGTCGCCTAATACATACAGAACACAGATGTAACAAGGCTGCACTTGTAATCCGCTCTCTCTCTCTCTTTTTGCCGCAGCGAATTACATTGGCGCGCGCATTTTTCAAATGTTTTTTTACGGCGAAAATAACGATTTTCGTCGGTGCTTGTTTTTGTGGGCTGAAAATATACATTTTATGACTATGTACACACGCACAACGAGAGTTGCGAGGGGTATGGATGCCCTTGATCAAGGAGATGTGTGGGTTTGAGTTGGGCGCGTAGGACCATTTCCCGAAACTTTCCTCAATTTCTCTTAATTCCTTGAGTCTCCCACAAACGAAAAAAAGCAGCTCGATATCGAATCAAAATGCGCAAGTCAAATGGATATTTACATGTTTGAAATGAGATTAGGGGCATAATAAATAAAAGCGTGACTGAAGCCAGGGCTTAAATTAAATTGATTGAATATTTTATACATGTGTTGCCCGAAAACTAATAATTATTTTATAATTTGTAGGCCAAATCCGCAGAATCAAAGAAGGCCAAGAAAGCCGCCGCCGCCGATGGCGATTCTGATGAGGAAGATGTTCTGGAGGAAATCGTCGAGGGCGACAGTGAAATTGAAAGCGACGAGTACGACATACCCTACGATGGTGAGGAGGACGACATTGAATGTGATGGTGAGTTTACAAAAAAACCCTTACCTTTTTCCCTATAAAACTAATCTCCGAATTTCCCCTTGCCTTCTATAGACGATGATGATGATAATGATGACGGTTCCGGCTCGGACGATCAGGCGTAATAATAATGTAGTCAAAAATACAAACAAAAACAAACAAAAATTTAAATTAATAATAAATAAAAGTTACAAGCAAAAAACAAAACAAAAAAAAATAATAATAAACCAACAACCAGAAAATAAACCACAACAAGGAGAAGATGAAGGAGAAAAAACCACAAAAAAATCGCAAAAGTATATAATTTTTATGTTTAAGAAATAATTTTTTATTTCTTACCTTATTTTAATTGTATTTTATGTGTACTTTTTTTATAAAAAACTACAAAACAAACAAAAATTGTAATTAAAGGCATTTTCGTATAAAAGCATTCTATACGGAAACCAACAAAAAGTAAACATCCCCACTATATACAAGAAAAAAAAAAAACAAAACCAAAATCTTTCTTTCCTTTATGTCATAAGTCCTAATTTAAACGCCCAGTTTATGCGTAAAACAAAATATACAAAGATTAAAAATGTAGCGTAAACGAAGCCCGTGAATTAAACACAGACACACACACACACACACATACAATATATTAAAATTCATTATTAAATTAGACGTTACATTTATGAATGATCGAAAGAAACAAAAAAATACAAAAGTGAAAAATGGAAAAATGAAAAAGAAACAGCAAATGCAATTAAATACAAAACAAATAAAAACATAAAAATTGTATTTAAATAAATCGCAAGAATCATTGAAGTCGAATGAATATTCTACACGCATTCGACGACAACACTCAAGTTTTAGCTATGGTTTCAAAATTTTTGCGCCCACTGTGGCCACAGTCACGCTCCCACAATTTCCTGGTCTTCGCTTTTTGGGGCAAAAAAAAATAAGACATCGGGAAGTTTGAGTTCTATCTTTCTGTTTCGTTTCAGCATTTAACTATAACTATACACTATGCATAGTCTTAAGTACTTATGTCAGTATTAAAGCGAAGGGTTTAATTATTCTGTTGATAAATTGTGCGAGCGAATCGATTGTCGATGATAAGCTTAATTTATTTGTAAATTGTAAAAACCGACCCGAGAATCGAATAATGAGCAAGACATAATAAAACTTTTAATGTTACATGTATCTATTAGTAAGGGTATCCAAACTATTTATACACAATCGCAAAACGAGTTCTCGAAATATAACGACTGATATTTGACAAAGAAATGTGCCCAGTTGGTCAATCAAGGTACTCGCTACTGAATGCCGCCGAAACCACCCAAACCCGACCACCACTATCCTCCAATCTAACTGATATAACCCATAAAGACATACATACTCTACATATATACACAGACCACCCACTGACCCAGATCGAAAAGCTGAAGGCTTTAAGGCTTTACCGACAACTGAATAATTAAAATCAATATAGCTGATATATATGCCGATTTGATACAGACATAGCAATAACGATGTTAAAAAATCATGCATTTTTGTAAATACCAATTAATAATGTATCTGCCAAGTGCAAAAAATAACCTCCATTTGATAGTGCAAGGCAGAAACAAACAGAACCACGAATCGAAAAAGAGAATATGAAGCATTTTTGAACGATGAAATAAAGTATTGTAATTACGTGAAAGCGAAAACCATACGTACATACCGATTGGCATCTAGTAGATGCCAATAAAAAGTTTGTTTCAATTGCTTTGACGTTGTTTTTATCACTGGAGAAGCCGTTTTGGGTGGGGCAGCTACCCCTTAGGATGGATTGGGGTAGAGTGGTTTAGTCAGGGGTAGGAGTTTTTACCCACCGACATGTAGGTACATAATTCATTGATTGGCCTCTGCCTTTATTCCGTTCCGGCACACATGATGTACAGGATCCATCCCTCCCAGATTTCATGTTTGCGCTTTCGGGGGTTGACAATACTGGTTTCTGCAAACCTCCCTATAGAATAACATATTGAATGCTGTAAGGGATGGTTATGGGATTTAAGTGGAAACTAAATTATGATTAAAATAGCTTTGTTTGGAGCGAAAGTAATTACACAATTATTTTCTTTGAAGCAATATAAGCGTATCAATAAACAGGTGATATTTCGTTGGGAATATTTAATATCCCTGATTGGGTATAAGTTTCAAATTTAAGCGCACATATTTTCATCCCGCCAAACTATGTGCATTTTCCCCAATCTGAGAATGAGAACCACCACTGTAAAAGCTCAATGTATAGCTTTTTTGACACAATGAGTCGTAGTTCTTATACCCTCACGTCTATAACAATACAATTTTAAAATAAAACCTACTGATAAATTATGAGGTATTAGTTTAAGCTAATAATTACTGAACCTTTTTTAAATCGTATAAAAAGATCAGTTCTGAAACAGCCCGAAATATGAAATGCCTTTTTTTTTTGACAGACAGAAAGTTATGACCATCACAAAAATACCCTTTTTAAGGATCTAAAATAATTACTTCCAAAAACAAATTTCTGGTGTGACGATATAGGTATTAGTTAATCTTTAATAAAAATTGTACTGAATAATAGTTATTTTAAGTATCAAATGTAAACGTTAACTTTTATATGGTTTACCTTTTAATTAAAATACAACTAGCTTTTGATATTCCAGTCGAACAAACGAGTTTATTGCACGAGTCATGAGGTGGAGGAGGAAGAGGAGGACCTGGTGACCTTCAGTATGTACAGATGCTCGCCAGGAATGCGTCGCTCCATGAACTTAACAGCCCGGAACTTGAGGCCCTCTAAGTGTGTGATAATGTCCTCCGGTTTGTTCTCCCGCAGAAGGAGTAAGTAGAGAACGCCCCGAGGCGAAAGAATGTCATCCAGTTGCTTCAGTAGAATGTCCGTTACGCGTCGCCCATCCTGTCCACCGGCCCAGGAGAAGACCAGATTGCGCTCCGTTGAGGACTCGCTGTGGGAATCGAACTTCTGGGTATGCAGCTCCTCATCGCTGGTCACCACATAGGGTGGATTGAAGAGCAGCACGTCCACGGATTGCCGACGCAGTGCATCCGTCAGGCTGCAGCGAATGCTGTCCAAACGGGCTCCATTTCGGGCAGCAGTTCTTCGCGTGGCATCGCAGGCTTTGGGATTGATATCCGTGGCAAGACATAGCGAGCAGCTGGCCAGTTTCTTGGCCAGAGCCGTGATGATCACACCCGAACCGGAGCCCATTTCCAAGCAAAGATGCGGCTGCAGTTGCTCCAGGTACTCCAGATCCTTTTCCAGGGCATCGAGCAGCAGGAACGAGTCCTCCGCCGGCTCGTAGACCTGCTCGTAGTCCTCCAGGGTCAAGTGGTCGGTGTAAGGCGTCTCCATAGCGGACGGGGATCTAGGATATGTTGGTGCTGAGTGCAGAGTCGAGGAGCGCCTGTCGCCGCCGCTGCTCCTTCTCGATGAGCTTGTGGAGCCCGGTGAGCCGCTCCTGGCTGGTGCCCAAAACGTTGCTGATCACCGTCACCTTGTGCTTCACGTTCAGCAGCTCCTTCACCTTGTCCGCGAACTCGGGTATCTGACTCTGGGCTTTTTCGATGTCCCTCAGCTGGGCGGCCAAAGCGTCCAGTTGGCCACGCAGCTCTGCCTGCAGTTGGATGGTGGAGGCCACACGCTCGTCCAGCCGCTCGATGGTCGGCTTGAAGAGATTGGTGATGCCCTCGGCGAGGATGTCGCGCGTGGGATTCGTGCAGAAGTTCTCGGTGTTCTCCTCCAAGGAAGTTACAGTGCTATCCGAGTCCATTGCATTGCTGAAATCCAATCCGTACCAAATAGTGATGGGTTGAGTAGCTCCAAAAGTTATCGATTAATCGAATGGTTATAGATATACGATATATATTTATATTATAAGCGATAGTGCAGGGAAAGTTTTAAAAATAACAAACGAAATGTTTATTAGTTTTTTGTTTGCATTATTGGTTTTCTATCAAATAGGATTGGGGTTTAATTTGGGCATAAAATATGTAGCACAAGGTAGGAGTATTTGTGAAAAATTAATATTCGAAATAACTTATGCGACTGAATCTCTGTACTTTCTGCAGTTGGGAGAAGGACCCAAAATTTATCTCTCGGAATTTCTAAAACAGCTCTTTAGCATATTTTGGCTTAACTTAGTTTAAAAATAGTGAGGAAAAGTCAAGAAGCTCAACTTTTGGATTATTCACCAAGCAATGTACTGTCTGAGCTTTTTTTGTATATATTGTTTAAATACCCAAAATAGTAATAATTTAATATTAATAATATTGTATCAGCCGATACAAATATAATGTAATTTTTCGATAGAAATTGACATGTTATTATTTTTATTTGGTAATTGCTAAATACAAATAATAATCTATAAGATTGACGCTTGAGAGTTAAGGCACTCGACAACCCTGGTCAAAGTCCTGCAGTCGCAGACTATCGAAAACGCACATCCCTAAGCTATCGCGCGCTACTTCCTTGCGTTATCGATAGACGGGATGTGCGCCCTCAGCCATCGCTAATAAAGTATAATAATAATTAAGAAAATTTATGCGCTGATTATAGCTGCCGATGAAATGGATACGTACTCGGTGGACGTGGTGTACCAAGCAATCAGTGCCCTGTTTCAGGGCAACAATGCCAAAGAGCAGGAGAAGGCCAACAAATGGCTGCAGGAGTTCCAGAAGTCGGTGAGTTCAGAAGACGTCGTGTGTGCGGTGCACTGAACTATCTAATTTTTGGTTAATCCCATAAAGATCTATTCGTGGACGATTGCGGACGAGCTGCTGCACCAGAAGCGAGATCTGCACGCCAATTACTTTGCCGCCCAGACGATGCGGAATAAAATTCAGAACTCCTTCAGCGAACTGCCCCCGCACACGCACGAATCCCTGCGGGATTCCCTTATCACGCACATCGGGCAGATCGACGAGCAGACGGACAATGTGATTGTGACGCAGCTCAGTTTGGCGGTGGCCGATCTGGCCCTTCTCATGGCCAGCTGGCAGGAGCCGATCAACGATCTGCTTGTGACTTTGGCACCCCATCCGGCGGCCATTTGGCCGTTGCTGGAGGTGCTCAAAGTGCTGCCGGAGGAAATAGACTCCCGGTATCTGCGACTCGGAGCCAATCGACGAGAGGAGGTGCACAAGCAGCTGGACGCCAGCGCCGAGTGCGTCCTTAAGTTCCTGTGCGCATGCATGCAGCGGGAGGATCTCGACCAGCAGCGCGTATGGAATGCGGTATTGCGCACCTATAGTGCCTGGCTGGTGATCCACGCCTTTCCCCTCTCGCACGTGTACAACAATGCCCTCAGCCAGCTGGCCTTCCGGTTGCTCTCGCTGCCGGAGACCACGGGCAAGCTGCACGACAATGCCACCGAATGCGTATGTGCCTTGCTCTCCTGCATGAACACGTCACGTCCGGATGGCGTCACAAACGAATCGGAGTTCTCGGTGGAGGCACAGATCTTTGGGGCCGTCTGCATGCTGGAGACGCCGTATCACTTGAGTGTGGCACACGAGGATACCGACAAAACGATTAACTACTGTAGGATTTTCACCTCGCTGTGTGATGCCTTCTTCTACAATCTGCTGGAGGATCCCCAGAAGCCGCACTACTGCCTGAAGGGATTGGATCTGGTGCTGCTGTGCGTCGGCCACTTCGACTACGAGGTGGCCGAGATCACCTTCCACCTGTGGTACAAGCTCAGCGAGGATCTCTTCCAGCGCAACGACAACAAGCTGACAACGCTCTTTAAGCCGCACATCGAACGGCTGATAAGCGCCCTGTTCCGCCACTCGCAGATGGAAAGCGACCACGACGGGCTCATCGAGGAGAACAACAATTTCTATGTGAGTGTGATTAGGACCACGAACTGGTTAGGTATTTTTCTGTTATATAATTTATTTTTTATTCAAAATCAAATTAATAAGCAATTCCATTTCACCAGATTGTAAAATTGCTTAATGCTAAAAGTAGCTAAGTCTGAATGACATTTCTCATAAAAACCGGTTTCTATTAACAGCTAGAGTAAAAAAACTTAAAGAGTTCAATAACTTTATAATAACTTTAAGCCTAATAATAACAGAAATCATTATTCGGCATATGTTGAAGGGGAGAAAGATAGTTGTATTAATCGTTTTGTTATTTCCTTTTAGGACTTTCGACGCAAGGTTTCAGATCTTATCAAAGATGTGGCCTTTATTGTGGGATCAGGGGCCTGCTTTAAGCAAATGTTCCACATCCTGCAGGTACCGGAAACCACATGGGAGTCCACAGAAGCGGCGCTATTTATTATGCAGAATGTGGCCAAAAATATACTACCGTATGTATGGACTTTTTTCATGAAATATAAGATTAACAATTAACTTAACTACCCGCAGAGAGGAGAACGAGGTGATACCCAAGGTGGTGGAGGCGATCCTCAATATGTCGGAGCAAACTCACATAGCTGTTCGATATACGGCGATCCTGCTGATCGGCGAGCTGTGCGAATGGATCGAGAACCATGCGGAATCCTTGGAGGCGGTGCTCAACTTTCTGCTGTTCGCTCTGCAGCAGAAGAATGGCTTGGCGCCGGCTGCGGCCATGGCACTGACCTCCATTTGCTCCGCCTGCCGCCAGAAGATGGTGTGCCACATCAGCGGTCTGGTGGAGATTGCCCGCAGTCTGGACAGTTTTCAGATTAACAATGACGTGGCCATTGGCCTGCTCAAGGGCATATCACTTATACTCACGCGTCTGCCGCGGGAGCAACTGCAGCCAGCTCTGCGGGAAATTGTCGGCTTCCAGCTG
Source organism: Drosophila elegans (assembly GCF_018152505.1). Classification (NCBI taxonomy): domain Eukaryota; kingdom Metazoa; phylum Arthropoda; class Insecta; order Diptera; family Drosophilidae; genus Drosophila; species Drosophila elegans. The sequence continues at coordinate 17,274,359 of NW_024546167.1, read as the reverse complement.
CAACCGCTGGCTCTGCTGACAGAGAGTAGTAATAGTGAAGCTAGTGTCCAGAAGGGAGAGCGCAGCGATCCCGTTTACTGGATAGACAGAGCCTGCGCCATCATCCGGCACACAAATCCCGACGTGCCCGACACCGTCGAGCATCCCACGGTGGCCATTCTGAACGACGCCTGGCAACTCATCTCGCGGGTCATGGACAAGTACCAGAGCGACCTGCGCATCATGGAGCGCACCTGCCGACTGATCCGCTACGGCATCCGGATGGTGAGAAAGCAAGCGGTGCAGCTGGTGGAGCCGCTGATCAAGCAAATGGTAGTGCTATATGCCGTGCAGCACCACAGTTGCTTCCTCTATGTGGGCTCCATACTGGTGGATGAGTTCGCCAGGACGAGCGAGTGCATCGGTGTCTTGCTGGAGATGCTGCAGGCATTTATCGAACCCACCTTCGGCCTGCTGCAGATGGAGAATGGCCTTAAGAACAACCCAGATACCGTGGACGATTTCTTTCGCTTGGCCTCGCGCTATTTGGACTGCTGTCCGCATCAGCTGCTCCAGAGCAGCCTCATCACGCCGATCTTCCAGTGCGCGTTGATAGCCTGTGCGCTGGACCATCGCGAGGCCAACTCGTCGGTGATGAAGTTCTTCATCAATCTGCTGGTTTGGGGCAGGACGAATAGCCACAGTAGGAATGCAGAATGTCGTCCCTTGGTGGTGGAACTGGCCAATCAGCATGGCGGAGCTTTGGTCATGAACTTGATTCAGGCCTCCGTCTTCCAGTTGCACTCCTATATGCTGGCCGATGTGGCCGAGGTGCTGCACGAACTGAAGCAGGTGGTGGGCAACGATCGGATGCAGCCGTTTCTGGCCCAGGCTCTGGAGGCGCTGCCCAAGAAGAACAGCGGTGGCTATGTGACCGCCACGCAGCAGCAGTTGGATGAGTTCAGCAGCACAGTGCTGAGGTAAGGCTTCTCTTTGTTATTCTCTTACATAAACTCTAACATTATACATACATATATCGTTTTGCAGATCTGACACAACGAAAGCCATTTCGCAAGCCTTGAAAACCTTTACGCGACTCTTCCGTTAATCAAATGGAAGCTGGAACCGGGATTAATTGATTCATTTGTACATTTTGAGTGATGTATGTAATGTGGCAAGGGCGCTAAACAATTTGTTAAAAACGCACGTACCCCAATATATATTTATAATATAGTTGAATCGATTGTGTGACGTCATAAGTTATATTTAATTCATATTGTACATTTTGAGTGCGGTCAAAAGATCCTCACAGCAGTTAGCAATAAGTTAAATACTAAATATAGCGCACTCCTAGATCTAAGTTTAAACCCCAAAATGACTTAGAAACTCCAGCATAAGCAAATAACAAACCATTAAATATATTTACCATTTAGCGTTAAATGACCAAACCTGACCGTAAAAATTTGACGATTCTGCAAAAAAACATTTGAATATAATATTTATTCATTGACAAAAAAGCAATCACAAGGCATTGTTGGGCAGTAAGAACAAATAACTATGGAAAATGTGATCGAGATTTGTCAGATGTTTTTCAAGCTGATATGGAATTCTAGGCTTGGATTTGCAGACTGTTCGTCATGGACTTTCAATAATACATTTGTGATTCACGTTGGCGGGGAAAGATATAGTGCATAGTTTATTCACAACTCCCACTGGGTACAAATTACAGAAACGAGTGCACAATATCAAACAATACGTAACACGAAACATAAACACGCTTAGACTAACCTTTAAGTTACCATTACTGATTTTCCAATTTCGCTTAACACATATTTTTCGCAATACTAATATTAGCTACAAAGGTAGACAAAGAAAATTTAATGTTAATTAAACGGAGATTATAAATTTTACTTTAAACAAATAAAATATTGATTAATATCATTTGAAAATCACAGATTTGAATTGCCAAATAAACAAGAGAAAGTTTTGATTTAAAAAAAAGTAATAACAATGTTGGCTAATTTGTTTTTGTGACATCGATAAGGATTTTTATACTTTGTAAACTTTTTTAACAAACTACTTTGGAAAAAAACGCTGGTGCGACCTTAAAGGTTGATAAATACTCCTTTCACCTTAATACTAATTGCACACAATCTATAATTGCACTTTACGCTTGACGTCTAAAAACTACAGAACATGATGCTCAACTAATGGATGATAACTCTGGTGGAGATTCCGATTCAAATGGTTTCGGTGCGTGGATCGATCTTGTGAATGGCCTGCATGAGGCTCTCGGTGTTCGCAGTGTTGATGCCCTGCTTGGACATATCAGTCAGTCGGTCGGTGATTGGCTTTTGGTCCTGGCCGCGCTGCCACCTAAAAGGATACGGCATTAGGCTTGCCAATTAAGGTAAATAAGGATGGGATGGACTTACCAAAGGTGTGCACAGGTGTGAAGCAGAGGAATGTAGAGCGGCAGCAAATCAATATCGCACAGAGTCTCAAAGCGACTTAGAGCCAACAGAGCCCATCTTTCGGCTGCATGATGAGGAACTGGAGATGAGGTGCAGGCCGCCACCAGGCGACAAAGTATCAGGAGCACCGGCCGCGAACGATTCATATAGATCTTGTTCAGCAAGCGGAAACAGTTCTCCAGAATGGGTATGGCCATCTCGTTGCGACGCTCATCCAGAAACTGGCACGCCCTGGACAGTTCATCGTGCTGTAGGAAGCGCAGAAAGTCCTCCGAATCCCGGAGCTTCGTTTGACTGGCCACATATGTGAGGAACGCCTCGAAGGCTGCACTCCTTTCGCCAATCAGCTCAGACTTAAAGTTACCCATCAGCACCTTGGCCGGAAAGTATTTGTTGGCCATCTCGGTGGGATGTGTTCGCTTCAATCCCTGGAAAAGCTCTCGAAAGTCCGTGTAGCGACGCTCGATTTTCGCCGGTTGAGTGTCCTCCGTGGCCCCATCCTGACTCACTGTCAGTTCATAGACCACAAATCGCTTGATCTTCACATCCTCGCCATCGGGTGGCATAATGTGCGCCAGTAGGATGTCGAAGCGGAGCACTGTGCTCCCATCGGTGGGCGGCTTGAAGTCGGCATTAGACGTGGGTCGCTCCCAGACACCTACAAATTTAAAACATTGAGTTAATTTTGTTGAGCCTTGAATCCTGAATCTTGAGTTTTAAATAGTCGAGCCTTTATGTTATAAAATGCAGAGGACAAATACCTTTACTATGAAAAATCTGATCAAATAAAAAGTATTTTTCTTCCTAAGGTTTTTATTTATCCCACTGTAAAACTGCAAGATATCTGATTAAATACTGGCCTAAGTTACTCAATGACATGGAAAATTCGTTCCTGTGAGGCTCCCCTGTGGAATGCTCACGGGAGATTGCTGATCATACAAACCCTTTAGGAGCGCCTTATCGGATTCCGGCGGGGGAATGTCGAGGGCCGCCGCCTCGATGGCTGGACTGTCCAGCTCATCCGGACCAGGTGCCTCCCCATCGAAGGACGGTTGGTGGGGCAGCAGGCGCTTTGCCATCACGGCGTGAACTGGGGAACAAACATGAAAACACCAAATAACGCAAATCATCAACGAAGACCTGCTAATTGGATGAAAACTTTACTCACTGGGCATATGTATGCGTGGGGGTCTCTTAAAAATCTCTTTGTGCTTTTCGCTGGGCTGCTGCTTTTACGATCTGCAGCTGGGCACTTGCAATTTGCTTCTGGTTTACGGCGGATGCGGATTATGCAGTTGGCATAGTGCGGCCGAGTTGACTCAATTTACAATGACTAATCCCGCCCCAAACAAAAATATTGTAAGTGGGACGGACCCCTTTGTTTAGTGCGGGTGAAACGCGCTGAGGCGACTAGTGGAACACCCTGCGCGTGGGAGAATAGTAATTTTTATTTAAAAAAAACTAATTTATATGTATGCAAATGGTATTAAAATAAGTACCAATATTATTTATTTTATGTTTAATTAACTCCCATTGTAGTTTTAGGCACATACTGATTATATAAAAAACTTGTGAATAAAGTTTAATTCAAAATGTAACGGACTCTACATGGTAGGGTATGAAAACATTGCTCTTTTTCGATATGGCAACTCTGAAAACTTTAATGGACATATGCGATTAGCTGATACCTTTTTAATATATAAAATCTTGTTTCTGATTCATGACTTATTCTTGGACATGTACCCTACTAGCTTTCGTTACTCTTTTAAAATTCTTTATAACTAGGTTTATTTTTAAATTAAGATATATCTAAATTAAGCTCTAGACATTTTAAACCTTACATATAATATCAAAAGACCTGAACGTGTAGGGTATGAAAATAACGAATCAGCGTAGTGTGGCATCCCCAAAGTCACTGCAACGGTCTGGCAGCACGCGGCTTTCTTGTCAGCTCTGCTTCCTCTTCCCACGTAAACCAAAACACCCACAAACCAAGCGGAAAACCAGGAATCTTACAAAGAAAAGATGACGTTGCCCGAGTTCTTTGGCTGCACCTTCATCGCCTTTGGTCCGCCCTTCGCCCTGTTCGTCTTCACCATCGCCAATGACCCGGTGCGGATCATAATCCTGATTGCGGCTGCCTTCTTCTGGCTCCTGTCGCTTCTGATCTCTTCCGTGTGGTACGCCCTGATTCCACTGAAGGATTTCCTGGCCTTTGGCGTGGTCTTCTCGGTGTTATTCCAGGAGGGCTTCCGGTACATTATCTACAGGATCCTGCGCAGCACTGAGCAGGGTTTACATGCCGTGGCGGAGGACACACGGGTGACGGACAACAAACACATCCTGGCCTATGTCTCAGGCCTGGGATTTGGAATTATATCTGGAATGTTTGCACTGGTCAATGTGCTGGCTGATATGGTAAGTGGATGACACATATCAGTATGTTTCGGATAAAGATATTTCCTGCTTTTCAGAGTGGTCCCGGCACAATGGGCTTAAAGAGTGGTTCGGAGCTGTTCTTCATCACTTCGGCTGCCCAGGCTTTGTCCATTATCCTACTGCACACCTTCTGGAGCGTCATCTTCTTTAACGCTTTCGACACAAACAACTACATTCATATAGGCTATGTGGTGGGCAGCCACCTGTTTGTCTCCTTGATTACTCTGCTCAACGCCAGTGAGCTTTATACCACCACTTTGCTGATCAACTATATAGTCACCATCGGCACGGGTGTCCTGGCATTCCGAGTGGCTGGTGGAACATCGCGCAGTTTCAAGAAATTTATAACATGCCAATGAACAAGCGTCTAGTATTAACCACCTAGTTTATAGGCTTTGAATAACATTATATATAAATAAAAAATTAACCTGTAAATGCTCTATGGAAATGATTAACTTTACAACTTCAATTTTTGAGTACACATAAATGCAAAAAATAACTTTCGATTTTCAGTCCCTATATATTTGTTAGTTGCCCATAGCCCTAAATTAAGATTAAGATTATGATTTAAGACAAGCTCTATTTAATGAGAAGATAAGTACTACAACAAACATACAACAGGCGTTAGTAAGCCTCTAATTACTGACTATAGTCCATTTTCCTAACATTGATCCCGTAGTCGGCCAGAGCAGGCTGCAGATCCTCCATAGTTAGGGTGAACTTGCGATCCTTGGCCTTGGAACCGCCGGGCGTGTTGGTGGTTTGCATATGGGTCCGTGCCTTGGAATGCTGCAGTGCATCGTCGATAATGTCGGACATGTACTTCTGGGCAGCCAAACTGATCAACCGGACGATGCGCTTGTCATCCGACTGGAATCCGCCCATATTCAGATAGTGCGAGGTGACCGCATCCGGAATCAGCGGAGTATAATCCTCCAGTTGCGACATGAAATCGCTGAGATGCGAGGCCGGCGTGTTCCGCTCACGATCGCCGCCACCTATGCCTGCTGCTCCGGAGGATTGTCCGTGGTTTCCCTGTCCACTGGCACCACCAGCGCTGTTGTGGTAAATAATGCCAAAATTGGAGCCCACCATTGTAAATAGAAATCAATTCGCAAAATATCCACAAAAATAGTGATGGGAGAACGTGGGTTATCGCACAAGCGATACTTGGATAGTGAGATGTTATCGATTATTTATGGATTACAAACCATAAATGTAAATACATACATACTAACGTTGTGCTTAACGAAAACAATCACAATTTCTAGAAATAAAGAAAAGAATACTGCAAAACAATGGCTTCTGATGGCGAGGATGTCAACATAACACCTGCCGAATCTGTGGCCTCCGCCACGGACACCGAAGACGAGGAGTTGGAGCCACAATTGCATTCCGACCTGGATTCCGATGCGGAGGACCTGGACGTTGAAGAAGTCCCAGCCACCGCTGAAGATGCCGATATGGATGAGCTACTGCGACAGCTGGAGGACTACACGCCCACCATTCCAGATGCCCTGACCATGAACGCCCTGAAAACGGTAGCCATTTAATGGGTGATCTTTAGGGGATTGCCAAATACTGATATTATATACTTTACAGGCTGGTTTCTCCTCCGTGGACCCCCAAATAGTGCGCCTCATCTCTGTTTCTGCCCAGAAATTCATCTCGGACATTGCCAACGATGCACTGCAGCATTGCAAGACGCGAACCACCAACATCCAGCACTCCAGTGGCCACAGTTCCAGCAAGGATAAGAAGAATCCCAAGGATCGCAAGTATACACTGGCCATGGAAGATCTGGTTCCGGCTCTCGCGGATCATGGCATCACCATGCGCAAGCCCCAATACTTCGTTTAAGTTTAGTTATAAACAGAATGTTCTATAGTTAGTATGCAATCTAAAATAGATATATTTCCTTTCAGGGTTTTCAAATAACAGAAAACTTTCTCTAACAACTTTAAATTTTGAAAAGAATTTCCAAATTAGAAATTTGGCGCCACAGCATTGAAGAATTTGTTGGCCAGCTCGATGCCAAAGAAACAGGCAGCATTTGCGGGAAAGGCGCGAATCATGATGGGAGTCACGCCTCGATAGAGAGCTAGGGGACCATCCTTAACAATCAGATCCTTGAAGACACTGCGAATGCCATGTTTGTAGGTTCCCTCGGGCGCCGATTGAAGGCGACTCTTGAGTACATCGGCTGGCATGCCCAGAATCCAGTAGGCCATGCCCGCAGCACCGCCAGCCAGAATCGTTGAGGTAGTACTAATTTGTCCATTCTCTGACTTGGACTTGGCCACATCCTGAAGGGCTTCATAGACCAGGAAGTACAATCCATTGGCGGGCAAATCCCTGAGCATTGTGGCGCAGCTGCCCTTGAAAACGCTGCGAAGTCCTCCCTCTTTGTAGAGTTTTCCGGCGCAGTCAATCATTCCGTTGTACTTGCGCTGGCCACCTTGACCTTGCTGCGTCTGCAAAAGCACCTTGATCCGCTCTCCGGGAGCCATTATCAAGGTGGAGAACAGACCGGAGAATGATCCAGCCACGAAGATTTGGGAATAGGTGAGTTTGGCATCTTCTCCACGCTGCTGAAGACGCTTTCCCAGGGCATAGCCGGCGAAACACATGGCAAAGATGGGCGCAACTCCTGTCAAGGGCGCGGACATGCCCTTGTACAATCCGCGGACTCCTTCGTTCTTGATGGTCTTGGCGGCACAATCGAAGGTTCCCCGGTACATGGGCTGTTCTCCAGGTGCAGGTCTTGGCATCGTCTGCAGGCGCACCTTGATGGTGTCCAATGGATGGCCGGATAGCACATTGCAAATGCCTCCAAATCCTCCGGTGAGGAAGGATTTCACGGGATTGGCCTTACGCTCCGCCACGGTGGAGGATGACGACGTGGATGTGGTGGACACTTTCTCAACGGTGGCCATGACTAGCAATCTTTCCTCGTCGATTTCGGAACTAGCAATGCCCTTTCTCGTGTGAATCTCAATTGGATTGCTTGGAATTTGCACCTAGCCGATAGTTGTGAACTAATCTTAAAACATATTAATGCGATAAGAAGGACGGCGTCGTCATTACGTCATAAAAAAACCGATTTCTATTTTGGTTTTCTCAAATGAATTAGTCTAGATTTTATCACAAAGATATTTTGCCACGAAGGAACTGGAACTTGTTGTTGTGAGTAGTTTTACTGGTTTAACTAAAGATCTCTTTTGAATTTCATCTGTTGCTTGCGAGGGTTCAAAGTCCATGTATGTTTGGTTTTCCCTTAAAAACCTTTAATTTAAATTTGTTTCCCTAATTTAATTGAAGGACAAAGTATACATTTATCTTTAAGTCTTTTATACACCTGTAATATATATTTTTTAAATAAAAATTTAAAATATTTGACAACGCAACTGTGAGCTTTAAAATAACCTAAATTTGGACATGCTAGGGACTTTTTTAAAGCCGAGTTGGCAGCGCTTTTTCGATGTTCTTGTCGGCCGGCCGGAATTTTGTTCGTGTTTTCAGGTAAGCGCACGCGATTCACACTTAATTATCTAAAGTGCAGCGATTATATAGCCTATATCTTATTTCAGTACCCGTCATATAGCAACCTGCAGTGCTAGAATGGCGAGCGAAGTGGAGAAATCGCAAACGGCAGCAGCCAGCGAAGATACAATTTTTGGCAAGATTTTGCGCAAGGAGATTCCCTGCAAGTTTATCCACGAGGATGATAGGGTAAGGGTTAAAGTCTGAGTGGTTAGCTAGACGGATAAACTAATCTTTGTAATCTATATCAGTGCGTGGCCTTTCACGATGTGGCTCCCCAGGCCCCAACCCATTTCCTGGTGATTCCCCGCAAGCCGATTGCCCAACTTTCGCTAGCGGAGGATGGAGATTCGGATCTGCTGGGCCATCTCATGCTGGTGGGACGCAAGGTGGCCAAGGATCTGGGATTGGAGGAGGGCTACCGCGTGGTCATCAACAATGGAAAGCACGGCGCCCAGTCCGTTTACCACTTGCATTTGCACTTCCTCGGCGGCCGCCAGATGCAGTGGCCTCCCGGCTAAGATTGTCATCATAATGTCCAGAAGATCATAATATCCAGGTGATTTAAGATCTAAGATCAATAATCCTCCAGAGGGGTCTAGGAACACCAAGATAGTTATTCAAATAAAATTTATTAAAATCAACACCAAAGCTAATCACTTTTGTCATTTATAGGAAAGTTGATTTTTAAGAAGAGTTTATACCCCGGGAAGGAAACTATAAAAGTTTAAGTTTCTTTATTTGAAACAAACAGACAAAAGTTATACCTTCATAACTGAAATGCAATAGAAACCCCTTCAGTGTCCTTACCATCTGCTAGAAAACCAAAGTCTCCGGCTAAATTTTTTCCATAAATATTATTAAAAATCAACAAGGAACTAGAAAATATAAGATGAGATCTTTTCAAGTGTCGTGGGATTTAGAGATTGGAAAATGCTCCTTGAACTCGACGACGCGATCGAGAAAGTCGCGCAGTTTGCCCTCATTGCGGCTCCTGTCTGCGAAACTCTCGGAATCCTGGCAGTTTAGAAGGATCTCGTCCGCCTCCAGCTGGTGGGCAATGCTCCCACCGCGACGCAAGGGTCGGCGGATCAACTTATCCAACCTGGTGCCCACCACCAAGATTGGGACATGTTGGCGCCCCAAAATGGGTCGTGTTCGCCGGTGGCGGTACTTGCATATCTGACGCAATGGCTCGTACAGCCAATCGTGCAGGCTGTCTTGGGAGCGCAGGTCCTGCAGATTGTAAACGAGGACAATGCCATCGATGTTCTTATAGAAACTATCGCGATGCTCGCGGCGCATGCGCATTTCGCTGTTTAGATCATAGAACTCCACAAAGTACAGGATGCCGCCACTGGCGACGCTGTTGGGCATTCTGCGTGGGTACGGGGAATGCTTTCCGGAGCGTTCCGAGGAGGAGGACGATGTCCAGGTGGGCGTGGGTGGCAAGGACACCGAAATGGAGTACTCATGCAGACGCACCTGGACATTCCACAATCCCTCGCCCACGGTGCGGGACGCGGGCGTGGGCGTTATAGCACTACTGGCCAACAAATTGGTCAGACTGGTTTTGCCCACACCTGGAATTATCAAATTAAAGAGTAATTAGCACTATCCTAATTTAATATCAAAGTAATCCCACCTTTATCACCCAGCATTAGGATGCGAACCGTGGATACATCTTTAATATGTTGCTGTTTTTGTTTCATTGCTGTTCCTGGTTTAGTTTTTTAAGCTCTGAGTGCTTGGCCTTTTAGTTTAGTACTACGTAAAACATATTATTTTATGTTTAACCAACTAATCCCTAGATCCTCGCCTACTTTGTTTCAATTAATTTTTTTACAGGATCCACAAATTATTCCACTATTAGGGCTGACATTTTTTAATGTTTTAGGTTCATTTTTTGTTTTAAAGCGAAAGTAGGCTACGTTTTAACTGTTTTCAATAGAATTCCCTGGTCAAATTGAAGATTTTCTAGAACAAAACACAATTCTAAAGAAATGGAAAGCTATCGTGGCTATCGATAGGTCTGTAGCGTATCGAATATGTTAATTCGTTCCGCCTTTTTAAAAACCACATCCGCTGCCTTTGGTTGCAGATTTAAAACTAACTGGACTTTGTTGTGCTGTGCTGTAGATAAGAACATTTCCCAGCCTTTAAAAATAATAATGTTCAAGTGTCAACAAAAAATTTACGCACACAAGATTATGCTGCTGCATAATGACACAGAGACGGTCAAGAAAAAAGTAATCGAAATTAAAGTAGTACTAAATAAGTCTTAATATTTGGTTACATATTTTATATGTTCAATGCTGAATTAAAGTATAGATAACACATATTAAATGGCTTAATTGTTTTATAATATTCCAAAATTAAAAAAGTTTTTAGTAGTGATAGTCCAGTAAACAGAATAAGGTTTAAGTATTACAAAATAAATGAAAATTCGTTTTAGTAGTTTTTTTATATTTGTATACTAAAGTATAAACAAACAAACCTTTATAAATATTATAAATTTAAAAAATTCAGAGTTGTCAATGAAATTGTTATGGGCAAATACAAATTAAATTTATGTGTTCAGGGCTATAAATCTGAGCTCACATGTTCTTAGTTGTTTTTCGAAATACGAGATAAGGCCAAAGAGCTTATAGGAGATTAAATATTAGGCCGGGATGAAGAAAGAAAATCACGATTATTAGTTTTCAAACATTTGTTTATTGTTTATAAACATTCCTCGTCTCATTTCACATATGTTAGTTCTTGTGTGTTCTGTGTATATCTGTGTCGTTCACATCGCTAGTGTTTTACATAGATCTTCGTTCTATCTGTTGCTGTTGCTTTGGGTCTTTTTTTTTATTGTTGGGGGTACGGCTTCAAAAGTTTGGGGCCGTAGGCTCACCTGCGATTACCGCTAACCGTACACAGGTGTTAGAGTTCACTTGTGTGTGTCTTGTTTTAAATTCTTTTTGCCTCGGAAATAAAATGCTATGCTTGTCTTGCAATACAGTTGCATTATAGTATGTATATATATATATGCAGTTTATTCAATAATATTCTTTCGCTTGCAACTCTGCTTGCAAAGCCTCAATTAAAGATTCGTTTGGTAATAGCATTTAAAACATATATTACTATTATATGTGGTTTTGCTTTAGTGTTATTCTTTGTTTTCTTACCATATAGTAAATATAATTTATTTAAAATTCAAAAACAGCTATAAACAGTTTATCGTAAACAACAAAACTCCGGAAAGAGTCATCAAATGATATCCGCGAGTGTAGGTGCTGGATGAGAGTGTACGAGTATGTGTAGGTACACTAAAAAATAACAGTTGTGAAATTTCTAAATTCGTCATTAAAAATTTTGAAAACTTAAGAAATTTGAAAAAAAATATGAAATCAAATTTCCTACAATTTTAAAAGTGTACCAATTGATTCATTTTAATGGCGAATTTCTGCATTTCACAGCGCTTATTTTTTCGAGCGTTTATAGAGTCTGGATCTGAACCGAAGGATGGAGATTTCCTGCGAGACGTACGTGGGTGGACCTTATGTATGTCCGTGTGTATATCGTTTGGTTATGTTGATAATTATATTACCGTATGGTGTGTTCATACTATGCGGTGCTGTCGATGGTTATGTATAATGTTTGCTGCCCCCCGTCCGATCGCTGGGTATATAAAATGATCTCGTCAGAGGGCTTATCTTCTGCATTATGTATGTATGTTTCGTATCTATGCATATAATGCGCACGCTAGGTGGCCAGATTAACTCATATTAACATCAAACATTTTCCTATATCTTGGGTCTGTTGTACCTATAACGCATATTTCTATATCTTTGTTGTATTTGTCGTTACTCATTGTTCTTTACTTGCTCCTCGATCGTTCCCTCAGGTGCGCTCTATATGTATAATATCCCGAATCCACTGATTATATTCCCATTCACAAATTACAAACTTTTTCCAGGGTTCGTTTCAGTTTAAAATACATAGGTGCATTTTTGTTTTGTTTCCAGTGTGAGTGTTGGAGATGTTGTCAGTGGAATCGGGCTATAACTATGGTGAATGGTAGGATGCTCGATCCTGATCTTTTGATCTTCTTCGATATTGAATCCTAGGTCGGTTTTTATGCTTTTGTCTGGTTGCTAAATGCATAATGCCTGATTTATCGAATATAAATTACATACATACATATCTAGAAAATAAAAGTACATGGACTGCTACATTATTTTGTTGTCGTTTTTTTTGTTTGTTTTTTTTTCTGTGGCCTATTTTAGATTCTTATTTAGTTTTAACTTCTCTTCTTACTTTCATGCTCTCTGAATTCTTCTACTGATTTGTGCTTTCGTGATGGGCTATGCGCTGCATTCTGCTTGCTTTGAGAACGTTTCGAAATCAATATAAATTACATATACAGATATTGTATAACTAACGGTAATCGGTAATCATATACACAATTACGCGTATATTTTATAATACATTTATATGTTCGACTTGCTTTTGGTCAGTTCATGGATGTTCTCAGTGTTTGGGTGTGTGTTATCATGTGTCTGTGTGGGTGTTTTCTGGGTGTATGTGTGTGTATGTACATGTCGTTTTGGGCTAACACTTACACGGCCTTCGTTTTGGCCAGTGTAACGCTGTGTAAATAAATATATACCAACTAAAAGGAAAACACAAATGAAATTTTTGCTTTGTTTTGTTTAATATTTTATATATATAGGTGTATATATAATTTGTTTTATTCACTTTCTCAGTTTTAATTTAAATCAATAATCAACATCATTTTATATAATTTCATATAATTTGTTTAATATGCAAGTATATATAGTTTGTTGTCTTGTTTGTTTCATTTTGTTGCTGTTGTGGTTAGGCTTCGATTTTTTTTGTAAGTAATTTACCATTTGTTTAATACATATGTGTCTTTTGTGTCTTTGTCTTTTGTTGCTGTTTTTGGGTTTGAGATAATTTACAGTAATTATTTGGAAAAGCAAAGTTATTTATTTTTTTATTGAACAATACTCGTAATAAGTAGTATAACTTGTTTTTCCTGGCGTCCACTTCGATTTGTTAAATTTAGATGAATTATATTACATAAATATTTTTGGTATTTTCTCGATTTGTAAGTTTGCATTTTTGTGTTTTTTTTTTTCATTTATGCATTTCTCTTGCTTCGGTGAACATAACTACAACTGTGTAAGTGTGTGTACAGGGGATACACAGATCCCTAACTACGCTTTATCATTATCATTATAATATACCATTTACAGGACAAAAAACATCTAATGTATTAGTTGAATTTCATTTACTTTCAATATGGAAAAAATCAGAAAACCATGGCTCTTTGTTTTTCCTCTGTCTTGATTTCATTATTTTGGAATGCTCTGCCCTTGAGAGTTTAATTTAGCTTAGTTAGCTAATTTGTGTTTTTTTTAGGTAGGTAGAAGTTTTTGTAGCCGCCGCTTTTCCATATTAAAAATCCCAAATTCTTAGTAGGCTTGTGCAGCAAGAGCACAATGTTTTTTTAAGTATATATAAATGTATATTGTTTAGATGTCATATACTTGAATATAATATAAATAGTAATAACTATTATTGTTCTTAATATTTCTTTTTCTGTTTTAACATTTTGCCATAATCATTTAGTTAGTATGTATATTTTCATTAGGTCCTAATATGATTTCTAAATTAAGGAATGTGGTAAAGGCGGAAAATAAAATAACGCTTCATAGATAGTTGTAGAAACCTTAAGATTTAAGACAAAGAAGTGGAAACTAAAGATTAAGTTTAAAATCGAACGTAAATTTGTAAGTGGAAACCTTTCCTGAACTGAGCCATTTTTTCCTAAATTATTGACAAGTTAACCAAATCAATAATATACACCAATCTAATCCATTGTGCAAAATGTTCGATATTTTTTAAAGTTTAAACTGATGATATATTCCGTTGAAATCACGCTTCAAAGTTTAACTTTTTTTTATTTGCTTTTGGTTTTCTGGTTGTTTTGGATTTCTTTCTACTTATTCGTCTGATTTTGTTAGGTCGTCATAACATTAGTCTATGCAGGGGTTATACATAATATTTATATATAATATATATTTTTTATGATTTCGCCTTCTTTCCTCCTGTTAATATGTCTGCCATGTCCATTTCATTTAAACACACATAGATTTTTACTTACACAGTTAAGTACGTAATGCTCAATAATTTTAACATAATAAATAATTTACATAACAGTTTAAGTTGCCTTTACGTTCTCTGCTTGGTTTATATTTTCATTAGTCAGTAATATTATCCACTAGTAATCCTTCAACGATTGAAAAACCAATTTAAAACCGGAAAGATCCCTTTAATCATTGGACTAATTTAAAAACCAAAGTAAACTTAACATTTAAAAATTATACTCTTCTCGGTCATCCGTTAAATAGTTTGAGTATATAGAGATTTTGTATTAAATAGAACATACTCGTAGTTTTATACTTTTGAAAATTTTCAATCAGGGAATTCATGTGTGACTATATGTAAAATCGATCGAACTAATTTCGGATGTAACGGACTCAGTGAAAGTGGACACATCGCTTTCTATATAGGATTTTATAGCTTTCACTTTCACTTTCACGATTTGCTGTTCAACCAATGAGATATAACTTAGACACCTATGGTATTACTTAATCGGCGTTTTGTGTGTTCCAGTATGTTTATGTTGAGATAACTGCATAGATGAACAATTTTTGCATTAACTACGATATTTCGCTGATTGTTGCTTGTCGTTTCGGGTGAGGAGGATTCATTTGTAGCTGATGATGATGCATTCGATTTCTATGTCTGACGGTTCGCTTAAGTGTTCTTTGGTTACTTTTATACGTTTGATAGATGTGCTGTAAGTCTGTAAAACAATTCAGGCAAGTGGAAATGTTAATTATTATTTTTAAAAAATGATACTCATCTAGAAATGTCCTTAACACAAAGGCTTATTTATTTAATGTCCACCCACAAACCAATTAATATTAATCAGTCTAATATTACTGTCTTAAGATCTATGGCTGTGTATATCATTAAGATTAGATTTCCATCCTGAGGCCAAACCCTTTTTTTTGTAATTCCTAACCACATATCAAATTTCATGTTAAATGTACAAATATTTCTTTCATTA
The DNA here is from genome assembly GCF_018152505.1 of Drosophila elegans. Lineage (NCBI taxonomy): Eukaryota > Metazoa > Arthropoda > Insecta > Diptera > Drosophilidae > Drosophila > Drosophila elegans. The sequence continues at coordinate 17,258,774 of NW_024546167.1, read as the reverse complement.
CAATGAGAATGCATATCAAACTTGTTGAACTGTTTATTCACCTGCGTTGGTTATCCATGGTAGCGCCTTACTTCATGTTCTTCAGGATCTCGTCGGTCTCCTCGGGATCCTTGAGGGTGTGCCACTGGGCGATGGGCCGGCGGGGCGAGGCCAACATATCGGACCAGTGACGCAACTCGGTTCCGGTTCCCATGCAGCCCAATATGCAGCGGCCGATTGGTTCGGAGGTTCCAATACGATCATAATCCACGACGGTCACAACGAGACAGATTTTCTGCGCGCGAGTTTTGGGGAAAAAAGTGTTCAAGGAAAGTACCGGCATTAGTAGGGGATATTCAGGGTTCAACTACTTGTATCGATTTTTATTTATTTATTTTTTTTTTTTTTTTTGAACGGACTTTGCTTTTGAGTTGAAGAACTTTTCGGTATTTCAATATACGTGTTCTGTTATTGGTTTTAAGTTGTTTTTGGGGTAGAAGTGGGGAACTGTTGTTTGCTAACAGGCAGACACTACGAATGCTGTTTTGGAAAGCAGGTTATAGACAGAGGTTTTCGGCACTACGTGGAATATTTTTTTTGGCTTTGAGTGCTGTATATTAGATATAGTGCAGGCTAAGGTTAATCGTGGAGATCGTTGGGTGGAAAGTTTCCAGTTTGCACAAGCACTTTGGGTAAGGGTTTTATTTTTTCTTTTTCTTTTCAACATCTAAAGGCGTTCTCAAGCATTACAAAAAGCTCTTCCAAAAAGGAAAATGCTTGCTGTGTAGAATATTTTTTTTTTCCTTTTTTGTAAACCTTTTTGGTTTTTTTTTTTTTTGTTGTCGTGGTGAGTTAACAAGCAGATCATGCAAATGTCTATAGCTAAAGTATGAGTAGCTTTAAATAATAAATGTTGGTAAATAAACTAAAAAACTTCCTAAAAGCTTTCGATTAGCGTAAAGTGAGAAGCAAATGAAGATGTGGGCAGATATAAGTATATATATAAATATATCTCGTCTTATTTAACCTCGGGGACTAATGAACAAATTACTTTTCTCGATACTTGATAGCAGACACTTAAGCTGTGGCAAAAAGAAAAATGTTCATTAAATACGTGTAAACGAAAATGTATAATATTCAATCCCATTTGTCGTTCTTTGTTAATTGTTAATTGGTCATGGCAGGGGTGGTCCTACAATATATAGTAGATATAGACAGGGGCTGTTTGGACTTCTTGGACTTGTTGGACTAGCACACGTAACGTAACCGTAACAGAGTTCTTTCAGTTTCCAGATCGTTTGGCTATATGTTGATTGGTTTTGATGGTTTGATTGGTATTCATGGTGATACGCTATACTTCTCTGTGGTGGCTTTTTGGGTATTTATTCTGTGTATTACTGTATTTGTACTGTAGCTGTTGTGGTGCGATTTGGTATTCGATATTCAAATCAGAAGACAGTGTCAAAATAATGTACCCACGGCGATTTGGTTGCGGCGTGGTGCATTATTGACGCCGCTGGTATAAGAGTTTGCGATAGTTTGTATTATGGAAAGAGTAGTTTAAGTTGGTATTCGAATTTTTTGTATAAAGTTGTATTCTCTGTTATTCTTTGAAGTGAGCGTAGTAGTGTGTGTATAGCTCGTGCTTGGCTGCTTTATTGCATTATTGCATTATTGCTTTTCTGTTCGGATGCTTTATGCTTTACTGCTTTATTGCTATTTTGGCTTTTTTGCTTTTTTGTCTTTTTTTGCTCGACCGTGAGCGAAGCGGGCACACTACGGGCTTGCTCTCCATTCAAAAAATGCGTCTAGGACAGTGTGTGTTTGGGCATCTAGAATGCTTGAGTTTACTGGAAAAAAACACCTAAGCCACTAGGCATGCCTGCTTTTCAATGCTTTTCAATGCTTTTCAATGCTTTTTCCTCTTGCCAGATTGTCTTTAAATCGATCATTTCACATTTAACAACTAAAACATAAACCAAATAGCTGGGCTAAGCACACATCGAGGCTGGTTAAAAAACTCAAGTTCAAATCAGAAATCAGGTTTTACAAATAGTTCTCAAAAACTACACAAACAAAGGCAACAAAATCATACAAATTGCTAAATTTTTTGGGCTTCATTTTTGTTTTTTTGAATATTTACAATAGTAAATTAAGGAATTTTTGTAAATAAAAAAGCTTCAACAAATTTTGGTTAAAATTGTAAATTACAACATTTAACATTGAATACTTTTTGTTTTTTTTTTGGTTTTTTTTTTATAGGTCTTATAGAACACAAAGATTGATTAAGTTAGTTTTTTGGGGGGAAGTTTAAGATATCTTTATGGGTAATACGAAGATTGGTCTCTAAAAGTGTTCAGTTGTTTTGGTTCTGAGTTTAGTGTTGTTGTCGCTTGGTTTGGAATACAAGTATTCAATATATGGATATATATATATATACGGTATATATGTAGTATAATTAACAACAACGATTGCACGTAAGTAGGCTAGTGTGTGTTTAGAGGGAGGTTGGGTACTCAAAACTCGGTTTGGTTTGGCTTGTTTGGTAGATAGTTCAGAAGAGGACAGTAACAGTAGTAGTAGTAGTAATAGTAGTAGGTTAGTTTGTATAGGCAGTAGTAGGCAGTAATAGTAGTAGTAGTAGTAGTAGTAGTAGTAGTAGAGTAGTAGTAGTTGTGGTATTTTTATAGGATAGTATAATACATTCTCGCATACTTGTATTTGTTCAAATGGTACTTCAAATGAGAACGACTCATTATAGTAAGGGTTGAGGGTGCATTTTTTGATACTTGTCTTCTTCTTTTTCAAACGTTTGCCATTTTGCATGATTGCAATTTTCACATATGGATCTATAATATAGGAAAGAATTGAAAGAAAGAAAAAGAAAACATTTTTCGTTTTTATAACAAAGTAAAATTTTCACAATAATCTGATAAACACATCATTTTGATTGTTTTTTGGTTTTTTTTTTTTTGTTTTACACACATATAAGTAATGTACATCAAAAACTTGAATAATTATGTACTTGTTATATATAGAGTAGATCAATTGTTACTTTGCAAACACAAAAACAAATAAAAAGAACAACGAGAAAACAAGAAACAGGCCAAAGTGTAAATGTTTAATAAATTATTAATATCAATATTAAATACTAAAAAATATTGGGGTGCCATTGAAATAACCAATGATTTAAAATTACTTTAAAAGTATCTGAAAGTATGCTGTACAAATTTTTTTTCAACAACTTTCACTTCATACTTTTAGAAAACTTTTTGAATGATTTCAAATCACCAAAGATTTCCAGAACACAACTGATAAATTATAATTTTTTCTTTGGCTTGTTAACTTTTTGAAATAAATTTAAAGTTCATATTATTTACTGATTAATACCATAGTTGAACATTTTGGAACTCAGCAACGTGTTAAACTCAAGGCATACAATAGAGTTCAAATTAAAATTTATATAAAAAAAAATATCTGTTTCGTTGTTGTCCGAGCATTTCAATATCTTTATACTGGAAAATGTTCTGTTGTTTGTAAAAGCCTAGAAGAACTTTAAATTGTTTTGGATATATTCAGCGGCAACGTTTTATATTTCTTCGTCTGGCATCAGCGACCCGAAATGATGTCGAGAGTGTTTAAGTTACAAAAAAATTGTACAAATTACATGCAAAAGTGAAGCTAAGCAAGCGATTTTCGGTCGATTTTGATTGTTTGGCATAGAGCGTAAAGTTGATTTTGGTTTTCTATTTGGTTGGCCAGGCATAAGTAAAAATTGTGCGAATATTTCGGGATGGAAACGTTGCCGGACGATAAATATATCCATTGGTTAATGAACTTATTGGAATTTGTAGCGTACGCGAATCGGGTAAAATACGGTTAAAGTATGCAAGTTGATAAGTTGGCGCTAATTGATAGTTGAAAAGTAGTTGACATAAAGTAGTTGGAATAAAAGTTATATTTCTTTGCTCTCTTTCATGTTTTTCTTTTTACACAGCAAACGTTGCCTTGGCGTTTGCACTGCCTCAATGTTTAAGTAGTTAGTATAGAAATGAAAGAAAGTGTATGCCATAAAACGGAAAATAAAACGAACAACGTACGTCACACACACTTAGCTAATTTTACAAACACAGAAAGCAACAAAGACGCCGACAGAACCGCTGGGGATCCAACAAAAAATGGATCTCAGGACCCCGATCGAATCTGCCAGCGCTTCGGTATAACGCCACATTACCAGACAATCCGCCCACGTCCATCTTCTTCAAGTTCTTGGCCTCCAGAATGACAACGGTTAGCTTTCCGGCAGTCGGCACATATCGCAGCGAGAAGCAGATGTCTCCCAGCTTTTCCTGTTTGACGAAATCCGGAGAAGAGTTTACGGAAGGGTTAGTAAGGAGGTATGTTCTATTTTCATTTATTTCGCATCAAACAACATGTCACACAGACTCTATTGGTACATTTACATACATATCCATTTAAAAATATATAGGGGTTAATAGTTTTATATAGTTTCTATATCGAGTTGGGTCGCCTGATCTTATTGATCATCAGAAATTCAAAAAATAAAACAAGTCTTTAAATTTCAAAAGTATCAGTTACAAATTTTTATAATAGTTTTGTTAAAAATTCTTTATGGCATAAAACCAAATTTCTAATAATATAACAAGAATTTTGGAAAAGATTTAAATATTGGGCAGAAGTTAGCTTCAACAGACAACTAGCTTTTGAAAGCCGACCATTAAATTGGACTTAAAGTTCACAATATATAATAAATTACTATTCAGATCGACCATTTCGACCACATTGAGCAACCAAATTATATTTTCCGGTTAAGAAACGCCAAACTAAGTCGAGATATACAGTTGCACAGTAACAAGTATATATAAAAACCAAGGATATCAGTATAAACATTAAGACAGATTATACACGTGGAAATTAGGAGAAATCAAATACACTCGGTATAAGTTCAAGTTTTAAGGGATTTTTTTTGGGGGTGGGGTGAACAGTACAGTATTTTTAAGCAATTGTTACAAGAACCTTAGTTCTTTATATTATTGACACAAAACAAAAATGCCACATAAAAGTACATTAAAACATTTACTGCACGTCTTAGAGCTTCGATTTTTGGTAAGTGTAAATATATACCTATATATATGTATATCAGAGAGAAGAGTATATCCAAAGAAAAACTGAAGAAACAAAGGCAAAGTATTAAACTGAAATTAAACTCGTTGATATTGTTCAAGTGTTTATTTGGTTTATTGGGGGGGTTGTGTTTTTTTTATTATGAATTGTTAACCATACCAAAACTTATAGTTTATGTTTTGAGTTATATTTCTTTTTGGTTTACTTTTAATAACGTATTTTTTTCGTTTCCTTTTATTGTCTTTTTTTCGATTGTTATTGTATATTAAAAACACCCAGCTCAAAACCGACTGCACAAAATGCAAAAATATCTTGGTTTTCAAAAATTTTCTTAGAAACTATTTTTATGAGAATAGAAGAAGATAGAGACAGAGATATAAGAATTTGAAATCAAGCATAGTTGAACCGATTTTTATGTACAGTATAGAGACTAGTTTCCGAGCTCTAGTTGGACCCGTTCTCGGAGGTACATTAAAATGAATAAAAATGTTACACAAAATAACTTACACAAGAAGTAGAGAATTGAATTTCGTATGTACATGATAAGGTATTAAAGAGCGTATATTTTACAAATGAAAATCTATCTAAATACTCAGTATTGCTATTGTTTATAACATATATTATATCCTAGGCTGGTTCAAACCGCTTGCAGTGGGCTTTAGTTTAGTTTTTTACTTCTTTTCTTTCGTATTATAACACAAACCAATCCGATGCCAATTCCTCGAGCACTTCTCCAAGGGTCAAACTAACCCGGGCAAACAAAACTGTATTTGTTGAACTATATAATTTGTTAGCTATAGAAAATGTGGTTGTGTGTTATTTGGATTAGTTAAAAAAAGTTTCAAGACAGAGACAGAGAGCGAGCGAGCGAGACAGACAGAGAGAGCGAGCGAGCGTTATAGAGAATTTATAGAGTTTTATATCGGAGTCACTTACCGCAACTTTATAGGGATTTAAATATTTTGATTCTCTGAATTCGATTCAAGTTCAGTTATCATTTGATTGATTTTGGGTGCCTTTCAAAATATTCTTTGTTAAATGTTTGGTGAATGTCTCATGGAAACAAAAATGTCTATAATCATAATCGAAAACGAAACGAACAAATAAATCGAAATCGGAAAACAAGATTATTGAGCATTGTTTTTTGTATTTGACTGTCATCGAAGCTCTGCTTACACATTACAGTACACAATCAAGAGTTATGCAAATCAAAACATAAGTACAGTATACACATATCGGGCGAGACAGCGACAGAGAGCTAAACACAAAAATGAAAGACTTAAATAAGCGTTTTATATATTTAATTAGTTCTTTGACTGGTCCAATGGTTTGGCTCTTGATTTGGATACATTTTTACTTTTGCAGGTCGAACAGAATCGTAACACAAACACAACGAACAGAACTTTGAACACATTTATGACGACAACAACCAAAGCAAATAACGATAATTATGAATCTTCTTGGCTTCGTTCGTATACTTACATGGATTTTTAGGCATTTTGTTCAGGTTTCGGATTGATTTCCCCATGGCATGAGTCAAAAATTTCGAGTACAGTTTGAAAATTTCGAGTTTTCGAATTTTGTGATAACAGATTTGGATTGTTTTTTTTGTTTTTTTTTTATTTTTTTTTGAGCGATACGTTTAAAAATAATTAAAGAGAAAAATGAAGAGCGTATTAAAAATTATTGAATTCCATTTCCATTAGAATTTTGATAAGTATCAATGTTGTTTTTTGGCAAATTTCAAAAAGGTAATGGTTTTCGTATAGTTTTGTAACCAATTAATGGTCGTATGTCCGTATTCAATGTATATGTGAGTTTGCTTTCTAATACTTAGTGTGGTTTATAAATTAGTTTAAAGTCGTAAGCAAAAGGAATAGCATGCAGTAGAGTAAAAAGTTATTTAAAAAGGTATATTGCAGTGTTTCTAAACTATCTGTAGGTAAGTTTTAGTATTCACATTAACAAAAGTTAAAATATTTTTTTCATTTGGCATTAAAGCTTATGCTTATTTTCTTGGCATAATATTATTCGGCCAGCATTAAACACTTGTTGGATTTTTTATTCGCTTAATGGATAATTAGTGAGTCTAAGAAAATTTTGATTTAACACTTTAAACTGATTTAAAATTTTAAATCAATGGTCTTAATGTTTTTAACTAAATCGGACATTCTATTAAACGATTTTTAAATTTAAAAACATGGTTTTACAAAAATAGTTGATAAAGTCCTCCAAATGTTTAACATTTTCGGCTTGCCGAAAAACATTTTATCAGACAAATCCTTTTTTTGTCTGGCATTCACAGGCGAAAAATTTAAGCTTTTTTCCATTTCTGAAATTGTGTTCTTATGTCTGTATGTGTGTTTGTTGAATTGTGTTTATGTATTTATATTTGTATTTGTATTTGTACAGGACTTTTGTGCATTGTATTTGTGTGTTTATTTGTGTTTCTGTGTTTAGATCTTTTCAAAGCATTCATTCCATCATTTGACCAATTCAATGTACATAATCAATGCAAATATTTTACAACATTTTCATTTATTTATATAACTTATTAGTTGTTATTCCAAAGTATTTCTTTTGTGCGTTTAAGTTGTGTGTGTTTTTGTGAGTTGTTATTGAGGAAAAGAAAGCGTGTGTGTTTGTGTATGAGTAAAAGTTGGACAGACTTTATGCAAATAACTTGGGGTGCAAAAGTTGAGTACTACTGTAAGAAAGTTATGCAAAAGTTTTTTAGTATTTTCGACGCTTAATTGTTCCAATCAGGGTGCAAACCAAAATTATGTGAGTAGTGTCGTTTGGGGAAAAGATATAGATTCAGCAACTTAATATTTATATCAGCATGGTCAACAAATGGCGAGGATTTTCTGGCCCGAAAACGGGAAATAAAGTATTGGGGAAAATTGGAGAAGGCTAGAAGTAGATTGGCGGTGGGAAAGTCTCTCAACCATGCTGATTTATTTTAGCTTTTTCTTATGCCACAGGTTTTCTCAACAAATTAATATTGCAGTGTGATCATTTGCATATGGAAATGTGAAAACATTCGTCATTTTTATTACTCGGTTGCAAACAAGACAGCCCAAACATAGATAAATCGTTTATATTAATACAAAAATTCAACTACAATATTAATGATGCGAGAAAGAATGCAGACATAACAATATATCGGATATATAGCATGTATATATTTATGAATATATAGAAAGAGACAGAGAAAAAGTCATAGAACAATCGCTCAAGACCAAATTGATTGATTATCGTGGGAAATAAGTTTTGAAGATTTATCAGGTTAGTTTGTGGTTCGATGCATTGGTTATTATAATAGTAATCGTTAAAGACAGCTTTTGTGTACAAGAGCGACAGTTCACAGAGACAGAACTGGTTATATAGAGGGAAAATCATAAACTCAAATCATGTATGCAAAGGTGTTAAAGAGTTCTCGTTGTATTTTGGTTTTGGTTTACGTAAGAATTTAAAGCATGTTTTTGTATTTACCTTCTACAAAAGTTCAAGAAAACAAGAGTTTTTTATATGTTTCGAAATCAATTTTTTTTGGTTTGTTTCAGAGGGGGGAATTGGAGAAAGAGAAATTTAGAGTTTTATTTTTTTTTTGTAGTAGTTGTTGTGTCGGTTGGTTGAAAGGGTTCAAGGAAAATTATAAAACTGTCGGAGAGTGTGGTGGAAAATCAAGGGCACAATTCCCACTTGATTTTCCCCTCTGTTTGCTGTTGGTTTTCATTGTTGAGTATTGCTTATTTAAATGGTAAGATAATTTCTGTTATTTATTTATATTTGCATTTTGAACTGGGTGTGTAAAAGTTTCGTTCGAGACTCGGAAAACTTTTGCTTGTCTGTTTCACGAAGTTTTTATTGTTTTGTTGATATATATATTGTTTTTCTGTTTTGGAAAGTTTTTCACTGTAATTGTCTTTGTTTCCCTGCCCTTAAAAGTATTTTGAAGGGGGCGGGGAATATGGGATCGTTGACTTTAAAACAAACATATCTAGTGGGTGTCACACAAATGCTTTGATTGCTTTCTGTTGTATTTTCATTTTTTTTTTGATTTTTTGATTTTTTGGTCGTGGCTGAAGTTCGAATGCAAAATACACACAAAACACAATCATCGTAAGTAGGTGTTCAAGATTACAGAAGTCAACAAATATCACACGATTTCAGTGTTGGTTTGCGGGCTTTTTCGGCTCGATAACTCAGAGTAGAAGTAACGAACGCAATAAATGATAAGAGTACGAAACAGAGACAGATCTCAACTGATGTTCTTGAGTTGGATAAAAAACACTTAGAGGCACATCGAGTTGTATAGTATACATAGACAGAGATAGAGAGTTACGGATAGCTTGGATAGTACTGGTGACCCCGAATTGGACCCCGGCCCCGGCTCTACATACCTGTCCGCCCTCCCCTTCAACGCTGACCAAATCGCGCCACTCCTCGATCGTCTGCGCCAAGTCAATGGTGCACAGCGGCACCTTCACCTCTCCAATCTGGTCGTGCTTCGAGAAGCGATCGAAGTCGAAAATGGCAAACACGAGCGTCTTGTTCATGGCATCGGCATAGGGCAAACTCTGTGATATAAAATATATATTTAGTAAAATCTACTTATAAAATTGGTTAAGCAATCGAAGTTCTCAAACAGTAGAATATAAAAGAAAATTCTAGATTGTCATATCTTTCAAAACTATCCGGGAATTAGGAATACATTTATATCTGAATTGATTGTATAATAGCATACGTATTTTAAGGTGTTTAAAGTTATTTAATGTTTAAATATTTTTTATAGAGATACATTTAGCCATCTAATAAACTTGGTAACACAATTAAAATTCTTAAATGAGACTTTACATCTCTGCATTTGCTGATATTAACATAATATTTGTCCAAATCAATTTTAGTTTCAAGAATTTACATTTTTGAATATAAAGATTTTTTTTAGTAAAAAGATTTTAATTATTTATTTTTTTTTTTAGTTTGAGAATATCAACCATAATCTTATCATGGTAATCTTACCTTAAAGGTGAACGTTTCGTTGAAGACCGGACTGAGGGTCTTGCGGTGCACTTTGGTCTCGAACTTTTTCTTCTTGTCGGGCAGCAAGTACACCTTGACATAGGGATCCGAGGTACCGCCCATGTCCAGGGCGGGCAGCTCCTCAGCTTGGATTACCGTCACGGCCAAACTATTGGAGTTGAAATCGTATTCCAGCTGCAAGAGAGAAGTTCAAAGGACGGCACCAGCAGGGGATTTGGTTTTTGGCCAAAGAAGAGACAAACAAAAATTATATATTAGTAAGGATTTAAAACGTTTTGTATGTTTTTAAAATAAATGTGGTGGTTAGGTCTAATTTGAGAATGCTTTGCTCAAGGAAAATAGAAAAACCATTCTTAACACTCAAAGAATATTTTAGGGTATCAATAAGGTCAAACACATAAATATATGAATATTATTTACCCAATTTAATTTTTTTATTAACAAAAAATTTAAATAAAAAATTCCCTGTTATTTATAATATTTTTTTTTTTAATTTTATGATAATTTATTTTCTTATTTTTTGAGCGAAGAATGCTATTCAGTGGAATCACAATTTTGGATTTAATGTAATTTTGTTTAGTGTGATTTGAAACCTTGAAGAGGAAGTTACAAGTTATAGTTATAGTACTGAGTATTAAATGTCCTTTCTGTGAGTGTGTTTCTCCGTGGCACAACAACATCAACTCTGCCCATATTTATAGAATACCTATCTGAGTTTACGTTTGGTTAGTTTCGTATTCGGGAGGTAAGTTTCTGGGGAGCTGTGACTCGGAATTGGTGATGTGATTAACCTACCTTGAAGTTGAGACGCCCCAGCTTCTGTTCGCTCTGCTTGTCCTCCTCGTCACCCTCTTCGGCATTTTCGGTGAGTTCCTCCATATCAGGCTGAACCTATGACATACCAGAACCCAATAACTACTAAGATTTGATGGCGCGTCAGACACTTACTTTCTCCTTGTACGCCGATCCCAACAACTGTACCGACTTCATGTCGACACCCTTCTTACCCTTACCATCTTTGGTTCTTCGCTTCTTCAGGAATCTCCGCACACAAAAGAAGATTATACCAAAGACGACGAGGAACACGAGAATGATGATGGCCACCACGCCCCATGTGGGCAGGCCCGTGCGTTCGGCGATCACCTCGGTGACCACTTCGCCGACATGCTCGATCTTTTTGATAACCGGCAATGAGGTGGTAGTGGATTCTAAAAAACAGAAATTGGTTGACTATACTTTGCAACTAATAGCTAAAGGGAGTTAACTTTGTATTTATACAAGCCTAGGGTAATTACAATTTATATGATACCCTGGTAACAATAGTTAATTATCAATAACGAATATAAATAAATGTAAATGTTTGTACGTTTCGCAAGCTTCTTATAATTAAAGTCCTTAAACAAATTTTCCACATAAAACTCCAAAAATAAAATCATTAGCAATGCAAATAATGTGCCAAATATAAAATTTCATATATTGTTTAACTCAAAACAAAATTCCCAACAATTTTCAATAATATATAAACATTTTTGGTTGATGTGCATCCAAAAAGTATTATTACAAATAATAAAAACATTTAAGTTAAGGTTGGTATCATTATTCATTTTAGAACAAAGCCTTAAAATAGCTTAAAAATCTTTTAGTTAAAGAGTTTAAGTGTTTTTTGGCAATGTATCTTTTTAAGAAAATTTTTCGAGCTAGCGCTGATCTTGTATTTAAACTCACCCTGAGCCTCTGTTGTTGCACTCCGTGTTGTTGATTCCACCTGTGCGATTCTTTGACTGGGCGCTTCCGCCGCCTTTTCGGCAAGGAGTTCCTGTTCCTGCCTGTCCACCTCACGGAACTTGGAGTGATGTGTTTCTTGCAGCTTCTGGTCCACGGATTCCAGTTCCGTAGCCGGCTCGGGCGCTGGCGCTGGATCCGCTTCCGGTTTGGCGTCCGCTTCCGATTTTGCATTTGGCGGCATTTTGTTGTGTTGTGTTGTTGCTGAAATATAAGTCATTTAATAAGTAAGTTATGGGTACATTTCTAACATCATTTTTAATGAGCCATTTGTGACCCCTTTCAAGTCACTCAACTTGTGCAAGTGCTTATGATATGGGCGGTTAATTTCCAGGCTGTCGTTGTGTTAAAAATAGCGCGAAACAAGAGTATGACCGCAAAGAAATCCCACAAAAGTCGTTAGCAACTTTTCCGACACTCGCATCCTTGAAACACTAGAAATGCGCTGACGGCGTCAACTAAAACTAATAGTTGGGTGGCTGGTGTGGAGAACGCACCAAGTAAAAGTGCTTATCCTTAGCCAGCCAAGGGCACACGCACTCTCCACCCCCTAAAACACACCCCCCACACACCATCCACTTTATATAAGTAAGCAATTCTGTACAATGGCACCCACACAAAACGCTTTCAAATGGCTGGATATAGGGATCCCAGTTTTTCTCATTTTACCCTCTTTCCTTTCTAATTGAATTCATTAATATTAACACCGAGCTGCTGGCTCTTCTGTTCTCCATCTGCTTTGTAGTCCTTCGGGTTTGAATTTTTCCATATTTTACTTAATTTCATTTACTTTAACAACTTGAGCCGCATTAATTATGGACGCGAGGGGAGGCAGCTTGAGTTGGGTCCCCAGCTCTTCGTTTATTGTTGTCAGACATCTTTTGACCCTGAACTGCTATTGCTACTGAGACGAACCCCCGGGATTCGGGGGTTCCCCCAGCTGGATATCTGTGGGTACTCATGTCTCGCTGATTGACAATAAGCTGGCTTTTTTATAACTAAGCTTCGCTCCGCTCGAAATTGCTATTTGCTGGCTGTTCCTTCAAAAGTTAAATGACGGCTGTCATCCGAAAAAAATATTAATAATAAATTTTGGAGATTAAGGACTTTACGATTTTTTCAGGAAAATAAATAAATTAATCATTTCGAATACAGACAAATATTTTAAAGTTAAATGTTTGCTGTTGCAGTAGATATAATATAATATAATAGAGTAATAAAAAAAGGACAAAGGACAAACAATTCAAAATTTCACCTTAACTAATACTTTTTATCTTAATTATTATTTTATTTATTTTATACTCAACAAAAGAAAAAGTATTAAATAATTTTACCAACAAATTACAATTAATTAAATTAGGTAATTAATTAAAGATGTAAACATTTATATTTTAAGTAAGTCCCATACAACGTTTACAATATTATTTTACCTCTTAAATTTTGAATACCATTAGGAGCTTAAAATTGTCATTAGACAGCCAGAGTTAAAGACAAATAATATATAGCAACCAAAACCACTTTACCACCCATCAAATAAAAAGGAAAAAAAATAGTGTAAGAGCAATTTAGAACCAAAGTGACTTCAAATTGCTGCTGCTGCTGCTGTGGCTCGGCACTTGTTTACTTAGCAAATGACGTCAAAGGACATCCATACCCTGTCACACGTTTCTCCAAGTCCGCCAAGCCGGCGTAGAAAACTCGGAAAACTCGGAGAGCTGCTTAAATGAAAAGCCCGAAGGCAGCTTTGTTTATTCGGTCCCATAAATATGCTTAAAACTCTAATGTTCTGGATGCCAAGCGTGTAGAAAATTTAAATGCAAACACTGTGTTTGCCTACAAAGAAATTTTTTTTGGGGGGCGAACTTCTAAATACAATTTGCATGGAAAATGGGCGAAAATTAGGTTGTGCGAGTTGTTTGCCTTCCATAATTTTTTATTTAATTTAAGAAACCATCACCCGGAACGTTGAACGATTTTAAGCCATTTAAGACCGAAAAATAAAGTTTTTATATATTTAAGTATGCAATGATGTCCGGTTGTGCTATGTTAAATGTTTTTTTGAATGGAAATGTTTAGTTATGAGGTACTCTTTAATCTTTATTTTCTATTGACATTCATTGACACTCATCCAGCACTTTATTTTTAAAACATTTCAATTACAAAATTAATGTTTAAAATGTTACTTTTATTTGGATTGGTCAAGGACTCAATTAAAACCAAAGTGGGATTTATTTGTTAAAGAAATATTCACGAGATTTATTAATGTATACACATAATTATTGGGCTTATGAAAATCACGACTTTATTCGAATAAACAATCCCAGCGACTGTCACAGTAAAAGAAAGCCTGCTCGTAGCTTTCCTATCTTAAATTTGTGAAAAATTTTTTGTTTCTAACGTTTTGATTATAAATATTATATATGTGTACTAATCGCTCGTCTTCTTATCGCTTTCTTCTCTTGAAGCTGACTTTCGGCTTATCTTGGGTTCACTATTCAAAACTGGTTGACGAATAAACAAAAGAAATGGAATAAGAATAATGGTTCTGTTTTCAGTTTGTTATTACTTAGAACACTTACGTTTTCAATTAAATTCTTCTATACCCATTAAAATTTGGTTTAAGTATATTTTCAAAGCAAAAATAATATATATGAGTCCCATTTTGTTTTCTTTCAAAGGAAACTACTTCTTTATATCACAGAACTTTAGGCCAGCAAATACATTCTCAAGAAATCAATAAATTTAAATGCATCTAGGACAAGTTTTTCCGTAGAGAGGCTGCCTGGAAATGACTTCATGGACAGAAGGAATAAAAATAAGAGCGGAGGCAATAAAAAATGCTAAGCTAGAAAGTGTCACGATTCCCGGCTGATCCCTTGACAAATTGCGTTGCAGCCTGGTGGCAGCTAAATAAAATGGACAAACACTTGGCCGGAACTTCCTGCCCCGGTAAACTCATCCATAATAAATGTACACGCAACAATCAGAAACACCTCCCAAAAAGGGGCCCGGAAAATGGCAATCAAGTCATCCAAAGCCAAAGCACTTTGTTGGTCATATTTTATTAATGCACCAAAAATCTTGGGCTGAATTATGTTCGGCGGCATAAGGGCAAAAGTACCTGCAAGAAAACCGTCAGGTTAACAAGACCCAAGATGTGCAACTACTACGATTTTGAGGCAAGGAAAAGAAGGTCACAAATATTGTATGCGGTAGTTGCCACAATTTTGTCATTCTGCCAGCTTTTCGTGCCACTCTCTTTATTTTGCACCCGGGTCAACGGAGCGTATGTATGGGTTTGCTGGTATTTTGCGGTGCCCACTTGTCTGGCCCCCGAAAAAGTGGCAGCGAAATAACAAACTACGCAGTTCGGAACGGTTTCGTGTCGGGCCATAAGCAAAATTATATATTTAGAGCCAGAACAGCTGCTTCCCATATTTGTTATTGTCGGCACTCAAATTCGCAAAAAGCTCGAATGGTCAGTGAGTTCATTGTTGAGGACCCAATTGATGGGCAAACATTTCCAGTAACTGTCAAAAGTGCCATAAGCAAGAATGGAGTGTATTTTACTCAGGTCAGTTTGCAAAGAATATTTAAAATTGCGAAAAAGTAAAGCAAATCTTATTTAAGGCAGCAATTAAGTGTTTGAACTGAAAACAATACTATTAATACTATTAAATTCGTAAAAAAACAAACTCAAGTACTTGAAGTTTTAAAATTATTAATAGGAAAAGGCACAAGTTACTGATCTTGTTATTATATTACCACACCTTTGGTTAATTTTTTGATTAATTTACCTTAAAATAGAATTAGCTTCTATGCCCTGGACCCTACTTAATTATTTAAAGTTCATTTAGGGATTCCATCACGGGCAATAAGTGTGCTTTTCCAGTATAAACTCCTGAGTTTTGACCTTTGGCAAAGTGTCTATAAATAGACTGCTGTCTGCAGCTCCTCCACCGATTGTGGGCGGTGGTGCAGAAATCTGATAGCGGTTCTGTGGGTGGTGCATTGCAGTGACACAGAAAACGGGCCACAAATATCAACAATTGGCTGTGGTTACTAGCTAGATTAGGGGTAAATTCACATCATGATAAGATAATTTTGCCTCATCAAACATTCAGTGGGTAGGCGGATACTGGACACGTAAAAAAGCCAAACTAAAACTCAAGTAAAAAGCGTGATGTACCGAGCTGACAATCAAGCTGTCAAAACAAATTAACATTGGCCAGAACTGAATAGATAGACAGGCAGCCATTATCCATTACCGGGCCCAAACAAAAACACCGTCGAGTCGAGCTAGTCCGCAAAAAAAGGGATTCGAATTAGGATTCGGATCTATGGCAACATCTGTGAAACCCACGCACGTAATACGGATGAATCGAAACTCGGAAGGAGGTCCTCGAAGCTCCCTCACAGCGGGAAACGGGTAAACTTTTCTTTTTCCGAGCCGGAGAGTGGAGATTACTCGGAGAGCGAAAAAACGGAAAAGCGGAAAAGCCACACATGCCCACAGTTTGCTCTCTTTCCTACTCTCTCCTTACTGCGCACATAACCCAGAGAAGGCAACAAAATAAAAACTCGGGAAAATGGCAAACGAACAAAAAAAAAAAAGAAAAGTAATGAACATAAAAGGAAAACCACAGTAGACGATGGAACAGGACTATGCCTGAGGAATGAAGAACGAAGAATGCCCCGAGGAAAAAAACAATTTTCCACATCATATGCTTTTCGCTTTCATTTAACAATCGTCTCGGTGTTTTTAAAATCAAAACTTAAGCCGCCACGAAAATTTCATTCATATTCTCGAATTTCACAAAAGTTCTCTTCTTCGTTTCGGGCGTAAAGGGTCAAAAGTACGCGGGCGCTTTCGAGACAACTTGATTATTGGCAATTATGTGCGGTTTCCCGAGCTTGTTTGCAGCATTTTTATTGCGAGGTTTCGGCAATGCCCTTAATGGCCTGCCCCCCAGGAATTCCGTCCCAATTTCTGGCTGTCCAAAGCTAATTAGCTAAAGGAAAGACTAAATCAAGTTTAGCTCTTATTAGACTAAGATAAGAGGCGCCCCATGAATAAGTGATATGTGTGATTGGGAAGAGGATTTGGCAGTCTGGCAGCTAATAAACTTAATTAACGAAAAAATATGTCCCAACCTTTGGGATTCAATAGGAAACCAAATTGCTGAGAATGTTGACCCAACAGAACAACTTTGGCAACTCTTTGGAATATATAAAACATTAATTTTATTAATTCAAAGAAATATAGATTATAACATTAAATAAATAAAATAAAAACATTTATTAATATAATTCAAAAAATTATGTTTCGTAATCTTTATCATTAAAATATTTTTTAATACGCCAATTAAAGGTTTTATGATTTAAAAACATTAAAAAACGTTTAATAAAAAAAGGTTTTGTAGCAATAACATATTAATTCTTAAAAAAACATATAATTAAATAAATAAAATCTTTTTTGGGTGCGGCATGATTAGCTTTTCTGGCTTTACTAGTTTCGGAGTTAAGGGCTTAAAGTTTACTGTCTAAAGTTGAATTTTAAACATAACAAATTTCTCCAAGGTATTTTAGGACTTTGAAATTTCTGTTGCTAATTAATATTAATTTGGAATTTGCATAACAAGTTTCTTATTTATCTTCTTATATTGACATTTGGTAAAAAAATACTTGTATTAGGTTTAATATTACATCAAAAAGTTAGCATTGTTCCTTTCTCTTTACTTATAGTTGATACCCCAAAAAGCGCGCTACACTTTCGTGAAGAGCGGAGTTGGACTCACCTCCTAATCAGAAATGTTGCCAATGTTTCTCCAATCAGCAATCGGGACCCAGACTAGCGTTAATAGCTCGGCTTCGCTTTCCTCGGTATTTAATGTGCTTGTTTATCGTCCGCTTTATTAGTTGGATGATGGGTTTTGAGCAGCGTTAAACGAGGCGGGACTCCGGCGGGGGGAGTGGAGTGGGGGCGGCAGCAGTGGCGACGTCCTGGCAGGAAGGATGATGATGATGATGATGCGGGTCCTGGCGCTTGTCGGTGTATGGGTGTGTGTGTGTGGGTGCTGCTCCTGCTGCTGCCTTCTCTTTTTGTTTTTTTTTTTTTTTTTTTTTTTGTGGCTGGCTTTGGCTAGTGAGGCCGCGGCTCGCTAGTCTCACATGAATTTCGTATACTTTTGTTTTGTTTTAAATAATTGTCAATTTATTGAATTTATTTAATTTAAATATATTATGTAGAGGGTCAGACGCGAACGGAGAGAGAGAAAGAGAAATACAAAGAGAGAGAGTGTGAGAGGGCGGGCGAGATACGCTGCGTATACGTAATATCAAAATACAATGGTATGCGTAAATATTGATAGAGCGAGTTTTACTTTGTATGTGATTTTGTGTTGTGTCTCTTTGCTCAAAAGGTTCCAAGTGCGAGTGTGTGTGTGTGTGGGCAGAGAGAGAGAGAGAAAGAAAGAGAGTGGGAGGTTGGCAAATTCGCTTTTCCTTCGAAGAAAGCAAATTCAGGATAGAGATTTTCTTAGGGCCTTTTTATTCGTCCTTTTTTTTGTGTCTTTTTTTATTGCCTCTTTCAGCTTCAATTGAGCTTTTCTCTTTCTCTCGAACTCAGACACTTAAAGTTGATATGGAAAACTTTTTTTTATAACTTTAAACTTAATTATTTATTAATAATGAGGTCTAGAAAGAATTTTTGCCGTTTTTAAAATCACATTTTCCAAATATTAATTCCTGGTTTTCAACTGGCCACCATACACCACCACAATAATCGTGTGGAAAAATCAATATCCCCGCAAGTGGCTCAAATGCGTTTTCACTTTCAATAATAGCCCATTTTTCTGCGTTTCTTTCATTTTCGCACTGCACATTGGAATTTTCAATTAAAATTTTCTTGCGTAGCTGCCATTTTTCCTCGAATTTGCTGCGAAAAATTCTGATACACAAAAAATGTTCTCCTTTTCGTCAACGCGTGCTAAACACACACACACACAGACACACACAAAGTCGAACACACGCACCCACACACATACACACGCGCACAACACTTTTCGGGGCTTTTGGATGGCGTTTTCATTTATATAACAAATAGTAAATCACTTTCACCACATTGCCTTCTTTTCTACCAATTATTCGTTTAATTTTCAATTATTATTTTAGCAATTTTTTTCGGAGATTTTCCTTGGATTTTGCAACTTTGTATGTGGCTCTAGAATTTTTCTTTCCCATTCACCTTCAGCCTAGCGCTTTGTACTTCAGCAGTCAACTTCCACGGTCGATGTTCATTCGCGTTTTGGCCCACACGCTCCAGGAGCAGCTATGAAAAGCTTGGGCCACTCGCCAAGCAGCCAAAGAGCGAACCGGTTGGGGCATCGATTTTGGTTTGCTGGCCAGCGGGTGAGCGGGGCTTGGGGCCGCCATCCGGAGCTTTTGGCCAGTGTAGACCTCGGAGGAGAAGGGTCTGGGCCAGCTGGACTCGGCTCAGCCCTACGATTCTAGGATCTAAAAAAAGATAACATAAAAAAATATAATTATTTAAGGACCTTTTGTTAGATTTTCAAAACCATTTTCTTTCGATCTTGGGTTTTATCTGAAAAATTTATTTAAAATACAATTTTATTTTGAAAAGTCTTCGGCCTTATTGCAGTACAAAAATATTAAGTTGTTTTTATATATATATTAAATAACTTAAACTTAAGCTAATATAAAAGTGTGTTTATTTTTTTACTGTTTTTAATTTTTGTATTTAAAAAATTCCAGAGTTAAAATTTTAATTAAAATTTAAATTTTATTATTGTTCCAAAAGGGTTTTTTTTTCTAATTTGGAATATTAAAAAAATCCTGCCGCATACCAAATTTAGCTAGACGTTATCGCCATATTTCTCTTCTTCCCAATTCTCAAAAAGAAAGTAAACAGCTCATTTAAAACCTGTTCGCAGGATATATTTGGGTGCATGCGTACTGCACGAGAATTTTCTCATTGACACACAAAGTTGTCAGCAAGGACATTGCTTTAGGGTGTGGGGTTGATTAGCTGAAGCTCATGTTAACAAAGCTATTTTGCTGAGCTTTTTTTGAATGTGTTAAAACCCCCCAAAGCTGTCTCTTAGTTTTGAGAAAAGATGTACAGATGGCGCCAGTGTATCATTTATCACCCCTAGATTTCGACAATTGTAAATCTAATTCCTTATGATTTATTTAACCAAATCAGATATATTGATTTCATAGTGCTGAACAAAATTGGTTGACAAATGATTTATTTCTTTATGTTGTAATTACTTACAATTCAAAATAAATACGCAGTTGTTAAAAACCAGAATTATGTAAATTGTGATTTGGAATCTGAAGAAATCATTTTAGTGGGTATTTAATATTTGTTTTTATTCTAATATAATCCAACATATTTCCATAAAACTTTAATTCCAAAGTTCTATGGCAGTAATCTCTAATGATTCATTGGTAATCCTTTACGGCCGGGTACATAAATCACAACATCGAATAATGGTCACCTTCACTTCAGAATCAGGTGTTCAGCCATAGGTTTACACACCCTCTGTTCGTGATTTTCCGTATCGTTTATCTTTATAACTCTTGCACCGAAATTATTAATCGCGCAAAGAAATTAATTAAACGGCTAGTCCTCGGTCTTGATCGCGATGGACCGCTATTATTGATGATTGGACCGGAGAGCTGAATGTAAACACGCACTCACGCACTTATCACTTCCCCTTGTTATATGGCTAATGGTTAATGGGCACCGACTTAGTGGTTTGTGGTCAATGGGTACTTGAACTTGCTCCCGGGTGGCGATAAGAAATGCGGCACGCGCTCAATCTGATTTGGCCGTGGGGCAATTGCAATATTGGGGTTGTCGATGGCAATTAATTTGTTCGGTTTTTGCATCGGTAAAATAACAATAATTATAACCCCCAAAAGAAAAAAAAATCAACTTGCATCCCCAGATTAGATTTCTCCAATCACCCAATGTTTGATTGTTTAGGTTTCTTTTTTCATGTGATATCAATATATTTGATGGTCGAGGTTATGGCAAGGCTACTACTATCCTAATAATAGGGGCAATAATTAGTGGTATTACTTTTATATTCCTTGCAAATTTGGCTTATTCCGTGGTGTATGCACGTAATCAAAAATATTTAATCGAGAGGTGCACTCGCCAGTTGCTAGAAGTTCCTAACTTTTTGTAATCTTTATTCGACGACTGTTTGCTTCACTGTCTAATTATGTGAGTCATTTGATTGTGTTCGTATATGAATGTTATAATAAGTATATATTAAGATCCCAACGTGCATGACAAAGGTCAATTTTGAAAGCTTATCTTACAATTTCTTGACATATATAACAGTCAAATCAATAGCCATGGAATTAATTATCGGTTTAAAGAGGGTTTGTGGGCTTATGTTCTTTGAGTTTAAGTACAAATATATTGATTAGATTTAATCAAAACCAAAATATGTAATGATGTGAACTTCACAGTTTTTTATTACACATTTACGGCCAAATACCCTAATTGGGAATAAAATCATCCAATTTTCAATAGCATAAACAATGATTGATCTATAAATTTAAATTAATTTAGAAAATTATACATTTTCTCTTTGCTTCCCTTAATTTCATGTGTATTTTTCTTCATAATCTTGACAGGCAAATAGACAAAACTTAAAGACACTATTTATAAGAACTAATTTTTGGCATGGGGTACGGAATGGCTCGAGTATCTATTCGAGAGCATTAAAACTGACCACATCAATCCGAAAACAAGTGGGAAACTATGCTAATTTTAAATCGGGTCCCCAAGCACAACAATTGGCGATTATAAAGTGATGTATTATTTTTAAACAAAAAAAAGTGGTGAAATCAAAAGCAAGGCGTCATTTATTTGGCCCAAAAGGCGGTGTAGTTTGCAAAAAACGTCATCAGTTGGCATTATGTGAGATCTATGCATCATCTCGATCGTCTGGCCCCTCGAAATTCGGGCAGACACGAGCTGCATGCGTGGTCTTACTGGCAATTCAAGTTAATTGCTCTTTACTGCAGCCAGATGATTGAGTGAATTGAGTGAGAGACGATTCGATAAAATTCGAATTTGGTTCACACGACCGGCGCATGACTCGTAAATGGACTTTGTTCCCGAAAAAAAGATCTAAATATAACCATGTGCGACCACTTGACGTGGTTCAATTTGGAGTCCGCCCGATCTCGTCTAGCCTGTCTGTCTGCTGCTCAATTTCTGGATGCAGGCGTCAGCGGTCTCGGTCTCCATTTCCATCTCGAGTGGTCCAAAGTCCAAGTTGTCAATTCTGCCCATCATCGGCGCAATGCCGTTCATGGCTTCGCAATTACTATGCTCAATATCAATTTGTCCGCAC
Source organism: Drosophila elegans (assembly GCF_018152505.1). Classification (NCBI taxonomy): domain Eukaryota; kingdom Metazoa; phylum Arthropoda; class Insecta; order Diptera; family Drosophilidae; genus Drosophila; species Drosophila elegans. The sequence goes on along the minus strand of NW_024546167.1, from coordinate 17,236,422 downwards.
TTACAAAGCGAACGGAAAGTTTCCCCAGCGGGCTGATTAAGTGCCCCCTCATTCCACTGAATTTTTAATTAATTTCACTTCTTGTAGTCCGAGCTGTATAATTATTTTTGGCTTCACTTCGATTATCTCCTTGAGGATCCACGCTGAGTCCACATGAACAGATTGCAATCGGAGCCACGGAGCCACACCTGTTCGGACGAAAACCCTCAAATGCTGACCACATGTTAATTAGTTTGCTAAATGCTTTTCTGAACTCATTTCAATGGGGCCTTATCGGTTTTAACCAAAGCTCTCGAAACTGAGTTTGAAAAAAATACATATTAGGAATGACTTAGTTTATTTACTGTTTCTATTTCTCATAAACAAAGACTTGTCCTTATTACAACTTTAAGTACTCATGGTTTTCAGAACTTATGAATACCACAATATTAATTTGTCTTTTGCTAGTGTTTGATAGTTTTCCCTTTATTTTATTTTACAATTCCAATAAAAATGTTTTAAATACTTCTGGAAAAAATCCAAATGAATTTAAAATACTTTACAGCCTTGACTCATTAAATACCCGGCTATATCAACATCAATATATTTTACTAATCTACGCTCTAATATTTTTTTTATATTCCTTTTTATAATAAAATCGAAAGTCGTGGGTGTTATCAATGGTTATCAGAATATATATGTAAATAAATTGTACATTTGTGTTTATGTCTGGCTACTTTCCGGTTGTCAACAAGAAATCCTCTGTAATCAGAAGACTTTGTTCTGTTGGCCCTCTTATTAACCTATAAACCTAACCATTTTAAAAATAGAGCGTCAATAACCCTATTTTCTAAACCGTAGAATCAAAAGAATGTTTACTTTCCGGAATAATTTAATACAAAATTTAGAAGCCAGGCATAGAATTTTCCTGATCAAATGCAAGGGTAAAGTCTAGACGAGTAAGGCCATTAATAATCATTAAAAGCGATTTGAACGAATCAGAAAATAATGAAGTAAATTGCATTATGTTTTATAATAAGCTTTGAAAATCATTTTTAGCAAGGAACTCTTAAAACATTCAAATATTCCTCTTCTGCGGCACGCAAATTTATAACGAATGTCAGAATACCCCAATCAGGGCTACTGTAGATGACAAATAGAATAATCGGTTCAAAGTGGATTTAATTATGACACTGTTTTATATAAAAACTTTATTTCTAGAGGCCTGGCCATGATAAGCCAAACTTTGTGACGTGTTTTTCAGCACGCGCGCCACATTTTTAATTTAGACGTAGGTTGGGAACAGGTCGTTTCTCGATCCTGAGTATACGGAATATGGTAGCTAAAACGTAAAATTTCATCGCATTAGAATTGAGGTGAATGCTTTGTTATGAAGTCTCAAGGTAAGCAAAACTCGAGACGGATTTAATCAGTCGATTGGCATGAGGTCTGAAAGTGAAACACTGCGATACGGAATCAAAGTCAAGTTTAAATTTATATAAACAATTTACATACTATAATCCTCCATGATAATCTACAAAAGGCCCATGCTCACCGGGCGTGAAAACTCTATAGTTATGATATCACACATGCTAATCAATTGGTACCACAAGCAAGTCAAAAACATAAAAACTCAAGAACGTCGTAAAAGCTCATCATAAATTGGTCAAAAGGGAAACGATTAAACGCGTTAAGAAACTAAACAATAACAGGAAGGAAAGCTATAGTGAAACCTCAAATTTGGGATACTTGGTACTTGTTTACCTCACCTTATAAGTAAGGAAAGTTAAGTCAGTTTTAAGCGTTTGTAGGTCACCAGGCTCTAATATTAATGTTGCTATTCTTTTTAACTTTTACTCATTGTAAACTTTTTTATTTTATTCATTGTATTAACCTAGCATTATGTTGAGATGTTTTTTGTTTTTATTAAGTGTTAAATGTTTTCTCAAGACAGTTATTTAATTATTTATTTATTCTTTCTGTCAATATACTGGTGCTACAAGAGAATCTTACATTTAATTAAGAACGTACCTGATAAAACAATTATTTAAGCCGTGCTAAATTTTTACATTTTGATGTTTTTATAAAAAACTATTTCTAAATTTCTTTGTCTTCTTGAATTTTTTCTTAATATGGGACATGGGTAAATCAACTCTTTAACCTTCTAGAATCGAAAGGATTCCCCTTTCCTGTAGAATCCAATAAACTCATACTTCCCAACGAGTACCAAGTATAATTAGACTTTGGGCTATCACAAGAAATCGATGGTGTGAGGAGAACCATTAGCCATTAGCCATTAGGCAATGTCGGCTATCAAACAAGCCGGCTGCCGCTGGACTTTAGACCCGGTTGGAACGAGCGCAAAAACCCCAACAACGAGCGACGTCAGCTCACGTTTTGGGTGACGAATGCTGCGCTCGAGCGCCAGCATCGAACTTGGGGGCATCGAACGTGTTCGACGAGCGGCGTGGGTGTTCGATGCAGGAGGCGATCGGATCGGAACCAACCGGATTTGAAGTATCTCTAGAGAGGGAGGGAGAGATACAATCTAATCAGACCTACCTCTCTCTCTCTCTCCCTGTTTCTTTCTATTTCTTTGCATTTGAAAAAAAAAATATAGTAAAATTGCGCATCATTTAATAATCAGCAAGTTTGTTATCAAACAACTGGCCTGTCTGCAATACCCATACCCATACCCATACCGCTCCCCACAGATACCGTTAGTCGTACCGCTCCAGAGCAGCCTTTGCGGTCGCTGCGCCGTCCATCGTCGAATTATTCACACGCAGACGTTCTCAACGATCGGACCAAAAAATATCAAATCGGGGCATTAACCAATTTGGTGACAAATAACTTTGTGGGCTTCTCCTCTCAAAAAACAAAAAAACAAAAAAATACTTTTGAAAAAAGGAAAGTCACAGTGCCTTTGTTTTTGTTAAACAAAATAAATAAGCTTGTCACTTTGAGGAGATCAAGTTCAAGTGGTGAAATAAAAACAATGATTAGTTGGCAAAAATGATTTGCGAAAACAATTAACAAGACTAATCAGCTAGAAAAATCATTCAAGGACATTCGGAAAGCATCTTTGAAAAAGGCTTGCCAACTTTGTGTAAAAAGAATATTTTTTAAATATTTACCAATGGATTATTAAATAAGGTGAGTTATATAATATACACATTTGTCATTTTAAAAGAATTTAAATTAGTTTCAAGTAAATATGGTTTTTTATAAATTGGTCTATATCTATTATTAATATATTGTTAATATTTAAATGACTTTATAGCTGAACATGCTTAATGTCTTAATTAGACTATAATTAACAATGACGACTTAAATATTTTATAAGCTCTATGGGGGCACTAAGTTAAATATAAAAGTGATGACTTATTTCGTGGGTTTTTTCTATCTAGATTTCGATAACGTTTTTTTGGAGGTGAATCAAAAGAACAAGATCATAAAACCGATATCGTTATAAATGTTTCTATCCCTGGGCATGGAAATTCCTAGTTTTTATTTCGGAAATTCATGCAATGATCAATAAAAAATAATCAAGTTGTTAAATAGGTTTTTCGATCATTGATTGATTGATGATAGTTTGCGAGGCCAACCTACAAAGGCACTTGGCAAATCTGGGTGCGAATTCTAGAAGATATAGCCACGTCGAAAGACATTAACCAAATTATAGTGGATTCCCAACTGATCCCAGTTAATCCTGCACTTTATTTATTATGGCATCGACGATGAGCGTGTGGGCAAAATATTAAAAGTGTTAAAGCAAATTTGTATTTTGCGCTGCCTCAATCGGGCAATCGGGGCAATCTCCGTGAGTGGGTTCCAAAGTCCAGATCGTGGCATGCTCCCAATCGCTGATCAGCGTGCACAGCGTGATCGGGAGATTTATTGCCAAAAACCCAAAGACGCATTGGGCATTTTGTTGCAGTGCATTCAACTGCAGGGCGAAAGAAATGCAAGTGATAATGACCGGCAATTACGATAGCCCCAGCCGCTGCCCCGTAATTAATGCAAAAATGATAAAGGGGAGGAGCCCGAGCCCATGGAAAACCCCCAAGAAGAGTCGTCAAGTCAGTCGTCTGTACTTTGCTCTCAACTCCATGCCACTCCACTCCACTTCACTCCGATCCCCAGTTGCTCCGATTTGCATTGACTTGGCAACCGAGGAGTCTTTAGGTTTTTTATTTCAGCCTCGCGAATCACGCGCCACTTGCGTGCTCGATGACGTAGCCGTAGCCCCTCGATTGCTGGGCATTAAATGACCTTCTTTAACTTCTGATCCCCCCTTTCCGGACCCCCATGTCATCGAGTCGCACGCCTCGATTTGATTTCTGCCTTTGATAAGTCGGTCAATCGTTAAATTGCGTCAAAAAATTAATAAATATATATGTTTATAAACGTGTCACATGTCGCGTGTGTGTCAGTCTATGCTTCCTGATTGGATCTGATGAGATCTGCCAATTATATAGGCCCCCTGGTGCCATAATCGACGTCAATATGTGTGTGGCGTGGAAATTATACAAATTTTGGTACGTGGCAATCTACGTAGATTGTGGAAAAATATGCGATGAGATGATAGGTGGTATGACCTATGCTAAAGGCAAGGACGTAATCGAAAAGTGTGCGAAAAGTTGGGAGCGGACTTTGAAAAACCCTTTTTATAAGGGTTATATAACAAGAAATGGGAAGTTTTGAAAAAAAGCCAAACATCTTCAATAATATTAATGCCTGGTCTTAAATAAAAAATTGTCAGCTTTACATAATCTCAAAATTTGTTGATTAAAATATTGAGGTTTATAAACATCTGTCTTATATATATAGGCAACCTTCCATTAAACCTTACAACAATGTAGCTAGAATTCGCTGAGGCCTACAAAGATTTCTGTCAATTAATTTCGATGATTTAAAAGGCTTTAGAAAATCCCAGATCGTGACAAGTGAATCGGGCACGTGTTCAGCTCTTAAATCGAAACCAAATGGGGGGTACCACAGCTCGTGATCAACGCACACCGGCCTTCATTTAGTTTTCTTGACCTTACCCGAGTGTTCTACATTTAGACGAGACGACCACAATGAATAAAAGAAATTCGGGCTGATGAAATTCCCAAACGAAAATAAACACACAGCCCGTGAATCGCCCACTTGGTAGCGGCTCACATAATTTTCCCCGATCAACAGCACTTTCATTCCTTCAATTGAATTGGAAAATAAATACGGTAATTAAGCGGGCGCCAATCATTTGAAATGCGAGTGATTTAGCAATCGCGTGCATCTAATTTATTCCCCGAAATGCGATTAAAGAGCCCTGTGATAATCGTATAATATGCGTAGTTAATTATAATCGTACTCCATATTCCATGCTCTCGTTTTTTGTACCCGGCTCGGTAAAAGGGAAGAATCGCTGTTATCAGCAACGTGTTCACTATTAATTGATTGACACACAATCGAGTCGGATCATCAAAGTCAAGCTTGATAGCGCTGTGGGGTAATTAGCATGAATGGGCCACTCGGCACTCGACTCGGAACTCGATGCGATCATAAATTCACTTCATATCAAAATTCCCCATTGCGGCCAAGTGCCGGCCAAAAATGTTACCAGATAGTGGCCACAATGGGGGCGTGGCATGGCCCAAGGGGGCCAGAGGAACAAAAGAAAAAAAAATTAAATTAAAAATTGCAATTAATAATTTTATGCATTTCGGTGGCTTGGCGTTTTTTTTTCTTGAAGCTGATGCAATGGTGTAGCGCACTTGCATATACTTTGATTTTCTTTCAGGTGGAGAGCGCCATGTAACTATAGACCACTATGGTCTGCTCGATTGTCTGGGAAATCAAGAGGCCAACAAATCGGATCCAATCCGAATGGTTCGGTTCGGATCGAATCGTATTGGATCGTATCGCCTCGGCTTTTGAGCAACGCTCGCGGAACGATCAATCAGCGGCGCTCCGCTCGTCACATAAATTGTTCTACTAATCAGCCAACCGCTTCATTCATTCACAACTCGTTTGCGCTGTCGCATGTCGGAAGAAAAAGAAAACGAAAAAAAGGGAAAAATATAGAAAACATATATACTAAATATATATATATATATCGCCTAATAAATCCCGTGTTTCGTGTCCGGGTTCAAAGTGACCACCAATAAAATTCAAAACGGAGTGTGCTCACGGTACGTGTGGGGTCCACCTAATTGCCATCTAATTGCACCTGCTTATCAACTATAGTATAAAGCCAATAAAGCGAATCCTAGCCCAGATAAGCGATTAGCCTTTTGGCCTGCGAGCCAGTGATAATGTCAATTTGAATACTTGGGCAAAAACTAAATAATCCCGGAATTCATGTCAAACAAAATCTGCACTTTGCCGCCCTGATTCCGATTTCCAATTTAAACAAAATCAAATAAATGATGCAATTCGGTGAAAAATTAAGCGAGACTTCTGGCTTAGTGAGTGATAAGTGCACCTGTCGCGCTGGCATATTAAATTGCAATTTAATTGGGGCAGCACGTTTAAAAAGCTGAATCGTTAAATAAATTCATTTAAATAAATATGAAAAGAAATCTTTTTTGGTCAAGGCTTTCAGTTAGGGTTTACTTTTTTTTGGGAATATTAATAGGCTTTAAATAATGGAGAGTGCTTAAAAAAATATTTATAATTTATGTATATATATTTCAAAGCTATAATTTTTAAAATTTAATTTTTTTACTTGCAGACAAGACTAAAGAAAAACTTAAAAAACGTTGATCATGTATCATTCAAGCGTATAAAACAATTGCAATAAATAACAACATTCAAATACGTTTCTGAAAAGTGCTCGAAGAAGGCTCTAAAACGGCAACAATAAGTGAAAACTGCTGCAATTCTATGAGTTTTGTGAACCTCAAAGACACAATTATTGATGTTTTAATGCTGCCAAATAGATAGCAATCAGCCCCAGCCGATAAAAGTAGAGTGAAAAGCCCAAGTAGCCGCCACATATTGAATATTAAAGATTTCAATTTCAAAAGCAAGTGAAGAGAAAGTCCCTAAGAAATGACTAAATACTTTATTACTTTGGTGCTCCTAATGTGCCTGGCTTTGGAGAATAGGAATGTGTACAATCGCCTGCATGCCCGATCGCATCCCAGTTCCCGCGGCGACATCCTGCGTCCGAATCCCAAGCACCAGTCGCATCCCCATGTGCAGCACACCTCGCAGCAGCTGCAGCTGCAGCAGGAGCACCACATCCGCCAGCAGCGATCGCGGCAACTGAAGCACCTGGAACCGGATCCGAGCGGGGAGGACGATGCACCGATCACCAAGCAGGAGTACTATGCCCGCCTGAGGCGTCATGTCCTTAAGAAGACGCAGGACCTCATTCAGCAGGAGCTGAGCTACAATCATCCCGCCGGGGAGCAGTTCAAGGTGCCCCGTTTGTGGCAGCATCTCATGGAGCAGGAGGAGAAGTCGCACCGCCATGAGATTGCCACGGAGGAGGAGGTCGAGGAGTTCCCCGTCATGTTTGGAGATGCCCCCGACGAGTCATCATTCTCCGCCGAGGAACTCTCACCCTTGGACTTTGTGCGAAATGAACTTTTGGCGGAGGAGGAGAAGCAGGAGCGGCAGGAGAAGGACTCCAATCTGGAAGTGGAACCCCAGGTTCCCATTGTGGAGACCGAAAGTCAGGATCTGGGCGAGAGAAACATCACCATCTCAGTTAAATCCCGTAGTGGTGGATGTCCCAAATGCGAAAGCAATCGCCAAGTGGAACACATCACCGAGGAGCAGTTGACCCAGCTGCGCATCGAGTTCGTCAAGCAGCAGATTCTGGAGAAGCTCCGCCTCAAGGAGAGTCCCAAGGTCTCAGCCGTGGAGCTGCCTAAGCCCATCTTCGATGGCATGACCCTCTCCCATCCGGATGACAGCACCAAGAACAAGGAGCTGGACGATTACTATGCCAGGACTAGCAAAAAGTTCATACTGCTTAATAGAGGTAAAAAATTATTACATTTAAAACAAAAATTCAAATTGAGTTCAATTTTCATAAAATTTTACAAAACAAAAATTTATAAAAAATTGTTGTTTCAAATTTTAATGATTTGTAGATTTGTAGAGAATCTAACCAAATAAATAAATTTTTGAAATCAGGAAAGGGAACCATAAAGGAGACTTAATTTTAATGAAATTGCACATAATACAAATTTTTAATAAGTTCTTTGTTAGGAAAACTAAAACATTTCTTAAACATCTATTTTTGTCAGGAAAAATGTCTAAGATTTATTTTTTTGATTAAATATGTAGATAGTCCTACCAAATACATATTTCGTAAAGTTAGAAAAGATAAACTGAAATGATAATTAATATAGGACTTCTTAAAAGTACCTAAAACCTTTTTTTTATCTTTTTTGATTGTACAGATTAGCTAACAAACTTTAATTATTTTTTTTAAACTTATGTGGAGTACGAATATTATTTTTTTTTTTAATTCCACAGACTAGCCAACAAAACCTAATTAATTTCTATAACTTTTTACAGAGGAGGTCGAATGCAATCGCTTGGGCGGTGGAAAATCCAACCCGTCCATGTGCTTCAGCTTCAAGATCGACGATGCCGATGCCGAAGGCTTCGATGTGAGCACTGCCGTCCTGTGGCTTTTCAAAAACAAACAGAATCGCACAGATGAAGGATCGGAGTCGGAAACGGGTTCTTTGAACAGCACCAGTTCGCAGCAGACGATTGTCGTTTCCGAGGTGGAGGTGAATCCGCAGCAGGACTCCAAGTATTTGACGGCCACCAAGACCATAGCCATCCAGTCGGTGAATGTGCAAGGTTAGTATATGTTATACTTAAACGATAATCTCCAGAAACGTAATCATCCGCTAAAAAGAAATGAATCGCAAACGTTTGGACCTTTGGTCGACAGCTAAAACGAAAACGGAACGAAACGGAACGTCCAAAACTGACCCCCAATACCCTCATGGAGAGAAATCAAAATCAGTGACAAGTCCTCTATACTAGATGGTTATTATAATAATTATACTGACCGCCATAGCCGATAAGTGGAAACGATGACAACCGCTGTTTGTGTTTTTTCAATTCAATTAGACAGATCATTGGGCAGATTCGTGATAGCTCACCAAACCGAATCTTGAATCTTGAATTCATGTGGGTGAATAACTTGGCAAAATACAAATATTTGTGGGTGCAAAAGCTGAACTTTGGCCAACAAACGATTGGACAACCCCCCGAAAATTGGGAGTTCCTGGGGTCAGTTTGGCTGATAGCAAAAGTTGCTTGAAAAATATTGTGATTCAAATGAAAACAATGCTTGCCTTCACTTTATTAAGCATACATTTCAATGATTTATTATTTTTTCTGAATATTTCCAGATGAGTGGATGAAGATCGACATTGAGTGGCCCATCAAGCACTGGATCAGCGGTCACGAGCTGAGCCACCTCATCCAGATTTCGTGTGGGGGCTGCGAGGTCAGCAACATGGAGGAGATCATATCGGTGGACAAGGATTACCGGCCCTTCATCATGATCGATATGCAGAATAGGCGCCGGAAGAGCCGCCAGAAGCGCAGCATCAACTGCTCCAGCGGAATGACGGAGTGCTGCCGGGAGCACTTGTACATATCCTTCCGGGACATCGGCTGGAGCAACTGGATCCTGAAGCCGGAGGGCTACAATGCCTACTTCTGTCGCGGATCCTGCAGCTCGGTGGCGAGTGTCACGCAAGCGGCCTCCCACCACAGCTCCATAATGGTAGGTGTCTAAATTAAATTATGGGAAACTTTAGCTTGATTTAAGATTCGTTTTTCTTTAGAAATATAAATGGGTTTTTTATTTAAAAGATTGAGAATTTTATTTGGATTTAATAGCACTATCAGGAATTTTAAGGAAATTTATGCTAACTATTTTTATAAACTTTGCATAGATATTTAACAATTTAAATAGTCAGTATTGAAATATTCTCAAAAAGATTATTAAATAAGTGATATTTTTATTTTTATTTTGGTATTAGATTCGTTTTTCATTTGAATTTTATTTAAATTAAAAATGTTTTCTTAACAATCTTTTAATAATAAAAATGTGCAATATTGATTTATTTTAAATATATCCTGTCAATATAAAAATATTATCAGAAAGAAAATAAGACTAGTTATATTTTGGGAAAAAAAAGACCTTTGATATAATTTTCGAACAAATCACTAATAGATTTCTTATTTTTTTTTACAGAAAATTCTCTCCACAAGCGGTGCTAACAAGTCGCTGGAGTTGGTGCCCTGCTGCACCGCCAAACAGTATTCCTCGCTGCAGCTGGTCGTGATGGACTCGAGTAATACGGCCACGGTGAAGACGCTGCCCAATATGGTGGTGGAATCTTGTGGCTGCAGATAGTCCTTCCATCGACTATATCGATGGCCACTCACTGGCCAGCCATCCATCAACCAAGCTACATTTACATATCGGACAAATTAGACCTAGACTCGCTCCATTTTAGATAGCATTCAAACTACACATTTCTCTTCAATTAATTTAAACTCATTTGCAAAGCATTTACATTAGCGTTATTATTTAATCGTAATTATATGTAGTGCATGTGCTGCCACTAGTTGTAGTCAAAGCTAAAGTCAATGTACTTAAGCACTCGAAGTATGTAGTTAGTTAGCAAATAGCTCCAATTAATATAGTAGCGTTACTAAGTGCTATCTTTAATTATGTTACGCAATTAGTTTTATTGTTTAAGTAGCGTTTATTGAGTTATTGGCAGAGAAAAACATAAAGAAAAACAGAAAATAAAACAATATTAAAATACGAATTAAACATTTATGATTTAGTTTTGTTTACGGTACAAAATACAGAGTTACAGGGTAGGAAACAATGTGAAATTTTGACTTTATAATGTGCATAATTGACTAAATGAGCTTTATTTTGTGACCATTTTCTAGCCAATTTATGATGGTTTGGCAAACGAAATTTATTGTAGCATACTTTAGGGGTAAGCAAAAAAATGTGAAGTCGTTTGTTTGTTTTCTTTACAGTTTGAGTTGCACTGCATTTTCAGGCAACAGTATTTCAATGAAAGTTTAAAGAGAAACTTAGCAATAGAATTATACACCGTGCGAAAGCTTTCTCTTATCTGGAAATGGGATCTTAACATTATTTTTCAGTTTACAAATATTTTTCGTAAAACGTCACAGAGTATTGTAATCACTGTAGTATATTTTATTTTATAGCAAATTGCTCCAAATTTTAAAGTTATCTTTTGTAACCTCTAATGTCGTACTCCGCGAAAACGGTGCTCAAGGAGGGCTCCACGGAGCTGGAGCACATCTGCGAGCTGGACATCTCGCAGCAGGCCACCCACCAACGTCTGGTGTCCTTGATCGCCACCATATCCCTTGGTTCTCGCAACGCGGACATCATATACAGCATGATCATGAAGGGAGTGAACATTTTCCGGCTGAACTTCTCTCACGAATCGCACGAGATGCACTCGAAGACTATTGAGCTGATTAATGAGGCGCTGGAGCGGATTCACAAGGAGACGGGTCAAATACGAACGGTGGCCATTGCGGCGGACACGCGAGGACCTCAGATCCGAACTGGCCTTCTGGATGGTGATGTGTTCCTGCGTGCCGGCGACAATCTAAGGCTCTCCATCAATCGGGATCTGTACGACAAGGGCAACAAGGAGGCGGTCTATGTGGACTATCCCAATATAATCAATCTAACCAAGACGGGGGACCGTCTGTTCATCGACGATGGCAAGCTGCTGCTCCACATTATGGAGGTGGGCGTGGATGGGCTGCTGTGCGAGGTCATCCAAGGTGGCCAGCTGAATAACAACTGCAATGTGATCCTGCCCGAGATCGAAATCGATTTGCCTGCCGTCTCCGAGAAGGACATGTTCGACCTGCAGTTCAGCATGAAGGCCAATGTGGACTTCCTCTTTGCCTCGGCGGTGCGAAGTGCCAAAAATGTAAAGGAACTGCGAACGGTGCTCGGCGAGAAGGGCAAGCACATCAAGATCATCGCCAAGATGGACAGTAAGATAGCACTGAGCCGCTTCTCGGAGATCTTGAAGGCGGCCGATGGACTTTTGCTATCCCGAGCGGACCTGGGCACTCAGATACCCATCGAGAAGCTGTTCATCACCCAGAAGAGCATACTGGGGCAGTGCAATAAGGCCGGCAAGCCGGTAATAGTGGCCTCGCACATCCTGGAGTCCATGCGCTCAGTGCAACACCCGACGCGGGCCGAGTGCTTCGATCTGGCCAATGCCATTATAGATGGAGCGGATTGCATAATGCTGTCCTCGGAGGTGGCCATCGGTGCCTATCCGAAGGAGACGGTGGCCACCTGCGACACTCTGTGCCGCGAGGCTGAGAAGGTCCTGTGGTTCCGGGATCTCTTCTCCGACCTGGTCAGCGAAGTTCGTGGCGAGTTGGATGCGGCCCACTCTCTGGCCATTGCCTCTGTGGAGACGGCCAAGAGGACCAATGCCACGCTGATTGTGGTCCTCACCACCTCGGGTCGATCAGCCACCTTGGTTAGCAAATTCCGGCCACGATGTCCCATTTTGGCCGTAACCCGGTGCGAACGGGCCGCCCGTTGGGTCTACATGCATCGTGGCGTTCTTCCGGTTCTCTACACCTCGGAACCTAGCTCCGATTACGCCACCGATGTGGACGCCCGGGTGCAGTTCGCCCTGACCTCGGCCAAGAAGTGGAACATCATCGACGACGGCGATCCCATTGTGATCGTGAGTGCCTGGAAGGACGGTGGCGGGTTCACCAACAATGTGCGCGTGGTCTACGCCTTTTTCGAGGCGGACCGTGTGGACTGCCTCTTCCGGTCGGATAGGCGAAGATCCCTCAAGAACACCAACCTTCAGATGGCCAACCGTGAGCCGGAAAGTAAGTACTGAGGGTAGGGTGCAATTAATAGATTTTTTTTTTAAATTTAAACCCCAGAAAAATTGCAAAAAATCGACCCGAAAATACAATTTAGAGCACTACTCCACAATACTTTAAAGACATACCACTTCCAAATCGGAAGCTTAAAAGAAAAGTTATAGAATTAACACTGTAGGTTTTTGGTCACTTTTCTGGGACTATATTTTTCGCAAACGATTAAGGAGTTATATCGTAAAAATTAACTACTCAAAATTTCAAAACAAAATTTATATGCACAAGTTTAGAGACTTAAGCCACAATTCTTTAAAGATATACCACTTTGAAATCGGAGGCCAGGAAGAAAAGTTATGGATGTAGAACTGCATGTTTTTGGTCATTTTTCTGCAAGGATGATTTTTTCGGAAATTAAGAAAGGGGTTACATCATAAAAATAGAAAAAAATCGATCCGAAATTACAAACCAAGTTTTAAACGCAGATTTTTAGAGCACTAAGCCACAATACTATAAAGACATACCGCTTCGAAATCGGAAGCTTAACAGAAAAGTTATAGAATTAACCCTGTAGGTTTTTGGTCACTTTTCTGGGACTATATTTTTCGCAAACGATTAAGGAGTTATATCGTAAAAATTAACAACTCAAAATTTCAAAACAAAATTTATATGCACAAGTTTAGAGACTTAAGCCACAATTCTTTAAAGATATACCACTTTGAAATCGGAGGCCAGGAAGAAAAGTTATGGATTTAGAACTGCATGTTTTTGGTCACTTTTCTGCAAGGATGATTTTTTCGGAAATTAAGAAAGGGGTTACATCATAAAAATAGAAAAAAATCGATCCGAAATTACAAACCAAGTTTTAAACGCAGATTTTTAGAGCACTAAGCCACAATACTATAAAGACATACCGCTTCGAAATCGGAAGCTTAACAGAAAAGTTATAGAATTAACCCTGTAGGTTTTTGGTCACTTTTCTGGGACTATATTTTTCGCAAACGATTAAGGAGTTATATCGTAAAAATTAACAACTCAAAATTTCAAAACAAAATTTATATGCACAAGTTTAGAGACTTAAGCCACAATTCTTTAAAAATATACCACTTTGAAATCGGAGGCCAGGAAGAAAAGTTATGGAGTTAAAACTGCATGTTTTTGGTCACTTTTCTGCAAGGATGATTTTTTCGGAAATTAAGAAAGGGGTGACATCATAAAAATAGAAAAAAATCGATCCGAAATTACAAACCAAGTTTTAAACGCAGATTTTTAAAGCACTAAGCCACAATACTTTAAAGACATACCACTTCAAAATCGGATGCTTAAAAGAAAAGTTATGGAATTAAAACTGCAGGTTTTAATTCAGTCTTCTTTAAAGTAATTTTTCATAAAAATTTTGAATGGGTTATACATTTTTTAAAGTGTTCTGCATCGTCCCGCTCCAACAAAATTTTTAAGCTTTTTATCTACACATTTTTATTGCAGCGGGTCGAATAAAAAAATTAAGTGTTTTTATTTAGTCAAATGCGTAATAATTTTTTTGTTACAAAGTTTGATATCTGAAATTTTTTGGGTATAAAGTGCGGTTTTATTTATCTCGTTAAGAGGTGTTTTAATTATTTTCTTTTTACAGTAAAGAAAAGTTTCCATGCGTGATGTCGTTTACAACTGTGGTCCGCCGAAAGAGCTGGAGTTTTTCAATATATTTTGTAAATAAAATATTTAGAACATTAACATAATCAAAATAAAATTATCATAGTTTGTTTAATTTCTCTATATTTTGTCTGCTTTAGTAGTTATTGATCTTATGTCTTGATAATTGTAATTTTGGCTTCGCCTTACATTATAAAAAAGTGGTCCGGAGAAACGATGGTTTCAATAGAACGAGTTTTAAAATGTTTTTTACCAATAATATTAGAAGGCCGTATTAAGAATAAATAGATATTTGAACAGGAGCTTCATTAAATAGAAAAGCATGTTTTGTTGATCATGTACTTTTTATTCCTGATATTTTGAATTAAAACAATTCTCTGATTGAGCATTTTAATTATTTAATTATTAATCTGCCTTATCTAATGTTGTTTATCTGTACAAAATTCTAAAAGACTAAGCTTATTCTAGTAAAATTTTGTGACATACTTAAGCAGTACGAGGGAATGTAAGGCATTTCTGGAAAACTCCCAGGAAAAGAAAACTAAACGTCCGTACTGCTTTGGTGTGTATAGGCGCAATCCATGATTGACAAACTCCAAAACTCCAAGGACTCGGCAGCGACGCCAAAATGTTGATTGTGTCATCTTACTAAAAATTAAACAATAAAATCTGCTGATGAAAATACAATATAATTTGACTTACAGCTTGAACAGGGGCGAGGCAAGCGCCAATCCCATAAGATTTCCCAGATCTCGGACAATTTGAAAAATCGGGCTCGCCTCGTGACGCATGTAAGTGGGCTCAGGGCACCATTTAAAGGCCTAGAAAACAGGTACTTTATTTAACAACAGTAATATAGTTGCATATTTATGTGATTCACCTGTCGCACAGACCAATGGGGATCCATCTCGAGACGCATTTTGATAAGGAACACCGCAATTGCCAATCCTCCCAAAAAGCAAACAATCGTAATCATATATATACGTGATCGGGAGAACAAATATTTGTTGTTGCCCTCGAAGAAATTGAGGGCCCTGATCCCGAAGTAGCTGCCCAGGATGCACTGGTGGAGAAACTCAGTGGCCAAATAAAGGCGACTCAGCCACATGCAGACCACCACGAAGACGATAAGCGGATACATTATACAACGGAACAACGGCGATCGCCATGAAACGAATCGATCCCAGCAGTGGACAAAGAAGAACGAAGACAGGATCAGGACGAACACCGTGAAGGTCATCGAGTGGGCGCAGGGCAGCCCACCGCTCGTCTCGCAGCTCAGCTGATGACTCTCCAATGCCACCTGCGGCTTCACGGCCAGCTTTTCATTGGCAAACTGCTCCCGCAGAAACCACAAAGGTCGTATCTCCTGGAAAATCCTGTTCAAACAAAAAAAAACATTACTTATCTTTTAAACCAAAAAATTATATTTAAACACGATTAAGTATTTTAAATTGTTTTTATAATTTTTGTATGCAAATATCTTTTATAAATCCATTAAAATATCACCTTAAAAATTGTATTTGGTTATTGGTTTTGTAAATGTAAATTTTTTTCCAAAAGAGAAACTAGATAAATGCTTCTTAACATTACTTACCATTTTTCAAAGGAGTTTAGAGTGCTGACCAGAGTAATTGCGGACAAAAGATGCAAAAGCATATCTTGACCAAAGATGCCGCCCAGCGGAATAAAAAAGTTAAAAAGATTGTTCGGCTCCAGATTAACGCTGAGAAAACGCCATAGAGGCTCAAAGAAACTCAAACTGCAACAAAAATTGTTAATTTCCAATGCTCAACCGAAAAAAAGGAGAAATACCAACCGTTCTTGGGCCCATTCGTTGATAAACAGCTCCCGATTGAGCGTTAAGTTGTAGCTTTCCTCTGCCAAGTGCAAGAAGGCCTCCATTTCTCCTATTTAGTTTTGGATTTGATTTATTTTTCTTACTGACACGTTTCTGTTTACTGCTTACAGGCCAAGTGAAATATTTGTTATGGCTTGCTTGTTTGCCTATAAACATCCTTAATCAGCTGTTTACTGCGTCTGCGCACTTTTAAGCTACGGAGTGGTGGCAAAAATGTTGAGCAATAGAGCAAAAATGCCACTGGTTACTAAAAATGATTGTTATTTTTTGAAATTCCAACAAATTACAACTTTTGCAAATTTTTTTGTTTACATGTAGATTCAATTTTTGTTGTGACTACAAAACAGTCAACCATTTAAGCATCTGCTAAGCTTCGTTTGAAACCATTGATTATAAATATAGTTAATATCTAAAAAAGACAAACAATTTTAAAAATGAAATTTTTTTTATATTTAATTTTAACCATAAACAGAGGGCATACATTTTTTGTCATTGATCCCCAAAAAATAAATGCACTTAATGTTTTACGTATAAAGATAATTGTAAATTTTTAATAAATAATGTGAACGGTTTACAAAAACTGATAACAAATCATATTTTCAATAAATACACATATACATACATACACATATATAAGTAGAGGCCTTTCTGTTGTTTTTGTTGTTGTGATTGCAGTGATTTTGTTACAATGGGATACATATTTTCATAATGCACTAAACAAAACTTGACTAAATTATGATTGTACGAGTAGCCTACGATTAAGGGATAAGCGAGTTAAGTACATTGGAGCAGCCGAATTCGCTAAAACTAATGAATGATCCTTAAGATTACAATTAACTTTCGTTGAGCGAGACGGGCAGGTTAATAAACGAGGGCAGGTGTAAATGTGGGTAATCTATTCAAATATCTATCCAAAGTTCTCGAAGTGGTGAATGAAATAGGGCAACTTGCGCGTTTTATTCACTTCATCACAGGCAGACATCACACTTTTGGTCAGCGGTCTAGGACCGCAGGAGAAGACGCCTATTTTGGAGACCTACGATAAATTATATAAACGATATTATATTATTTACATTTTTAAGTTCGGAAAATCAAAGAAAACTCACATAGGAGTGCTTCTTTTGGACAAACTTCAAGAAGCTGGACATATCCGGGCGACCAAAATGATTGACCGCCTTAAGACCCGTGAAAATTGAGGTCTTCGACAGCCGTTGAAAGTGGTTCTCACAGATGTACTAGAATAAAATAAATATATTGTTTAGTCAAGAAAATAAAATTGTATCAGCAACAGCAATACAAGCTTACAATTAAATTATGTAAATCTATTTTTAAAACTCTTTAGATTAATTTTGTAGAGTCAAAAAAGCTGGAACTGATGCATCGTTTACAGCCAGCTTAATAATGTTCAAGATTCTTAGTCTGCCGCACTTACCAGCATTGTTGTTCGCAGATCAAACTTATGGAAGAACTGCGTGATGAATATGTGTATTTCCAGGACATTGGTCACATCCTTCTTCTCCACATCGCGCAGCACATCGATGAACCACTCGAAGTGCTTGTGCGATGGGCAGATCCACAGGAAGTAGACCTTCTTGCAGGCCACGCCCGAATAGCGATTCGTGCTGGTGCCAAAGACCAGATCGTTGAGAATGGAGGCGTAGGGGGTGACCCCGATGCCGCCGCCCACCATCACGGCCACCTCGAATTTGTACCAGTCCTGGTTGCCGCCCCCAAATGGTCCCTCGATGCGGATCTTGGGCTGATCCTCCGGATTGTAGTTGCAGGGATCGAAGTAGTTGCGCAGCTTCCATGTCCATGGGCCCTGGGCCTTGATGTGGCAACTGAGGCAGTTTTCATGCGGCGCTGAGGTCAACGTAAAGCTGTGCATCTCATGTGGCCGAAAGGCGGTGCAAGACAACCTCACCCACTGACCCGAAAGGTACTTGAGATTCGGTGGTCTATAGAACTTGATCTTGATCACATCGGAGGGCAGCAGATCCGTGTCGATCACATCCAGTGCCATATACTTGGTGCGCAGCGAGACAATCTTGTCCAGGGTGTACACAATGCCTGGGCCTAAGAAGAACATCCAGAAGCGAGGTGGTCCCGTCAATCGAGCCAAGCCGTGAATCAAACTCAGCAGATACAAGCCAATATACAGGGTATGCATGTTCCAGAAGTAATTGTAGGCCTTTTTCCGAATTGTGGGATGGGCAAAGACAAAGATAATGCACATTATGATAAACAACATGACACCTGTAGTCCCGGTGACCGTCTGGAACAGCCAAAAGGTTATGTCCGGCTTGTAATCCGAGGCAAAGTGCACCTCTCTGGTCAGACATCTCAAGTTCTCATGCGACTGCGTGGACACATGATAAAAGTTCACAATGTGACCCACCGTATGGAGAACCGAAAAGAAGAGCGCCGTGCAGGCGGCAATCTTGTGGAACTGAATGTGCGAGTCCAGGGGAATGTACTGCTGGATGGGGAACTCCTTGAGCTTGGTAATCAGATTCCTGGACATGGTCAGCAGGAGTAGGGAATAGCAAAAGGATAGCGAGGCGGCAGAGCCCCTGGTGATGGCGATTCCCACGCCCATGATGTGCCGCAAGTCGGTGTGTTCCGCCATGAATGAGTAGTGAATGAAGCGTTCCACAAACAAAACGATGGTGACCACGTAGAAGAGGAATAGGTAAAAGATATTCTGGCGATTCTCCTCGAGGAACGTGATATAGGCATCCCATTTGGCCAACAGCCAGTGACGTGGCTTATCCTGCATGGGTTCGATATTAAACGAGGTCATCCTAGCCACATTCGTGGAGGTGTCCAAAAAGTTCTGCTTGGCTCCCTTGCAATCCAAACCGATGGCCACAAAGTCACCCTTGTACTCCTTCATCATCAGCTTAAAGTCCTGGTAGGTCAGATGGTTCTTGTGCTCCAGTCCGACATCCTGGAACATGCCATCGATCAGCTCGGTGACCTGGTCATCTCCCAAACTCGTAGTCCTGGCAATCTCCACCAGCGAACGCATCATCTCACTCAGTTCTCCCTTGTCGATTACGCCATTGCGATCATTATCGCACATATCGAAGATAATGCGCAGCTTGTCATCGGTTTTGCCGCGTGAGAAGAGCACCACGGTTTCGAGGAACTCCTGGAAACTGATCCGTCCATCCTGATCCTTGTCCACAATGTTGAACATTTTGCGCACAAACATATCATTGGGTTTCATGCCCAAGGCGGCGGCAAATTCCGCCTTGGACAGACTGGTTCGCATCACGGTCATCACCTCGCCATCGCTGGAGGCATCCGATCTGCGGCGTCTTTCGCCGGGTCTTAGACCAAATGTCAGGGCGTAGGCCTCTCGGAAAAAGTACTCCAACCGCTTTTGGCGCCGCTCCCTAGTCTCCGCACGCGCCAACATAATGTCCCTGTTGACCTCCATCAGGGTCATCTCCTTCTTGTGCAGCAGCAGGAAGTCCTCCAGTTTCTTTACAAACTTCCTGCGTGCCCCATAGGATTCCAGTTCCAGAACCAAGTCATGATCACTGGGCACTCGCAGCAGAATGTAAGGCTTCTTTTTAATGTGATTCGTGGCCGATTCCTCCACACTGACCACATCCACGTGTTTCAGACTGAAAGTGCGCAGCTTCTCACCCTTCCGATCCACTGTATATATGGCTGCCTCTGGGCCAAATTTTACAGTCACGAGTCTCTTGTGATTGGCATGCAGCCACTCCCTGGCCAGCATTTTATCCACCGATCCCTTGTGCTGTGGCGCCCTCAAAGCCTCCTGGCGAATCTTCAATCGGCGACGTTTGCTATTCTGCAGTTTGACCACACAATAACCAGCTCCAGCGCATAAAATGGGCACAAAGCCAAGGAATACGCAAACATAGATAAACATCAGTTCCGAGCCGGAAAAGTAGTCGTAGCCCTCTAGATAGGTGCATGGCTCCAATTCGGTGGCATTCAGTTGCATTGGCTGGGGGCAAGGATCACCCGTACGCCACATAAACACATCCTTTTGGATCTCATCCTCGGCCACATCCGTGCTGTTCACAATAATGTCCCACAGCGTGATCTTTCGCAGCTCCGCAATCTCCTCCGGCGTAAAGATTCCATTGCGTTCGTTCTCAAACCAAAAGCGATCGGCATCTCGAAGTCGCATGAACTGCTCTTTGATCACTGCCGTGAAAAATTCACCCGGCTGGCCATAGGACTCCAACATGCCGCCCACATAGACATCCACGTCGTCCAGCTGGTTGTCATACGCTTCTTTGAGCATGCTGAAAGAAAAAAGATAGGCCAGTTAATAAATTAATTTAAACACAGCTAAAAAAGCAGGTAAAACCAAGTTTTTATATTTAAATGTTTATCATTTTCATATATTTCGGTTTTGGGTTATTTTAAATTTTTTTAATTCAAAGATTGAATTTTAAACCATGAGATATTAAATTTTCCTTTATTATTTTAGCTTCTACAGATCATATTTTAAAAAGACTTTTTCTGGCTTAACCTAATTCTTATAAAGATTTTAAAATATTTTACTTACTCCAAAAGCTCCGGCTGCGTTTCAAACAACGGGGGATTGATGTCCGTCCAGGTCTTGTGCCTTTTCAGGCCGTAGGATTCCCTCGCTGTATTGTAATCGGGCAGGCCATTGTCCCTACCCCGCATTATATTCAGGGCACCCAGATCTCGACGTGTAAACTCCATGGGACCGAAGAGTTTGTCCCGCACATCTGAGCAGAGAACAGGGTCCTCGCGTTCGGATATTTGCGAGGCCAGGCCCATGAGTACCTCCTCCACGCTGGTGTCCGCGAAAAAGCCCTGCGAAGTCAAGGCTTTAGTAAAAAATTAATATTTATAAGAACCATAACTCACGCTGGAATCCCACCAAGTGGAGCACAGTCTAACAGCTGGGTACCCCATTGGCGTTTCCTTAAAGTTGCACTGGCCATCTCGTCTGTAGATTCCTGGCGGAATCATCGTGTGGCCAAAGCGAAAGGCAGCTGCCTGGAAAATGTGCCCAATGCCAGGATGTATGTCCTGCTTGTACCCCTCATAAGGCGGCAAGGAGGTGCCCAGAAAGGCGGGCAGGTACTCGTAGACTATCACATTCTGCAGGCTGGCAATCACCGTGTGGCGAGCCCTCTGATAAATGTCCTCATCACTCCAATCCGGATGCAGACGCTTGATCCTCTGGGCCAGCGTATTGTGCCAGCGCAGGAAGAGAATGGCGAAGGAGAGGATCGCCGGATTTTGATTGGTGCGCGGGTCGCCAAGAACTAGGGATCAAAAAAAAATTATTAATTGTTGTAACTAAGTTGTTAAAGCAAGTAATTGATAAAGTTAAGAACTGAAAGATTTAGCTGGAGCCTTAGTTTTTACTTTCTGATGAATATCATAATACTATTCTTAATTATTATTACTGAACAAAATATAATCAATTTCGAAAGGAATAGTTATGTTTGATTTATTTTAGTATTTCAAATGAACTTACGAAACAACCTTTCCGGACTGAGCATCTTCATGACACTCGGCACCGGATTGTTGAACAGGGGCACCCGCATGGTGTTCCTTACGGGGAGCTTGCCGTCCTTCTGGGTGAGCAGGGTGCCGTTGTGGAAGGAGCGCATGGCGTTCAGCCAGGCCTCGGAGGTGCTGTAAATGAAACTGCCATCAATCCAAGCAGTCATTTGATTTATCTGCGGAGTAGGCATTCAGTAGTGGAAGTTAATCCCGATCCGTAACCTGCCAACCCACCTGTTCCCTGGGAGCATTTGGACTCTGTCCGGTATCCCGATCGTAGGCTGCCCGATGGAATGGGATGTACTTGTCGCCACGACACTCCCGATCGTACATCTCGTCGCATTTCTCGATCTCGATGCGGTGCATCTCGATGGGACAGCCGGACTCGGAGGCCATCACAATTTCGTTGGCCACCAGTTGGCCAAAGAAGGCCAGCAGGGCTGTTCGGTTGAACTTTGATCCCAGTCCATCCTTTCCCCGCATGAAAAGGCGACTCAGCCTGCGGGTAGAGGGTCGATTGGCACCTGCCATCGCATAAACCCCATCCGAATATGAGGGCGGCGCCTTTCGCACCAGGTGACTATCTGAAAAGTGAATGGGATCGAGGGTTAGTTGGTTTTCACACACAGCTGGCTTATATGCTAATTTGCCAGTCATTGCGAAAGAATCAATCGATATGCAAATCTCCACCGATCTCAAATCACATCTGATTCTAATAAAAGGCGTAATCGGATCTACAAATATAAGCCCTTTTTCGAAAGTTGTCGTCAGCAGCCTGATAGAAATTCCAGATGATTCCACTTACCCACAGATCCCCAGTCGGGATGGGCTAGGTTATTGTACCAGCCATCGTAGCGTTGCTTCTCAGTCTGACTATACATTTTCTCTGAAAAATAGCAAAGAAGTGAAAAATGTTAAAATATAACACTTTAAACCAATTAAGCTTAGTCTATTTTTGCCTGAGAACTTTCGTTCTCACTGAATTCTCAGTCTGCCTAATTATAAATGTGATGTCATACTATTTTAAAAAATAAATGCAGGGTAATGATTATCTGTCAAATACTAAGTATATTTGCAAATAAAATAATAATTTTTTTATACACAAAAATTGATAGTTTCAATTTGATATTTACAAAATTTAAAAAAAATTTTAGAAAGGGTAATTTATCGCTTTTTTTCTCGACAAAAATTTATTAAACTAATATGTCATGCACCAAATACCTTTTTATCAATCATTTTTCTGTGTATTTGTCGTTATAATAATATTTTGTCTTTAAGTTGATACCATAGATTATAATCATTGCAAAAAACATAATTCCATGCATCGATTTTTAAAATCCTCAACTTGTGATAAATAAATTCAGCAAATAAGTAGTATACTTGAAATCAAACCTTCACCTACATATCTTATTCGCTATTTCAAAAGAATTTAATGTTTTTCCAATTCTACGTAATACATTCAAAAGTAAAAGAACTAAGCTGTTGTTGGCTGCCAATTAATTTGCATTTGTTTGCGTAATTTCGTTCAGTTTTATGCGTGTAAATGACGCATAAATTTGTGCTAGTTAAGATCAGAGAATGCCTTAAATGTTCACTTCGAATTAGATAAATAATTTACGCATAAGCTTGTCTGCGGACAGTAGCCGGTTTTTAGCAAAGTCAAATTGATCCGATAAAATGTAGATTGTGATATTAGAAAATGTATTTGGTTGACTTAGTTTGGTTTTAATTGACTGGAAAATTGATTGACTTGGGACTGGAACGGCGGCGATTGAATCACACCCAAATGAACTAATGGCTGGACCAAAGGAATGCCACTAATTTGCATATTTTTCTACAATTTTTCAATTCTAACAAGTGGCTTAGTAATTTTCGGAAATTATCTTGATTCGAGTTGTCATCATAAAAACTAATTACAAAATAATCTTGTCTTCCAGTTCTAGTTGTATTTGACTAATCGCCACACCCGGATATTTAAAATGAATTTTAAACCGTGATTGGCAATTGAGAAAAGATGCAAATTAAATCTTTTAAATTATATTTCAAATAGTTTGATTCATTTCCTTTAATTGACACCGTTAAAAGCTAAGCCCAATTTAACTACACTGTTTTTCGCCAAGCTCAATTAATAATTCCACCTTTTTCGAGTCGACTTTATGCATGAATCACACAAAAAACACGAGTTGTAAAATAAATGTTTGTTAAACAGAAGACACCTTTAAGTGATAAAAATCTGCAAGGCGTAATTGTTCTGACGCTAAACGTTATAATTATGGTTTATTTGCGTATAATTGCAATGGGGAGAGGGACTGTTTACGCGAAACCAGTTTTCAAATTAACAAGCCAATGCCCGCAGACCGAAAATAAAACATGCCCAACATTCTAAAAAGTGCTTAGATGGAATACACCACATAACAGGCACTTAAACCAGTTTATTTGTTCGTCTTTTAATATTGCTATTGTTACGGCATCACCCTCAAGAATTCGTCTTTAATTCCGTTCTGAACGAAATAAGTTGGTTTGTTTTGTCGGATCTGTGGCTTTGGATTCTTCACCGTGAGCAAAAGCAAACCATGCCAAAAACCATGACGTTGACAGCTGAAGGGGCAGCCACAGCTACAAGTCATGACTATATTTCGTACCATTTTCGAGAGCATTGCTCACCTCTGACTGTGTGAGTGTAAATAAGTGATGGATGGTTGGATGGATGGATGGCTAGCAACAGCAAAAGCAACAGCAACAGCAAAAGCAAAAGCAAAAGCAAAAGCAAAAGCAAAAGCAAAAGCAAAAGCAAAAGCAAAAGCAAAAGCAACAAATAGCATTAATTTCCAGGTCTGAGATGGCAAACAGAATCAGATCCGGTTAACCAAAAACGTAGCCAGCTGAGAGAGGAAGCCTCAGCTGACTTGGATCGGCTATATATGTATATAGCTTA
Source organism: Drosophila elegans (assembly GCF_018152505.1). NCBI lineage: Eukaryota > Metazoa > Arthropoda > Insecta > Diptera > Drosophilidae > Drosophila > Drosophila elegans. The sequence continues at coordinate 17,211,553 of NW_024546167.1, read as the reverse complement.
GCTTATATGTACAAAAACACACTGCGTTGGCGGTTTATGGAATGTTGGCAAAATAAAAATAAAAATAACTAACCAACACCTGCGCGCTGAAGAAGCTTCCACAACAAAAACTGACTCTGGCCATAAGCTGTTTGGTTTTTTTTTGTTGTAGGAAAACATGCACGACATCACGGATTCCCCCCAAAAAAAAAAGCAAAATACGTTTACACATTTATATGAACTACTGGGTTTTTTTTTCCACTTATGTCGGCGCCATCAATTGTCGCATTGTACTTTTTGTAAATCTCTGTGTTTCGTCAGCTGTTTCGCGTTCGTTTTCTAAGTCTTTTGATTTATACCAGTACGATACGTCGCATATTTCACTTTCATCTCGGTTCGTGCGTGACTCTCGCTGTTTAAACAAAAGACGATGATTTTTTTCACGTGGCATTGCATAATTCAATTTTAGAGAAAACATGCATGGTACTGTAACTAATTGTAATTTGCTACACTCTGAAAAAAAGCAATGGTAAGATAAGACTAATCTGATTTTGGATATAAATTGATTTTTAACATAATTTAAATAGTTTTGTGAGTGCTGCCTTTTGGGTAAAAAAATGTAATATTTTGGTAAATTGTTTTTCAACTAATATGCATATATGTTCTTTAGATATAATTAATACTTTCTTGTATCAATATTGTATTGTTTATGACTGACAAAAAAAAAATATATATATATATATATATTTTTAATATTTTTAAAATGTAAATAAAATCATTTAAACAACTATCAAAGCTATGTTTCTATTTTGCACAATGAATAGATTCTTATTACAAGCAATAGCAGTACATTTCAATGCGGTAGTTTTGAACGCAATACGACTGATGTCCATACTTGTCAGTCCTGGTGACAGGACCTCCTAGTTTCAGAGTCCTTTTTTCCATAATGTTTGTTATTAGAATGGTGGCGTCAAAGTTTCCATTTCCCGGCGTCGTCTTCAAACGTACCATAATCTGTGTTAATTGGTGACTTTTTCCAGATTTATCTTTTGCGCCATAAGCAGCTCGAACTTCCTTGAGCCACAGTTTTTGACACTGGGGATATGGCCTAATGAGATCATTAATTCTGTCCACTGCAAATTGGGCAGCCTGTTGAACTGCCGTGCCATGGGTGAAAACCACGGTTAGTTCGTTGCAGAGGCAGTAATGTCGCGGTATTTGCGCACTTCGACAATCTCTGTGCTCAGGAATGGGTAAGAACAGGCTGATTCCACGACTATTTTCCAAACATCGCGTTCGATTACTTACACTAGCATCGGTTAGTTGTTCAAGGTTTATTACATCTTTAAGGGTTTCATGCAGGTCATATGTTGTAATCAGACTTCTAGAGTTTTGGTCAAAATTGGACATGGCCAGAGGGAATCTTTTTTTCAACCATTCGGGATAAATGGCGATTAAAAGCGGCTGTGACATCTCTCTTTGTCCTTCGGCAGTTTGTGGAAACTTATCAAACCTCAAGCCATGATCACCCATAAATAGAATCAGAGTGTGCTCCATTACTCCCTTTTCGTGCAGATTCCTCAATATATTCAGGTAATCTTTATCCACCAGCTTGGCAAAATGAAAGTAGTCGTGAACGCCGTGCATGTTCCAGAAAAATGAGAATATTGACATGCGCTGCATATGAGGAATTAAGTTCAAGATAAATTGATAATACACATCACAATAGAGGCGATGCCCAGTGCATTTAAGGTCCAATCTTGTGCGATACAAGGAATGCGATTCAATCTCGTGCATCAGGGGACGCATGTAAAAGTCTGTGGGCTGCTTCTTAAAGCCCCTCTTTCGGTAGATAAATAAACCGAATATATCCGTATCTTCGCCATAGATGGTGGTGTATCCCGCCTCATTAAAGTCATCCCACAAAAAGTGACAGTTGTCAAAGTTGGTTCTACCTTTGTAACAAGACTGCTCCATCTCATCGTTAGATAGACCACTTAGCAGTGGCATAAGATTGGGATAGGTATTTACTCCGATTCTATTATAGCCCCAGAATTCTGTGTGGGGCAAATGTTCTATAAAATCGGCCACCTGATGAAAATGTCGCAGGTAGTGCATGTGAGAAATGGAATCAATGCCCAGGATCATCACGGAAAGACGGTCCTTGGAGTGATACGGTTCTGAAGCATTCGAAGGCGGTGGCAGAAAATAAAGGACATCATGAAAAATAATCCTGGCAAAGTCCACCCAGCACCAGATGCGAATATTTTGCTGGCCAGCTCCCACATCAAGGTACCTTGATCCTTCGCTTAGCTTAAAAAACCTCCAGGACCTGTACTTGTTATTTGAGTCATCAACCCTGACAAATTCCCGATAAATACAGCAGACTTGTCTCCAGCGCCACACACGACAACACGAAAGTAGGCCAGACTTTGATATGTTTCTGACCAAGTAATTCCTACCTTCAATGGTTTCGGCGACCATCAACTGAACCATTTTACAAACAATTGGATCAAAAGGTTTCATGAAGGACAGAGCAAAATCCGAAAGTGGTTTCATCGAACTTATTCGACATCCACTGGTGTTGACAAAGAATTCATTGTCTTCAGTGATTGAACTCCTTGGACCGTTGCGTATACTTTTGGTTTGTTTCCGATCAATACCATAAATAAATATTAGACAGCAGAGCATTGCTAATAGAAAGATATTGACTCGACTTCCAATTCGTTTCCTTCTCATTAGATTTTTTTTCACAGACTTACTTAATATTTTTGTCAAACATATATGTCGCCTACTTTATTTCTAATATTTTATTTATTTGTTCACAATCTCGCTTAGTATAAAATTCTTGCTTAGGAAAACCCCAATATTTTTCAAAAATTAATTCAATTTGTCACGTGTGCAAGCAAAGTCATAAGCAAACAAAAAACTTTCGCCTTCTGTTTAGAGCAAATTTTTTGAAAAATTAACACTAATTATGGAGGACGAAGAAAAAAAATGAATGTAGTCAGTGACATCTATTTGTTAGCTGTTAATTGGCTGCCAAATTTGACGGTATATAAAAATGCGCACATGACTTAATTTAATTTTAAAATCCCGTGCGAGATCTTGCCACTGCTAAACATCAAGACTAATGAATCCCAAAGAATTTATTTTATCTCTAGCGGCTTAATTAAGAGTTGCGATTCGTAAAGAATGCAGTCATTCCTAAATTGAAGTTCTACTGATTTGCCCAATATATACATAAAATTGTAAGCTTACAAGTTTGCGATTTGTGCACTATTATTTCGTTAATCAAAATGCCATTTGCCTAATTAAAACTTCCTCAATTGGATTTTTGTTGAAAATGTATGTTAACAAGTCTGTGTGAGCACAAGCATTCAGTTTAAAAGTTGGAAAGATGATCAATACAAAGTAGTGGTATTAATAAATGGGGGATTTCACTAACACTTTAAATAATGATTAATATCTTCTTGAAACTACTTCCCGCTCATTTTTGCTTGTACCATACACCTTGACAATCGCCATTCGACTTAAGCTTATCAGTGTTTGTTTGGTGAAGCTAGCGAGGAAAGCACGATGAAGTCGGTTATTCCCCCATTAAGTTTTCTCTGAGTATAATTTACAATCATAGAAATGATAACGAACATAAAGGGGAAACGACACTTTAAAAGTATAGAAGTGGAAAGTACAAATTTAAAACATAAAACAATCATTCCACCATTAATATAATTAAATGTATTATTTTTTATTAAATATATTTGTATAAATGGGCCTTATATGCTGAATGATAATAAATACAAAACTAATGACAATAATAAATGCCGGATTTTGTTCGCACTTTAATTACTGGCAGTATCTTAGGAAAAACTACTTGAAAACTGCAACATATTTATGGTGATTTTTAGACCAGTAAACTAAAAAAGACACATGTTTATATCAATTTGAGTAGATAAAATTATACAAATTACTCGTAATAAAATGTGTTTTATAACTTAAAAATAACTAATTTAAGTTCTTGTTACCTAAAGATAGAATCCCTTTAAATATTCCCCAGTAATTTTAATTAACTTTTTGTCTCTTGGGTGTAAAGGGATTTCTTCCCATTTAACAGATGAACTATATAGATATATTTTTATCTTTCTGTGACTATACAACCGAATGGCATCCAAGACAAAATCCTTCGTGACCAAACTGCACCACTGCACATTTAGGATAGTTAAGAGCGGACAGTCCTCAAGAAGCGCTAGTAAATCCTGATTGGTAATTTTTTGCATAGTGAGGTGAAGGATTTCCAGATTCTTCAGCCTTGACAGACATCTCAAGGGAACAGTTTCACACTCCACGCCAAGTTCCCGGAGCGCAGAAATTTCACAGACATGGTTTAGCTGCTCAGATCTTAAATCGTGTCCCGCCAGAATGAGAGTTTCTAGCGGAGTACCAGTTCTTTGGATAAGTCCCTCGATGAAACTAGGCTTTGGGCAGTCCCGTTTCCACATCTCCAAATGTTTCAATCTGGGCAGCTGGCAGATGACATCGGATGGTTCATTTGACGTCCGAAAGACCAGTCTTTCCAGACTGCGACAGTTTTTCACAATATTTCCAAAGTGGTCCGAGGTATAGTATGTTATGAGCGTGCCCAGTTTCTTCATTTTCAGGAAGCACAGTGCCAAGCATTCGTCATCGAATGCAGGACAATTCGAAATATCCAGGTATTCGAGATCCTCCAGAACATGCAGCCAGCTCCCATTGTGCGTCCACCCCAGCGTTAGTTTCTTAAGCTGCGGTAGTTCCATTAGGCTAAGAGCGAACTCTTTACATTGTATCGGATCTCTAAAATATAGACGGGCGTGCAGAGATGTAAGACTTTTCAATTGTTTTAGATCGTGCCCTCTGGGGCGTCGAAAGTTCATTTTGAGATGCCGCAAATTGGGACAGTAGGTTCGCAACAGCCACAAATGCTCTCCCCCATCGGACTGAGAATCCAGCGATGACTCATAGCTGATAACATTTTCATTGATGAGTTCCAGCAAGTGGTGTAGTTCGTCTTTATCTAGCGTATTTGTGACGCTTTCATTAACGTGTCTATACGTATACCGTAAAGATTCGCAATGTGTTTTTATATAACGATTTGAGGCAGCAAGTCTTAGTTGGTCACTCAAACAAAGATAAGACAATATAGTATTCCAGCAATAGGTGTTCAGGGAGAATATAGTTGTTGGTGTTTTAGGGAGAGAAGATCCGGTAGAGGTCCCATCTTGTTCTGCTTTTTCACGCCGCTTTGCACTTGAAACATTTTCAGAAGCTTCTGCTTCGGGTTTTCTCTTTGTTCTTGCTAAAGCTTTTTCACCATTACATTCGTTAGCCTCCTCGATTTTTGCGCTCATTTTTTGCTCGATTCGTACGCCTTGAGAACCGCGAGCCGACTAAACTTATCAGTCTTTGTTGGTTAAAACTTGCGAAGAAAGCACGATTATGTCGGTGATTCCCCGAGCAATAATAATGATAGAGAACCAAAAAAATGAACTAAACTTTAAGATATCCAGCAATTTAAAGCAAAATGTTATGATATGAAAAAATATATTCTACTGATACTTTGTAAAAATTTAAAATAAATTTATATAAGTTGCAAAAGTATTATATATATATATATATATATAGCAATGTATATTTTGACTTATAATTTACTATTTATTGTTAAAATTAAATTTATATAAAATCTCACTAAAGCAATCTACTAAATTAATTAGCTGACAGCTACTTGAAGACAGTATATACTGTTAATTCTAAAGGCTTCAATTATGTATATGTTTATTAGATAATTGTCGTTATTAGCACAACAGTTTTTGTATTTCAGTTGCATTTCGGTATAACAAATCCACGCTTATATAACAACAGACCTTCGCAAATGCTAATAAAATTGATGAAAAGAAAACAAAATGAAACAAATTATTTGCTGCCAACAGCCGAGTCGAATTCAATGTTCGACTTCCCCATGCCACCTGCTGGGATCGGAGATCGCTAAAGCCGTCGATCTTTTAATCAGGAAGAGGGCTCGAAAACAATAACACCGCGGGGTGGCGGGGTTGGCCAGCACAATGGGATATATTTCACGTTTGTTTGCAGTAATTTCATTACGCTAAATATTGCAAAATAAAAACACAAAATATCGGTTTCGGATCATAAATCAAATGATAAGCAAAATAGCAAAACCAAAACAATGTAAAAACGGGGGGATAGAATTAAATAAAAATGCAAAATCGAGAGGAAGCTAACAAATCAATGGATTGGCGAAGGCGAGGGAAGAGAAGAGAAGAGAAGGGAAACCATTTGATCGTGCGTTGACATTTGACTCGGATAGCTTCTGACCACGCCCCTCGCCACTGAAACAAGCGGTACGTGACCAGTATCGTCAGACATCGTGGAATCTATAGCTTCGTTTTCCACTGCCCCTTCTCTAACAATGTATACTGGGAAAAAATATTAATTGAATATTTCGATTTCAATTTCAAGAATCTCATTTTAGAAAAGTGTCTTTCAATCAAAAAACAAATTTGTTGAACCAATATTGAGCTTTGTTCTAACAATTTTTTAACTGTTTATTACATTAAAGAGTATCCACATTACTTTGCTAGAGCCATTTCTGACTGTGTATTTTGATGTTTACTATTTTTATGAATAATAAATTGTCTGAGGCGGACTCTAATCGGTCATTTTGAAGCCACGAGATCTTGGCCCGTCTGCCGATTCCATTGCAAGGCGTCTAGTGGATGACGTCAATTCTGACCAGGTAGTATTAACTCACATATGATGGGTTTATTTGCCTTAAATATTGTAAATGCGATACAAGCACTAAAGCCATTTTGCAGTGATTGCATTGAACGTTGAAGTGTTAATCAGAGACCGAAATAACAATTATTTCAGATTTAAAAAATAAAAATCTTGTGTAACTATAATCTGAGATTTGTCAAAATTAACATAACAATAACGATTATCTCAGATTTGGTTAAACAAAAATATTTTAAAATAAGTATTAATTTAGAGTTTTATAAAAAAAAAAGCTTAAATTGTTTCCCTACCTGGTTTTATTTAATAAAAATACATATATGGTGCTTAGAGCTTTAAATCTGATTAAAATTTAGAACTATTGTTCATTTATTGACTATCTCAACTATCTAAATTCCATCTTTTGTATTAGTTTTCACATTCCCCGACTGAAACAAGTCTACCAATCGCTTCACGATCCATGTCTATGCAAATAAACCTAATTGAATTGAATAACCATACAATTTGATATGAAGTGGTAGGTTGTTGGTTGGTACTCACCATAACAATGCACTGAGCCGAGATCCAGAGATCCGAGACTAATCAGTAGCAACAGCAGGGCTCCTCCGTATTTTGCTCCGGGCAAATAAGCCAAATAAGCCAACCGGAGCTTGTGTTTTTTTGGACTGGGACATGGGTTTCGATTTTTGCTTGCTGCCCTCTGACGGGGCGCACTTCGAACACTCATATTGATTGCAAACACTTTTTATTTTGTATATATATTAGACGTTTGTTCGCTATTGTGGTGCACGAAAATCGGTCGTTTGTATTGTTAAATTAATTAAGCAAACTAACACTCTTGGGATGTGGATTGACTTTGACAGCATGGGCTTAATTTTGCATTATTTTGAGTTTCATCACAGTGGTTTGGTTGTACATTTGGTTCACACTTTAATTTTTGCTCAGCTGAGATCCCATGATTTCCAATTATTGCACTGCAAAATGAAACAAGCGATTTCTTTGATTCACAGCTATTTGCATATTTATTATGTGATTCATGCGGAGATTCACACTCTTTGTTTTAAGTCATCTGTCGATTTTTTCCGTTTACCGATTCACTCCAATTCTCGTTTAAAATGTTTGTGATTGCGGTTTGGTCGATTGAATTAGCATAAAGCCTGATAAAGTTATCTATTAATGAATTTTGTTTTGATAGTCACTTGCTCTTTGCACTAAAATGTCAAGATATTGTGGACCGATTGAAGTTTTTTGTAAGATTGGTAAATACCTTAACTTAAAGCACATAGATTTTCAATTTGCAGGATAGGTAATTTTCATAATTTAACATTGATTTAAATGTGATTCATAATTTATATAGAAATTTAAATTAGTTTCAAGATTCTAAGGCCAAGTTAAAAATCATGACTCTTACTCACAAAAATTATTGGAATATCAGATTTTAAATAAAATTAGTCATCAGAAACAAAATTCGAATAGTTAAGAAAGAGCTATGCAAGTGGGAACTGCTTTTAAATATTGGTTTATATTGAGGTAATTTTTGTAGGACTGTTGTAACTTTCCGTTTAAATTACACAACTGACTAAATTAATACTGTTTAAAAACGCACTTATTTTATTTTTTTAGATCTATTAAAAAGCAAGATTGACTCGACCGCAACAAAGCGTAAGTAAATAGCGAAATGGTTCGTTAATGTTAACCAATTAATTACATTGCACAAAGTGAAGCGAACAAATAAATTTGCTTTTATTGAATGCAATGTGGTGTATGGCCAAATAAATGGCAAAACAAATAAAGGGCGAAGAGGCGGATGAAAACGGAATTACCCACAAAGCAATTGACCTTCTGCGGGCTTACAAACCAACCAACGACAAACAGATTCCATTAGTCATAATCGACAATAGTCGAGAAAGAAGCCAAAAAAAAACAAAAAACCTACAAAACCGACAACATCGAAAAGCATACAAATAATGTACATATGTGCAAAGCAGTAAGGCGAAGATAAAGAGAAGTAAAAAAAAATTATAAATGCCATTGCACAACTGCAAACAATTAACATTACAGCAACTGCAGAGTGCTAAAGCTAACAAAGTCATAAAGACAGCCCCTCACCGCTTAACATTTTTCCGCCTATTGCAATTTGGAGTTTGTTTAGAAATTATTATTTAACGGGCGAGCAGAGAAAACTTTATGGGGTAAAAGCTAAATCCAAATGGTCGGTAAGTTGTGGGCGAACGCTGGTCAAAAAAAAGAGGTCCAACGAGCGAGCGAGAGAGGGAGAAAGTCCAGAAAGCGTGGAAGACTGAACGGCAATAATCACTTTGAAATTACGGTATAATACGAAAAATTGTATTGTGGTGGAAGCCAAAAGACTCGGCTTTCTGAATATTAGCCAAATAGCTCACGGCTATTTCATATTTCATATTAATTAATAAACATTTCTGTGGCTAATTTCAGAAATTGTTGGCCAAAGTTGGAGTTGAGATCAAATAATTTCCGAAATTCCAATTGAACAACAGGCTTCTCTGTGACGCTTTCCTAAAACCAGAAACAGCCACTATTTAAATAATATAAAAATAGCAACAATTATTATTGTCGTGTTGAGAATTCAGTAGAGACCAATTTATAAATGGCAAAACCAATCACTAAACAGAATTTTTATCAAAATTATAGTTGGAAATAATTGCAACCACAAAGAATTTGTTTAGAAAATTGTGGATACATTTTTTGGAAGATTTTAAAAACAAAAGGAATTAAAAAAAAAAAAACATATTTTAAGTTTTCTTAGGAATGGTATTCTTTTTTCTTTTAACTTTGCTCATAAATATTATTGTAAGCTCTGGACTTTTTGTTTATTTTTTTCTTGAATATTTCTCCAGTTGCCAAAATTGCGAAAAAGAAAAATATCTTTTGTTGCATTGGAGGCTGTGGACGACTAGAAGAAGCGGCAGCCAAACAACTAAAATTAAACACAAAAATTAATTAAATTCATGAACGAAAACGTAAGCAAAGCCGAAACGGCGACGAAGCAACGGACAAAGAAGACTCGGAACTCCAAAAGGGGACCCAAAAAAAAAAAAAAAAAAAAGAAATAAGAAAAAAAAAACGCTAGCACACACACACTGAGCAAAAGTGACAGAGAGGGTGAATTGTTTGTTTGTGGGCGAGCAAAAGAGATGGGGAGCTCCGAAAAAAAGATTCACACTGAAAATATCCAATAAGTGTCCAGAGGTGGGTGTTCAATGTTTATCGGGTTTTTGCACTATTTTCCAAACAATTTCAGCGATTTTGCATGGCGACAGTAACAGCCACAAAGACCCGCACACACAGCAACGATAACGGTGAAGAAGACGGCGCATGCGCGACACGTTTCAACGTTTCACATTCACTCTCGTCGGCCCACCAGTCCGCTCACCAACCAGCACACTCGGATTCAAATCGAAGCGAAACGGGCGAATCGAGGGCTCCAACACACGTCCGCAGCGGCCAAGAGTTCGTTCAAAACTGAACCCAGCTGTGTGGGGGACCCTCTACATTGGAGCTCGAATCGGTTGGCAATGGAACCGGTTATGCACTGAAAACAAAGAATCATGCGTAACCGTTAACAAGCCATTCATTTAAGGCTTACCCCTAAATCCGTGTTTGACTACACAGATAGATTGAACATTTATTTAAATCACATTTTTATTTAAGTTCCCTAACAAAAAAGTCCTACCCATAATAAGTATTTTCTATGATCCGTAACTAAAATAAAACTGTAGTTCAGGTAATGATTTCATTATGGTATTGATTTATTTTATTTTCTATGATTTTAATATTTTGTAAATGCAAAACTATGAATCTATTTTCAAATCAACAAACTCTTTTGGTCTTGATTAATATTTTCAATTTGAACGTTTTATTCTAGTTTTAAAATAGATTTTTTTACAGTGTAGTCTCTCCCGCTCTTTGGAGCTACCGAACTGCTGCTCCATTTCGCTTCGGCTCTCGGGATCTTGCGACTGAAACGGGATCCCATGCCATGTCCGCCTCCAAATGAGTTCCGTCATCTTTGACATGACGACGTGTCGTATTAATCATTCCCGGGTCTCTCGCCCTTTCTCTCACCGCATAGCGGGAATTTCCCAGCCTGGCGGATGCACTGCAACCGGGTGGCGGAGAGAGAGAGATCGGCTGAGAGTGGCCATCTTCAAGCGGTTTCCTCGACCGCTCTTGCGGTTAATTTAATTGAGTGGTAAAAACCGGCACCCATGCGGAGAAGAGTTCCTGTTTGGGCCGTGAGAGATGCCAGCGGTTGGTTCTTGGCGTCGTGTGAATGGGCAGCCCAGTGTTGCCCAACTCTCCATAATTACACAAAATTTGCATACTAATTGGAGTGGCATAAAACTAATCTGATGGGTATTAGCTTTTTATGGAGTGTAACTTGTGTTTGTGGACACGTGGTTTCATAAAATACATCATTTTTATTTTGCACGAATTGAATGTGTAAGCATTAATTTATTGTTTGAATATCTTTTAAAAATCTTTGTCAAATTTGTAGACACAACACTGCCTAAAATAAAGTGTAATTTTTTGCTATTTTGACAAAATGGTATTATAAATATTAACATTTATTTTGTTTAGTTTAAGCCCTTAGTCATTTTTTGTTACCTTTTTTAACAACGTTCAAGCTTCTAAGATATTCAATCATTCACAGATTAAGGTCTGGAACAATTAACCATTGTCCAGAGACAATATTTTATGTCAAGCTTTGTATGAGTATGTCGACAGCTCACTTACCTTTATGGCCCCATACTAGCCTCTTCGATCTTTGTTCGAATGTCAGTCAATAGTCAGAAGTCGTCAAATGCAGCTGTGCACATTAAAATCAATTAAGATTCTTATTTATCTTCGATTTGAGCTGAGCTTAAGTCAGGCATCTAGCAGAACGGGCGCATCTATAAATATTTATTATAGCCAGAGAACGATCGAAGCTTAAATTTAACACGCATGGAATAAAAAACACACATTTTTGTAACATTTGAGTGCACTTTAAATGTTCTACAGTGAAAAAGAAAAAATGAATTGAGCATGCTATGCTCAATCGTTAATAAAAAATTAAAAAAAAAAAGGTATTGACACAAGCATAAGTTGAGAACTCGAAACTCCAAAGCAATTCACTTAGATAAGTAATTAAATTAATTAATTTTTATGTGCTGCCGATTGTCGTTGAGTGTTGATTTATCTGTGCGTGCAATGAGGCAACTAGTAAATGATTTTTTTTTTGGTTTTGCGATGAGGCCTTCCATGCGAACAATTTGGAGTTGACTAAGTTCGATTAGTATCTGCAGCTGTGGGCTGTTTATTGATTCAAAATTGACAATTATCCACTTAACGTGCAACAATAGCGAAGAAAGAACATTTGAGTAGAATATATAGACCTCTGACTCCGACAAAACCTTATTGCTAGTGATTGTTTTCTGCATCGTTTAATTTGTTTTCCATATCGGACTAAAGGGTCTACAACTTCGACATCTAAAAATACTTAAAAAAAAGAGTTTATAGGAATGATTTCTAACAAAATTGCAGCGGATGTTTATTTATTATTAAGTATACGTTTATTTTTAATAAAATGTAGCTTTGTATGCTTTTTGACTTTGTATTTTGTTTGCTGTCTGAGGCAGATAATTATTTAATGATTTCATTCAAAAACTATGCTGATTGTTTAGTTTTTTACACATATAGTTTTCTAGTATTCTAAAAATGTATAACCTGAAGTTTCGCAACACAAAAATAGACCAAGTTCAGTTTGGGTCCAGGGCTGAAAATTCGAGCACCCCCTTGAAGATTTAATGGTACTACCAAGCCCAAAACACTTTCGGCCTCAACAGCAATTACGTGTTCTAGACAAGCTCTCGATCAGCTATACAACAATTTACGCACGCAGAACACAAAAAGTGGAAGACAGCAACAATGATATCGCATTCCTGCCATTAGTATCTTGCCCACAAAAAAAGTGAAGGGTAAAAAAAATGAGCAATAATTTCAGTGTTTATGTGAAATGGTTGGCAAATATTCGAGCCACATTAATAATTAATTTATCTTGCTCAGCAAAATAAAACACAAAATAACAACAATAATTTTAAATGGCTTAACAACTTTCACGGCACAAAAAAGAAAAAAAAAACAAATTTATGAGTGAGGCACGGTTACGCATACCTCAAGTAATTGATTTCTTACAGCTTGGATTTCGATACAATTTCAATTTCAGCTACGAGAAATATCAATTTTAATGGCTTGCAAATCGAGAGCGAGTGGATCGAAGGTCAGGCAAAGCGACTCGACAGCGACAACGACAACGCACAATGCGTCCAAATAAAAATAGTAATAGTAATAATAATCGGACAGGTGACAATAACAAGAGCAGCAGCAGCAGCAACAGCAACAAAAACCAATCTGAGCCCCTTGTGAAGCTTGTGTCGGCCCACAAAATGGAACACGCGCCATTGAAACCGACAACTCAGATTCGCAGCAAACAGCAGTTGGAGTAAGTCAAAGTTAAAGCAAAACGCATTAAGCATACGCACTGTGTGACGGCCGTTTTCTGAACGTAGCACCACTGAGCTTGGGCAAATAAGTAAACTGAATTAACTAGTAGGTAGCTGCAACTAGTAGCCATGTTAGCTTAGCTTGTTAGCAAATAGTTTCAGCGCGGAGCTGGTAGGTCTCGTAAATTAAGTGGATTTTCTAACTAATTGGATTCTTTGATCTAAGTTGATTGAATTAAAAAAAAAACATTGCCCATTAAGGGCTTGCTCTCAATCCAAAATGAGTATGGATAAGTGCATGTAAAATATATTTTATTTTATTCAAACAAAAACCAATCAATGTTTGCTTTTAAAATATTTTTGATTAAAAAATATATTTGAATCTTATTGTCGAAAATTTACTTCATTAATTTCAATTATTGATTTTTTGTTTCAATGTTTGCAACATTCTATGTAGTCTACATATATTTTAATTAATCAAAAACCAAGCTTACAACTCTGCATTCAAAACGCACATAAAGCACCCACACACGTTTCCCACACTTATTAAACTAACTTAGTGTTTAATAAACGATTAAGCGAAAAATGAGTTCGAAAAGTTGAAGAGTCCAAGTCCGAACCCATCCCATATCCATGGCAGTGCACTGAAGTGCGATTCCAAGGTGCACTTGTGGCCCACTCCCAGCTCCGACTAAGCGCCCTGTGTGAACAAGTGTTGTGGCGAATTCGTTTCCTCAATAGAGCTTTTCGCTCTTATGTTCAATTACTTGTATTAACCCATTAACACACTGAGCTCATGCCTAACTATAACCCAAGCCGGGCAATCATACAGTGTACCTAGTAAGTAAGCAAAAAATTAAACAAGTTCCCTTTCACTTGCATCTCATATATTAACGAGCGATGTTTCGTGTGCCATCTATGATATTTCTAATGCAATTTTACCATAAAAAGCTTCCCAGAGCAACGACAGCCGCAGCCGACTTCTAAAAAACATCTTAATCGCCAAAGGCATTCCGATCACCGGATCTCGGGTAGGAAAAAGAGTCGAAATGCCAACTGACACACACCGAGCATGCGTACGTGATTTTGGATTTAATTAACTGTGGCTTGGCAACAGCAGCGCATTGTAGTTGAAGTTTCAGTTCGGTAAACTGAAGCAGGTGAGGCAGGCATTAAGTTAAAACTGAGGCATTGACTTTGGTAATGAAAATCCAGTGCAGTTCAGCCCTTCATGCAAGAATGCCCCAATTGAAGGATTATCCAGCAATACTTATCACTCTTTAGCCTTTATCTTTGCCGAACCAATCCCTACGTAGCCGTAGCCATTTCGACAATGTATAGCTGCCTGGTGGTTATTAAATACCTGTAGAATTTGCGAGGTTAGTGCAATAAATTTTAAAAATATATTACAGACCATGTGCCATCCACTTAATACCATTTGCGGAATATTACAACCGCATCACCGTAAAAACAGCCATTCGTGAATTTTTTTAAAAGGTGAACACTGCATTCCCTTTGCTGATTGCAATGTATTTTGGAAGTAATTTTTTATGGCATAAGCTTTTGGAAAAATCATTTTTAACTAAAGACCGTAATGACAATATTTTTTTAAAGTCAAATACATTTTTTAATAATTAAGATTTCTTCCTATATATTTGTTCTCTTCATACTTGATTTGTTAAACTAAAAACAAAACATTATTTATTTTTTTGATTAGTCAATTTCGAGTCAAAGTATTAAATTGGTTATTTTCCCCTTAATGCATAAGCTTATCAGAAGATGATAAAACTTAACTGGCACTGCTGAAAAAATGGTATCTTAAGGCGCCATATTTATTTAGCGGCCATGATTTTTAACTCAATGGACATTCTTCAAAAATGCCTATAGGTATGCTATAGTTTTTAAGGTAAGTGTAAGATTTGGTGTCTAAAGAAAAATATATTTCTTCATTATAAATGTAAAAAGTGGAATCACCTTAATTATAATTGTCTCGTCTAGTTTAACACATTGTCATGATCATGATCACATTAATCATATTAAAACCAAAAATATAAACCATGCCAATTTTGTTCAGATTTTATAAAATTTATATTCATAAATTCATATCACATGCTTAAGATCTTAGTGGCTAAAATAAAAATAAAAATACAAATAAACAACTAAAAATTGTCAGGTTTTTCAGACATTTGTAGCAAGTCTTTTATATTGGAATTATCTTCCAGGGGATATCGCCTGATCAACTCGGATAAAGTTAATTGACTCCTCTCATTTCTTTCAAAAATCTGGTTTGGACTAAAAATTTTGAGATGATAGATTAGAAACTCGTAGAGAAACATGCGTTCGCGGCTGGCATAATGAAAGGCCACAGAAAAATTGGAACAACATGTCAAGCCCTAAAATGTAATAAAGAAGCGATATAAACTTTTTAAGCATAAATCCATTTTAATATCAGGACTCACAGTTTCAACCCGAGAAAAACTCATCTGGCGCAACCATTGTGGAATTGTTGTATTTGCCTCCGACATATAGTTTTCCAGGTCCAGAGGCATAAACTTTGGCTTTGTGTCCCCATCTAAGGACTGTGATGAGTCCACAAAATGTACACCCACATTCTGCATACATATGCCCATGTAAAAGTCCTCGATACCCATTTTCTTGGGCTGTGGACAAATCACCTCAGATTCATAGGCCTGCGTCATAAAACGATTGAGGGCCTCACGACTCAGAACATAAGAAGCCCCGCCAGACATATAGCTCTGAAAGAATAAACATTATTATTAGCCATTATCAAAAATTATATTCCATAAACTTTAAGATTAATATAGCACACACCCCGTATTAGCTACCCAAACCTGTCCCACACAAATGGAAAATGGAAATGTTGAAGCATGAATATGAATATTCACATCAAAGACCGCGCAATATCTAAGTTATTCCAAACTTTAGTAACGGTGTTCGGTTTTTAACATATCAAGCCCCACCAACGAGATCAAGACGTATTTAATCCTATTTTGGAGGTTACTCAGAAGGGAATGATGTGTCAAAATACGCATCAAACACACTTGTAAACAAGCAAAGCTCACAAATTAATGAAAGTGAGTTATTGAATTTAGTGAATTGTCACATTTGTCTTGGGATTATGACAGATCATATTGCTGAAGTGTGTCAAATTAACAATTATTTTCATGTTTTTTATTTAAACCGAAATCCAAATACATTTTTACATTTTTCTACATATGCAATATTGATTTCTAATTTTCCTCTAAATACACAAGTAAACCGGCTTTCCTTCAAATTTTTCTAAGTGCATATAGCACCACATAAAACAAATGCATAATTCATAGAAGCATAAAAATATGTTAATTGGCTAAAAACCAAATATAGCAAAATTCAAACCAAAAGCAAAAAAAAAAAACACAGGCAAGCATAGTCAGGTAAAATAATCACAACAATCAATCACAAATCATTATAACATTTATGATGCATTAGGAATAATCAGCCTGCGATAAACTCCATTCAAAGTGTGAGATGAGCAGAAGCAAAGAAACAAAGAAGACATTTTAATATTTTAGTTTTTTGGCCAACCAGATGCGGGACCTCTCCCATAACTCATCTGTTTATTTATGTGTTAACAAATGTGCGCAGAAGAAAATTTGTACTTCGTCTCACGGGGAGATTGCACAACACTTTTGAAAATGTCAAAAGGCGAAATAAATCTCTGGCTGCTGCCCAAAGGGTGCGGCTTTGAAAGATGCGTGGCTGGTGATCATGATGACCTCAAGTTGAAGCACTGCCATCAGTCTTTTGCACACTGCAGTCAGCTTCTCTTGTTAATGGGAATTTAATTTCTTATTGTCGCTGGCACCGATTGACCTATGCACACGGAAAACGCCAAGACAAGAAGCGTTTGGCCCCGTCAAGATCTCGACTTTTCTGTATGATATCATCGTACCAATAATAAATTTAATGTTTGTTTACAGGGCAGGCAATACACAAAAAATCGCTATAAGTTATTATATGAGATTACACTCACAAAAGAGGACCGGTTATTCTAACAAAGAGCGTTTTGTTATTAGCACATTTCTTTGCCAAATATCCTATAAACAATTTGAGAAAGTTAAAAGAGCTTTCAGTAATTAACGAAATTTATTTAAATTATTTAGTGGAGCGAGCAATATTGAATACAAACAGTTATTGGTCATATTCAATTCCTTTATTATTATTAAAATTCCAAGTAAAATATTTAACAAATATATTTTACTAGTTTACTTCCCCAAAAACTTTTGTTCAACTGATTTATTGACATATGCAAACTATTTTCGCCGGGAGCATTTTGGCTAAGCTCGGAAGAAATAAATTTACTAGCCCCGAAAATCGAATCTTAACGCTCAACCCCGAATAGAAATTAGAAATTCAAATTAGCTTAACAAGCGGGCGACATTAACATGGAAGATGAGCAGTTAATTAGAAGCTAATGCCAGCGATCAACTAGATCATTTACCAAATAAATTTTATGTACAGAGAAAGAAAACATTATATTAATCTTCTTTAAAAAAAAAGCAAATTTAAAAATTTATTTTCTAAGAAAAATATTTTTAAAATTCATAACATGTATATTTTATTTAGTAAGGTTGCTTTTATGAGAGCATTTAATTTTAAACAAATACTATTAAGCAACTTCCAATATTTTTCATTTTGCAAATCACATTTATAATCGATTAAATCCATCAATTACCAAAACATGAGCACAAAGGCGGAAGTTAACGAGGAATATGTTTAACGTTTATCACTCACCACATTATATCGTGACATCTTGTATCCAAAGTAGACGGGCGTATCCGGATCGAAACCGCTAAGCAGGTGCTGCAGATTCTCCATGATCATATAACTGGGAAAAACCACATTAAGATAGGATTGATTTCGGGGAAAATCAATGCTTATATAACATACGTATCATCGTCCGCCTTGAGAAACCAATCGTAGTCGCGACCAAAGTGTTCCCAAACGTGGTGAAAACCCTCCCGAGTTTTGTTCCACAGATCCTCGTAGCCACCGCCTCCTGGCTCCACCACTTGGACCACGCCCAGTGGCTCATAATCCTCACTGCTGGCGAAGATCAGGCGACTGCATCGCTGACCCCAAGTATCGTGAACCGTGCGAGCCAAGTTCTCCACATTTTCCGGGCAGGTGAGCACCATGCAAAGTATTCGGTCAGGTGGAATATTCTGAATCCTGGCCGTGGCCGTGGACATCGTGGAGGAACTGCTCCAGCAAGGCGTCACCCTATTCACATCATAGACAAATAGGAGCAGCACGAAGGCCAATACAAAGCCCGCCATGAAACCCGTCAGCAAATGCAACTGAGATCGCAACTTAATCTTGGCCGTCATTATTCTTCTGCGCCAGCGTTGTGTTCTCCGCGACGTTCGATTCCCGATTGCCCACCAAACTAGCCGTTTTGTTTTGACCAGACGGCAATCAGCCAAAACTCAGTTGGCCAACAACCGGTTTGCTTTGTTTTCTTATCAAAGCTATCAAACATCGCCGATTCGGTGGGAGATTAGAGATGCCCATTGAAAAAATGTGGGATTCTGAATTAAGTTAGTTAAGAAATTATAATCTTGATGTTCCATTGCAAAAATTTTAATGTCTTAGACCACCGTTTTAGACTCTTGTTCTAATATTATTTAGTATTGAATTAATACTTATACTTTAATACTATCTGTTGTTTATTTTCAAGACACACCTCTTAAAACTAATCTTTCAGGTGTCTTCTTTATCAAGTGCCCTTAAAGAAATTAAATGGTTAGGATCCCAAAACTAATTAATTTATTTAAGTTTTTTTTAGAAATAATCATTGCTTTTCTTCATATTTATTGCAAATATTTGCTCTAGTTCTTATTTTTCTACTATCACCCATACTCGTAGCTGTATCATCTTTCAATATCGTGTGCGCTTACGCAGCATAAAAATGGTCACCAAATAAAAATGAAAGTGTTACCAATACATTGTACTGCCTTTTGGACAATGGTAAATCGACCAATTGGGGCGCATGACATTGTATAACGGCTCACATTGAGTAATAAACTGCAATTGGTATGATTTAGTATAAAAACTCCGAGTTGCTTCAATTATGACATCAGTTACCTGACAATTTGTGGAGGCAGACACACGGAAGGAAGATCCAAACGATTTGAGATGACAGCTAAGGTGAGTTGTGATGGGTCCCAAATTAGGATTTAAAGGATATATTTATTTAAAACCAGTGTGTTTTAATAGAATATGGTATAAATTGAAAATCTATTTAAATCAACTTTAAGCTTTTTAAATTGTAAATTGAAATATTAATAGAAATGTAAAATAGTGAAACTTTGTCTGTCACTTTAATATATTACTTCAAAGGCTTAAAGAAAATATATTTTTCTGCAGAAGCTAAGAAACGTTTTAGAATTAACATAAAAAGAAAGAATTTTTCTTGAAGATCAAAAAATTCTGAATAATATTTATTTCAGAAACATCAAAAGAAAAGGTTTCCTGTGTGAAAAATGATTTTTTTTAATTACAAATTTTATTAAAAATACTATTGTCTTGAACATTTTCAGTTCTTTGCCCTGCTGTCGCTGGCCCTCTTCGCAGCTGGCCAAGCGGAATACAACTACAACGAGAAATCGGCCAAGGCGGTCAATTCCCTGGAGAACAGTGCCTCCAGTTCGGGTGAGGATTTCCTCAGCGACTACCACACGCCTAGCAACAATGCCCTAAATTCGGAGGCCACTCCCGATGGCTATGACTATGTGGCGCCCACCAGGAATCAGTTTGCAGCCGCCGGCAGTCGAACGGCCAGTGTTCAGGCCTCAAATTTGCTACAAAATGCTGCGAGTGCTGCCAATGCTGCCTCTGTACTGCTGCCCTCGCCACTGCCCATCCTTCGTCAAGAGCAGAATTCGGAGGTGGTGGCTGCACCATCTGCAGTGCAACAGGATTCTTCGGTGGTTGTTCCATTGGTGCAGCGTCAGCATCAGGAACCGGAGGTCTTTCCCCCAGCCAGCTATAGCTACAACTATGCCGTGAATGACGAGAGCACTGGGGACATCAAGGAGCATAGCGAAACGCGCGATGGTTATGTGGTCAGGGGTTTCTACAGTCTCATCGATCCCGATGGCTACAAGAGGACCGTGACCTACACGGCGGATGATGTGCATGGTTTCAATGCGGTGGTCAACCGAGTGCCCTATGCCCTCAAAACAGTGGTGACTCAAGTGGCCCAACCCACTGCATTCGTGGCTCGCGATGAGCGCTCCAAATCCGAGGGATCAGCTATCCTGGATGCTGAGCTAAGATCGGGATCTGTTTCGGGCAGTGGGTCTAGGTCCTCGTCCTCTGAAGGATCCAATTCCGACTCCGGAGTTACCAATACCTTCGCCGAGGACAGCTACGCCAATGCCCCCCGAGGACTCGACTCCTCCGGCGGTCCCTACGCCTGAGTTTTGCTCCTCTGCTACGCACTCCTTGTATATTCCTTCATTGTGCTTCATCTACTTCTAGTTTTCTAATTAATAAATACAAAACATTGATCACTTAATAACATTTGAATGTGTTGCCTATTTTCGGGGCAATATGGTTAAGGTAAAGCTTTGAAAAAGCTTCTCACTGGCATTTTTACGATTTAAAAAAAAAAGGTAAAAAGGCTGTATTGTATTGCAGAATAAGTTAAGTAATTAAGGTGCGAGTGGCCATATGTTACAGCCTGTTAAGGAGGCAACATAAATGCCTTAACGACTTTTCTTAATCGTTTGCAGCTAAATATGAAAGGTCAAAGTATGCTATGGCACACGTATCTAAGGGGGTTTATTATTTATAAACGAAAAAATTAAATGCATAACCAAGAGACCACAAAGAGTGGAAGTCAAAGGTCAAAATAAATATTAAAAAAGCATTATCATTTATTACCAAAAGAGTAAAATGCATTAAACATATTTTGTTTAAACTCCTCAAGCATTTACAGTTTTTATAAGAAATGTATTTATTTATACCAGATGTTATTACCCAATATAAAGAGGACTATTTTTGTGTCCTATCAATGTCCCAAACTTTACATTTTTCAAAGAATGCCTTGGTATGCAGTGCATATGTGTACATAAAAAGTTATATATTTTATTTAAACCTTTTTGCAGTGCATATGTTTCATTTATAAGAAATGTATTTATTACTAATGCGTTCTTTTAAATCAAAAGGCTTAGATGAAATTACCGTTAAATATCTGGCAACATTGTGGCTGAACAAGCGTTAAGATATTTCTTCAGCAACATTTTCGACGCGCCCATTTAAGTCGAGTCTGTCAACTGCCGGCAAAGCGCGAAGACGTTGTTTTTCTGCTTATATTATTTTCGAGCTTCCATTGTTTATTTTTTCCACTTTGTTTTTGTTTTTGTTTTGAGCTGCAAGTCGCGTTCGAGCAGTGTTTATTTTTTATTTTTATCGCCTTTACCGATGAGCGCAAGTGATTGAAATTCTGCGCCAGTGCGCGCTAGTGTAAAAGAAGTGAGAAACGTTCGAGGAGTTGAACAACTAAAAAGACAGTCACATAATTGGAGGCAGCGATTCGAAACGTTTCCAAATGAAATTGAAGCACCTCGAAAAAAAAAGATCAAAGCTAGAGCCAGGCAATTGCCATTTGCGATTCAGCGATTGCGGATCGAATTGAACTTAAGCAAATTGTTGCATAGCCACCACAACATATAGTACACCTGTGTGCTTTTTTAACCGAAGGTCGACCGCATCTTTACAGGCTTTCGCCTCTGCGTCACTATCTCAAGAATGTGTTAATTCGGCGGTGATTCGACTTCAACAACAACATCCAAAGCGACTGCCTATACGGCGACAACAACACTGTGCCGCTTGACGACACAAGATTTGCATAAAAAAGTAAACAAACGCGGCTCAAAGAAAACAAAAGAGAAAAACCGCTGACGAAAAAATCAAAACAAAATCAGTTCCATACATATATCAATACATTAGCTTTGAAAATGACTATGCCATGACAACAAGCCAAACGTTAAATATTTTAACACATAGTTATGTATCACTTAATTTTTGTTTGAAGGTTATGACAGTCGAAAAGAAAAAAGGTTGTTAATTATTTTAATATTGTGAATAACTAAGCAAACCAAATAATACAAAATCTAAATATTATTTCGATCAGTTTTATTACTGTGATATTTTCAAAAAGTTTATTTTGGTTAATCGCGAAAAAAAGCTACTAAATAATAAAAGAAACAATTTTAAAAAGCGAGTGTTTTTTAAGCAGTGAAAATAACAGTTCCAATTGTACATGCAACCGAAAAATATATTTTTATTTGGCCTAATAATCTCTAATAATTTCTTTGTGTGAAAAAAAAACATTTTAAATATAAAAATGGTATGCTATTGATATTGTGAAACTTGGTTAACAAAACTATTAAAACTTAAAACCATTTTGGTTGTATTTTTATATGTAAAAGTATCGAAATGATTGGACTACGGCCGCATCGCAAGCGTTTTGAGCTGTTTTTAATGGTTCTGATTGGCGTGGCCTGGGGCATTCTATTGTCGGAGTTGATGCGAAGATCCCACTGGAAAAATAACAAGGACCTGGTGAGGGTGAAAAGCAGCCCTTTCCCAACCAGTCGTCGGATAAGTCCTTCCACCTCAACTTCCACTTCTACCTATACGACGACCACCACAACATCTTCATCACCCAATGTCCTGGCCTCCAATCTTTTCAACGAGACACGGGTCCTTTGCATGGTCCTAACCAGCCCGAAAACCCACCACAGCAAAGCTATTCACATCCAGAGAACCTGGGGCACTCGTTGCAACAAGCTAATCTTCATGAGCAGCAAGGCGGATAAGGAACTGCGAACCGTGGTCATCAAAGTGAGGGAGGGCTACTCAAATCTATGGCCCAAGACACGGGCATCACTGCAGTATGTCTACAAGCATCATTTTCGGAATTACGACTGGTTTCTGAAGGCCGACGATGACACGTAAGTGCAATTAAAAATAATAATAAAATATATTACAAAAAGTATCCTTAGAGCTTAAACTTAAAGATACTTCTTGCTACCATGGCAAATTAAAAAAAAAAAAGTTGTTTAACTGTCAAAATTCCATACATTTTCAAAGCTTAAATCACATTTTAAGCTTAAGCGGACTTTACACTATTGTATGAAATATTAACAAATTACGTTGTTTTAATTATATAATTATTAAATCTTTAAGAATTTAAAAATCATACGAAATGTTTGTAACTATAATTTTTCTGCTCTGCTTTCATTTCAGCTACGTGATAATGGAAAACCTACGGGCATTTTTATATGCCTACAGTCCAAGCAGCCCAGTTTATTTTGGAAATAAGTTTCGCAGCAATGTAAAAGAGGTATATTCAAATATTATAACATTTAATTATATAATTAATTTAATCATAAAAAAAATGTTATACAAAACATAAAAACTAGATGTATTTAAAGTTAAAGTTAAAGTTTTTATAATTAGTTTCTAATAACTAACAATATGTGAACCGAAATGGTCAAGCATATTACTTGACTAAAGACGATTTATTTTCTCGCCGTAAAGTGGGCTACAATTGTTGCATTCTATTTATCGACGCCTAATGATAAGCATAAAGCAAAATCCAAATGCAATCGAATCTCATGTGTTATGTGTATAATCCAATTATATTGTTTATGAATATGAATATTCTTCATGTTTTAGGAATACATGACAGGAGGAGCGGGCTATGTACTGAGCAAAATGGCCCTGCACCGACTAATAAACGAGGGATTTGGCAACAGCAGCATCTGCAGCAATCGCGGCTATGGCTATGAAGATATTGAACTGGGACGATGTCTGCGGGGTGTGGGCGTGGTGGGTGGAGATTCCAGGGATGAGCAGGGATTGAACCGCTTTATACCCTTCTCACCGCTACACTGGTATCCAGAGGCTCCAAAATGGTACCGACCACTGCTCTACTACACGACCCCAAATGTAAGGAAAATATCTCCTTTTTTCTGAGTTATAAAATATAAATTCTGCTTATTGTTCATAGATCACCAGTGACTGCTGCTCAAACTCGGCTATCTCGTTTCACTACAACAATGCCAAGGAGTTTTACGTTTTGGAGTATGTTATCTATAAGCTAAGAGCATTCGGCATAAAAAGAATCCAGGATCATTTGCCAGCAAGGAAATCCATATATAGCACTAATGAGACCAAACAAATGGAAGTCAACAATATTGTGGTAGTAAAAAATGTCACAGAACCAAAAGTCATAATCCAAAACATATCCCTCTAACAAAGAGTAGTTTAGTTTTATATTGACTGCAACAGACAATGCCAAAGAGTAAGACCAAGATATCAAAAATTATCTAAAACTACTCCTTTAATTAAAACACTGAGTTGTACATATAATATAATTCTCTTTTGTTTAATTAATTTAGTTCTTAATTAAATTGAGTTTTAAATATGTTAGCTTACTTATTTTTACTTTTTAATTTAATAAATATTATTGTCATATAATCAAAATAGGCTAAGCTTCCATGTAAAAATTATTAGTTATAAGTATAAATGCCATTTTAATTATTTACAAGTTACGAAGTTACAAACAAATGTTAAAATTAAATAAAACTAGTATCATAACCTAAACTGCTGTTGCCTTAATCGCTTTTTTCTTGGGGTTCTTGACGGAGGATGCCCAGCAATGAGACCATATGGTCGTGCTTTATACAAAATCGTTTCCAGAAAGTGCATTTCGTAGGGTGACACATAGTGGGTGGATATCGCATAAGATGAACAGCATTGAATTCCCTGTAAATAAAGCCAAGTTCAAATTTAGGTATTACAAAGTGCCTGTACATTAATAAATAAAAATAAGCTAGTGTTTCTCATACCGTTCCAGCTGGGTGAAGAAGATATCTCTGCAGCCAAAAGTTGTCTTCATCATGATCAGGTATGAGAAAGTGTTCCATGGTCAGCGAAAAGAACCGATGTCGTCCATAAACGTCTCTGGAGTCGTAAGCCTTAACACTCAACTTTCGTAGGCATTGGCCCATCACCCAGTCTTCAGTGCCTCTGTCGCCTGGCTGACAATGACTTCTTTCCCCCTCAACCAATTTCTTTACGGCCATTTTGCTGAGCACATAGCCAGCTCCTCCGGACATGTAAATGCTGGACGACAACTGGAAGGTGGAACCAAAATAAATCGGATATTTGGGTGAGTGTGTTTGAAGCATATATCGCATATTCTCCATTAAAGCATAGGTATCGTCATCAGCTTTGTAGAACCAGTCCGCCTCGTGACCATAATGCATATAGGCATGTCGAAAGGCAGCCTTTGTCTTGCCCCACAAATTACTTCGCACATCACTTATGTTCAGACCCACAATCTCAATGCCTGGTAAGATGGTTTCGGAAGAACTGCCATAAAATACCACACGATTGCAGTGGCGACTCCACGTTTCGCTAATTGCCTTCACGGCACTCATGTAATTCTTTGGCCAGGTCAATATCAAGCAAATTATCCTTACCGACCGATACAAATACCTGGCCACACGATCGTTCAATGGCCTCGTTGCTATTGTTGTGGCAAAACTGGAGGACTTAAGTTCCGGCAGGGAATTTACGTGGCCATAGGGTCGCAGGTGATAGAACACAAACTCCAGGATGTGCATCGATATGGAACGGCAATACGGGAAAAGTACGGCTCCCCCAAAACAACTCTCCCAGCTCTAAGGATAACAATTAAATTTAAATTTAAGGTTTAAAATTTTAATAAGTATTTATTAAATAAGAATGTAATGTTATGTAATTGTAACAGTGATACATTATGAACTAACATCTATTTAAATTAAGTCAATTTTATGCCAGGTTTTAAAGCTTGTTATTAAGATGGCCAGCAAACTCACCTGGTTTTGGTAGACAGCTCGGAAGGCGCAGGGCCAGAGCCAGAACTCATTGCGCAAACTAAAGGGGATCACCTCATCCGGGACATTAAATGGCTGGAGGGCATCGCTGGGACCCCTTTTCATTCGTTTCAAGCACTCCCTGAGAAAAACCTCATTTCGGAGGCAATTTCTGGTGGCCAACTGCTCCAAAGCCTCCCTACTGAAAATGTAATCGGTGCTGGGTACCCTGCCCACATGGGCGTAGATATAGAAGGCGTGATGGGCACTGAAGTAGATCTCCTCGGTTGGACGATAGTGGGCCAGCATGAGGCGCAAATTCTCCATAATCACATATGAATCCAAGTAAACCACCAGCAGCCAGTCGAACTCATTGTGGAACTTCTTATAAATACTGTGGTATGCCTCCAGCAAAGAGATCTCCCTTTGGTCGATAATGGTCAGATGATTACAGCGACGACCCCAAGTTTTATTTGCATGTCCAGCCTTAATAAGACCAAACTTGTAGTCCGAAGGGTCCAAATAAACCAGGCAATGCACACGCACCTTCTCCTGAAGAATTCTCGCTATCCGATCATCATCCCAATGCTGACTTCTTTGGCCAACATCATACTCTTTTATCTTCTCCTTATATGGCTTAAAAATGAACTCTTTCAAATCACCGAAGGTAGTACTGTTGAAGAATATCAACAACTCGAGTACCAACAGCCAGAACAAGGTTGATAGAATCAGCAACCGGAAAAACCCCCTAGAATTCATATTCTTAAATATCCTATATGAAAACTTTGGCATTTTTAGACACAGCTCCTCAGGTTGAGCATTGAATATTATTAATTATAAATAATATAAAATATATGTAAAATATGTTATAAATATGTCAGCACAAAATGTACTTTTCTGAAGAAAACTAGCTGATAAAAGCCGTTAAAATAAATGTAAATAGTGGTTTCTTATCATGTTATCTGGATTATTCAGAAGAGATTACAAATTGAATACCCCTTTAATTTAATTTAATTTATTTCAGTAAGAATCGTAGTCGATATTGTATATGGGGAATGTCTTGTAGGGCTTGTTGAGCTCGTCATCCAGTTGTTGATCAATCCAGGACTTCACTTGGGTGATGCTCGTGTAGAGGCCGGGCACTTCCTCCTCTCCGCAGGACACGCCGCTGTTGACAATGCCGACGAATTCGTAGAGCGAAGGATATCCGGGGATGGGGCACATTAGGGGCGATCCCCCGTCGCCCTTGCAGGCATCTCGTCCGCGTTCTCCACCGGCGCACAACATGGTGGGATCGAGCTCGTAACTCGGTCCCAGTGTCCTCTTCAATTGAATCTCACACATTCTTCTGCTCACAATGGGTAGATCGATTTTCTTCTGCCGATTCGAAATGTTTCCAGCCAAAGGATTTAGTTTGCCCCAACCGACAACCAGACAGCGTTCTCCCACAAAGGATGTTCCCGGCGAGGCCCAGCAAATTGGGCTGATTTGGGGCTTAAAGTAGAACGAAACGGCCAGGATGATAAGGGCTATGTTATTGGCCCCGGTGAGCATGACAAAACCTGGATGCGGAATAACCCTGGCCGGGGATCGGGTGACCACGGAGTTCTTGAACAATTCATTCAAGTCCCAGGCACCTCCAACGACTATAAAATCGCTTATAGACCGATTCAGCATCAGATGGGCAGCAGTTACTACCACATTTTCGGTGACCAGAGTGCCAGCACCAAAAAAAAGGTTCTTTGGTTTCATCAGAGCCACAACCCACGGGAATTCGTTGGGCTGTGCCTGATCGGCAGCAACCAGTGTTCCTGGCTCCAGACCATGCGGATTACTCCGACCACACATTAATGGTGCTCCAATGGGCAACTAGAAATTGTAAAACATGTACTTTAAGGCAATTGAACACTATATATACTATACACTTACTACTGCAGAGGGGTGACAGCATGTTTCTGAGCGCTGGCAGGCCGAATGGAAAAATGCACCATTTCTACAAAGGCCTTGGGGTACACAATTCATGTCGATTCGGAGGCCACAAGGTGCTCCCGCCTCAGTCAGCACCCACAAAAGGCAGCTGAAAATTATAACTCTTCGCGACATTGTTTGACTGAAGACTAAAAACAAATCAGTACAATAAATCAAGCCAGCAAATTCAAAGTATGATTTAAATATATTCTGAGAAGTATACTGAGAACAAAAATTCTCCGCCATCGTTATCAGTTCACAAACACAACGAATATACATATGCACATATATACATTTATAATTGCATTATTATAAATGATTCAGTTTAAAATACATAGCCATAAAATGTAAGCGACTTAAAATTCCTCAACTTATAAGATGGCACAAATATATGCAGATATGATCTGATTTTTTAAACTTTATTAATAACAGCACAAACACATGAAAGGAATAATAAAATCAGAAATTGTTTCTGAAAGGACAAATAACTTTTTTTTGATTTTTACTTTGTTTTTGTTGTGCCAAAAAAAATATATTTTAGGGGAAAACACAAAGTGCATTTTTTTTGTGCTATAAAAAACCCACTAAGTGTGATAAGCGTCTTGACCTTTTTGACTTTTGGTTTTTCGAGCACTATTTTGGGAATTTATAAGTGAAAAAATGTTATTTTCAGCTGAACACATTCTTTATTTAAAAATTGCTGATTTAAAATCGATATCTTTGTGCCTTTACAAAACGAAGGTGCCGCCAGCCAACTTCTCATCGATCCAATCCCTGAACTTGGCGACGTTTGTGTAGACTCCCGGAACGTTTTCCCGGCCACACTCGATGCCATAGCTGACGATGCCAGCCTGCTCGTAACGGTGGGGGTAGCCTTCCATGGGACAGAACAAGGGGAATCCACCATCTCCAGAGCAGGCATCCTTGTTCAACTGTCCGCCGGCACAAATGGAACAATCTGGCAGCTCATAGGCGGCGCCCAATTGGGTTCGTCTCAACAGGTCCTGGCATGTTTCTCTGGGTTCAATGCTCAACTCCAACTTCTTTTGTATACTCGCGTATTGTGCACTTTCATACGAACTC
Organism: Drosophila elegans; assembly: GCF_018152505.1. Lineage (NCBI taxonomy): Eukaryota > Metazoa > Arthropoda > Insecta > Diptera > Drosophilidae > Drosophila > Drosophila elegans. The sequence goes on along the minus strand of NW_024546167.1, from coordinate 17,182,275 downwards.
TTTCCCCAGCCGGCAACTATGCAGTTTCTTTGGTCGAATGACTTATCCTGCTGAGGCAAACAAATTGTCCTGATGTTGGGCTTCAATTCGAACGGAGTGTCGAGGAATAGCAGGGCAATGTTGTTGCTGCCATTTTGGAATACATAAGTATCAGGGTACACGACATCGGTGACCCAGCGCTCTTCATGCTGGAACGCTTCCGATGTCGATGACAAGTCCCAATCGCCAGCTCTTACCTTAATGTCGTCAGTCCGGGTCAATTTAGCCATAAATATTTGGTGAGCTGCAGTCAGAACAACTCGAGGACTAATCAAAGAACCGCCTCCAAAATAACTGCCCTTGTTGAAGAGGGCCACCACCCAGGGATATTGACCGGGCGTTGATTGCCAAGGACCCACTTGTTTTCTCTCATCTAACCCTCGCGGATTACCCAAACCGCAAATTTCATCTAATCGATCCTTTGGCACTGGAGCTTTCGATGCACCGAGGTCCTGTTTTCTTGAGGCATAACCTCCACTTAAATCTTGTTGTGATGCGGTATTACGGTTTTCAGCTTGGGAAAAACTTCCTCGGCCTCCAGAGAATTCTTGGTTTGATGCGGGAGAATAGGAGTTAGGTTGGGGCATATTCTCTTGGCCATAACCCCCGCTCAAATATTGTTGTGATGCGGTATTACGGTTTTCATCTTGGGAAAAACTTCCTCGGCCTCCAGAGAATTCTTGGTTTGATGCGGGAGAATAGGAGTTAGGTTGGGGCATATTCCCTTGGCCATAACCCCCGCTCAAATATTGTTTTCCAGTGAATTCTTGGTTTACTGGGTCAGAAGGCTAATATTTAAAAATAAATCGAAATTAATTACATTTTCAAATAATTAAACAAAGTTTAATGCACTTACATTGGCAGAACCTCCACCAAAGTCTTGTTTCGGTGTGTCATAATTGAGTCCAGTTTGGGGGAAATATCCTTGGGCAGTCCATTTCTAAAATTTAAAAATAATTCTAAAGTAGATGCATTTTCAAATAAATTCATAATAATTAATTAATTTATTAATTAATAAGTAATGCACTTACATAGGCCCGAACTCCACTAAAATCCTGTTGGTCTTGGGTAGTAGGGATACGAGGCGAAAGCTAAAATCCAAACAAATTAAAATTAGATGCATTTTCAAATATATTAATAAGGTTTAATGACACTTACATCGGTCCTATTTGCACAGCAAACTTTTTGGTTCTCACACCTATATTCTGTAACATCGACTTGTGGTGGATAAGAACAATATTCCTTAGTAACACATTTGTATGGACAGAGGTCGGCAGCAGAAATCCAGGTCAAAAGAAGAGCTCCTATCGCCCAGCTCCGTGCCATTGTTTAATCGCGAATACAAATCCGGAAAGACTGACGGTGAGAGAGTACCGATCGCTTATATACAGCGAAAAGAAGAATTGCTTCAAGCTTATCACTTTTGTACTCTACTTTCTCGGAATCAATATATAAATATGTTATTTCGAAAACGTATCGTATGTATAATGTGTTTGTGTTAGTTTCCGTTGATAAGAATGGCAAAATAGTAATTTTAAAACATATTTTTTACAAAAACATTTTATACTATGTATAAGTAACCACAAAACTACATTTACCATTTTGGAGATGAGCAATTTTCGGAATATTATCAGGTGAACATTATAACAGATTTTATATATGTTTTTCGTGGTCCACCAACCCTTGAAATTTGGGATGTCACAAGGCGAGATAACATACATACCTCCGTCTGCATTATTTGAATGGGTATGTGCCAGTTCAAGGTTTGTTTTGATAAGCTATTTTGATAAGACTTGTTGACACAGAAACATCAAACTGTACCATAGACATACTCAAACTTTTTGAATATTAAATTTTTAAATTTTTAAAAGACGTGATTCAACATTTCCAACTAAATGACATAAAAATGTATTTTTTCCGACCACTTAAATTTGAAAAGCAAGAACACATATATTCTTATGGGCCGAGCTGATCTATGAAAAATGCGTTCTTTTTCAATTAAATTTTTTACAATTTATTAAAATATCATGTTAAAGAGTTCTATCAGTTTTTTGCTGATACTATTTTTTTTAAACAGACCGTTCGTTGAAGTCGTTGGGGTTTCCGCCAGCACTCTTCTGCAGTTGCTCCCCAATCCAGCCTCTCAGCATGGCCACATTTGTGAAGGCTGAGACCACGATTTGTTGGCCCACCCTCCAGCTGAAGATGCCTGCCTGAACGTAGCGATCCGGCTGGTCCACCAGTGGACAGAACAACGGAGATCCGGCATTGACAAAGGTGCCATCCTGGTTCATATCACCGCCGGCACAAATGATGCTCTCGTGCAGCTGGAAGTCTGGACCCATCCCTTGCTTTAACAAGTCCTGACAGTCCAATTTGGCTAAAACGGGCAGATCCATTTTGTTTTGTACATCTGCAAAGGGTAGATCGCCAACCGATCGCTTTCCCCATCCGGCGACCACGCAACGCTTTTGATCGAAGGTCTCATTCTGCTGAGGTAGACAAATGGGGCGAATGTGAGATCGCAAGGTGAATGGCGTTTTGAGGTATAAAAGTGCCAGGTCATTGGCGCCACTCTGCGCTCGAAAGTTGTTGTGCACCTGAATCCTGACCACATGACGCTCATCCGGCGGAAGTTGATTGCTTCGCAGTAAAAAGTCAAAGTCGCCAGCCCTGGCCACAATATCCGTTTGGTTCATATTCACCACAAGGTGAGCTACGGTCAGGACGACTGCAGGGGCAACTAGGGATCCGCCACCAAAATATTCACCGTTTTGGAAAAGAGCAACAGTCCAGGGATATTGACCAGCAAAAGGATGACTTCCAGGCACTGGTGAACTCACAATTAGTGGATTCCGATTGCTTAAGCCGCAATTTTTATCTTGGGGCGCGGGTTGGTAGTTTGGTGGCTCTGGAACGGGTTGATTTTTTGGTGGAACCGGAATAGGGTAGTTGGCATTGGGTTGATTTTTTGGTGGGACGGGAATCGGGTAGATTTGTTGGACTGGAATCGGGTAGTTTGCTTGGACTGGAATCGGGTGGTTTGCATGTGGTTGATTTTTTGATGGGGCGGGTAACGGGTAGATTTGTTGGACTGGAATCGGGTACGTTGCGTCGGGTTGATTGGGTTGATTATTTGGTGGAACTTGAATCGGGTTCCTTACGTTGGGTTGATTATTTGGGGGAACTTGAATCGGATTCCTTACGTTGGGTTGATTATTTGGTGGAACTTGAATCGGGTTCCTTACGTTGGGTTGATTATTTGGTGGAACTTGAATCGGGTTCCTTACATTGGGCTGAGGGCCTGAAGGAATCAATACAAGTTCTGGTCGATCGGGGAGCGGATCTGAGTTGGCTGGAAATATTTGAACAGCTTGTGGGGCGGGCTGTTGATCTTCTTGATTGGGTTGCTGATTATTTGGTGCTTGCTGGGGTCGATCCTTAAAATTGAACGCATTAGAATGCACTTAATTAAATTAATTTTAGCCACTTACCCAGACCCCATCTGCACAGCAGTCTTCACTGTACCAGCAGGCATCTCCCGATCTGTCTTTAAGAATATTTACGCAAGATCCCTTTGGAATGCAGCGATTTGGACGCTCACAGAGGTCGACCGCTGAGATACAGATACAAAGGAGGGCTCCTAGGGCCCAGAATCGAGACATCATGCTCTCAAGAATAACGATTTCAAAAAGACTGACTGTGAGTAGAATTCGGCATCGTATATATACCTTGCTTATCAGCTTGTGTATTGTGTATTCGCAAAAGAGCGAATAGTACATGGGCAAATTGGAAAAACATTTTATAAATGGTAATTCTAAAAATTTAAATACATATTTTAATATCAAATCTTCCTTTAATTTGAGTCCATTCATTGCCTAACTATGCCAAAATACATGTGAAAACCATTATGTATATTTAATTATTTATATTTAATTCAATTGTTATTTTGGTGGCAAAATTTCAGTGAATTAAAAATAATATACAATATGTTCTAAGCAATGTATAACTTTTAATTTAATAAGTTTTAAATGTTGACTAAGACGAATTAAACATTAAACATTTTATTATGTTTTTTCTAAGTGTAAAGAGAGCTGTCTATATACAGATCAGCGACCTTTCTTTCCATATTTAATTTGTTTTTGTGAATTACTTTAGATTATGGGCTTATGGTTGTCAGCAGAACAATTGCTTCGCTTAAGTTGACAAAAAAGCATTTGTACTTTTACATTAGGGTTATTGAAATTTGTATAAACTTTTTTAATGTCTTCTTTTTTAATAATATTTGCTAATATTTGTTTATACAAAAAGCGTATTGATTTTAATGTTTACAATTTATTTTTCATTAAGATTCCAACTCATAATTAGTAGATTTTCTTTAAATCTATTATATTAAACGGTATGTAAGGCTTTTATTTCTGGGACCACCCTGATATACATCAAATGTTTATGTATATGTGAGCAGTGAATGCAAGATACTCCTTTCAAAAACAGAAATATAAAAGCACAAAATAAAATTGGTTTATTAGAAGAAATGGTCAATTATATGTCCTCAAATATGCATTGGCCTTAATTTATTTATTTAATTAGCCTATTCTTACACCGACATTATCGCAGTTCATTAGCCGTTCCACATCGTTCCTGGCCAGACTTCGGTCAATCCAATCTCTGAAAAGAGCCACATTTGTGAAGGTTGCCGGAACATTCTCAATGCCACACCCGACGCCCCAGCTGACGATGCCGGCCTGCTCGTAGCGATCTGCGAAGTCGCCCAGTGAGCAAAACAAGGCGGATCCTCCGTCGCCAGTACAGGCATCCCTGTCCTTCTCTCCGCCGGCACAAATCAGACTGGGGGCCAGCACAAAGTTGGGTCCCGGGTCGACTTTTCTCAACTGATCCTGGCACTCTGCTCTGTCCACCATGGGTAAATCGATTTTCTTTTGGACATGCGAATACTGGGTGTCCTCAATTGTTTGCTTTCCCCATCCGGCCACAAAGCAACGTTTTTGCTCGAAGAATTTTCCCTGCGGTGGCAAACAGATGGTCTGGATGTGCTCCTTTAACTCGAACGGTGATTTTAGGTATAAAAGGGCTATGTTATTAGCACCAGTCGTCAACACAAAATCTTCATGTTGCACAATTTGGGCCACACCACGCTGCTCAGCCGAAAAACGTTCCGAATTGGAGGCCAAATCCCATTCACCAGCTTTGACCAGAACATCAGCCGCTGAAATCGACCTCAGGAGGTGAGCCACTGTTAGTACAACTCCAGGGGAAATTAGGGATCCGCCTCCAAAGTATTTGCCATTGCTAAATAGCGCAACTGTCCAGGGATATTCACCGGGTTGTGAATGCTCCTCAGTTTTGGGATGTGCTGGCTTTTTTTTATTATTGAAAAAACATGGTTTTTAGTATTTGGGCGAATCAATATGAAAATGATGTACTTACCAAGGCAAAGATTTCACAACAGCTTTCACCCACTTTGCAAGGAGCTGAATTAAATAACCAATCCCTTTCAGGAGCCTCTTTTAAACAAATTGTCTCGGCAACACAGTTAAATGGAGTTCCACAGGCATCACAATATAGTATGCAGCTTAATAGGAAAAATCCAATTGCCAAGAGGCGTAAATTTGTCCAATCGAGAGTAAACATTTTAACAGACTGATACTGGTGACTGACTGATGCCTTGCTAGCCTTTATAAAGCTTTGGCTTATCATTATATTCAAGGTTGAAGGTTAAGGCTTTTTGAACTAGTACAATCTCTACCAGGAATACCCAAAAACTTAAATTTCTTTTTGAACTTTAAACTACACAATATACAGAATGATAAAAAATGTACTTAAGGAGGTTAAAAAAAAAATGACTAGTTAAATGTGGTGTGCAATAAATATATTCAAAACAAAAATATATTGTTTAAGTTCATAATGTCAGTAAAAACCCAATTTTCGATCAAAGTATGAGTGAAATACTTTCAATTCGATTATTGAATAAATGCAGCAAAACGCATACGATAAGTGGTTGTGAATAGAAACTGAAAATTTGCAATCAAATTTGGACCACCCTAATGTATAAATAAAAAGTTTATTAGCAGAAACGTGTTTTTTTTTGGGATTTCCTAAAAATGGACTTTTATTTATAATATATGCGTGTCAGATTTGTCACTCAAATTTCTTATCTTTATTTTTTCTATATGCATATATAAAACACATTTTTGATACTTAAAAAACTAACAAATTTATGGTTGAAACCTAAAAAAGATTATAAAAAATGTAATTACTTTATTACTTTATTTTTTTATTAGTGTAACAAAACATAGCAGAGAGCACATTTCAGAGACATTTTACTAATGAGAATAATAACCTCTCAGAAGACTTATTCAGCATTTTAAAAATTAGTCGTAACTAATAGGTGTAACGTTCCATTTTTCGTAGTTTTGTGTTCATACTGATTTAATAGTTTACTCTATCAAAGATGGAGAGGAAGGAGTGCGTTTTTCTGGATCGAAATAAGCACTTTCAACAGCATTCATCATCAGCATCATGCTGCCGTCCATTGCTTTTTCTGCTCCTGGGCATTGCGATTGGCTATCTGATAACCCAGGTTGTTCTGTGGCCGTTAATGGACTTTAAATCGCATGCGAATCGCACCAGTGAAACAAATCCACTCGACATCGATTTGTCCGACGAAGTGCGAGTCTTGTGCTATGTCTATACAAAACAAATGAATCACAAGGTGGAGGCTCAGGCTGTGCTGATGACTTGGGGCAGAAGGTGCAACAAGTTAATCTTTTTTACCAGCCACAATGACTCGAGTCTCAGGGGATCTGTGGGATTGCCCGGCGATGTCAATTACCGTGAGACGTGGCGGAAAACGAAGAGGGCGCTGAAGTACCTCTATGACCATCACTTGAACGATGCCGACTGGTTCCTGGAGGCCGACGATGAGACCTTTGTGGTGATGGAGAATCTGCGCTACATGGTCTATCCGTACAGCCCCGAAATGGCCATCTATTTCGGATCCCCGGGCACTGTGATGAGTCGTGCTGCACTGCGTCGTGTTGTGGAGTTGGCACTGCCAAATCCATCGAAATGTGAACCAAAGGATTCGGGTGCCACTGGGGGAAGGCTGAAGGAGTGCCTCGAAAATGCCAATGTGGTGGCGGGCAACTCTCACGATTCCAAAGGTCGCCGGCGAATTTATCTCATCGATCCACAGGCCAGATCAAATAGGTACCTACACTATGATCCCACGTTTTGGTTCTGGAAATTTCTAGCCTACAGGACTCAAGAAGTTGGTAGTCAAGTTGAAAACTAACAACCTCAAAATCTCACATCTTTTAATTTTTTTAGGGCATATTCGCCTGGTCCAAATATGCTGTGTCCTTTCATTACGTTCAACATCGCTATATTCACTGTTTCGAGTATATGATCTATAGATTGAGGCCTTTTGGACGAAAACTTCCTGTAGAGTACCTTCCAGTTAAATTAGACAGAGTCGAGAAGGAGGACTTCAAAGGAGATCAATCACAAAATGTTGAGAAGGAAGTGCCAGCAGACTACGCCTATTAAAAGATTCTATAAGGGGTTCAATTAAATTATAAATTTCATAAAATAAACTCATTTGTATCTAACATAAAGGATATACTTTTCAAAGAACTCAAAATAGTTTATATATATATATTTATTTATGCTACTTTACAAAATTCTTTAAACTATTTTACTACGATGATTACAAGTAATAAACCATTTTAAAATAAAAGCACTGGAAAAAATTATATAATTAAATAGGAGATATAAAATAAAACAATTTTTACAAATTATAAAGCTTTTACTGACAAGCTGTAACTTCTTGTTAGATTTTTAGATTTAGTTTTGTCAACAGTATAAACACTAAACCCAAAACAATTCTAATGCTTTTTCGAAGTTTTCTTGGACCTGGAACCCTTATCCTTTTTCTCATCTGTATATTCATAATCATCATCAGTTTGTCTAGTTTCGTCCTGTTCCTCAGCTTCCTTTGAAAGTTTTTCCCTATATTTAGCCTCTTCTTTTTCCACCTCCTTGGAGTCCATTTCCCTGGCATCGGGTTCCTTTGGCTTCTCGGTTGTGGTCGTCCAAATCCTGTCCATGTCATCCGCGGAATCCTCATTGCTGGCCAAAGGACGTTCAACTGGAGCGGGCAGCAACTCACCCACTTTTAGTTTGGCTGGCAGAGCTTCCAGAGATCGCATCAAGCCATACGGCTTCAAATGATAGATGAGATAGTCCAGCACATACATCAGATTTGGGGCCACATAGTGGAAGGATATGGCCAAATCCGAGCAGCAGTCAAGACCCTGATGAAAAATAATTTATAAAAGATATATAAACAAATTCAATAAAATTATATTTAGTACTTAAATATATATTCTTATTAGTTATGGCCAATATGGCATTGTAAATTGTACTATATTTGCCAACAATTTTACAAATAATTAATACATTATAAACTTTAAGTAGATAATACCAAAATGCGTGACTTTAAATTTTTTAATTAAAATACAACCTTGCTTTCTCATACCGAAAACATACTTCTCATCAAATATTTTATCCAAAAACAAACTCACGTCATCTGTTTTGTAGTAGAGATAGTTCCAGTACCAATAGTTCTTGTCCCATTTGGCCGGAATCAAGTGATGTTCCGGGACGAATGGAAACATGCGACCTCGTCCGATCTCATCTCTGGAATCGCCGGCCGTAACATTCAGGTTCTCCATGCAGCGTCCGATTTCAATGTCCTCGTTGACCACCGTGCCCGGCAGACACATCTTCGGATTCGGAATGCCCTCGACGACAAATCGACGCAGTGCCTCTTTGCTGAGTATGTAGCCTGCTCCGCCGGACATGTATCCCTGTTTCACGAATGGCTTGAACTTAAAGCCAAAGTGTACGGGTGTCTCGGGACTGTACGGATAGAGCATATACCGCATATTCTCTATGACCGCATAAGTGTCGTCATCGGCCTTGTAAAAGAAGTCGGCATCGTTGTAGTGATGCTTGTAGACGTACTTAAACGCCTCCTTGACCTTGGCCCACAGATTCTCACGGCCTTCGCCCACATTTAACCGCACCGTGGGCAACTCCTCATCGTCCCCAGAACTCATGAACAGCAGGATATTGCAGCGTTTGCCCCACGTCCTCTTCACGTGGCGGGCTTTCTTTTTGTGATTGGTGGGATTGGTCATCACCCAGCAGAGGATGCGAACCTCCTTCTTCAGCTGCTCGGCCACGGTGGTGTTGTCATCCGCATGACTGTGCTGGAAGGGATTGTGTTCTGGTGCTAATGAGCTCTGGACACCACTATCCCCCGCATGCAAATTGCTGGGCAGGCTCAGGCGTCGACTGAGATACGGATAGAGGCTCTCGTGCGGCACAATGCTGGAGAAGATTTGGGACATGCAGTAGCCCACCACCATGCCCACAATCAGGGCCAACACCGAGCGATTCTTGGAGCGAGGTGCTGCAATTAATCAGTTGAGTACTATATATGGGGGAAGTAACCAAAATCTTTACACATTACAACATGAAATCATGAAAAACACCTTTACCAACAAATATACTGGGATTCTGTGGTTTTTCTTTAAGCTTTTAAAGTCTTCAATCTCTAGATTTTAAAGTTCCTGACAACAACATTTTTAAATTGACAATGCTGAACTGTACTTTTAAGCCCTTAAAATTCCTCATTTAACCTATAGTTTTCAAATGTTTTGAAATTACAAAAACGCCTTTTGATATAATTCTTTTTATAAGAAAGATCCACAAACGTGTAAATACCTTCTGTAAGAAGAGAACGCGATAGAAGACTTGCACTTGTCATTTTTGCTCTTTACTTCACCAAATATTTTAGATCACTAAAAAATTTCCCTTTCAACTGGGAATCAACTAACTCAAGCCGTCTGAAGTTCACTTGTGCAAACAATTAGTTGGTTTTGTGTCAAATTTCTTATTGTCTAACAAATATGTCTAAACTTGTAGACTCCATTTTCAGCTAGAACTGAACCCGATTGCGTTTGTAAGCCGACTGAGCAACATAAACTTAGTATGGAGCTGATCAGATGGTTTGTCGCTATACTCGTAATATATCAAAAACAGTTGATCAAACATTGCTTAAGCAAATACTAAAATATAGGTCTTTGTACCGAACCATGTTAGAATAACCCTTTGAGACGTAATGGAAATATTAAACTTATTAAACTTATGATACAATACCACAATCATAACTCTTTTCTCTTTGCTAAAGACTTTTTATCAATATCCTTGAAATGATTATCGAAAAATTAATTCAAATTAATTCTTGCTTTTTTTAAATTCAAAAATTACTTGTTAAAGTTATAAAAGTTATAAAACATTTATAGAAAGTTTGATTAATATTAAAGCTGCTTAGGCAAGCTTTAAGCACACAGCTTAAATCAGATTACACATGTCAACAAAATAAGAATAAGTATTTTTTTAGCTAGCCTAATTCAACAAGCAAACTATAGTATAACCCTTATAATTTTCGTTCAATATAAAACACTTCAATAATAGTGTGTGTCAATTTATTAAACTTGCAAAAATGTGGACTATACTTAAAATGTAATAAAGTAAGAAATTAATTAATTATCGTAACTACTTTACAGGGAAAATAAGCGGAAACCCATCGAGTTTAACTAATTGCTAATTTAAGGACAAAAAGGCGTTTAAACTTAAAGCACTTGTCAACAATTGCTTAGGGTACAGTAGGTCTATACGTAGTTTTAGGTATAATTTAAATATAAGTTTATTTATATGGGTTATGTACAGCGGACATTCGCGATAACACTCTCTGTTCGGGTCCATGTTAACATTTTTTATAGTAAATTGTTATAGTTAGCATTATTGTTATGGTTTTTACGTTAAATTCAAAATACAAGCTCCAAGTGGTTTTTAATATGAATGATACGGCTTATCTAATAAATAGTTTGGTTTCCTTTTGGGGGAGGCCATTAAGTTTAGCTTGGACGTGTTTTTACTAGTGGTTATTTGTTTTGTGCACGGTTGAGTGTTACACTGGGCTACACAAATTGGGGTATTGGGTATTGAAACACTCTCTCCCCTTGCCCCACTTTTTTCTGGATATAAGCAAAAAGGCCAAGTTCATAAAGGTACTTTGGAGGCGTGGTCTCTCAAAAGCCCATGACCATATCCCCTTACGCCGACATCGTTTTGACCGTGGACGTGGACACCGCGGACGAGACCATTGCCTTGGCGCTGCGCGCCACCATCGTCCTGATCCGCTCCTGGAGATAATCACAGATGGAGGTGTACTTCTGCTGGTGTGCCAGCTGCAGGGCCGTCAAACCATCCTGGTTTTTGAGCAGAACATCGCTGCCAGCTGCCACCAGTTGTTTGCAGACGGTCATGTGACCAAACATTGCGGCGGCATGGAGCGCTGACTCGCCATTGGGCAGCTGGCCAAGATTGGGTCGGTATTTAAGCAAAACGGTGATGACGGCCGCGTGACCTTTGTGGGCCGCCTTAAAGAGGGGTGTGGCGCCATCGCAGCGCACCGTATCCACATTGGCGCCATTCTGCAGCAGAACCTTACAGATGTGGTCCTGACCCATCTGGGCGGCTATCCAAAGGGGCGTGGCACCGTCTATCCGCTTGATATCGATTTCCGCATCCGCCTGGATGAGCAGCGACAAAACTGTGCGATGACCATTCTGGGCGGAGATAAACACTGGAGTGGCACGATCCTGTGGGGAAAAAAATATACATATTATAGATAATGTACCATAATTATTTTATAAATATTTTTAATGACTCTTTTCAGAATAGATTTTAAAATCTTAAATATTTTATTTAAAATAAATAAACAGTATCCATTTTAAATTAAATAATTTATAGCTTTAATAATAGTTTTATAGCTTTAATAATAGTTCGTGCAATTTAATATCCATTGTGTTTTATAAAATATACTTTATATTTTATTTAAATATGCAATATGAAATTTTGAATAGCCAGATATTTATTATGCAAATCCATTTTTTATCAGTGTGTGTAAGGTAGGGATTATTATCCTTGTAAACCCACCTTCATATGAGCATTGACATTCGCCCCGCAGTCCAACAACTCCCGCACTATCTTCACATGACCGCCCTGGGCGGCCACAAAAAGGGGCGTGCCGCCATCCGCGGAGGGCGTGTCCACATTGGCGCCCGCCTTTATCAGGATCTTCACCACGTCCAGGTGACCGCCCTGGGCGGCAAAGAAAAGAGGCGTGGTGCCCGTGAGACGACGCGAATTGGGATCGGCCCCTTGATCGAGCAGCTCCATCACGCAGTAGGTGTGACCTCCGGCAGCAGCCAAGATAAGTGGAGTTGTCCCATCCTGAAAGAGAGATTGCAAAAAAGAATAATTTAATATTTATAACTATTATTATATTTTATTTATATTATTTAAATAATCTTTTTATATCCCAAATATAAATGTATTTATTTTGTAAATTTTAAATCACCCTACAAAACAAAATAAATAAACAATCATAACGGGAAAACTTTTATTTTGAGGATGAATACCAAATTGTTTGATGAACTAAAACCGATTAAATGTGGTTTCAATCACTACAATCCACTAACTCACAAAATGATACACTCGACTGCTATCACAAATTTGCAGCTTACGTTTATTTTAAAATCAAAGCGATAAATGAAAACCAATTGTTTTAATTGTTTAATTGGCCATCAACTGATTTGAATAGCAAATTGCGATTAGTTTCACCAGCTCAACGCTCAAATTGTTTCGTGAGGATTTGCATGCACGTCTGTGACTCGGACTCGGCAAAAAACTATGTTGGAAAAAAAGCAAAAACAAAAATAGTTGTATATCCAAGGGGAAAAATCGCGCCACAAATCGCAAAATCACTCTCGATGCACTCGGACTGAATCTGAATCTGAATCCAAATGGGGGAGTCACGTAGCGCCCTAGCCGCCGACTTTTGCAGACCAGCTGGCATAATATAATACTCAACTCGATGGCACACTGCCCCCGCAGCCCACTTTCCCTTCCATTTCATTCCTATGGATTTGGTTTTGGTCTTGAGACCACGCTTCGCTGAGTGGCCAGGGAAATTTAATTTCGCTTTTATATACACTTGCCGAGGGTACTAAAGTACCTTAAACTCAAATGTTTGGAATTAACAGGTTCAAGATTCACTTGTTAATTTGCAGCTATACACTTGATTATATTTATCTTTCTTGAAATATAGCTGAATTTACTCTACAATGATTACACTTAAATGTGTAGTAAGCTGATTTTTCAACAGAGTGTTTGTATTTTGTATTAAATTATTAAATGAATTAAACTATTCAATAATTACCGAAATTAATTGAAAAGTAATCTGGTTTTTAATAAAGGGAATAAATTGTTTGTTGAATTATTTTATTTATTTAAATTAAAGCCTCAAATCGTTTTTTAAATTTTTAAAGAGTATATCAACTTCGTAATTTGTTGTTAAATTCCATAGCTTTTTGTTTGTGTTTTGGTCGGCTGTTCGTTTGCTGCACTTTTCGTCTTATTTGCCAATTAGTGCGTACTTAAATCAGCGACGACGTGTTAGCTGATTTTTACGTTGCTCAGTCTTTAACATATAAAATTATTTTTGGAAAAATTTCGTAATATTTTACTGAAAGCATTTTTAAGTCGCATGTGTCACGCTTAAGCGATTGCATGCAGCCGCATAGCTTAAGTGCATAAGCTATAAATAAGTTTATGTAACTTTTGTCATTTAATTTTTTATTTGTTGTTTGTTACGTTTCTGGGAGTTTTGTACAAGTAATACTTATCATAAGCCTTTTATCAATTTTTATTTAAACTCACCTCATCCTTGCAATCCACATGGACTTTTCCACTGTCCAGAACTCGAAGAAGAGCCACCTCATCACCCCTCATTGCTGCCATGTGCAGTTGCACATCCGAGGGCGTCTCTTTCTGTTGGCATCGAAAACAGAATCAAATCAATTAACAATTTAGCCAACAGCAGCTGTCAAAATATAAATATATTTGGGCAGTGATACCGCCACACTGAGGGGCCAAAGACCCACTTTATAGCTGCTCCTCCACTCTACATCACCACCACATAGCTCCACCATCTGGGGCGCCACGTGGGGAAATTACTTTTCCTGTTTACAGCAATTAGGGTCAGAGCAGTAATGAACAAAAAAAAAGTTATTTCATACCGGATGTCGGATCACATTGAATGCATTTTTTCAAAATGAGCCCGTAACCCTGAGATGGGCATTTAAAAACATGTATTTGAATAAACAATATACGTATTAATCATTGTAAAAATAAATATTTTTTCTTTAAACATTTTTAACACTGTAATTAAATGAATTTGGTTGGTTACGGGTCGTATGAGTAATTAATAAAATCAATAAAATAATATTTAATCTTAGTTTCTTTGTTATTAATATATTAAGTAAATATTAATTTTAATATTTTTAACAAAGTACCTACAACTTTCCCATTTTTATATATAACGTTTTTATTTATAAGTATAAAATTTATTTGACTTTTTAATATACATTGTCAATATTTTAACCCTATTACTTTTAATGGGATCTCATTTTACTCTTAACTTTACTCAAGATATTTCTTTTATTACAAAAATAGCTCCAAAAAAGTCCCTGCAACCGTTCAAGGGTTAAATCGCATACCTGTCTCCCCAGAAACATTTACTAACGACGGTCACCCAAGTTGCAGCCAATGACCATTCGTGCAGAAAGGGAAATGCATTAAATATTTTTTCAAACTAAGTACGTTGGAAATGTCAACATTGCGCTAATGAAGCGAATTAAGTGCCCCAGTTGAGCCCATGTGTGTGTGTGTGTGTCTTTGGGTATTTCTGCCAGGTAGTAGGCACTGATGAAGTGGTCTAAAGCACCTGTTGAAAGACAAAGACAAGTGAAAACCCTCATATGAAAATGACGTGACTCAAGTTGCCAAGGGAAACAATGCAAATGCTGCTGCACTTTGAAATGACATAATGACAATGAAGACGGTGATGCCATCGTGATAATCACGTTGCCGATGCTGACGACAAAGATATATACATATAGGCAGCAAGTAGCAGGTGAGAAGCACTTTTAAAGCTTCAGACAGAATCCAGACAAAGGTAGATCTGATGGCAAACCATTGATGCAATTTAAATGCTTTTTTGGTAAATATTAAAGATAAATTACTCAGAGGCCTTCTCAAAAGGCAAAACTAATCAGACTCATTAGTTTAAATAACATAAGGGTATATGGTATGTTTTGAATTTGTTAATTGTCTCTAAGCTTATTATTTAAATTGAAATAACATAATTTTGTGCTTAACAAAACTCCGTTTATGATGAACTTTAGTTGCCTGCAGGTAAATTAAATATTTTATAGCGTAAGTCTCTTAACAGTTCTGCCTTCCTAGCATTTTATATTGCTGAGCTATAAAAATTAAACGATGGCTACTTGATAGAGATTTCCTAAGATGCACTTCAGTAGTTTTCGCAAAACTCCTTTCGTCCATTTGGCTTCTCCCATTTAGGAGCCATTAAACTCGATGCGAATGAGTCAATTACGTGTTATATGGGTCAATACTTGAGCATTTACTCACTTTAAGCGACATGCCTGCGGCTCCAATCTCTCCTGGCCTCCGGATCTGAGTTAGTGGGCTCTCCAAGCGATTGCACCTGCTTACAAGCCCGTTTCCATTGACCGATTTTACGAATACTGTAACGCTGCCCCGCCAGCTGCAGCTCCAACTTCCTATTGCAACCAGGTCGACGGGCAAGTGGCACCAAATCAAATCACAACAAAACCAGCAGCCGCACCAATAACAACAACAAAACGGGCCGCACTGGATGCGGCTTCATTGTCCAAGTCCAAGTGCAAGTCTAAGTGTAATTCCAAGCGACCAGTTCACCAAAAGTCTAGCACTGCAAATTGAGGAGAAAAATGAGCACAGCCAAAAGGCACGGGCCGTATTAAAATTAAGTTGCTACGAATATAACAGGTTTTCGGTCTCCAAAGCTTAGAATTAAAGTGCAAGAAGCCAAGGAAAAGAAAAAGTTGCAATCCAATTGGGAGGTGTTCCTGGGAAAAGGCCTGAAAACTAAGCTCTGGTGAAAGGTGAGGTTTTCACGAATCACAAAGATTAAATTTTAATTATTAAAAAAAAAATTATAAAAGATACAAGATATATAAATATTATTATATAATTTTAAATAAATCCTTTCCATTCAATATTATGATGTTTAATATAAGGTCAAGTATTCCTTCCTTTGTGCACCCATTTTCATACCAAAACCCATAAGTGCTTTCTATACCCCTTCGAGTAATTGCAGAGAATTGGCCTGCCAGTTCAATTTAATAATTCATTAAGGGAAAATGCTAATTTCCTGCAGATCGATAAGGTAGCCTTGTAAATTTGTAAAAAATAAAAGTAGAGTTTAGTAAGTCAAAAAAAGGAAAAAATATAAAAATAATTATTTTTTAACTTTCTCGTAAAATTTAAAAAATGAGTTCATCAAGCTTATAAAAAATAAACTACATTTACAAAATGTTTACTCCTTTAGTAAATAACATAAAATTTGAGAAAATATAGGGTTTGTATAGATTTTTTTTGCAAATCATGCTATGTTCCCTGTTGCAGCAGCAAAAGCACTATTCATTTTTTGCATGCTGTAATTTTTCCATCGTTAATAGGAACTCCCCTTGGAAATTGACAGGCGGTGCCTCAGATCAGGCCTGACTTGGCTCTATCAACACGCAACAAGCCAGTCAAAGTGAGGCATTTTCATTTTTCTTTTCTTTTTGTAGGCTTTTACTTTGTTGTACACGGCTTTATTAATTGCATTTCATGCAGTCGCACTTTTTACAGCTTTTCAGTTTTTTCTTGATATTTTTTTTTTATGACCATCAGTCCATCGTGATTATTGCGATGTTTCCCTTTTGCCTTTCAACTTTTGACCTAGAAAGTGTTTCAGTTTTGGGATTTTCTTCATGTGGCTTTTCATCATCATCATCTTCTGGGACAGGCACGCAATGTGTGCTGCTGACATCATGAGTTCACAGTTTTCATTTGGCTTGTAGGCATTCTTAATTGCCCCTTAGATATATTTTATTAGGACTTGGTTTTCATTTGGGAATATAAAGCCAATGTGGTCTGAATGAAGATTCCGTTAAAGACAGCCTGTGCGAGTTGGTAGTCAATTAAGAATACATTTTAAGACCAGTTACCCAAAAAAGGTGGTAATAAAGTTGACCAACTACATTTAAGAATATTTTAAATCAAACTTAAATTAATTCAACATCATTAAGACTTGGAAAGTATTTAAACATACATATTTTTTAAGCCCTTTTATAACAATGTATTCGTGTTTACAACTTCAAAGGTAAATAACAAACCAACTATTTATGTTTAAGTACAGATAAGCTAGCAAACTGATATGATGAATGTTATAAATGTTATAAACTAGCCATATACGATACCTCTATGCTACAGGGTTAATTGAACTGATAAGATAATTTTGACAGCCACTTTGGTATTTACCTTAATTTTTAAATGATCAATGGGTTTTTAAAAAAATGATTGCTTGGAACATTGTTCATGATTATGTTGCAACGCATTTCTCCAACTCTGTTATAGCCAATTATAGTTTGTTATAGATATTATTATGAGCACAATGATTAGTTTCACTTTCAATTCGTTTCATTTATTATTTTTCTGCTTTATTAGGGGTCTCGGAATCTTAGCTTTTTTTTGTTTGAGCTTATAAATAGCATCTCACGTTATCATGATCTCATTTAATTTTATCTTTTTGCTCTCGCCGGAACTTAGCGCGATGGTTTGGTGCCAAAAGATTATGCAAAAATGTTCATAATTTGCACAAACAAAAGGTCAACAGGCGCCCGACCACTTGTGAATCTCACCTCAAGAAGTTTCAGTCCCAAAACACAGAAACCCAACTATCAACAATAAACCAAAAGTCATGCCGCTTGGGTTTTCGAAAAACAAACGACGCGAAGTCGACCGATTGCTTTCAAAGTTGGCGAGCAACTGAAAAAGTTAAATCCAAAAGCGAGCGGGAGAGCCATAGCTTTATTTTGTAGTATCACCCAGTAGTTGTAGGGTATATGGGTTTCTATTGAAAGATTTTAGGTTTTAAATGAACTAAATAATATTTTTTTCTCAATAGTAACTCGGGTGGGGCACAGAAAACAGTAGGGTTTAAAAAAAGTATGCAGTGAAAAATAAAACGAGGTTATTCTTAACGAATTCATTGAACTTCTGGACTCAATAAATATTGTTGCAAGCTTTCAGACACTTTTATAAGTGATGTCAAAACCCTAGTAACCCCCCATGTCTAGACTTTGTGCTGGATTTCTCTGCCTGTTAAGAACGTAAATACCATATTATTTTTATATTTTGTTTTGATACAAACAGGGTATTTTTATCTCGATTTCCTGAACTTAAGCTACTGAGTCAGAGAGACAGAGCAACAAAGATCTCAAGTGCAACTCACAAAGAGTCTGACCTCAGGCGCCGCTGTTGAAAGTTCATTGAGTATACAACGCCTATAAATAGGCAACGTGGAATGTAAATTCCGAGACATGGCGCGCATTAAGCCGCGATTAAAACAAACACCCCCATTTCTACACCCACTCCTCCACACACACGCGAATTCGTAATAAAAGTGGCAAAACTAACGGAATCCGCTATTCCATTGACGAAAATTGCTGCTGACATCGAGCGAGGTCAAAAAGAAGTACCCCCCAATTCGCCCATTCCATCAGAAGCAATCACTGACTGACTAATTTTTGGCAAAATCAATACTCACATGGCTGAATAAAGTAAATCCCTCCGGTCACGGATTATAAATAATGTATTAGGGAGCACTGATGGGAGTCATTTATTTGATGCACCGTTAGATATGCAATAGAATTTTCCCGACTCTAACTTTGCAACCTACACTTAGGCACCAAGAGTGTGACCAGTCTTTAAAAGTAAGAAAACGTACAATTATTTGATAAAATTAAGATTTCGGTATTTTTGCAATTCTAACAAACACAAACGGAGGCAGAAATAAAATATAAGTATATATAAAATAATTCTTTATTTATTTACTATTTACTTATTATTTACTATTAAATCATTGAATTAAATAATAGCAAGCATTGTACAAAATAAGATTAAAGCGGTCATCCCAAAATGTAGTACCCAAAAAGCCCAACCAGAGGGCGCCAAGCCCAGCGCAGCCAACTTCACGTCCAGCTGTCACTTCTTTCTCTTTTTCGCCTCCACCGACGAGTTGCGGTCGCTAGATTTGTAAATTTCTACAAAAAAGTGAGTTTACCTGTGGCCGCAAGCCATCAAGAGTTGATTAATAAGGCAATTGTTTTCCCCTCCTTGCAGCCCCATAAAATGGAGAACGACGCCGGTGAGAATGTTGATCTGTACGTGCCCCGCAAGTGGTAAGTGAAACACGTGTTCCCCGCGCATTTCGGTGGCCAGATTATTGATACCCTCTTGTGCAGCTCGGCATCGAACAGGATCATCCACGCCAAGGATCACGCCTCCGTGCAGCTGAGCATCGTGGATGTGGACCCCGAGACCGGTCGCCAGACCGACGGTTCCAAGACCTACGCCATCTGCGGCGAGATCCGTCGCATGGGCGAGTCCGACGACTGCATCGTGCGTCTGGCCAAGAAGGACGGCCTCATTACCAAGTGAGTTGATCCTTTAGTGATCCCGAAGGCATTTCCTAATCATTATTCTCTCCCTTGCAGGAACTTCTAAATGTTTCTTATCAAAAAACAAGATCTTGATTTGGTAATAAAGCGAATTCCCTTTGTAATTTAACGTGAAACGTTCGCATTTGTGTATTTACTTTTGGCATAAACAATGTCGGGAAAGTGTCGAGCTCCGGTTTTGCAGATCTCAGAAGTGGCTTAGGCCCAGTCAAGGAGCAATCCAGTTTTATGATGAGAACTCAACCCAACTTTCCTGTTTACTAAACTTTAATTTTGGCGCTTTAATATGAACATAAACAGGGATTGAGGAAGTCGTTCGTACAAGATTTAAAACATGACATGAAACGCTCTTCTGTTTTCTGCAATCAATTAACATATAAGGCAAGCACACCTTGATATAAAGGTCTTTAATCTGTTGGTGAAAGGTAAGAATTTCAGTAAGCAACATCAAGGAGTTAAATGTGTTCGATTAAATAAGTGCTGAGATGTCACTTCTGTCTGTGTAGCGTGCGACTTAGATTTTTGTTAATATCCTGAAAACCAACAATTGCCTCAGTCTTAGCACAAATTATAGTGATTTACAAGAGCTATAAAAACCGCCTTTTGTAAAAATAAATAAGATTTTACCAAATATCAGAAACCAAAAAAACAGAAAATCATAAAAACTTTGACATGACATAAGGGTTGTTTATTGTCCATAAGAATTTATTCATATAGTATTGTGGAATAAAGTTAAATGACTACCTGTTTCAAGATTTAAAATGCGAAAAATTTAAAACAAATTTTGCAATTTTAGCAAATAGTATGACCGTTACGCAAAAATCAAAAAAAGAAATGTTAGCGAAGCGTCGAACTAACAGAAAAAGATTTTCTTCGTTAGGGATGGATTAACATCGATAATCCCTGCCAAACATCGATAGTACCGATATTTTGAACAATCGATGTTGGCATCGAAGTTTCACCACCTCTAGAAGAAGAAAGTAAAGGAGAAAGAGCAGGAAAACAACACATCTAGTCGCGTCGTCGAAAAAATCCAAAAAATTAAATCACGGGAGCATAAAAATAATAACCAATTCCCATCCTTGGGGACAAAGGCTACAGTGCGTTTGTAGTTGTAGTGGTTTGGGGCACAAGCAGTTGGGGTACCAAAACAAACAAAGAAAAAGGAACCCAATTGGAAACGGGGAAACTGCGCGTCCTTAAAACAATGTGAAAAAACAACAAAGCGAAAACAAATTGTGAAGTAACGTCCCGAATTACGAAAGTTTATGTAATGCAATAGGACAACGATTGCCACATTGAAGCCACTGCAACTTGGACAGTATTTAACCGTCTTTTACTTTTCCATTTCCGCAAAAAGTATACGGTGAGTGGGTGGTTCATTTCTACATTATCTAGCATACACAAAACAAAGCATAATAATCGCTTATGTCGCGTGCTAAATGTCTGACTCATTGACGAGTGATTCCAGGTGCACGGTACTCAAATTGACTCACTGTGATCTAAACAATACCTAGGTTTGAATGTATGCACAGATAAACGAATGAAATACATAGCAGCTATTGCTGCTTAAAAAGTTGATTTGTTAGTACTAAATAGTCGTTTTTAAATGTCAGAATGTGGAGAACAATTGTTTTTTTTTCATATCATAAAAATGTTCACTACTAAGTTGTTTAGATACCGCTGAAAACAGTACATTTTTAATGTTTTCAAACGTAACACCTTAATAATATTCTACAGCCAATACCAAAATGATAGTCTTGCCAAAATCTTACTTTACAAGCGCAGATAAAAATATCTATATTCTATATTGCTTATTTAAAACCTTGACATTTAAGGTGTGCTTTGCTGTTTGACACTCTCCCCTCTTTTTCGTTCCACTGTGCGCCGCCCACTTTCCGCCCAGTGCACTTGCACCTAAATTGCACTCAATTCGCACCGAGTGTCTCTCCTTCCTCTCTCTTCTTCGCCGCGTCATTCGCCATTAGTAACGCTTCCCAACGAACATTCAAACATAGATACACACACACACACACACACACAAGTCCATTCACTTTATTTGGCTTTTGCGCTTTCAATTTTGTTTTTGTTTTCCCATATGATTTTTTATCATTTGCGCCATTAAAACTGAAATTATCTAGGTGTCCGCAAATAAATATCTGTGTCTATTTGCTTGCACTCAAAGGTTGATTGGCGGGTACAGGGAACCCTTGCCTCTGAATGACAAATGGTCGTTAAATGGTGAGTGCGAAATTAAAGCACTAATATTTCGATATGACGTGAGCTGATAAACACTGAAAAGTAAATTTAAAGGAATTTGAACCGAAATTTATGTACATGCTTTCTGCCACATTAAGTATACGCAAAGTATTTTTAGGTAAGCAGCCATGGAAATGGTAAATGCCTTAAAAGTTATAGAAAAATGTTTGTTCTCTTCCATTTTAATTTAACTTATGTACTCAATGATTCTTTGAATATCTTTTAATGTACTACTTGGCAATTTATAAGGAAAATAATTGTTAAATAAAAATAATGCTGAGAACTGTATTATTTGTCATGTTTTAAGAATTTTGGCATATTTTCTGCATTTGTTTAAATCTTGTGTTTTCTGACAACTCGTGTTTCTTTTGAATAATTCTAGAACTTAGATTTTTTGTAGAATCTCTTTAATGGAAGCCCCTTGTTATTTTTATTTATTTTTCTTACATTTTTTTGTTTAAGTTTCAAAGGCTGAAACCGGTAAACAAATAGTTGTTTGGGTGGATCCCTGTGGGATCGACAGTTTTCACTTTCCCAAACCACACACGCAATGCTGACGCGTTTCGTTTAAAAGTGATTCAATCAGTTTAATTGATCGCCGCTGAGCAGTCGCATTCGATTGTCCGCAGTACAAGTGCAAGCGTATGTATCAATTTTTTTGTTTACACTTATGATTTGTCTGCAACGCTCGCAATTTCCCCGTACACGTTAGGCCAAAAGGTCAATTTCTGCACACTTCTTCGCAAGAGATCCACTTAGTTCGTTTACATTGATTACACCGTTTGCCTTTCCAAGTTGCGATGGCACGCGCTAAACGACCAAATGTCGGGGGAAAAAGGCGATATAGGCGATAATATAGGCAGTCCCCGAGGAATTTGGAATGTAAATGTAGTCAGAAAATTCTGTATTCTGTATAAAATCACGCGCTGCACTTTCGGTTTGGGAAAATACACAGCCGGTTAGGTTAGGCATTGGATTTATTCATTACCCTCCTTCAAGGACTTTGTCTGGTAAAACCCAAAAGTTTAAGAAGTTTATACCTCATATGTTTTACCGAGTGCAGTTTAAGGGAAACGCCATTAAAAGTTTTTGACTTTTTCCAAGTAAAAGCCACAGTTTAGAAGACTTTATATTTCATTAAACATTCACATCGAGTCACAAAAACGATTACATATTTTTCTTATAGGAAGGAGGATAGATATGGACATTGTCGACATAATTTACTTCTTTTTGGCTCTTACAATAGCAATAAATAATATTTATATTTATGTGTTATACCTTTTGGCCCCAACCCAACAAAGTGGCCATTTTTTCATCAACCCCTTGTCTGCCCTATTTCTCTTTCTTTTGCTTTTGAGGGACCTTGTGGGTGACTTACTTTTATTTTATTTGGCGGCGGCTGAGCTTCTTATGGTTTAAACATTCATTTGTGACACACATGTGGCAGTCGAGTATATAGCTAACATCAGCGCTTCTCTTTCAGCTTACGCTTAGCAGAACTTAGTGGGTCAAAGTTTGCACTCATATTCAGTCCCGTCCAATAATCGTAGCCCTCAAATGGATTCTTTGTGAGTACTTAGCGAATGAAGGTGTTGTTTCGCTTAGAATCAATTTACCCGCATGACCTGTTTATTTAAAACGTAATCTGCATGGAAATGTTGTTTTACAGTAGTTTCCTCTAGAAATCTGCTCGCTGATTTATTACGGTTGTGAATAAACAATTATATATCGAACTGCGAAGTCAATTAAGTTAAAATATTTATCCATGTAGCGCTGTATAATGCGGACGTCAATTCTTTGGATTTGCGTAATGTCTGAAATAATGATGCAATTAGGGAGAATATAAATTGCGTCTGTCTCTAGCAAACATTTAAAATTGTTGGACATGGCGGATATATTATATTTTCATTTGCCACGTAACTTAAACTTTGTCATAATGCGCCAAATTGTGATTCAATTTTTCGAAGAGAAGTCTATCAGCACTCTCTTTTTCATTCTAATCTATGTGTCGTATGAATTTTTTCACTGGACTTTAGTAATAAGAAAACGAGCAACGTCAGCGATAAAAAACCAAGTTCATGAGAAATTTGGGGGTGTGTATAACTAAACATTAATGAATGATTAAAAAGTAGTAGGGAAATATTTATCTAATGTAAAGCAAATAAGATAAGATATTTCTGGATAAGATAAAAAACATAATTGCTTACTTACAATTACAATAGGAACTTTTGATTATTAAATGAGTCATACCTATCATAGCCCAAATATAGTACTCTTAAGGTATTTAAGTCATGACTGTAGACTATAAATTCCGACGATTTATTGTACTCCGGCAAAATGACTCAACAGTAATATTAATATTTTTTGCAAATTAGCTTAATTCTTAAACACTGCTCAGCTGAATAATTTGACTACGTTCAACATTTAACTGGATTTAAACCGGATGCTTACCGGCTATTTCTAAAGCGGTTTCAATTAGAAGAGTGAAACCTGAAAAGAAATTATATAAGCCAATATATGCAAAAGTCAATTATCATAGATTGTTTAAAGTTTTAAATTGGATTTAATCTAAGGTAATTATTTTGTCACTTCAATCGTGCCCAGCAAGCTTTCCGAAATGATGTGTTTATGATTTCAATTACCAAGCGAGGAGTGGACCAAATATTCATTCACTCAATAATCGCTTCAATTAGCAACTCGATGGCTTCACGTTTCATGGGATAAAGCCTTTGAGTCGACAAAGTTTCTGTTGGATTATTCGGGGTTTCCTTTTAATGAACACTAATGATAGCTAAATAAAAATTAATTGACTTATGTACGCCCTAAACTCTTTTGGTAAACTTTTGGGCGCAGAGGACGGCTTCACTTGGCAGTGAATTTAATTTTAATTTGAAGGTCGTGAGTTTGCTATTTAATTGGGATGGGCAGAGTATTCTTCACTTGTTTGTTCAATTTATTATCAATCAATTCAGTCACCTAGACCTCACGTAGGCCGAAAACAACATTTCAAATGCTAATACTGTCTTGCTGGTGTCACTGTTGTGCAATATATTTATTTGTTTACTGGCTTTCGGTACATTTAACCTTCGCCAAGTGTATGTACGTATGTATAAATGCTTTGCTATCTCGAGGAATTATCCGCCCGCTCCTTGATTCTTGCCAAATTACACCCCAAAAACTTTCCTTTTGTCAACTTGCCCTTACAAGGGCACAAATACAAATAGGTATAATTTTTCTTTCAACGTTTTCAAGCACTTACTATAATGTCATTTATGGGCGTAACAGGCACGACACATCCATATACTTTTGTACTTTATACTCAAAGCGAGTAACAGCCGTAGCAATTAGTTGCTTATTTAATATTCTGCGTTGAGCGAATCCACTTAGAATGTGTGTGCACCTCAAGCGCGTAATCAAATTAAAATTACCATGCATTATTTGAGACATAATGAAGGAAGCGAGTCGAGTGAGATAGCGTGCAGTCCAAAAAAAAAAACAGCTCTAAAGTGGGCTAGCCAAGAGCAATCGCAAAGAAAGCTATAGGGGCAGTACTTATATGTGTGGTGTCGTGACGTGATCAACATTATGTGTTTGCATTGTCGGTACGTGTAAATAAAACTCAGGCAAACCCACAACTCAGTTATGCGTTCGTTCAACCAAGAGCCCTGAGCTTGGGACCATCTATATCTCTTTATCTTCAGAGCTCTGTGGCCAGTGAGCTACCTAGATCAAACAAACCAGTTGAATATAACTCTCAGCTGCGAGCGTTGAAAAACTAGTTTCAAAGCTTGAGTTTTTTTATGTTTATTTTACCTAAAACCAAACTTGCTTACCTGTGCAGGGGAGTCACACTTTTGATTAGACAGCTTGGGGAGGTCGATAAGTTAATAAAAAAAGATATATACAATATTTTTTTAGAAATTAACTTGTTATTTTGTTAGGAATAGTGGAAAAGATTTACATTTACAATGTTGGTTTAGTATGATTTTTGCTGCATAGTATATACTAAATTAACATCGGTAAATACGTGTAATTATAAACGCAAGATTGTATTTCAAGCTTATTAGTAAATAACCAAACGGGTATTATAAATGGTTTACTATACTCAATTAGCTTCTACTTAAAATTATACAACATTTTAATTTGTTTACAAATGTGTACTTTCGTTCGTACTCATTAAGATTTGCTCCCGCGACCTGTTAAATATAATAATCTTCTGCATTCATATTTCATATTTACTGATAAGCTATTATGCAATTAAAATATTTCAACGCTTTATTCAGTACTCTGTTGGATACCGCGATAGGCCGTTAAATTTATTTCAATTTCCAGAAACTTTTTGGGATAAAAAAAAAAATGGCAAGAATTTGTCTGTTTGTTTATGGATACATTTATTAAGCCAAAGCGGACGGGGCCGCCAACTCGTGATGGAAATTAATTGCCGACTTGCTGTTGGGTTAATAAAAAGTACGAGTACGCAGCACTCGAAGAACTGAAACTGCCTCCACTGCCTTGGCGATAGCCACTCAACAGTAGTTGAGTTAGGTTGAGTGGAAGAGCACTGGGAGAGCGCAGAGATATACTCTTTGACTCGTATAATATATATTTATATGTGTATTCACACCCGGCGGAGGATCGGCTGCAAATATACTCACTTCAGTCTGAAAACTTTGCGACTCGGGCACTGATCGTTCGGTGGAGCGTTCCATTAAACTTATCGGAGATACATATGTGCAGGCAGTGGCAGTCAAACAACTCATAAATATATCGCCACATACCGCGTTTTGTGTGTTTTTTCGTGCTATTTTTGTTACAACACAAAAAGGAAGCCAGTGCTGCTTAAAAATAATACAAAATAAACTAATGGATATGTCCGCACCGCATTTGCACTTTGTGGTTTCCCATGATCGTCTGTGCATCAAATGAAACCGAAAGCGAAACGCAGAAAGTTAAATTTATTACAATGGTGGGTGCCTATTATCAGACCATCTGGGCAACACAGCGTTTGCCTGCTGCTTGTGGATTACTTGAATTTCAATATTTCCGCTCTATTAAGCTTCCCCTGGGTTCATCAACGCCCCAGTACAAGTTCCAGATATAATAGACAAATTAAATTTCAGGCTTTGCAGGCATGACAATTTCTTATCATAATTCAAGTATATACAAAACAACAAACATAAGCATTAGTAAAAAAAAATGTAAAACAACCCAGTGCATTCTATGACTCAGTTATCATAAAGATCTTTTAAAATATAATAAAAGTATACGATATCGAAGAAAGATCGATATCGGGAAACCCCTGAAATAGTTCACTACATTTACTAGTACTTATCAAAGTTTTTTAAACTATATGCCTAAGTAAATTAATCAATTAAGTTATGCAACACCATTAAAATTTGGTTCTTTGTTTGAGACAAAACATTAAAATTTAGTAGACTGACTACTAAAGAAATGTGTTACCTTCGTTTTTTAGATATAGTAAACTTTGCAAGATATACAAGATAATTTCGATTAATTATTTCTTCTTTTGTGTGCAAAAGCTTCACGTTTTACTTGAAAATTTCTCTCTCAGTTAGCTTTGTCTTCGACTTTTGATTGGCTTTATCTTATCGCCAGTTTGTCGCCATCAAACTTGTTGTCAGCTAAAAAGCTAAACTAATACAGTCGACTAAAATGGGAAAAACAGCCAAATGAGTGTGCAAATGCATAGCCTTAACACCTTATTTATGGTTTGTAAGCCGGCCTTTTCTATTGTTTGTATTCAGCCTAAAAACGGATTTTCAAATACGGCAAAACATGATTTATGAAGACTGAAGACTTAAATTTATATCCACTTTTTCTAAGAATAAAAAAGTAATGCTTGTGTAGAATACAAAAAAATTAAAAAGTTACCTAACGAAATACTCTTTTTAATTATATTTGCATTTATGCATTTGTGAGAAAAGATTAAAAACTACAAGTCATTTAAGCTAAAACCCAGCAGCATATATACTATATATCCAAATATAAATCTATTTTATGGCTTTGGTAAACAATATAAAACCTTCAGTTTATGGCTATATATTTTAAAAAGCTATAAACATTTTTAACGTTGGGCAGTAAAAATAGAACAGCTTTTTCTAAGAAAAAATGCTTATCAATGATAAAAATGGTTGAGCTCTGTGCAACCGAGAAAATATAGTAGCTGTGACGAAAACAACGACCCTATAACCATTAAAAACAAATGTTGCAATTAGCAGAGAAATGGTAGTTAAGCTTTTCACTGTAATTAATATCCCAGTTAATGGGTAAGAATTTTCGGTTAAGTTTTTCCGCCTCGTCCCGCCCTCATCTACCCATTTATCAATGTATTTGAGCAAATCAACGAGAACAATTCAATTGGTTAATGTAGAACGACAGCTCAATGGAATTGCAGCTTGTAGCCTGTCGGTCCCAATGCTGAATTGGTTTTTATTTTTATATTTTTGATATTGTGGGTGTCAAGTTGCTGGCAGGCATTAATATCGATGCCTCAGTCTCCTGCCATTTCCGATGCCCATGTGTGCCTTTTGATTGATGGACGGACGGACGGCTGTTGTGCTCGCTTAGAATCGTTGCTGGCATAATAATGCCAAATGCCCATGGGCCCAGTTTTGCCATTTACCTTCCTGCAATATTCCATCCTCTGTATTCCATCAGCGCCCTTGGGCGCTGTCAGTTGTTTGTTTGGAATCAGTAGGGTTGGGCACTGTATTTTGAAAAACATATTTAAATATTTATTCAATATAACTAAACTCAATATTTAAATATATTGTTTCTAATGGTCATGTCAAGTGATCTTAAGTTCTAAAACTTTCCTCTCAAATGCTTTTGAATAGATAGACAGGACATTGATCCTAACTAATTTTAAAGCTCAAAAAAATATTTTTACTTCAAAATGCAGATTTTGGAGAATATCAGTTTTCCTTTGTATTGTTGCATGCTTTGAAAGTGTAATTAGGTTGTTCCAGTTGAAGTAGAGAGTACCCCTAATGCCACCATTGACTTGGGTCGGCTGTGCAAACATTTGCATTTGCTTTTAGAGCGAGCAGCCCAGACACCCAATTCAATGTTTATTTAAATGACACCCTTTGGCTCCTCGCCACGGGATGGCTGCTTGTTTGCTTGTTTGTTTGGTCTATCCAGCTAAACCATCGATTGGCACAGCCTTGATGAATTAATTAAACTCATGGAATTCCTTCTATTTGCAGTTGATTTAATATAGGATGCTGCCCAGCCTGGATACCTTAATGCGTTGCTCGAAGCGAGTTCTGCAATCGCCGCTGGAGGTGGCGGCGGCCAGCCAGATGCGTAATGGCCACAGCAAGTCGTCCGCCGGGGGCATCTACGGTCCCTTCACGCCGGACAACGATCTCAGCTGCTCGGGACGCGGCGATTGTGTGAACAACACCTGCGTCTGCGACATTCGGTATGCGGGCAACGAGTGCGACATCTTCAATCTGCCCTACTATGCCGGAATTTCCACCGTCTTCTATGTGGTGGCTCTCGTCTCGGTCATCCAGCTGCTCATCTGCATCGTGGCCGAGTACCAGCGGCTCAAGCAGCCCTCCATCCTACGCGCCTGTCGCATCACCACCCAGAAGCTGCTCTACTTCATGGTCTTTGTGGCGGCCTCTCTGCGCGGTGCCTACTTCACCACTCCCGTAAGTAGTCGCTATACAGTAGGTCATTAGATCAGTTCATTTAATCATTTTCGATTTGTTTTTTCAGTTGGATCTGCAGCCACAATGGGCCGTAACCCTCATGTCCGCCTATTATCCATTGCTCATGACCTGCGCCTCGCTGATTGTCTGCATGTGGGCCGAGGTGAGTCAAAGACGGAAGAATTCTTCGATAGCAGTAGGGGAATGGATATAGAATGTCAGATCTATCCTAGTCAGTCATAGATATCTGGAATTTTAGAACATTTTACAAGTTTGACTAAAATATTTTATGGACGAAAGCGCAAAGACCAAAAAGGTTAATAAGATCTTGTAAATATTGTAGATCTTGTGGATCCTAAAACTAAATGGCTAATAATAATGTCATCTTTTAAAAAAACTCTTTGGTCTCGGATGCAAATTAATGTATTATATTTATACAATAATTTGTAAATGCTTTGAAATTAACAAAAGTGTCTTTAAAGCCAATGATTGTTGCTTCTGAACAATCCAATTTTAACGGTCCGAATAAAATTAATAGATTATTATTATTAAATATATCAAAAACTTAGAGTTGGTTATGTAGTTTCAATTATAATCTAATTTCAAATAAGTTCCTTCTAAAAACAATTGAACTATAATTTCTTTTTACATAACTTTATATTTATTCGGTTCTGTTTTTAGTGGTTATTATCCCGAAAGTAGAACATCATACTATTTAAAGCAAGAGCAAGCCTTACCATATTTAATGTTATTTTCATCTTTAAGAACTTCTGAACGGCAAGAACGCATTACAATATAGATAACGTATCTTTGTTGCTAGCAAATTTAATAAATTTCTATGATAATTTTAAGCTAGGTGGTATTTCTTGTCACGAGTCCACCACTAAGTTAAAAAGTAATCAGCTACGAAATGGCGATTGAACAGCCTGACGTAGCACCCAAATCATGAAAACCATGGGAATAACTATGACCAGCTGAACTCTATATGGTGCTCGATAATATGAGCACTGTGTGGCACTAAAATGCGTCCACTTGTACTTGCCATATTTTCTCGTATCTAACGAATGCGATAGCGAGAGTCGAGTGCAATTGTACCCGCAACTCGAGCCAATTTCATTGTTTTTCGCAGAACGTAACTGGGGCCTGAAAGCGATAGGCTAGCACAATAAATTAGGTTTTGAGGCGAGTGTGTACGCGTACAGTTGCACTTAGCACTTGATCTGAAAATAGAAAATGGAAACACTGTGGGTGGGTGACGCTCTGGAGCGAAAGCCAGTCGGTACTATTATTCATTCACACTTGTTCTGTTCACCGTTGCAGATCTTTCACCTGCGCGACATTCGTTGGGAGAAGTCGCAGTTCCTGTCGAAGAGCTTCCTCGGCTTTGTGGCCTTCAACTTCTTCCTGTACAGCCTGTTTGGCATCGAGGTCTTCAACTCGCTGATCAATTCGAAGCGCCGCGACTACGCCCACATCTTCAACGGATGCTATGCAGTATTACTCCTGATCGTGGTGGTCTTCTTCCTCATCTACGGCGTCGAGGTGTTCTTCAAGCTGCGCGGCGGCTTCGTTTACGATCAGACGGGCAAGATCCTGGGTCCCAGCGAGGCGATTGTGAACGCCTCGCAGTTGCATCAGTCCCGACTCGGACTGCTCAGCCAGGCCGCAATGCTCATCGTGATTGTGGGCTTTCTCACCTCCGAAACTCTGGGCGACTTCTGGAAGGCCAAGTGAGTGAAGCTTTCAATTTGAATCGCAGCTGCTTTTTGCTAACTAAATACAATTATTTTCGTAGGGTTCCTGTTAACTCGCGCAACTGGCATGACATCATTTTTCGCATTGCCGAGATTGGAGTGGCCCTGTGGTTTCCCTGCTGCCTCTGGAACTCGATGGCTCCCGAACAGCTCTGGATTCTGAATCCTCGCAAATTGCTATCCCGCCAAATCGATCCATCGATACCCACCCTAAATGCCGACACCAATAAGTTGTCGCCCGAGGAGGGCCAGTCGTTCCTGACCAAAAAGGACTGTTGGATTTGCTACGACTCTGACAAGCCGGAGCCCCTCATCCAGCCATGTCGTTGCACCGGCGATGTCAGCTCCGTGCACCACGAATGCCTCAAGCGCTGGCTGGTGGAGAGCTGCAGCAACTCGGAGGCCCAGTTGTCCTGCAAGGTCTGCGGTCATCCCTACGAGATCGAGAAGTCCAAAAAGTAAGTTTTAATTGCTGATAAAACTTCCAGTAGCATTTATGGTGGTCCTAATAAAGTCGATTTTCAGACATTGATATCACCAAATTTATGTTACTACCGATGATAAGGTTTTTTTTATCGCCATGTCTCGATTATCATTTCCGTAAAAAACCAAAAATAATAGTCGATATAAACCACTTTTATAAATTATACAAATTATAAAGTAAATAAAAATTTTTTTTTTTAAATGGTAAAAAAAGCAAAAATACTTAATTATACTTCTAGTTAAATAAATGAATTTTTTATTAGGGAAACTATTGTGATTTAAAACTTTTAACGATAGCTTACTTCCAAAAGCATTTATGCATATTAAAAAGTAAATTAAGTTAAGGGTATTTTAAGATTTTCATAGAAAAAAATAGAGCAAATTCAATACACAAAAGAAACTATTTCTTTTACGATTACGAATTTCTTAAAAGTAAACAAAACAATAGATTTTTATTTAACATGTTTCTTGTTTTACAGACTCGAATGGGACAAGGGTTTTACCATCCAGCATTGGTCCAAGACGGTTATATTGATCACCCTGATGTGCGTGACCGGAGCCACCGCCTGGGTGGTCATTCAGATGTACGTCGATCCGTTGGTGCGAGTGATGACTGTCGGCATTGCCGTGCTCATTGGCTACGTGTGCGTCAAGTGTCTGGGCGAGAACACCGTGGTGGCCTATCAGCGGGCCAAAGTCAGCTCAATCAACATCGTGACCAGCTCGGAGATGGAGAAGCTGCACACCATTTGCGAGGAGGTAAGCGCCGCCAGCACCTCGGCAGCAGCGGCTCGGACGGGAGCGGCCTCCTAAGACGCTAACAAAAAGGACCTTCGCTCAAGGAGACACACACATCACCCACACATCAGCTGAACTTACACAGACATTACAATCTACTTATACCTAGTTTAGAATGCGTTTTGCACACATTTTGCTCAATGCTCAATTATTAGTTAACACACATCACACGTGAGGTGGGTGTCCTGGCACACCTGCCTCTATATCCTCAACTGTGTACATAGGTTTAACAAAACACGTCAGTGATTAAGAAAGAGTTGCGAAAAGCGTTTCGATTAGCGAGTCAATTCTGTCTCTCAAATTATCATGCAGATTTCCAAAAGCGAATTGTATTAAAAGAAGCCAAATATTATGTAGTAGTATAAGCGTAGGTCAGTATCAATTGCAAAAGCCGAAACAGAAAGAAACGAGAACATCCTGAGATTATGATTATGAACGCGTTGCCAAGTAGCCTGAAAAAAAGCGAAGGAGCAGAAAACAGAGCTTCGATGCGCCAGTGAGTCAGCCCATGCTGATCTGTAGTTTATAGTTTTCTATTTTTTACAACCTATTTATTAAAGCATTCTGATTTGCTCCACTTCAGTTTCATCCGATTTCATCCTTGGATGTTATCAAAAAACCAGCAAAACACAAGTACTTGGCGAATATTAAATTAAGCAAATAAGTTTTAACTTTGTATTCGATTGGAATAAGTTTCTTACTAAATCCTAAGTTAACCCTTTAAGAAGCTAATTTATACAATATGTTGCTCCCACATATACATATGCACGTACGTATATAATATATATATATATATGGATATATATTCACATTTTATTGTAGTTGCTACACAAAATTTGTCAAAGCAAAGAAAAACAAAACAAAAACCACAAAAGAAGAAAAATCCAACATATAATTTAAGCTACCATACAATTTTTGTGATAAAATAAATAAAATACAATTTATAAAACTTTAAGTATTGTGGTTTTTATTTCAATTTCCTGCAATTATTTTTGAATAAGTTGGATACGTCGAAAAACCCAAAAAATGGGTAATAAAATAAAATTAAACTTATTGATGAATTTATTCAAATTTGTACCTCCTGCCAAGCAGTTTTATTTTCTTTTAATGAAAAAGAACTATAGTTCTTCCAATGTCACCAGATAAAAACGCATTTAGATTAGTTTTTGTTTAAGCCTAAAATTTATTTTACACGTATCTACTACAAAATATATGCATTATATAGCTTACTCAATATGCGTAATAAAAGCCATGTCATGCTATGACTAACTTTTGTATTTTTGCATTTAACTATTTTAGCAACATTAAAGCAGAAATGTTTTTTTTCGTATATTTGTAATGTAAAAAAAGATCAACAACGTAAGAGGTTACCCGAATCGAAAAGCGTACAAGTACAAGCTAGTCGTAACAATCGCAGCGTAAATTTTAACTTCACAAAATATAAGATCCAAATATGGAGCCTGCATTACAGACAGTTAGACAAACACAACTACTGCGCAACCGATAAATATTTAATATTATTTAAACAATGGCTCCATCGTGTGGATGATAATAAACTATACCAATTTTGTTTTATTATCCTGATGAATTATCCTAAATTTAGACTTAGTTCTTCAGCTTTGGCGACGCTTTGCCTGGTTCAAGCTAAAATCAGAAGCAATTCAACTAGTGTGTCCAGAGAGTTGGCTATCGGGTTTTGAGATGGTTGTGTTTGGGGTCGAGTGTGTGTGAGTGGATGGGCTCAGTTGATGGAGAGGAGTATGCATTTAAGTGACAACGGCCGATCGCTTGTCACGGTTCTTTCCACGGGTTATCGAGCGTGCCTTGAATGCAGCCGCATTGACCAGGTGCTGAAAATAGAAAAATATGAAATTAAAACTTACAAATCAACAAAGGATTCTTTTTTAAATTAACATACCCGCTCCAGCTTCGACTGCTTCACCTTGGCGTTGCCATTGATGCCAGTGTTGGTGGGACGCGATCCCAGCTGGAAAATATCGCGAATGAACTCGTTCTCCTGCAGCTGCGAGGTCATCCCGGGACCCATGACCGTGCACAGGGCCGAATACTGATGGTGTATGGACCAGGCATCTAGGGTCAAGGACTCGTGACCAAAACGAATGCTTATTTCCGGCGAAATGTCCTCCTGCAATAATTAAATAAAATAAAAGACATTTAATCCAGGTAGGCTAAGCCAAGTAATTCCAATCTAATGTTATAAATTGTAGACATTAATCACTTTTTATTTTAGCTTCATGTAAAGCAGACTAAATTTTTTGTACGCGACAGAAATTTCTTGTAATATACAAAAGTAAAAAAAAAAGTATTTGGCATATTTCTTTTTTGCAATTTTTTTTTATAAAATTCGCTGTCAAGATGATGCTATCAACCTATCAGCATGACTATGTGCCGCCCAATGCCAAGCGGTACGAGTTCCTGACGCGACCAAAGGGCTTGGAGGGCCACGTGGGTCCGCAGGTTATCGAGTGCGAATGCGTGGATGAGGCTAAGATCAAGATGCCGCCCAGTGCCTCCAAGGATTGTGCCGGCGTTGAGTGGACGGGCATAGCGCCAATGGGCAAACTGGTGGATCCCCGACTCATACCCACCCAGCTGACCCAGGATCAAGTGGACAAGATGGCCTTTTCGGCGGAGACCGATTGCTTTAAGCTGCAGCCAAATCGCTTCCTCAAAATCTTGCGAACCGTCTACCCGGATCTGTACGAGCGATTGAAGGTTCTGCCCAAGGAGGAGCTGAGTCGCAGGCTGGAGACCAACCGCATGTTCACCACCTATCAGATCGACTACTGTGCCATGAACGAGTATCCCGAGGGCATATACGAGAGTCTGAAAACAGAGGACGAGTCCAAGAATGCCAACAAGCTGATGAGTGAACGAGGACCCTGCAATGAGTTCCGCTCGAATGTGATGAAAGAACTGGAGCGGGATAGTTCTACTGGCTACGAGGTGACCAGCGACGATTGCCAGAAGACGTACAAGCCATTCAAGACCAGCTTCTCGGACTCCTCGCAAACCATCGAGTCCGGCAGCAATTCGCATTGGAACTCGGCCCCGACCACGTACCGAAAGGTGCCGACCTTCAGCGAATACATGGACTCGATAAGTCGAAATGGTTGCGTCATTATGCGCAACAGGCTGCACGATCATTCCAAATGCCTGGCCAAGTACTGCAAGCACGAGCTCAAATTCACGTGCAACGACATGAAGTAATTTTGCCTGTAGTCCCTTGTACATCTCGAATACCATTAAATGTGTCTTTACAAACCAATTAACCCGAGTTTTTAATGGGCAAACGTGAACTCACCTCTAGATAGCGCAGCACATCCCTGAAGGTAGCCCGCTGAGCCTTGCGATCACGCTTGGCCCGGTATTTGTGCGAATCTGTGGCCAACTGCTTGACGGCCTCCGACAACTCGGGAATATGCTCCTCCAGGAAATCATCATCGTGGGCACGGCCCGACTCCAAAATCAAAGCAATAGTCTCTCCAGCAGCCATGCGGACATCCAAGTGTGTGGATTGCAAAAGGCCCAAGAACTTCTTAATAGATCTGTAAGTTATAAAATAGTATTCTTAGTTAAAACTGATGACATAATAAATATATAACTAATTGCGAATCTTTAAAATTGTAACAGTAAGTTATAATAGGACTATTTAATTTTTGCCAAGCAAAAGGCCCAAGAACATTTTAATAAATCTGTTTATGGTATTCTTAGTAAGAACATTACACATACATATGTATATTCTTGGAATAACTGAATTCTTTGAAGTTGAAACAGTAAGCCATAACATATAAAATGTATAATATAAACAATGACTAAGTTTTATATATACATTGTTGAAATGAAAGTATAATTAATATATAAATTGGAGGCATAAAATAAATTATTTCGTTATCTGTTACATTTTTCTGCTACTTACGGAAACATGTTCTGGCCGGTGGTCATAAGGGAAACAAAATCTCCCGAGGGAATCAGTGTGAGCAGCAATCCCCAGGCGTTCAAAGCCTCCGCATGAAGAGTGCCCGCCTCGGCGGTGACCGAAACCGGTGTCTTATCATCGCCACGCAAATAGCTGCCGGCGAAGATGGCCTCGAAGTACTGCATCAGTTGCACCAACTCGCCGACATCCTCGCAGCCCAGGAAACTGAGAAGTCCCAATGCTGTGCAGCACTTGGCCCGAGCATCAAAGCCCACAGACTTGTCCTGCACGGTGTTCAATAGGAACTGATTCATAGCCTTGGAGATGCCCTCGTCGCCGCCCATTTGGAGCACCAGGAGGGGGGCGAGTCGAGCACCCCACACCTGCTCCTGGCCCTTGCCGCGGCGGATGCTCTTCTCCACGAAATCCATCAGTGTCATCTTGCGGTCCTCCACAAAATCGGGCATGTAGCGATGCATGAGCAGCTCGCAAATCGCTTGGAGGGCCTGCACACGGGTCTGGGCCGACTTCTCGGTGGCCTGTTCCAGGGCCTTCTCGAACTTCTCCTCGAAGCGCTCATTGGCCAACTCATCGGTGGCCTCCGAAGAGGCGACCTCCGAGACATGGGAGTAAACGCTCACATTGTCGAAGGACTCGTCCTCAGAATTTGAGTCATTGGTGCGGCCTGCAGGACAAAGCAAAGGATTATTATGGAATTTAATTGTTTAAATAAAGTGTTGAGTTAACCTTATCACATTTATATTAACAGAATTTTTTTTTTTACTGGCTTGAGTAAGAGAATGGAATCGAATCAGATGTCTGCAAAAACTGCTTATACTCAAAAGGAACCACTTAACCCATAATCTTTAATATTTTTAATGATAATAAATAATTTAGTTTATCTGCAGAAAATTAATTGATTTAATTTGTGTCATTTAGTTGGAAACGACGCATTTGTTTAAAAGCGTTGCAAAACTGTAAGCAACTATTAAAATTCACCTCCTAACTTGTTTAAGCTCAATATACTCCAAAATATATATATAAAAAAACAAGCTTTAAAGAAATCGAAAGCTATTTGACTGAAACATAACTAAGATATTGTGCCTTTATTCACTTTAAAATATGGCAAACATTATTGGTACCACCCTCGCATATTGTTCGTCAAACTGTGACAACTTTTAGACCGCAGTGTTTGTCAAACCATTTGAAATGAGGCAGCGAATACGTATACTTAACTTTTCCGTCTTCGAGCAGTTTTCATTTGGCTGTGTTCTCATTCCGATGTGAACATATATACATATATATATATGTATAGACAAATTAGAAATTCAATTACATGCTTGCTACACCAGCAATGACCTTCACAACAAACAGTTTGGGAGCCAATGTTGTGCAACAAGTTTTCTTTCTTTTTCTCTCTCTTTGTTGCTTGCTAACGGCGTCGAAGAAAACCCGTCGACGACCACAACTTTCATTATGGCGATTTCCCAGTGCCTGTTTTCTATTTGGGGCAAGGTAGTTTCCGCCTTCTGTTTCTTACCTTTCACAAAAGCTCACAAACGAACTACAAAAGCGTGCTGTAACTGCTTGCGAGAAACAAGAAAAACAGTGGACAACAGCTGGTTTGTTTGAAAGTTGTTTGGATTAGATTCGGGCGAGTAAACCAACTGTTTGTCTATAGAGAAACATAATACATAACACAAAGTTGCATAATTATTAGGTCACCGATAGGGTACTGAAAGAAGATGAACACTTCCGCGACTTTATTTTTAAATTGAATGTCTTCGGGAATCATAATGGCAATAATAAATACCCTAAATACTAAATTCTGCACTTTTATTAACTTGAACATTCTCATATGCTTATAACTTATTTAATGTATAATTGTCTATTTTCTCATATCTGGATCATTTTTCCAAATATTTGCAATATTTTAAAAAATATTTTTATTATGTTAGTAAGTTGTGTAAATTAATAGCATTTAGAAGAACGTTGATAAATGATCCAAACAAAGGTAAGCCAAAACCTTTTAGAAAATTCCTTAAAGAAATGTACACTACATTCTAAAAAAAAATTCTCCAAAAGAAAACCTAATGTGTTGATAAGCAACCCCGCACTCTAAGATTACATGCCCACTGATACCCTGCAGCGAAGTATTCCCGTCTGCTAGTTGTTATTGGGCGTGATTCTGATAAGCTGGCATTGAACGTTCACATATGTGTGTTTGAATAGCTCTATGTGTAAATATATACATTTATTTACAACTGAGCTCAAGATAGTAGCAGTAGGGTAATTTCAAAATTCTTCAAAAACATTAACATAAAACAAGTATTTAATACAAAACTCAAAAACTGTAATAATAATCAAAATAATTTGGTTTGCTTTTTTTAATATATGTATAACACTTATGATTTTGATCACAGCCGTATATATTTACATACATTGAGTGTTCCGCTGATTACTTGTGTTGTTGCGTAGCCAGCTGAGCGCGTGGAGAGCTTTTCGTGCCAGCACAGCAACAAAATGAAAATAATTATTTCGAGGGTATTGCCAAACAGGTTGTAGGCAGTACAAAGCTTCCTACGTTTTGGAAGCCAACGAAATACACAAAACAGTGCACGGTATTTATTAGCCAGCGCATGACTAACGCAAAGGTCAAATCGAAAGCAGCTGTGAAAATTTCCCCTGCACTCGCTACACATAAAGAAAATGATGATATGGATATGACTTTCTTCATTATTTTAGAATCATTATCTTTGATATTAAAAATAGTATTTATAAAGGTAAGAAACTAGATAACAAAACCTGTGTGCATTGTTAAAACCCTTTAATTTTGATTTTTGATTAACAGACGAAAATGCTTTAGCAACCTTATGAAATGAAATGTGAACAATACACATATCAACAAGATATAAGAAACATTCTATTTATTCGAATAAATTTCTATCTATCTCCTGCTTTTCTCCTGTGTACGCCCACACACATTTCTCTTTGTGACTCACCTTTGCCTGCTGCTGTTTTCTTGTTGCGTCTCGGCATGTTGCTGTTGTTTTTGCGTTGTTCACGTATTTTGTTTGAACTCGACGACGACGTTTTGGTTTCTATTGTTTAGCCTGCTGCTTCAAACACAAAGAACGAATACGAAAAAAAGAACAGATGTTTTGTAGCCGAGTGTCCTTTCCTTCTTTCCCAAGATGGCAAAGTCTACACAACGGCGAAAATGTCTACACTCCCGTCGCTTTGGCGGCAACTAAAACGCACGTGTTCTGCTCCGATTTATTGATTTTCTTTAGGTTAGAAATATTGTGTTCTTGAGTTTTTTTCGAAGCTGGGCTTGGTTTCTTTTCTTTTCTTTTTTATTTTTTTAATTCGAAACGTTTCCGATCAGGACGCACCTATGCAAAAGCTTTGGTGTTTCCAATTTTTGGCAATTCTACACGACTGTCTTTGCCGTTTGCAATTGTTCAACTCCGATCGCGATTGTTGCGGGCGTATCTTATATATAGTCTGCTGATTTTGCTGCTGCTGCTGCTTGGCGATAATACAAAAATGTCGTACTCCGGTCGTCGTTGCAGCAAATTTCATGTTTAATTGCAATGAAGTCACCACTCCGCTTCCTCAGTTCGCAGCTCTTGTGAAATTGGCTTTGGGTTCCCCGATTCCCGATGCGTTAGCGTGTTAAATCCCTCCGAAATTGGCAGTTCGATATGGGCCAGCGATGGCTCTTCGCGTACTTTGCGGTGGCAGCTTTCGGAAAGCTCTGCGGGGCGTTTGTTTAAAAATAATGCAAATAATTAAGCACGTCGATTGCTGATTTTTACGAAATGAAAAAGTGAGTGACCGTCTGTGAGAACTGCGAAAAATACCAAAGATGGCGGGGGTAAATCAATTAGAGATGGCACACGTGTGCTTAAGCGATAGTTGACACTAAATAGATATATTAAATTTGATTATTGCATTAAATAATGTTATATAGCTTAATTTTTTGGTTAATTCGACCTTCGTGAGTGCTGATTATAACCAATACCTCCCACAAATGTTCAACCTGGCATGCTGTGATAGTAGGCCTGTTTTTAAAGACATAAGTTATATGATTCATAATTTAATCATGTTTTTTTAATATTAAATTGTACATTTTTGTGTAATAAATACCTATGATTGAATACATTTTTGAGTCTGATAAGTTCTTTTTATACTAAGTGTTCTTATGCACTATAGAGCTTTAAATAAGAGTTAGGGGTTTTAACTTATTTTGAGGTGATAAGGATCCAAATTGTATTATTTATTGCAAGAACCAGTCTGTGGCTTATTCACCAATATTTGTATAAATCAACATTTTTTCATATGTTTTATGAGCAAATAGACAAAAATTCAAACTAAAATCTTTTTTCCGCCCTGCCTTTCATCCCTAACGCCAATTAACGGACCATCACTCGGTTCGATACATTTATTGCACCCCTGCGCACACCCACATACGCACAGGCTCACGTACGCGCTCAGAGAGAGTTTTCGAGTTTTTGTTTGGTTTTATTTGATTGCAACTCGAAATTAAAGGCTGAGACGAGCGCAGCGCACAACAATATAATTGCGAGGTCGATAAGAAATACGGGAGGGGAAAAGCTTTGGCCGATTCGAAGCTCAGAAGACTGGACTTCAGAACTCGAACTTTGTCACCCAGCGCATCCGAGAAACATCGCCCCCCAAAAATTGATGAATAATTATAATAATAGTAAAACGAAGAAAGACACCAAAAGGGGGCCCCGAAATTGGTTTGCAACACCGCGCGGATTGCACACAATAATTAGGTAATTTGTAAGCGACGTTCACCTGTTTAATCGGTGAACTTGGCACCGTCTATCCATATACACATATAACATGTATATATATATCTTATCGATCGAGTGTACTGTGGCTAATCTCCAGATAATCTTACAGAAATGGCGGCGGCGATTGAGGAGCGATTCCAGGCGGCGGTCAACGTGATCAAGGGTCTGCCCAAAAATGGACCCTACCAGCCCAGCACCAGCATGATGCTCAAGTTCTACGGACTGTTCAAACAGGCCACCGAAGGGGGATGCGATCAGAAGAAGCCCGGTTTCTGGGACATTGTGGGCAAGGCCAAGTGGGACGCGTGGAATGATAACCGGCATTTGAGCAA
Source organism: Drosophila elegans (assembly GCF_018152505.1). Lineage (NCBI taxonomy): Eukaryota > Metazoa > Arthropoda > Insecta > Diptera > Drosophilidae > Drosophila > Drosophila elegans. Next base: position 17,140,372 of record NW_024546167.1, on the reverse strand, counting down.
GGAGCAGGCCATGCAACGCTATGTGGAAAGCCTCCAGGAGATCATCGAAACGATGTCATTTACGGAGAATGTTCAGAATTTTGTGGGAAGCCTGGACAATCTAGGGAACATTAGTCTCGACGAACTAGAGCTTGTGTCACCCGGCATGCGGGAACTGGCCGAATCACATCCCAACTCGCCGTTCCATTCGCGCACCAACAGTCCGCAGCACGGATCCAGTTGCAACAGCGAGGCGGAGGTGGAAGTGGCTGCCACAACACAACCGCTGGCCTCGTCCGAAACGATAAAAGAGAATGGCCACAGTTCGTCACCGCCATTGACCAATGGTTTTGTTCCCAAATCTGTAAACTTCACACAACACGACACAACGACACTGCACAACTATACGAACAACAGCAGTGTGGCTATTGTGGAGCCCTCGGACGATGAATACGACGATCCCTACGATCTAAGCCACGAGCTGACCCAGGCGATTGCCCAGAACACGGACTTGCTGCGCCAAATCCAGACGGCCATCTCCCGCATGAACAGCGATGTGGGTGCAGTGCAGCAAAAGGTGCGAGGCCTGGAGCAGTCGCTTAACGAGCTTCGAACTGCACAGAAGGCTGCGAGGGGAGCGGTGGGACAGCAGCCACGATCACTGCCCGCCTGGTGGCCCTTCAGGAACATCTCCCCGCTCTGGTTTGCCGTCCTAATCCTTTGGCCTTTCCTAGTGCGACGATTTGCGCGGATGCTGCAGACCACTCCGCAGCGTAGACACTGACGTATAGGAGGTTCTATGCTAGCGGGAGAAAAATGTGGTAGTTAAATTGTAAGTACCAATTCTAATTACTTAAAGAAGGCAAATTCCTAGGGAAGATCAAGTCTCTTTCCACTTGTAATTTCAAGAACACTCTAAGTTAATCCACATATATCAATCTATTACGCTTCTTTCTTGTTTATATTGGAGAGGAATTTATGATCGCATGGAACCTGTTTGGCAGCGAAAGCTTTTACATCTTATAATGTACATATTTGCATTTCATTAACATATTCAAGGAAACGGTCACTAAGCAAACTCAGATTGTTAAATATCGTTGAGTATTTGAACAAGGGAAAGTGTTTTTAGCTCTTGTGTTTATACTTATTATCAGTAATTATTATTTAATTAAAGACAGGGTAGTCAGGGTAGGCGATACACAAAATCTAAGAGTACGTTTCTTTTCTAATGTATATTTATTATAAAAAACATTAAAATTTACATTTTAATCTAATATAACCTTTTCAATTTCAGTTACCTTTGGTTACGGGCACGAGCTTGGTCTTTCGCTTTCTTCTTTCCTCGAAAGCTCTTCAGTTATTGTACAGAATTGGCCTTATTTATACTTTTCTAACCTCAGGGTTATCCAGTTGCAATATCTTTACCCTCTTTTTTATACGTCTATATGTATATTGAATGTATATTTATTTTGTACACACAAAACGCGACCTTTTTTGTCACATTCCCCATCTGATTTAGTTTGTAAGTCGAATGTTTTTGGCACTTTTGTCTGGCAGGAGGCGCATTTTATCATGCTAAAAGCGCAGTCCTGCTAAAATACGGTTGTAAGCGTATACTTTATTGTGCATTAATTTGTTATTAATTATAATTTTTGTAATAAAGTCATACTTGAAAAAAGACGATTTGTACCCTTAGGGCTGAGGTGTGATCCGGAGATAACTCTTTCCGGACGGAACTTCAATTGTTTCGATACCCTTGGGAAAGAGGTTGGGCACATCTTCGCTTTTGACGGTTGGCAAAACCATGCATTTGCCACCCTTTTGCCAATCTGCAGGCGTGGCCACGCTCTTTGTTTGGGTCAATTGCAGTGAGTCGATGACCCGCAGGATTTCACTGGAATGGGGAACAAAAAAAATTATAGTTAAATATTGGATATTGATTTTTTTTAAATAAACGAAGTATTTTATTTACTACTTATCATATTGCAGTACCCAGTATGTAACATTAAATGGTTGGCAAACTAATAAGTAAATAATCGTTTTCAAAGCTTTTATCGTTATAAACACCGTTTAGTAGTTTTGAATATGCCTCGTTAAGTAATTACATATCTCTTTCAACGTTTATGAACACGATTTGTACAAAACAGACACCCTATCTAATCTATCTCTAACCTAATCATCAATATCTGCTGATATCAAAATTAAATAGCGAAATTTATCAAAATTAGTTGACTATTTCGTTTATATTTTTATTAAATTTTTAATTATGTAGAACACTAGAATGCGAACGGTATAACAATAAATGATTTACCCATATTCTTATGATTTACTCACTCGAAATTACGTCCTGTGGTGGCAGGATAAAGGATGGATAGGCGTAGCTTCTTTTTGTCATCCACAACGAAAACTGCACGACATGTAAGGGGAATACCCTCAGCATTGAGCTCATCCTTGTCCAGCATGTTGAACTTGAGGGCCAGCTCCCGCTTGTCATCCGCGATGATGGGATAATCGAAGCTGGGGAGCTCTGAAAAGGAAACTTCATTAGATGGGTTCCTAGCCAAGACCTAAAGTGAACCCACTGCCAAAACTCTTGATGTCCTCGATCCAACCCTTGTGCGATTCTACGGTGTCACAGGACAAAGCAATTGGCTTGACTCCTCGCTTCAAGAATTCCGGAACCAAGGCCGCCACTCTTGCCAATTCCGTAGTACAAACCGGAGTAAAATCCGCCGGATGAGAGAACAAAATAGCCCAACTATCGCTCATCCAATCGTAAAAGTCTATCTTTCCCACACTCGTGTCGGCCGAAAAGTTGGGAAACTGATCTCCAATATTTAAGGCCTTGCCGGTCATTTTGGTTGATTTGAAAATTAGGGAGTTCGAGAAGCTTTGGATAAATGCGAAACAAAATTGCCGCAAAATAGGAGTCAGCTGATTGCGTCAGAGTGACCGTTTCAGTTATACACTTAAACCAGGGCTACATCTAGCTAGTGAGCCACACTTTTCTTACAAAATCTACAAGCCTTTTGTAAAATAAATTTGCATATTTTAAACACAAAAATTAAATTAATATTTACAAGCAGTGCCTCATGACTACTCCTTTTATTTTATATGTTTTTGAATAATTAACAATGTGAATTTCCCAAATAAAATATGTTTTCAAGTAATAATTTTAAAATCCCGTATGATAAAATTGATCCAGTGAACTGAACCACTAAAATTTTTATTGCATCCCTGGACCTTATACACACACACACACACACAAACTCAAAATCGCGCACAGTAAACATAAATAATTTTTCGTATTTATTTTAATCTCACTCGAAGTACGAAACCATGACTGACCTGAGTATCAGCGGCCAGCAGGTGCTACCAGCACATCCACCCACAATACCGGAACCCTTCAGGATCACCACGAATGCCCCGCACCAGATGAACGATGCCAGTTTGACGCCCGGCAGGAGGAAGCTGCAAAAATGGTTGGGTCGTGTCCTTCGGATCGTCATCACCGATGGACGTGTCCTGGTGGGATTCTTCAATTGCACCGATAGGGACGCAAACATCGTGCTGTCCATGTGCGCCGAGTACCTGGTGGAGGGCCAGGAGCCCCGCCTCTTGGGCAACGTGATGGTTCCGGGCAAGCACATCGTGTCCCTCAACATTGACGAGCCCGATCCGCAGTCCAGTCTCCTGGTGCAATAGCTTCGAGTCCGTTCTTAGATTCCTTTCATCATCATTTTATGTTAGCAAACAAATAAATCTGTTCGAGTACGCCTATTAAAGACTTCACGGCGCTGATGAATATACCCAGTACGTTTTAAAACCCCACAAAGCATATGAAATATATTCTGGATCTGTAGTAATCACGAATGTGTCTTCGGATTTATGTGCAGAAGAGCTAAAGAAATTGAGTTACAGCAAATGTCTGGAAAATACAAAATATAATTTTTATTACTTGATATTGATACTATACTGTTTTAGGTTTGATTGCAAAGGTTAAGCTGTAATAAGAAAGGATTTAGGCTCATCGGAAATATACAAAAATACCTTCCATTGAATATAACTCTGTGCATTATAAATATTTTTAAATTAGGCGCTCACTTGACTTTTTCAAGTTTAGACCGAAATACCAAATTTTTAGATCAGCATAGCGTTAGGCCAAGAATATTTCATACCGAACCACCTGACAACCCTAAAAGCTTGAAAAAAGACTGCTGACAAAAACAATAAAATAATGGATGCAACTTCAATTGTGGGCGATGTGGATAAAACCCAGGTAATGGAGTTACAACTATAAATAGCTGGCACTTCCACAAATCGGTTCTTCCAGATACCGCCGCTGAATCAGAAGCGCATCCTGGCCTTTGTCAATCACTTTCTCGTCAGCACTTGCACCTTTCTGAATGAGTTCGCCCTGGGCTGTGAGACAAAGTTTGTGGAGATGGAGCGGCAATTGCAAAAGACCGAGGCGGCTCTTATCATCCTGGAGGCTAAGCTGGCTTCCATACCCACCGAGCACCATGTGGCTGAAGAGGCACCCAGCACCCCAACGCCATCCAAGGAAACCAACCCGCCTGAAGTTCCCATTGTGGATACTGAGCTTCCAGCCGAGGAGAAACAACCTGAAGAACTGCAAGCCCCATCTGAATTTATAGGAGTGCGAGCTTGCGAGGATCTGCGCTACAGGAAGTTTTTCAAAATGGTTCAAGTTGGAGTCCCTCCGCCGGCCGTCAAGCAGAAAATGCAATCCGAAGGCCTGGAGCCTCGTCTGCTGGAGTAAGTCAAGTCCTAACGCTCCCTGAAATCAAAATCAACCTCATGTTTCATTTCAGCACTCCCGATTTAATCCTGGCCGATGGGCAGCGTGAGTGAGTGAGTCTTGAAGAAGCCAAGCCAACAAGCCCAACTTGTGATATAGCACTACTAGTTGCTACACTCTTCAATTAAACATTTTTGGTAAAGCTTTACGTCTACAATTTAATTTGTTTTATTTGCCGCCATGCGGCGGCTCAAAAAAACAACTTAAAACCACTTCGATAGCAAAAAGAGTTTCTCGGTTGGATGAAGGAGCCTAAGTGTGTCTAGAACTGGATCATCTGTCCCTTGCGCTTCTTGTCGCCTCCCAGCTCGAAGTGCTTGCAACGCTTCAGGGGAGTCTGCTTGCGGTATTTGCACTCAGTGCACTCCATACGCAGTACGATCTTCTTGGTGGTCTTGGCCTGAAATGGTACAATAAATCACGTTTAGTAAGGAGAACACAATGCTTAAGGGAACGGAGAAATGTCTGAAACTGCAGGTGGGGCGCCATGGGATGGGATGCCACATGACGCTGCCTATAAGACCTCACCGGTGCAATAACAATTTTGATCTGGCACAGTTTGTTCCCACCAAAAAGCCGAATGCTCAACGAGCGCAGCGATTTAGTTCTACTAAGCGCCATTTTTTAGGGTTCTGTTCACTTTCCACCAAGACTGTCGATTGTTCTTGGTTTTTATCATGATATTGATATATCTATCATTTAGATCTTCTTGGTAATTCAGAATCGAAATAGATGTACGACAGTCTGGTGGCAAGTGAGCCGGACGAGCAGTACTCATCCCGACGAGACTCACCTTCTTCCTGAAGATGGGCTTGGTCTGGCCACCGAAACCCTGCTGCTTCCTGTCGTAACGCCTCCTGCCCTGGGCACCCTTGCGCTCCTTGGACTTCTTGTACTGCGTCACCTTGTGCAGCTTGTGGACCTTGCACTTCTTGCAGAAGGTGCGGCGTTGTTTTGGTACGTTCACCTGGCGGGCGGAAAACACACAAGTCAATTAGTAACTTAGTAATTTTTTAATCAGCGACCGCGGATTTTTTCGAGCCGATCAGAAACGCACTTAAAACACGGCGCGGCCCTCGATATTCCGCTCCTCGAGTCGGCCACGCTGCAATCTCTGCTTTCGCAGCGGCCCCACATTCGTTCGCTCATATTTCAACGCGGATGTTCGACGATTACGAATTTATGTGAAAAACCTACCATCTTGATTTCAGGAAAAACGAAAAAGAAGGGACGGGGCGATGTGACCGGAGAACAGTAAAAAAGAATAACCACCTGGATTTTTAAATATACTAGTTATACTATTCGCATAATGAAAATATACCAAAATAAACTTTTTTTAGCCGGCTTCCACTAGCACATGTTTTCACACTATTTTTTATTTTTTTCATTTTTTTTTTAATAACCCCTTTCCAAACTTCCGAAAAATGGCTTTGCTGAAAAGTTACCAAAAACCTGCAGCTCTAAGTCCGTAACTTTTCTTTCAGGCGTCCAATTTCCAAGTGGTATATTTTTAAAGTATTGCGGCTTAAGTCTCTAAAACTCTGCATTTAAATTTTGTTTTGAAATTTCGAGTTGTTTTTTTTTTACGATATAACTCCTTAATCAATTCTCGAAAAATATAGTCCCAGAAATGTGACCAAAAACCTACAGTGTTAATTTTATAACTTTTCTTTAAAGCATCCGATTTTAAAGTGGTATGTCTTTAAAGTATTGTGGTTTAGTGCTCTAAAAATCTGCGTTTAAAACTTGGTTTGTAATTTATGATGTTACCCCATTCTTAATTCCCGAAAAAATCGTCCTTGCAGAAATGTGACCAAAAACCTGCAGTTTTAAATCCATAACTTTTCTCCCTTGCCTCCGATTTCAAAGTTGTATATCTTTAAACTCTTGTGGCTAAAGAATCTAAAAATTTGCATTTTAATTTTGTTTTGAAAGTTTGGGCTGATATTCTTACGACATAACTCCTTAATTAAATTCCGAAAAAAATCATTTTAAAAAAGGTACCAAAAACCATCAGCTTTAATTCCATAACTTTTCTTACAGACTTCCGATTTCGAAGTGCTATATCTTTAATGTCCTGCTACGTTAGTCTCTAAAAAACTGCGTTTAAAACTTAGTTTGTAATTTTGCGTCGTTTTTTTTTGTAATTTTCATCATATTAAAAAATAGTTTAGCAGAGAAGTGAGCATAAACATGCAGATCTAAGTCCATAACTATTATTTTATGCATTTGATTTCGAAGTGGTAAATCCTTAAAGTCTTGTGGACTAGGTCTCTAAAAATCTGCGTTAAACAATTGATTTGTAATTTGTAATGTTCGCTTTCTGAGTTTTCGAAAAATGGCTTTACACTTTTTTTATTTTCGAATTTGCTGGATTTTTTAGGAAATAGTGGAACGTGCACTTTTTATGAATTGGCCCAAATGGCAGTTATATATTTGGATATTGTTTTCCTTTTCACTTAGTTTTCAATTTATTTTGAATTGAATTCCACATGTCTAAAAAATTGACTCAGATTTAGGAAATCCAAAGAGCAAAAAAGATATAACATAATTTTTTGTTTGCTATATTGCTACTGGCGTACGTTATACGTAAAAATAAATACAACGAATCAACATTTTTAAGGCTTAAACAGCTTAGCTAAACCAGCCCTTCTTGTTCAGCGAGTTCCACTTGGCTATGTTCACCAGAATGGAGGCCACACACTGGTCCTTGTCCCGATTTTGACCGTAGTAGTCCACAAACTCGCCGTCCGGATTGACCAGATACATGATGATGGTGTGGTCCACGATGTAGTCGTTGTCCTCATCGCGCGGTCCGGCGCTAAAATAAACCCGGAAAGCCTTGCACACATTGCGGATCTGGTCGACGGTTCCGGTGAGTCCCAGGAGTTTGGGCGAGAACTCCTTCACGTATTTGGCCACCACCTCCTTGGAGTCACGTTCCGGGTCCACGGTAATGAAGATGGGCTGCACCGCCGGCGTTTGGGGGGATTTTTCTGGGAGGGATTAGGGGAATAAATTGGTAAATGCAAAAAGAGAGGAGACCGTTTTTACATACCCACTTCGTCCACCACGGCGGCCATCTTCTCCAGCTCATCGGGACAAATGTCGGGGCAGTGGGTGAACCCGAAGTAGATGAGCAGCCACTTGCCCAGGAAGTCCTCCGATTTGCGCACCGCTCCCTGGGGATCTACCAGTTCCCACCTACCGCCGATGGCCGCCTTTCCCAGCTGCCGCTGGCGTTCCTTTAGCCGCGCCTCGTCCTTCTCGCTCTTCACGTACAGCATGAAGCCCAGTCCACCGGCTCCAAGTGCTCCAATGACGGCCAGACTTTTCCAGGAGATCGGACCTTTGCCTTTTGTGGCATCCGCCGGAGCGGCGTAGTGGCGGATGGCCGCTGGCTGCATCGCCCAGCGACGGCAGCTGCCCATTAAGCGTTGCAGGGAGCGGGACATCCTGTGGCCAGGTTTTGAGGAATTTTCAAGTTTTACGTAAATCTTCTGGAGAAATAAAAATCTCGCCGGTGCCCTGCTTCTTCTTCTCCTTTTATTTGCCAGTCACACGGAATCGTTTGCACTACGGTATATTTTTATGGTATATTAAAAACGAAATGGTATATTTTGGTATTCCGACCGCGGTCTTATTGGTTTCAACACGTGCGGTTAAAATTTGTAAAAGTTTTAAATATAAATACCTGAGGAAAATGGATAGCACGAAGCGCAAGGAGCCGCTGTTGTACATGGAGGAGTACCGGGTCAAGCAGGATCCGCAGGACTATGGCCTGGCGGACGACATATTCACAATTGAGACATTTAAAGAGAAGCTGCAAATAACCATCGTGAGGTGGGTTTTTTTTTTTTATCGAGATTTCTGGCGAGGATTAACCGGTCTTATCTTTCAGAAACGATGAAGATGGCTTGGAGTTCGATCTGATTGGAGTTTATCCGGCCATAGCCAATGCCTTCCGCCGACTAATGCTTAGCGATGTGCCCAGCATGGCCATCGAAAAGGTGTACATATACAACAACACCTCGATCATCCAGGATGAGGTCCTGGCCCATCGGATGGGCCTGCTGCCGCTGAGAGCTGATCCTCGACTCTTTGCTTATCGCACGGAGGAAAGCAGCGAAGCGGGGACAGAGCAGGATACTCTGGAGTTTGAGCTGAAGGTGAAGTGCTCAAGGCGTCGGGATGCAGGCAAGGATCAGTCGAACTTCGATGACATCTACAAGAACCACAAGGTGTACTCGGGCCATCTGAAGTGGCTGCCCAAGGGGAAGCAGGCGCAGATCTACAGCGAGAGTGCAGTGAACTGCATCCATGAGGACATACTGATTGCCCAACTCCGACCGGGTCATGAGCTGGATTTACGCTTGGTGGCTGTTAAGGGACTCGGACGGGATCACGCCAAGTTCTCGCCTGTGGCGACGGCCACTTACCGACTGTTGCCACAGATCAAACTAAATCGCGAGGTGACCGGCAAGGATGCGTACCTTCTGCAGAGCTGCTTCTCGCCCGGAGTGATTGGCATCGACGAGAACGAGAGCGCCTATGTGAAGGATGCGCGATATGATAGCTGCAGCCGGAATGTCTATCGCTATCCGCAGCTCAGCGATGCCGTTACCTTGGCCCGTGTCCGAGACCACTACATCTTTTCCGTGGAGTCGGTGGGCGCCCTCAAGCCGGATGTTATCTTTCTGGAGGCCATCAAAGTGCTGAAGAAGAAGTGTCGAGCGTTTATAGACGAAATTGAAGCGGAATAGATTTATATTTAGTTGCTAAAAGAATTATTCTATGTACATAAGACAACAACACTTGATATAAAATATGTAAGCCTAAGAACTGCGTTTCCCCTCCCGTTGGCGCTTGAGTATTTTCAGGCGAAACTCGGTGAGCACGACTTGAAGGCGCTCCTGGCAGAGCAGAGCGTCCTCCAGGTCCATGTTATTTAGTTGCAGCGCCAAGCTCTTGCCGAACAGGTCAAATTCAGTAATAATGGCATCCTCCGAGACGGTGTCGTCCTGATAGTCACCGTGCAACTCCGGCTCATCCTGCTTGATGTGGACCATCTCCTCGTCGTAGCCTACCTGCTCTTGGTATTGATGGTCATGCTCTTCGATGAACTCGTTTTCAACCACATACTCCTGTACCAGTGGCTCTGTTCCCAACAGATCATCCAGGATTGAGTCGTTTGAGGCCATGTCTTGGGCATCCATTTGCTCCAGCTTTACCTCGCTCTTAATCTTTGGCTGCATTTTGTTATTTAGCTTAGGCTTTGGTTTGGGATTTGGCTTTGGCTTAACGGTAGTAATGGAAGCCGATAGATCGGGATTATGGTTATCCTTGCAGAGCTCGCCCTTGACCATGGTCTGTAAGTGTAAATGAAAATTGTTATTTTGGAATAATGAATTGACGAATTCTGGGGTATGAGTTATACGACAGCAAAGGGGCAAATACTATTCTTGGTTTTTAGTGTAGATTATTGTACTTAAATAGGTTTAGATGTTGTCTTCACCTGTTTCAGATTTTATTAGCATCAGTATGGCTGCCATTTGTGTTACAATTGTATCCAAACAGCTGATGAATTTAAGAAGTTGTGAGCATTCTATTCTATTAAGCAGCTGTTAATCATCTGGTTCCCATTTTAGGTACATTTTTTCAAATCTAATCGGTTTCAGTATTAATGAGCTTTAAAGAGAGAATTGGTATACGATCGTATTCTAAATGGAAGTAAATGTACTTGGGATTTTTTTATAAACTTTTAACTATTTAATATAAGCTAGTCAGCCACATATTTTTTGATACACAACGGCCATTCCTAATGGCATTGCGTTTGGAACTTTCCTGGTGCTTCCGGGTGATGAGATGCTGCTTGATGGAGGCCAGTCTGGCCAGGACATTGGCGTCGCAGATGATGCAGTGCGCCGAGTAGCCATCGTTGCTGGAGCGAAGCCAGGCGGAGAAGGCCGGGATCTTCTCCCAGTCGGCGCGGTAACGCTGGTGGTACAGTCGCTTCACTTTCTTGTCGTCGGGGTCCTGCTTAAACACTTTAAGCATTGTTCCTGCTTTTAAACGAGTTGTCCTTCAGAATAAATCGAAAATCCTTCTTTTTAAAGATGAGCGCCAAAAACAGTCTTTTAATTTACTGCTTATGGTAAATATTTTGGTATATTCCGAAAAATATTAGCAACGCGAAAAAAATCTGAAAGTCAATGCAGTGTGACTGCGATTTGATAGGTTAGAATACCAAAAATGGCGGCCAGGGCTGCAATTAGTACTATTAGCGCAGTGCGGTCACACTGAAGAAGATCTGACTAGCTTTAATGGTATGCTCGCTCAGTTTGCTTAGAAACTCCTCTAAATGGAAGTTAACTTTTATTAATTTGTTTTTTTTAAGTTGTACATTTCCTTTCAGCTTGTTTTTTTCAGTGTCATAATATTGTAATCTTGATTGGTTTGAGTCTCTGCTAGAGTTGTTTATAAATGAACTTTAAAGCACGGTCATACTGGTTACATCGCGATGACAAACTAGCAAAAAAAAAAACAGAAAAAATAGTAAATAATAGAAAATATAACAAGTAAACACCAGGCAGACAGTGTCCAGTCAACATGGTCATTCCCAAGGAGATCCTGAGCGACTACAAGGAGCTGTACGAGAAGGCCAACCGTCTGGTGGAGGAGGAGAGTCGTAGTGATCCGCCCACTGATCCCTTTCGCTCCCATTACAAAGCCCGCGATGTTCTGAGCGATTTGAAAAGGCAGCTAGACGACCAACTGGTCTCTGTTCAGGCCAGCGAGGAGGATGGGGGGCAGGATGACCTCTGCTACCGCTCCCTACTGGCCTTTGTCTGTCGCGATCTGGGCAGGATCTATATCTACACGGAGGAGTCGTCGGAGGGCGAAAAGCTACTAAATCGTTGCCTGGAACTAGTCACTCCGCTCAAGAAGCTTCCCCAAGGCATCATTCCATTCATTGGAGCCATCAACGAGCTGAGCATTGTGCTGGCCTCCAAGGAGGATTACAAAAAGGGTCTGGACATTCTCATTGAGGCGGATACCAGCTACGAGAATTTTAAGGCCAGTGGCTTGCAAGCCCTAGCCGTACAGGATATATTCAATCCCCCGGAGGATGGACAGGATGCTCCAGCGGCGGGACCCAAGGAGCTGGAATCTCTGTACACGCTGGTCTCCTTCTACATGGCCCAGATGTACGGCCATCTGGGGGAGCCGGAGAAGTCGGCCAGGTGCTGCCATCGCACCCTGCACCGGCAACTGGAGTACAAGACGTACGATGCCATTGATTTCGCACTGAACACGGCCACCTTGTCGCAGTTCTACATTGGAGAGGAGCGCTTCCAGGAGGCGCGTCATCACCTGGCCGCCGCCACGCTCATCATGGCCGAGTACGAGACGCACATGTTGGAGCCGGAGATGAGCGAGAAGCAGCGTCAGGATACAACGGAGACCTTTAAACATCGCTACGCCGATGTGGCACGCTGTTGGGCCAAGTATGGATTGTATTTGATGCAGACCTCCAAGCTGCGTCTGATGAGGGACGAGGATGAGGATGAGGAGGCCAAGAGCCTGGAGAAGGTGATGCGCAATCTTCGGCTGGTCGAGGCGAAACAGTCCCGGTTTCCAGGACTCGATCTCACCGCCTGCGAGAATCGAATAAGCTGCGACTATTGCCTGACCTTCGACGATGCCAAGCTGGTGTTCCATTTCGTTAACGAGTGGCTGGACATAGCCAAGGACTATTACAAGGCCGAGAACGAGGCCACCGAGTACTCGAAGATCATACAGGACTACGCCGAGGCGTACGAGCACATTGCCTTCTTCGAGGAGAATCCGGAAAACCAGGCTAAAATGCAAAAGCGGCGTGCCAAGTATCTGGAGGATCTGCTGGATCTTCTGGATCCCATTTTCTATATGAAGATATGCCGGGAATGCTGGTATGGCGCCGGAACAGCGCATGCCGCCGTTCTAGACGTTCGTCTAGATATTATTCGATCGACGAGTACACCGTCGCCGGAGGAAATCAAAAAGGTCAACCAGAGCTGCATGAAGGCCATCAAGCACTTTGAGAGCTATGTCAAATCCTATCTGGCCAAACCGCAGAGCGAGGAGTGGCGTCCCAACATGGACGTGCAGGAGCAGCGTCTCATGCTCTACGCCCACTTCCACATTGGCCGCATCTACTACAAGCTGATCAGTGCCCATCCGCTCCAGCAGCTGGAACACCTCGCCAATTGTCACAAGTACTACAAGCTGTTCGATGCCGGTTGTGAGCTCCACAAGGAGGCAGCCGAGCAGCTGCAGGGAGAGATCGGTGTGGTGCGCGAAATGCTGCAGCTGCTGCCTCTCAAGATAAACACGGTCAAGGCCAGGTTGGGCTAGACCACATTTGTCTTACCCTGATTAAATAATTTCCAAAAAAAGAGTTGCATTTGACACAAGCTTTATAATTAGTCCAAATAAAACGCTTATGCTAGAGGATAGCTTCAGTTTATATTTTGTTATACATATGTGTTTCACAAGCTCATTTTTAAAATATCAATATTGGTAATACTTTGTGAAGTTCTCGCGGGAAAGTTATTAAAAGTAATTAAAAGTTGATAAAACGATAATATTGCTCCGATCGTATATATTTATACCGGTTGTCGGGTGTATCTCATTCTCTATGTTGAAAACTAGCTTTTTTTCTATAATCTAGCTTTTTTTTTCGGCAGCCCTGGCTGCCAGCCATTCACATGCGAACAGCTGTTTTTTTCCAAACAGAAAGAGGAAGAGCGCCGTGAGAAGTTGTTGGCCTGGCCAAATTCAGGGAAAATATAGTTTAATTGCCCAATCTAGACTGCCACCATAGTTTTTAGTTAATAAAAACGATATACTGCTAGTAGGTTCCTCGCAAAATGGCGCACGCCACACCACAGGTAAGTTAGTGAACAAAAAACACGGAGGAAGCTGGTAGCGCGCCGCGTTTCTGTGACGCAATAGCTGCTTTAACTTTCGTAAAGTCCATGGAATAACAAATCGCTTAATCCTCCGGCAGGGCGTCAAGCTGTTAAACGGATGGAAGCGTCCGGGTCGCTTTGACAAGGGTCTGGGTGCCCAGCTGCCCGAGGCGTACAAGAAGTTCTGGCGTGAGTGGAAGCTGACGACTCCGGCCGCCGTTCATTACATCCCCAAGGAGCGCGAATGGGAACGTGACGAGGTGACCCATGCCATCAAGCCGGTCCAGAACATACCGTTGCCACTAATCGACACCCCAGAATCGCACAAGGGCATCTGGGGCGGCGAGGCGGTGATCAAGGGCTTCCAGAAGCGCCAGCAGACGAAGCGTCGGGTGCCGCACTTCTGGGTGCCCAATCTACGACGTTCGGTTGTCCACAGCCATGTATTGGACTCCTACATGTCCGTGGTGGTGACGGAGCGCACCCTGGAGCAGATCCACGAATGCCATGGCTTCGATCACTATCTCCTCAAGAATCGGGCCTGCGATCTTCGTTCTGCTCTGGCCCTGAAACTCAAGCGAGAAGTGCTCCAGGCCCTGCAGAAGGGTGTCCCGGCCTTGGCCGACGAACCCGAGCGTCAGAAGGAAGTGCTGAAGGAGTACAGCCGCTATCTGGAACCGTATTCTGCCGAGGAAATCGATTGGTATGGCCATACCTACCTGGAGGCCATACGCAAGCTGCAGAATCAACTGCGTGAGGCCGAAAAGGTGCTGCCGCATAAGTTGGAGTTCCGCAGCAAGCTAATAGACCAGCTGCGGCAGGCAGGGATCAGTGAGGCGGGAAAGCTGGAGAAGCCCGACGCACTGGCGGGACCTTCAGCCGAGCACAAGGATTCAGACATCGAGGCGCTAACAAAGCTGTAAGTCTATAACGCAAACCGTTTAAGTATATCTTAGGTAAAACAGAAACATCTAAAGATTGGGCGCTTTATGGCCCATTCGGAAAACAGATTTCTGTGTTGCAAGGATAATACTTTGTAAATTGTATAAATCTCCCAACAAATTTATGATTTTTTTTCAGGGAATCCTCGCCCTCTTCCAGTTGGCTGTCCAAGATTAATCCTTTCGGCAAAAAGGAAACCTAGACCAGTAGTTGCCCTCGTTTGTTTTTGATTTATGTGTTTAGTCTCGAAAGAATAAACATAATTTCGAAAAAATTTCGTTGAGAAGTTTATAGTTTAAACGTATTTATTGCAAATATTCGTTAGATTTGGTAAAGTGTATAAAAACAATTAGAATCACACACATAGAACGTGAACGTACGCAGCAAAGTAGAAAAGGAATGATTGCAAATCCCCATGAGATTACAGAAATACATGCACAGCGGTGACAATCGAATCGAATACAGTGATCACTATTCACGCTTAGGACTATGGTTAGTGGATAGCTCCGCAAGCGGGAGCAGAGAGCTTTGTGCCGTATTAAGTCCCAGTCCGGGCTTCCAGGCCCTAGGCAATGGGGTTCTTCTTCATCAACTCGATGTCGGCCTTCATCATGTCGCTGACAAGCTCCAGAAAGCTAACCTTGGGCGCCCAGTCGAGCTCCCGCTTGGCCTTGGAGGCGTCGCCCTGTAGCAGATCCACCTCCGTGGGCCGGAAATACTTTGGATTGATGCGGACGCGTACAACGCCGCTGCTGCTCTCCACGCCCACCTCTTCCACGCCCTTGCCTTGCCACGTTATCTCGCGTCCGATATGCTTGAATGCGGCTTCCACGAACTCGCGCACACTGTGGGTTTCGCCCGTGGCAATGACGTAGTCGGAGGGCGAGTCCCGCTGTAGCATCATCCACATGGCCTCCACGTAATCGCTGGCATGCCCCCAGTCGCGTTTTGAGTCCAGATTGCCCAGCTCAAAGTACTCCATTTGTTTGAGCAGAATCTTGGCCACACTACGGGTTATTTTTCGGGTCACAAAGTTCTCGCCACGTCGTGGACTCTCGTGATTGAAGAGAATGCCATTGCAGGCGTACATGTTGTAGGCCTCCCGGTAGTTGATGACGATCCAAAAGCCATACATTTTTGCGCAGGCTAGAGGTGGAGATGGAATTAAATTCAGATTAAGTGGTAGAGCGAAGCTGCCTTACCATATGGCGACCTGGGATAAAAGGGTGTCTGTTCATTCTGAGGTGTCTCTACCACTTTGCCGTAAAGCTCCGAAGTGGAGGCTTGATAGAACCTCACTGACTTCTCCATGCCACAAGTTCGGATGGCGTCCAGAATGCGAAGTGTGCCCACGGCATCCACCTCTGCCGTGTATTCACTCAGGTCAAAGGAGACCTTCACATGGGATTGTGCCGCCAAGTTGTAAATCTCCGTGGGCTTCACCATATTGATGATCTTGACCAGGCTGCTACTGTCCGTCATGTCGCCGTAGTGGAGCTTCATCCGACCGCCCTTGTGCGCCTTGGGATCGGCATAAAGATGTTCGATGCGTGTCGTGTTGAAGGTGCTGGCCCGCCGGATAATGCCGTGCACCTCGTAGTCCTTCTTGAGCAGGAACTCTGCCAAATAAGAGCCATCCTAGGGTAATGCAAATATTTATTATCTGGCACTTAGAACACGTAAGCAATAGATTGAATGGGATGTCCCACAAACAAACGTGACTAATGCTAATAATTACACACCTGGCCCGTTATGCCTGTTATCAGCGCCACTTTATCACGGGAATCGCCTCCGGCGCCGGCCGCTTTTCCATTTTGGTCCTTGCTCCCGTTGCTGCTACTTTCAGGACGTGGCTTTTTGCTTTCCGGGGCTCCATCGGAGGTGGACATGTTAATTAGCCGGCTTTTTTGCAAGTTCTATTCCCAGTTTCTTTTTTCGCGTCAACTTCGCCCGCAGAATAAACAAATTGTATCTGCAGCGCACTGGTAGAGTTAAAAGAATAATCGGGTTGTTATCGATAAGTCGCGACAGTGGGGCAAGCTCTGAAGGTGTGTGTTTCAATATTAACAAAGGGTAGTTATTATTATTATTGAGACTAACATTTGGAAACAATGTTAAAGAAGATTTAAAAGCCCATTCAGTTGGTAAATAGAATATAACATAAAATTTCAGTTTTAATACTTAGTATTAATATATGATCACATAATATTACTTTCACATTTTACTCGATCCCGAACCATTGTGCGCCAGTGTTGCGCAGCGCCCAAAACCACGTAGCGATTTTTACCGCACACCTTTTAGGGAAAGTTGGACGAAAATAACATAACGTTTGGCAGCGCAGTGGATAAGATACAACCACCCTATATCTTATCATTCCACCTACACTCCCAGACCGATCCGATCCGATTCACCACCGGGCAGCCATCTCTTCTTCGGCTTCAGCATTACGTGTGCGTGAACGTCGGCTTTCCATTTCATTCTTGGATCGGCCGGCTAGCTTGATAACACCGGTGCATAGTGAAATCAGCGGGCACCACTAACTAATTAAGTACGACTGCGACCTCCGTGATAAACAGAAGGAAATTGTCCGCAGCACAAAATGACGGATCTTATCAAGCAGGGAGCTCTTTTCCTCATGAGCGAGAAGTGCTATGATAACTACTTCCTGGATCATAATTTTCTGGACAGTGAGTGGATGCTCGAGTGGAATTGATAGCGATTAAACCCATTAACCCATTAAATTCTCTTGCAGTTCCCTGCTTTAAGGCTTTGCTGAGCAAGGGCCTGGGACTGGCCATTATTGCCGGATCCGTCCTGGTGAAGGTGCCCCAGGTGCTGAAGATCCTCAACAGCAAGTCCGGCGAGGGCATCAACATAGTGGGCGTGGTGCTGGACCTGCTGGCCATCTCCTTCCACCTGTCCTACAACTTTATGCATGGCTATCCGTTCAGTGCCTGGGGCGACAGTACCTTCCTGGCCATCCAGACCGTGGCAATTGCTGTCCTGGTCCTCTTCTTCAATGGGCGCAAGGCCCAGTCGGGGCTGTTTCTCTTGGGATATGTAGTGCTTATGTATGTCCTCAACTCGGGTCTAACACCCATGTCGGTCCTGTTCACCATCCAGAGCTGCAACATTCCCATTCTGCTGGTGGGCAAATTGTCGCAGGCGTACACCAACTTCCAGGCTGGATCCACTGGTCAGTTGTCCGCTGCCACGGTGATCATGATGTTCGCCGGCTCGGTGGCCCGCATCTTTACATCCATCCAGGAGACGGGTGACACTATGATCATTCTCACCTTCATTGCCTCCACCTTTGCCAATTCGGTTATCCTTGGCCAGTTGATCTACTACTGGGATAAACCAGCTGGCGCGGTCAAGGACTCGAAGGCCAAGAAGCCCAAGAGCAAGAAGGATGATTAATCAGGAAGGAGTAGGAGCATATAGAAAAACATAATTGAACTCGAAACTTAGGTTGCCACCACTTCTCGACATTGTAGAACAAATATGCAAAGCTTAAATAAATTGAGTCCTAGTTTATTAGCTTGTCCAGCTTCTCAAAATGCTGCTGCAGCAGCGCCAAGGCTCGATAGCGATGGGAAATGGTGTTCTTCTCCGATTTGGGCAGTTCGGCATAGGTCTTATCGTAGCCCTTGGGCTGGAACACTGGATCCCTGCGGCAAGAGGGGAAAATTTAATTAGTCAGGGCTATTTTATCAGGTTAGTTACGCAAGTGACTCACCATCCAAAGTCCCTGGGACCACGGGGCTCCACGATAACGCCCTCTGTGATGCCCTTGAAGATCAACGGCTCGGCATCCGCACCATCGCAATAGCCAAAGGTGCACACAGCCTGGGCGGATTTGTCCTCCCAGCCGTGGAGCAGGCGGTGTAATCCTTCCGGCTGCAGCTTTTCCAAGAACCACTTGATATACGGTCCCGGCAATCCTTCCAGTGCATTGAAGCACAGGCTGGTGTCCTCAACTAGGACGGGTCCATTCACCTGGCGTGCCGCCTCCTTGCACTTCTTAATGGCTATCTCATCTATGTCACCTGGGGGAGCACAAATAATTTAGGACACCACTTATTCAAGCAGAAGTTTATTATTTACCCTGTAATTCCGGAAGATCAATCTTCTTGGAGACTATTGTGCGCGGGAAACTGGGTCCCAAGATGGCAACCAATTCCTCCAGCTTCTTCGCGTTGCCGGTGACAAAGGTAATTGGTTTCGACATGATCTTATTGTCGCCTTTAATTTAAACAATTACTGACAATACATATGTAATGCGATTTCGAGACTGAAGCATGCGGGTGCTATCAGCTGTTTTTTGTTTAGCTTGGGCGCGAAACCAAAAACAGAGTGGTTATCGCTTAAAAGTTTGCACAGTCGCGGGCACTGCAAAAGGTATTACTAGTCAACTACAATTAAATATACATTATGTATTTCATAGTACACATTTATAAATAATACTAGTTTTGGAGTGCCAACATTGTTGAATTACATTAGTTCGCATTAAAAATCTGCACCTGTAAAAACAATTCACAATTATATATAACATTCCGAACCAAAAAACAGGGTGGTTATCCTTTATAACTCTACTGAAATTGCCAATGGTAGTCAAATACGTATTATTTTTATAAATAAAACTAGTTTCCATTTATATTTTTAACTTTCCAAACCAAATCTATTTTGTGGGACTTTATTTAATTCTTAAGCTTTTCTTTTATTTATCCTTTATTTTCGGTTAAATTTAGGTATAAAACTCTTTAATTAAAAAAAAAGAATACAATTTATTTAAGAGCCTTGACAGTAGCATTTCTAGTTGATTTTCCTTAAAAATGTTCACTTAAATTTAAAGACATAATTTTAATTCATGTGAAGTTTATCTTTTTTTTGTATTTGGGCGACAATGGGTTTCTTGGATGACAAAACTTGTAAATAAATAAACATACACATGAAAACGGTTACAGATTGAGAACGACGTTTTTGGCGCAGTGGTCTAGTCGTCCAGTGTGAGATGCAGATTGGCCGACGGATGCAGGCCGAGTTCCTTCAGGGAGCTGCCATTGTGCTCCGTTTCGAGGGATTTGCGAGGGAAGGCGCAGATGAGTTTGTAGCCTTCCAGAGGGATGTGCTTGTGCGTTTGTCTTATATACAACCTCAGTGTCTGCAGTTTGGTGTCTGAGGGCCAGCGCAGCTGGACCATCTCCTCATCTGTTCCGGCGGCATTGAGCAGGCGCAGCTTCAAGGCAGTCAATTCACTCTTGGCCTCGCCCAAGTGATTCTCATAGGAAGCGGCGGCCACGCCCTTGAGCTCCTCATCATCGAACTCCTCGAGGCTCTCGTTATCGCTGGCTCCCTCGGTGTTATCCTCCTCCTTCTGCGTGCTTCCTCCTCCGCCGTTCTCGTTTATGGAATTCTTGATGGCCAACTCCAGCTGTTCCTCCTCTGTGAGCTCTAAAACTTTGGCCCGTTTCTTGGGGGTTCCTTTAGAGCTGGCCGTCGACGAGCACGAGGCCTCCGGGTCCACTTCATCGTCATCATCGATGTATGTGGCTGATCGCTTTGAGGTGCTGGGTGCATCCTCCTGGATGAAGTCGCGGTGCTCCTTCAGAAACTTCCTCAAATCGAAAAGGATATTCTCCAGCTTCGGCTCTGCACTGCGCCACACTTCCTCGCCTGTACGTGGATCGATCACGCACAGGTAAGGAAGAGTGGCGCAGTGGTAGAAGGCCACAAAGCGCCGTCCTTCCGATGTGTCGTTGTCCACCTGCCAGAAGGTGAACTGGCGCCGAATCAGTTTCTTAAGCTCCTTGTCCGACCACACATCTCGGTTCAAGGTCTGCGACTGGAAATTGTCGTCCTGCACGTTGACCAGCAGCCAGCGCTGCCGTTTTGTGGCGAACTCCCTGGCAGAGGTCAGCGATCCGGAGTAGAGTATGTCTGTGGGCGGGCGGAACAGATCTCCGAGGCGGGATGTGCTGGTAGCCGTTCCCGCTGTGGACCGGCTGTTAAGTGCCATGGCCTGGCCGGCCACTACCATCTGGGCGGCACGTCCGCGTCGCAATCGATGGGCATTGGGATCGGCATAGACACCGGTGGCCTGTAGCTGCTCTTCCATCAGAGCGCCCTCCCGGGCGAAATCCCGGAGCGGATAGACCTTTACCCGCTGAGTGACGCGCGACAAGCGGCTGCTGCTCCCCGACGCGAAGAAGTTGTCATCCTCGGGCAGGATCAGTTGTTCCCTCACCGGGGCAATGGGCGCCCTCACCTCCTCCTCATCGTCTAGCAGGGGAAGCGATGCACCAGCAGCTGCTGCTGCCGAGGATGTGGATGCAGCTGCTCCCGACGCGCCGCCCTGCTCGAAAAACAAAGCCACGGCGGCGGAAACATCGTTGGCACAGGCCCCCAAATAATGTTTCGCCTCCTCTGCAGTGCAGGCGGTTACCTCGACCACCTGCTCCACCAGCGCGTCCGGCGCTTCGCTACTGGACATGTCCTGCTCGAGCGGATTACGGTTTATGCTAGTAGCTCGTCGAGACGTTGTACGAAAAATTCAAGGTAGCGGTTTTCCAGGGACAGATAAAATAAATGCGTCCGCACAGCTGTGAGAAAATACAGTGCTCGAAAACAGTTAGTGGGCAGTGCTGGAAAGCGTCGCTCACAAGGCTTAGGCGTACAGCTTAATTTATTCCAATAATAATTTATTTATTAATTTATTACATTTGGGAGAGAAAAGCTTTTAATTTATTTATTTAAAATGTTATTAGTTTTTAACAAAAAAACAACTCAAATATTTGTTTACTACAAAACCTATTGACAGTGCCAAAAATATTTAATATATTTCTGAAATTTTTAACAAAAATTTTTCAAAAATAATAAAAAAAAACTCAAAACTCGAAGGCTACTATGACGGCTAATTTGCAAATCAAAGATTGATATTAATTTCTGGCTGGAAAAAGTTAATTTGTGACGTCACTGGTCGCCACCTTCTAACAGTAAGCTGTACTCCAATTGGAGCAGTTGCCAAACACTGCTTTCGCCAGTCATCGCGCAACACTGGCCGGGTCAGCAGCAGCAGAAGCAAAAGCAAAAAGACTTTGCGTCTTACGCGAAAATCGAGATAAGATTCGCAACCGAAGGGGTCCGGTCCCAAAACCATGACTAATCCGCGCACCGTTTGATCGGATGTCTTCCCACCCACAAGTGACCGTGAATATGTGAGCGCTGCGAATGGGAAACGGAGAAAATCGAAGCCAGTTCGCCAGCAGTTCGATTCCAATAAGATTCGCGTCGAGTGCAAGAGAGAGAAAAATTGAAAGTGAATATAGTGATTTAAAATATTCCAAGTCCCAGTGCCGTTTTGCCTAAAGCCCAATGATTTTTGAGGGAGTTATGCTGCGCGGAATAAGTTGAACTATTCAACCCGGTTGCCCAGTTGTTTATTTGTTGTTGATTTGTTGTTGCACGCTGCTGACGTCGCAAGATGGTCTCGCTGATAAAGAACCAACTGCTCAAACATTTGTCCATGTAAGTGCATAATCTGGGCCAGAAAATCGAATTATGAAACCCAATTAACTGCAGTTGGGGAGGAAATAGATTTCGAAGTGGAGAACTTGGAGACGCAATTGATTTTTCCCACTTTTCCGCATTCTGTGTATGGCTATGTGTGTGTATTTCTCACAGCTTCCCACCCACTCGGCTGGTACCGTTATTCCACCTGTACTGGCCCGCTTTTTATGCCTTCTTTATCGTTTATCGCTGTGATGGCCCCATGCTAATTCGCTTACCTCCCACCACCCCCGTTGTTCAACCCACTCCGCCCCTTTTAAAGTAACAAGTGGATAGATGGCCAATTCCCACCCACATACCTATAGTCTTTTTTCTCCCCATCCGTTTATGTTCTTTTGGCCGGCGCCGCATCGTCGTCTCTGCGAAATCGGATTCCCCGTCCGCCAACTCATTTCCCATCCCTTTGCAGCATTTGCATGTGAAATCCAATTTTCCGTCTTGTCCTCGCCGCAATATGGTTTACTTGTCGGTTACTCGATAACCTTGCCAAGAAAAAGGGGCTTTTACGGCTAAGAGGCGCCCGCCATATAAACAGAAATATGCTTACTTGTTTATTTACAATTATAAGTTACGCTCCGCAAGGGGGTTCCCAAATTGTTTATTCAGGTTATTACACATACACTACAAAAATAAAAAATTAATGTTATTTTTAAACTGGGGGAGAGAAATAAGTTTCCATATTATGCTCAGATAAATAGTTAAATAAAACAGAAGCTTCAGTATTTAAAAAATATTTAAATTTAATCTTACAATTAAATAATTATTTTCAATAACTTATTTTAGAACTCAAAACAAACTTAAAACGTTTTATTTTTTGTTTTGAAGATACATAATAAAATATAAAAACGTACAAAACTAATATTTTAATAATTATACCGAAAAACGTTAGTACTCGAACACAAAGTCTCAAACGAAAATTACCAGCTCAGAAATATATAAACTGTTGACCTATTTGTTATGTGCACCGAAAACAATTGAAATCAATGCTATATAAAATCTTTGATTCAATTGAGAGAGTTTAAAAAGTATCAAATAAATTTTTGATACTTAAATAAAAATAGTATTAATGATCTAAAATGTATACCTCTTCAATTTAGAAACTAAACTACAATAAATGGATTTTATATTATTGAAGCTTTGTAATTTTTTTTGTTTTGTTGGTGTAGTTTATTAACATTGTTAATTAGCTCTCAAGTGCGGTTCCAAAACTTTCATTTTCATGCTCAACTCTAGGCATTTATTTTTTATATCTCTCCCCACGCATGGACTTTAATATGTCAAGTCCTGCCACCTGCTTAAACAAAGGAATGTTTACCCGTATATATGTACACACACACACATTGGCTTTGTCTTGGCCCCTTTGTGGATGTCTTTTGTGAGCCATTTGCCACCTTACCCTTCATTCCGCATCCACCTGGCTCCGTTCTGTTCCACGCAATTAGGCTGCAAACAAGCCAAGTTTATAACATAACGCGCCCCAAGTGTAAATGCAAAGCAAACTTGTTGCCCCCAAGTTGTTGTGAAGGTAAAAGTTAAAGAAAAGCTTTTTATTTGCCCCACCGAGCTGGGAGTTATCATTTTTCTTTGCCATAAAGCTGAAAAGGTAGCTAACCTGATCGGCATTTGTAATTGTCGAGGGTATTGGGATGAAGAATTCTTAAAGCCAAGGAAAAAGTTGTTAAGTAACAAGTGGTGGAATTCCGCTTCCGTGGACTTTTCGCCACTTTGAGCCAATCAGTGTCTTCATTTCGATTTCAATTATGCCCGACCATCAGCGGGAAATGGGTCAATTGGGTGGCAAGCATCTGGCGCCGACAGTGGTGAACCATGCCCCTTGGCTTGCGAAACCCCTTCTCAGTTTGGATTCTCCATTATTTTCTGTACCCCCTGCAAATGCAATGTGACATGTGCGACGAGGCTGATATAATTGGCGGGACAAGCAGGCAACTCATCTGGGTTTTCCCCCATCTTTATTCTTTTCTATCTACATAGTTATACGAAGAACCTTTCCTCGGACAAAATCAACTTGAGCACCTTTCGCGGCGAGGGCGAGCTCTCGAATCTGGAGTTGGATGAGCGGGTGCTCACCGAGCTGCTGGAGCTTCCAAGCTGGCTGCGACTCACCTCCGCCTGGTGCAATCATGTCTCCTTCCGGATTAGTTGGACCAAGCTCAAGAGCGTGCCCATAACGCTGGTGAGTAATCACAGGGATTAAGGGTAAATTACGGCAGAAGAACCTCCTGCTACTTGTCCGCTTTGTAAATAATAAAACATTTTCCATTGCTTATTGAAAATTTTGTATTAAAAATACGTCGCTTTAATAGGAAATTATTTTTTCTAATAAAATAGTCCTTCATTTTGGTAAGATTTTAAAATATAAAACAGATTAATTTTAAAATGACTTTTAATGATCTATATATTTCGTTCTATATTAATAAATAAACCCATTTAATGTTTTACAAAAATTTATAATTGTTATAATTAATATTGATTAACAAAATAAAACTTAATTGAAGAAAATGTTGTAAATATAAAATCTGTTAAAATATAAAGTATTTTTTTGTTTGAAAAGCAGTAAAAGAAATGAGCCTATATATAAATATTACATAATATTTTATATAATAGTTTATAGTTGTTATGGTGCTTTAACTGTTTTAAAACACATTTTGTGTTATCTAAAATAGCAAATAATGATAACTATAATATCAAATCCCGTCCACAGACACTGGATGAAGTGCGCATTACCATTGAGACCTGCAATCCAACGACACGCGATGCAGGCGGAGGATCTGGTCCCGGAGGAGCAGGATCTCCCACCGCTGCCGCCGCCGCCGCCGCTGCTTTGCCACAAGTGCCGCAGGGTAAATACAGCTTCATCCACAAGGTGGTCGATGGCATCACAATTGTGGTCAACACGGTGAATGTGAACTTTGTGAGCGCCGCCTTTACCGCCTCCGTGCAAATGTCACGCATTCGCGTGGAATCCAAGACGCCCAAGTGGGCAAATGCCGATTTGCGGATGACACGGCTGAAAGACGCTCAGAAGGGCATCATACTGATCTTCAAGGAGCTCTCCTGGCAGACGGTGCGCATCGAGGCCAGTTCCACGCAGGACAAGTCGCTGACGCCGCTGCGTCTGCTCACCAATCACGCCAGGTGCCGCATCACCATACGGAAACGGCTCTCCGACTGTTCACTGCTCGCTTCGCGCCTGGTCCTCATCCTGGACGATCTGCTCTGGGTGCTCACGGACTCGCAGCTTAAGGCGGCTCTGCATTTTGTGGACTCCCTGTCCGGATTGATCAAGGCGGCCACTCATGCCACCCAAAAGACGAAGGCGGCTCGCAAAATGCAGGTGAGGCGGCCATAATTTAACTTGTTCGTGAGATAGGGTTACTAAAAGGGTTTTTATTATGATCTAAGATTAATTATTTAAATTAAAAGATTAACTTTGTATGCCGAAATCATTTGTTCTCCATCAAAAAGTTTCAACTAAAATTATTAGCTTAGAAAACTTGATCACCTATTTGTTATGTGTACACTATGAAGAAAGGTATCAAAATACAATTTTTATATTGAAATAACATAACTGAACAATATTAATTGATTTATTAAAGTGAAATCAAACTTAAAATTAAAGACTTTGTTTAGTAAATTTCAATTAACACTTATAGTAGAACAGCTAAACAACTTAATCTTAAGAATTGGGGTAATTCCCTTTTTTTTTGCTACTCATAGAGATAAGCGTAAGATTATTTATTTAAATTGTAATCTATAATCTTTCCATTACAGACACTGCCCGAGTACAAGGCCCAGGTGGAGCAGCAGCAGAATCGTCTCTCCGAATCCGCCCACACGACGAATGCGCAACGCATGTTCAACGCCTTCGATGTGCGGGAGACCTCGTACCATTTCTTCAGTCAGCGCATCGATCTGCACTTGTGTGACGACGAGGGCGACGGACGCTCCAGTTACCCGGATCTGGACAAGGGCGGTGCCCTGCAGGTCTCGGTGACCGCCTTCCAGGTGGACTACTATCCATACCATCTGGCCAAATCGGATCGCTCGCATTGGGCCAAGTACAAGGAGGCCTCGGTGGCGCCGGCTCTGTGGCTCAAGGAATCGCTCAATGCCTTCCGTGAGGCTGTCCTCAACTTGAGTCAACCCAATCGACCGGCCACACATGCGCCACTGGAGCGTAGCACTCCAGCCTCACCGATTATGCTCAGTGCCAGTATGCTGAGCTCCCAGCATCCGGGAGCCGGTAGCTACTCCAATGGCAGCAGCACGCCCACAGCAGCCGGTTTAACCGGTGGATCGGGCGGATCGGCTGGTTCTGGCTCAGCTTCCGTCAATAGTCAACTTTCTCAGGCAGCACAGCAGAGGAGCACGCTGGAGAACTTGTCGAAGCTGATGAGCTCATGTGTGATCCTGCGCATCGAGGACTTCACTTTGTATAGAGTCACGACATCGGGAAAGAAGGCTATGCCCAAGGAATTTGTTTCGGGTATGGAAAGCAATCTTCAAAAATGAGTAGACATCACTAACCAGCCACGCCTACATAACTGCCCACAAACACTACTCTTAAACGGGCTTCATTTTTATGAACTGAAAAGTGTTTCTATAAAAATGTGTCAATTATTTTCCCTTTTTTAATGATTATGATTAATAACTCAGTTCATAAAAATGAATTCTAAGCATTTCCAACTAATGTAACATTTTGGCATCTCTTTTTCTCTCGTTGCTTTTAACTGACTTAACCATTTCATCCATGAATCATGTAAAACACGCTTTTATTGTTGTACTGTTGTTGTCGTTGCCCTTGTAGCGCAACATAAAAGGAAAAGCAAATCCTCAGGTGAATATCACAAAAGGTTCTAACCCTGCTGATGTCATGTTGCATTTTAATGTGTACTTATTTGATGCCATTGTTAGTTTTTTAATAAATCTAAACCATTTGCAGGCGACAAGGATCGGTATTCGTTTCCCGCCGAGATGCCCATTATCCATGCGGAATATACTTACTTTTATTACCCCGGCGACTTTGTCTTTCCATGTAAGTTGCTCTATACTATCTCTATTAATTGCATGCCTAACCCTTTTCTGATTACCTTAAACAGTGCCGCCGTCGAAGGTCTTTGTGCATGTGAATCCCATCCAGGTGCATTTCGATCTCAGCTCAATACTGTGGCTCAACTCCTTCGGACTCAATCTGCACGAGAGTCTGCTGCGCACCAGCGTTGGATCGCAGAGCACTCAGCAGCCACGCGGCTCGATTGCCTCCAATGGCTCCAATGGCACACAGATGGCCGCCGCCGTCAATGTTGACCAAGAGCCGAATCTGATGTACATGGATGTCAAGGTGGAAGCGATTATGCCGCGTGTCGTGATGGAAGCGGCGGTGGATGCGCCCACACAAAAGGATCGCCCCAAGACAATGCAGATTCAGGTGTCCCGCTTTGCGTTGACCAACATTCGTGAGATGGGTAGCTCCAGGGCGGATCTGGCCCAAGCCTTGCACTCCCTGCAGGAGGGATCTCTGGTCTTTGGCTCCGGTTTTCCCTCCGAAGAGGGCGACATGTGCATCGTCACGGATCGCATTCTGTCGCATGTGGCCGCCTCGGATGTGAGCATGATGTCACCGGGATCGCCGGCGGGTCAGCAGCAGCTGCCGCGATCCGCCTCCACGCAGTACCTATCACGTTATGTCATGTGGCTGGAGCCGCGGGATGTGTGGTGCGTCAAACTGGACCCGGTTTGGGTGGATTTCCTGGGCGCCCGCTCGCTGGGCCCCAACAAATCCATACCGTTCGTGGACGCGGTCCCCATCACATTGTGGCTGCACTCCGGCTCCGCCCAGGCACAACTGGATGTGGGAAAGAAGAGTGCTGGCACAAAAGCCGGCAGCATGGAGAGCATGGGCCTGGCCCCGCTGCCCACGCTGCCGCCACTCCAGCCGTGCAATCCCTTCCTGAGCGACGAGGATGTGCGTCTCGCTGGCCTCGCCGCCGGAGTGTCGCCCCCAGCGCCTGCTCCGGATCGCACGGCCGATGTGCATGCCATTGCGCATATTTCGAATCTTGTGAGCCTGCAGATCGATCACTACCAGTTGCTCTTTCTGCTGCGTCTCGCCGAGGAATTGAATGAGATGTCCACCTTCTTGAACCTGGATGCCGAGCGCATATTGCAAAAGGTATGTGTGGTTTTGTGTCGGCAAGAAAGAGATTTCACTTAATAATTTTGTTTCCATTGTATAACCCACAGCAAAACGAACAAAAGTCGATCATTTTTGGGTGCGTTGTGCCGCAGATCGAGGTCACGCTCGTGATGCCATCGCCAACACCTGGTAAGGAATCAAGTGGTGGTGATGCTGAAAGTGTCGTACCCGATTCAGCTAGTTTGGGTGATGATTTACACATGAATAGTAAGAATTTATATATCTTTTGTTGTCTCTTCTTCAACTCTCTTTAGTTTTATGGTTAAGTGACTCCACTCACAAACTAACTAACTCCTCCGTCCAGAAAGTCCTGTGCTCTGCGCTCTAACACAACCACACGACTCTAGTCTAGTTAATGTCTAACTCACACGTAGTTCTCACCGATATCGTGTTGTGTTCCTAGTCCCAAAACCCAGATATACTAACCCCAAATCACCAGATTAACTAGAATCCTGCTAGGAGCCAGTCAACACTTGCCGCTGTAATTGTCGCTTACGAATCGTAACTCAATTTTTTACAATTGTTATGTGTTTAGGCTGGGCACCTAGGACCTTAGACGACACTCCATTTGTGAGATGTTTGCTTGAAGTCTAATGGAAATTGAACAAACAATTGATTTAAATTCAAAATTCTCTCAAATCCACTTGGCTTCAGATAAACACTCCTTATAAATAACTCGCATGTCTTTTTGTACTAAATTACTAACCCAAACAGCAATTTTTAGTGCATATCTAATATTGTAAAATGATTGTAAATATTAATTTGTAGACAATACTTTAAAAATAACACTGATCAATCCCAACCAGGCGGTAACATAACCTGGCCCACACCACCGCCATTGGAGCAGCTGAAGAGCAATACCTTCGGCAGCGTAGAGACACCATCCCCAGTGACCAATGACCCGCCTTTTGACAGTGGCATACACATATCTAATCCTAATACGCATGGGTGAGATTAATAAGATTGGAAGAAAAATCCTGAATTGACTCTTCTTTCGTTTTGCAGCTATAATGTTCAGATACAAAGCACACCCACGTTGGCCTCTTCAACGCCTAGCCAGGGATCTCGTCCGGATACGGGTATTTCAACGCAATCGCAATCGCAGTCCCAAACGCAATCGATCTCGAGCGCTTCGAGGAGTGGCGGCAAGAGTGCAGGCAGTCGATCGGGAGGCACTGACACCGTGCCCAGTCTCACCAAGGAGATCAACTCCGGTCTGCTGTCGATGAAGAAGGGCTTCTCCAGCTTCATGACATCCATTGACTCGGCGATTAAGTCGGGCACGCCCAATGACGATGCCAGTGATACGTTCTCCATACAGAGCGACATTAGTTCCGACTCGGAGAACTTTGCCATTGTGATGGGCGATGACAAGACCATGGATTGCATGGATGTGATGTTCCGCCTGAATCCCTTCACCAATGACAACAACATGAAGGCCTCGCCGGTGGAGGTGGCCAGTGAGGTGTACGAGGAGCAGCCGAGCAGCTACAAGACGAACATGTCCTCGCCATCGGAACCCTCGGAGGGCAGCACCTGGCGTCGACGTGATCTGGTGTCCATGGCCACCTTTAGGTTGCTTTAGTGTTTATTTTACCATTGAATCCAGACAATAATTGGCTTTTTCTTTTCCAGATTGACCACTGTGGAGCTGATTCGCCAGCAGGAGGGACCCAAATCCTCGGTTCGCCTGCAGGTGGCTGCCGTTTCCTGTGACGAGTGTGGAGCCATTCCCTGGGATGAGTTGCAGGTAGACTTCTACCACGGTTGCCATAGGCTTTTGCTGTAATCTTTTCAGTTCCTTGACTCTCATTTGTTTTTTTTGTATTTGATTTGTAAATACGAAAACAACATTAAATCTATTGTTATTCTTTAGTTCCTCTAAAGATTTTGCTCAATTTAATGTTTGGCGCTTTACATTCTGCATGTTTCGATATCTTTTATCTGAACATTTTCTAATATAAACACTTAAAGTTTTTTTGGGGTATCCCCCAAAATGTTTATTCGAAGCAAATGAATTAGTTTTGTACAATAACTTATCGTATAATCATTTTCTCATTTAATTTTCTCTCTTCTCTCTTAAATCAAATGTTAAAAATACTCAAAATCAATCTCAATGTGTGCTAATTAAAACTTAAAAATTCAAAATCAACTCTTTATAATCAACATGAATCGAACACACTTGTAAATTGATATATGACAATCCTTACATGACACAACTTTCAACAATCACCAACAACTACAACAACAACAACCAACAACAACAACAACACTCCAACAAAAAAATAGATCGCGCATCAAGCAAACAAGGTATAAAATATACAAAAATTGAAATTCCTTACTTAATTAATTGCTTAAGATTATGATTTGATTTTAACGCTTTGTATATACTATCGAAATCCTAATTTATTAACATAATTTAATGGTTTTTGGTGCGACCTTTTTCCTTTCATTGTAGTGAACTTTTGGCTTGTTCGCAAACGCATTTTGGCGTTCTTGGCCTCTAGTTGAGTAGTTAATAGCTTGCCGTAAGGGGGTCGTTCATAGCTGGTAGCCACTGTGAATGCCCCCGGAATAAGTTTGACCAAGCGTTCTGGCTTTGTAGCAATCTCGAAGCTCTTGTGGAACTTGTTTGGAGATGGTTAACTCATTCGAATGTAATTTTTGAGCATGATACGGGTTAGACGAAGCTAGTCCTTCCCACACAATAAGTACATGCCTAGATCCCCGTTTCCTCCGACCCAAATTCCATTTGATTTTATAATTTCCTTAGTATTGCTTTGTTAATGACTTATGATTTGCAACCAATTGGTTTATTCAGACATAGAAGATTTTTTTTTGAGAGCCCAACACGATAACTGCATAGGCAAAATACGGCCGAAAGAAGTACAGTAGAACAACTGAAATACAGCACCCACTGACCCAGAACATTGGCGTTACACCGACTAACAACTGTACTGGTAAAACTAACCAAGTAACCAAATACACCCGCTTCTTTAACCAAAAAAACATTTTGTCCATCATTCCCATTACACACCCGCATCACCACACAATCGAAATCAAAAACCCACTCAACTCAAACCACCCACTTGCATGGTACTACTGCCTCTAGCTTAGCATGTTGTTCTCTAGCTGTTTCCAAAGTAGCTGATCATAATCAAGCATTTTTATGGACTCAAACTAACAATTGTTCGATGCTTTCTCAGACCAAGTTCGGAGCGCGTTGCAAAGCCTGGAATCTGGCGCCATTTAATCCAGAGGCTCCGCCTTGCATTCGCCTGAGATTGGAGGAAACTTTGAATATGCCAAAGGAAATTGAGGGCATCATTGATCGTAAACGCATCCAAAGGTAAGCAGATGTTATTTTTCAATTTAAAAAATTTGTTTTTATTACATATTTTTGAAGTAAAATTATCTAAGAATAACATTTTAGTAAGAACAACATTTATCTTATGATTCAATTGACTAAAATTTTGGTAGCAGATATTTTTAGAAAATTTTTATTTAACAAAATAAGTTTCTAAAATGTAAATGTAATTACTTTTAGATAATATATTGGTCATTTAAAACAGTTTAGAAGATTTAAGATTATACCACATTGCTAGAATGCATCTTTTGTTGATTTTTATTTAAAATGTCGTGCCGATTGTTTATCTATAATACTTATTCATTTTAGCTGGATCACTCACCATGCCGAAATTCGTGTGAAAGACATCAATATGGATCTGTCGATGAGCACCGTAATTGGACTGGGTGATCTGGCCGAGGATGAAGTCATCACTCCGCCCATGCCAGTGACCGTAAGATATTCTCAATCTGCATTTCGTTCAGCCACTAAATACTTGGTATTTATGATATAGGTAAATCTGGAAAATGTTCGCATCAACTTGCTTGAGGACCGTCCACCCGTAAATATTACCTCACCGGGACCAGTGCCCATAAATCTGTGCATCGGACGCATGCGTCTGGAGCGTGACCAGAGCGGATTGCTAAATATCCAGCCTATAGGTGGGAATACGCCTACTCATAAATAAATAATTTAATTACTATATAGTTATGTCTATATTGCAGATACCAACTTGAGTGCCGCGCAGCATCAGGCACTGGGAAGTGCCTTATTTGGAGCACCACGTGAACGCGATCGGGAGCTGCTGTCCATGCAGCTGGTGATGCAGCAGATGAAGCTGGACAATGATCAGCTGCGTCGGCAACTTGTGGACTCCAAAATCAACACGGATAACTATAGGTTAAAAGCATATAATAATTTAGAAGAAAAGTTACTTATGTTTTTATGCAAATCCCAATAGGCAAAAGACCAAGCAAGAGGCGGATGTGCTGCGATCGTATTTGAAGGCCGCCCAGGATGACATTAGCATACTGCTGGAGGAGAAGAAGGCTTTGCTGGACACCATCCGTTCCCTGCAGGTAACCAAAGTGGTGGTGATGTGCTCTTTTAAATACACTTTCTTACCGTTTCACTGTCTCTAACTTTGTTGATCGTAATGTTCACCCGTTGACACCTTCTTGCTGTTGTTGTTGTGCGTAAAGTTAAAACACGTTAAGCTTAAGAAAACCACAAATAATAATAATGCAAGGATTAAAGGTCAGTTAATGCCCAGCACGCTTGAGCCTTGCCTGCACGCCTTCTGAACTTTTCACACGCCTTCTTGCTTATGTTTTCATTTAACCTATTAACTAAATGACTAAATGAAACGCCTTCTTTTCTTATAGATACAACTGAGCTCATCGAATATCAGCAGAAAGAGTGATGGGAACAGGTAGCATAACTGCATGGACTGCATACAATGCTGCGGCGAGAACAACAACGCCTAGCCCTAAGCCAACGTATGCCGTACAGTCAGACGATAGTGCCCTCTATAACGCCCATGACGTCAACCTCAACATCATCGCCATTCGATTTTGAGTTTAGCAGAAGACTGAGCCGTTCCGAAAAAACGGACACTTTTCACGTTGCCGTTCGTCATTTCTTACTTATACAAGAACCTATACGTATACACAGAAATCTATAACTATACATCGTTTTTATCGGTTTTAAGCTGCCACAAGCTTTTGCTATCGTTCCAAAGAATGCTTTATTTTGTTTTTTTCTAAATTTTTGGAAGACTTATGTTGATCTATTGCGTAGCCTTTTTACAAAACAGACTTTTAACCAATCCCCTATTGTTAATTATTTTACAAGATGATAATCAAAGCGAAAGCTCGAACTATGTACAGCCGTGTCATTGATATTGCGCCTACTCAACATATTGTATATTATAACTAATTCCATGGATATTGGATAGGACATGTTGTTGTGATTCATGATCATATCAAAACTGAATTCTAGTTACTGTATGTATGCATTGCTGTTGTAATCGTGTGCTAGCAAAATATTTGGCCAAATTTATTACATTCGAAGTCTATAGTATTTTCTCGGATGGGAAAGACTCATCCGAGAACTATTGAAATTTGTATTCATGTTCTCATACTGCATTCCAATCGACTCGATCATCGTTTTTTGCCACAACTACTAATCAAAACTAAATACACAATGCAATACAATAATCAAAAGCGTTATAGACATCCTATATCTACGCCTACTAATAACTAAAAACTTAAATCAAATGTACCATATTGAATAAATCAAAAACTCAAGTCAGTAACGCAACGCGTATACAAATTTTAAATTAAAATTTTTCATATTTCGAATTGTAAATGAACAAATATTTGTATTTGTATTATAAAGTTAAAACACATTAAACTAAACCATTATTGATTGTTATACATTATACGAAAGTTTTCATCTGTAGCTAGGCGAAATGAAACATAAGAAATTGAATTCATATTAAATATTGCAAATATATTCAAATGTAAATGTTTGTGACGTGTGTTTTTACTCAGTATTTAAGATTTGGGGCATTCTGGTATGGGCGGGATGGATTATTTTATGTACTTACAATTTTTGTAGAGGCTCAAAATGATAAAGTAAATACTTTTCCCCTATATAAAGTAAATA
Source organism: Drosophila elegans (assembly GCF_018152505.1). Lineage (NCBI taxonomy): Eukaryota > Metazoa > Arthropoda > Insecta > Diptera > Drosophilidae > Drosophila > Drosophila elegans. Next base: position 17,105,873 of record NW_024546167.1, on the reverse strand, counting down.
CTTTAAATAACGAGAGTCCAAAAACCTGTCCTTATTAGGTGAACAGAGGTAAAATAATAGTTTACAACTTTTCAAAAGTAACAACAATTGGTTTATTTTTATAAGAGTTTATTTTTATTGAAACTTTACGATCATAGCCAACTGCTGTTGCTGTTGTGTCTCATTCATAGAATTAAATACTTTTTAGAGCGGTTCTCGTTTTGCTGTCTCGACCTCTGTTCATACATAGCAAACTTACTGCACATTTTGTGTGTTATGTCTCCTGTTTTTCTTGCGATTACATATGTAAAGTTGCACTAAATTAAAGATAAACCCTCGGAAAAGTTGCACTTAAAAATTTCGATCTTTCACTTCAGGCGATGTCTTTGTTTATCTCACTTACGTTTTGTATACATATAATATATTTCAAGTGTATTAATTTGCAAAAATATCTATTGGTATATAGTCTGATTTAGAAGAACGCCTAAAATACAGTTATGGGATAAACTGCACATGCACATATGTATGTAAGTACGTCTATATGTGGGGATTCCATCGAAATACGCAATTCAAACGCAAAGTTCGTTCAACAATTAAGCAACAAAGAGTTACAGTAATAATAGTAATGAACATTTTAAGCTACAATTGTAATGACACTTGCGTATGCCTTTGCCTCAAATAAATTTGCATTAAATATTTGATTTAATTTCATGTAAAATGCTTACAAATTAATTGTACAATGTGAAACAAGGCCATTTATGTAAATGAAGCGGTTAAGCTGCTCAAAATTCATTTCTTCGTTACGATTTACGATTAATGTTTTATGATTAATGTTTTTGCATTCTCCTCCAGTAACAGGCGCGTGTTTAATGACTTACGGATCAGCTTACTTATATTAGTATATATATATTTTTTGTTCTTTATTAAAAATGCTAGAAAACACAAAAATCGTTAGTTGTGGATTTTTTTTACTTCATTTTTTATTTGATTTTTTCTTGTTTGTTTGTTTTAAGAGTAATCTTAGTTCTTCTTGTTGTTTTATACAAAAAAATCAACAAAATATTAAAACTAAAACTAAAGCAAAGAATTATTTAAAAAGGTTCACAATGGAAACTAAGAAAGTTGAATAAATCGAAATAATGACATTTGAATAGAATTAAAAATTGCTGGAACTCATAGAAACTTTTAATTGCATTGCTGCGTCTATATAATCGTTTACTTCTTAATTTCCCTCACTTTTAATGTTTTGTTTTTTTTTTTGTTGTTTCGTTCGTTAAAAACTTAAAGACACTTGGACAATGTTTGAAACTGCTACGTGTTGTTGGTTGATAAGTTGTTGTTTGTTTGTTTGTTTTTGGGACTCTATAAATTTGATTTACAATTATCGATTGATGTAGATTGCAATTATACAATTAATATGTAAACATTGCTGCTAGATTTGTTATTTATTTAATGCCTGGATGAATATTAAAACCATTCAAATAATGCTTAATAAATAAATAAACATGTTTTTATTGTGGTTGTTTCTGTAGCTAGTGCGTGTTGTTTTTACTTGTCCTTGTCAGACTCAGTGGCAGCAGCCACGGGCTTCTTGTTGCCAATGGGAATGGCCACCCGGATCCTAAAAAACGAAATGGACAGTTAATAACGCATCTACTAAGATTTAAGAGGGCCAAACTCACTTGTCGGTGATTTCTGTCAATTTGCTGCGCACCAGATCCAAGTAGGTGTCGATCGATTGCTTGTTGTTCTCGTAAACCTTGGGCAAGGTAAACAGCGAGACAAAGGCTAGGATAGGATAGGATTGTCAGTTGTTAATAGCATCTTGATTGGATTACTCTTGACTGCTTACCCAAGATGACCAGAGTCATGCCGTTGAACCAGGCACCCACGTAGGTGAAGACCCACAGAATGACGCCGAACTTGATCGAATCAATGATGTCCTCAACCAGAAACAGACGCCTCAGCTCGGAGGTGAAGCCATTGATATGTGCCACAGCCACGCCGGCAATGTTCTGCACTTTGTCCTGCGACAGCGCCAGATCCAGCTCCAGGTATTCCCTAATTTGTATAAATTACATTATATTAGTCAACTATTTAGGGAGTACAACAGTCGGCTAAACTCACTTGAAGGGATGTCCCTCGTTTGTCTTTTGCACAGCCTGTGTCACCGATTTGTAGATTCTGAAGGCAACGGTGCCGAAAAGAGCCAAAAGCGACAAGTAGGCAAACACGCTGATCACCGAGAAGCTGGAGATGGCCACCAATGTGATCAGGCCGGCGCCGAAAACAATGCCGGATTTCTTCACATCACGCCAGTAGATCAGGGATTCCACTGGAGGAGAAAGAAAATGTTTCAATTAGTAACGCGACTTGCAATACTTTTACTGTCATTAATGAGGTTTTCTTTGTATCATAGACAATTCATTTTTCATTTTTCATTTCCCAATTTATACCCCTCATAAACTGTGAAAAGAGACGAAATAAAGTGGACGGCGTGAACTGAAAATACCAAAATATACAGCCTCTCGGCACGCATTTACATATATCTTTTCAGCTGGCGGCAATTATGCAATCTATGAGATAAATATTTGAATCGGATTCGAGCAGCTCGAGCATCCATCTGCTGAGATGGTAATTATCGTTAGCATTTGTTCAGCCAGCATGCAGCAACCGAGCTTTGCACTATTTTCTAACCCTATTCACACTCACACAATTCGCTCGACATTTCGGGATTTTTTTTTCGGGTTTTTCCTATACGGATCGTTCGCGGTGCTACGTTTGACGTCCGTTGCCAAGTTCTTCACACTAGAGAGATATTATTTAGCGTCTGCTGGCCGGGGGCAGAACATTTAAGAATGGCTGGCTAGAAGCAGAATTCAGATTTTCCGGACCCAGCCGGAAAACAAAAGAGAGCCGAAAAGAGTGTTTGCTGTATGCAAATGGGAAGAGCGCTGGCCAAAAAGAGTGTTTGAGTGGCGAACGGAAATCGCTTAAGAATCGATTGTCCAGCTCGTGCCGGAATGTATCTCTTGGATTCAATCGCTGACGTAAACATCCCAATTTGCCATATATCTTTGCCATCGCCATCGGCTTTTGGGCTTCATTCGCTTTCATTGGATTTACCGATAAGAAGTCAGTGCCCCACGTCGTCTGGTTTAACCCAATTAAGATACTAAAACAAACAATAGTTTTATAACCCAATTAAGATACTAAAGCAAACAATAGTTCTATAAATACATCTCAAGTGTTGGAACTATAAGATTTGCTGGCTCATTGAGGGGTCATTAATTCGAACTGATTTATAAGGGTTCTCAGGTAGAAAGCAATTAAGGGAAATCCAGTAAGGTGCTGTCATCTATGAACAAAACAGTTTCATTTATGATGGGCAATATTCATGGAACTTTGGGGTAATTGGCAATATAATCAATCTTTTTTACACTAAGTTTACAGTCAGAAAACAAAGTTCCTTAATTGTAAAAATAATTGTAGTACCTTATAGTTACCATAAACCTGGTCATTTATATTTTTTTAAATATATGGATAAAATTGGTTCTTGAATAAGTATATGGATATAGACTACACCTAAACAAATACTAGATTAACTAAAACACAAGCCAGCAAGAGGAGGCAAACTGCAAAGCTGGGTAAACTTGTTTTCGACTGGGATTGGGATTCGAATTTGTCTAAAGTTGCCAGGCCAGACACGATCTAAAGGGGGTATTATGTAAATGTGGGGGAAATAAATTAGAAAGGAGACAATAGTGATGAGATGGCAGCGTCTGAGGCCCTAAACTGGGTTGAAAACTATGAGAAAGCTCTCTTGTGGGAGAAAGTTTCCAAGGTATCAATTGAATCGGAGAGTTCGTTACAATTGCAACTTGAATCCCGCTGAAGAGCGATGATAGAGATGATGGAACTGGTTTGCTTTCGATTGCCTTGAAACCCGTTTTGGTCGAAAGTGAAGTGCAGCCTCTTCGGGACAAGAGGAGAACACACAAATGTAGTAGTAGTAAATTATTACAAAAAAAAAAAAGAAAAAAGCAGATAAGACTGAGACAGGGGCTGATAACATAGTACCTGCGATGTCTACACTTGTTTAATAATTAAATTTAAAATTGCCAATGCAAGCGGGAATTATGATGATGGGCAAAACTTAATTTTGCTTGGTTGCCAAGCGCAGTTCGAAACGTGGCAAATTAAATATATATGTATATAAAATTAGCACTGTCTTTGGAATGAAATTATGCCAAGCAAATACAAATCGTATAGAGAGAATTAGATTTCATAGGGTTTATTGGTTATTATTTTTGGTTTCCAATATTTCGGCCACGTTGGCGACGGTGATACTCTGCTGCTGACGTTGGCAGCAATCACTGCGCCGAATAGCCCATAAATGATTTTTTATTCCACGACCCAAAGAAGATAAGACCAACGTTGCGTTGCTTTTGTGGGTCTTAAGGCAAAGTGGACAACGTGGACCAAGAAGCCAGGTGATAACGCCGGCAGAGATACATAGCTCCCTGGCATTAAGTATTACCTGGTCCCCGCTCTGGAAGTGGCTGGAAGTTGCCGTTGGAATTGTTGCGTGAGTAGCGCTTGCTGCCGCCTGCCATTTTTCAAAAAAAACCGTTACTAGCTTGGCGCCAAAATGTACGCAAAGCGGGTGGGGACTTTCGCGTGTCTGGGCTTAATTATAGCGCAAAAGTTAGTTAGTTGGCTAGTCAGTCGCTACACGGACACGCACGCACACACACACTCTGGGACTCGGGGACGATTCGGCCGACCGTCTGAATCGAGCGCAGCAAAAGAACTGGAAGAAGTTTGAGCACAAATTAAACCAACAAGCCTCCAATTTGCCATCGCATATGGGGAGCTGGAACTGCTTGGGCCGCGAGCGAGCGGGATAGCCAATGAAGCGGGCGGGTGGGCGAGTTAGAGTAAAGGAGACGGGGCAAGAGAGAGAGAGTGGCGGCAAACAAGTTTTCTGGATTGAAAAAAGCTGTGGGAGCCACGCCAAGCAGTGCACAGTGGGTTTGCCATAAAACTAATCGATTAATAGGTTTATTAACGAAATCAGTTGGAGCCGGTGGCGTATGAGTAATTTTAATTTGATCTTATATAGACTGCCTCTTCACACATGCAAAATTTTTTCTTATAATAAGATTAATTTTAAATTATTGAATTATTTTGAATTTATGAAAATAATTTTGTAAGCGAACATGCAACCTCAATAATTCAGTTCTGATTTGAGCAACTCCACTCCACTGTGCTTTGGGAGAGCGGGAAAAAAAATGGGAGAGAGCAATGTGCGATCCGCATTCGTATTGAAAGTAAAAGATAACGCGCAATAACAACAACAATTACGATGCGGGGAAGGGGGGTGGAGAGAGTACGTACATATGTCAGCAAACGTGTCAACCTCAACCACGAACTTGGGGATTTGCGACTCGGCTCCACAGCCGAAGATTGGAGATTGTGAATTGGACTTACGTAGCCTTACGTAGAGTCGAGTAGAGTGACGTAGTGGGTGGGGTTTTGCGGTTGAATCATGGATCCGGAGCGTGACCAACAATGGCGAAATGCGGAAAATGCTAACACACACACAGTGGCTTTAAATCAATAAATTAAATCTGCACTTAAATCGGTCGGGATTTGCACTGCTTATCTCTATGGGGGGTTCAACGGACTGCTTGAGGTAGTTTGACAGTCACTGTGGATCGGGGGTGTGTGTGTGGATTGCAATTCCGATGACCGGCTCAAAACGCAATTGGCTGGAGAACTGCGTTTTGGCCAAATGCGAAAGTGAGCGCTTCCAGTGACATCATCATCATACGCAAACACTTAAATCCAATAACCCCAATCACCTCTAACGCTTTTGTGTTGCTTTTCCTTTTTGGCGCGTTTGAATGAGTAAGCTCTGCTTCAAGTGATATCATAGCGATGTTCGCGCGCCTCTGACATAATTCCCAAATGTTCGCCAGCAAGCGTTTATAAATGCAATAATTGTGTGCACCTGACATTGTCAGAAAGCCCACAGAATTGCATAAGGCCATGTTAATAAACAATTAAAAGAAATGCAGCAAACAAGAAAGAGAATCAAAAACATCAAATTCACAAGCAATTAGAGAATCAGATAAAATATACTCAACACTTGGGGCACTTTAGCTAGAAAATATTTATTGCATATTGATTTTTAATTTTAAAACAATTAGAAAAATATTATTAAAGCATATTAGCTTTAAAAATAATAGCTTTACAATCCGCTCACGCACCCACCTCCAATTGAAACCTTAAGAAAGTGCCACGAATGACAAATCACTTGAGACTTTGTGGGCTTATCAGCAAAAGTTTTTAATGGGGGAAGTGCTGATAAGAGGAAATACTCTTTTCCAAGTACTCCTTTGGGATTTAAATAGTTTTAGGGCAATAAAACTAATCACATTTTGCACTTTAATCAGAAATGAAATAGAGACTAGCCATTGATAGTCGGTGACAAAGCCATTTATTAACAATATAAGAAATGAGAAGGCAAGTATGAGATACCATAAATTCACCAATTCCCTATCTAATCAAATAGTCAAAAAAGGAGACATTATGTGCTGCTCAAGCCGAAACACTTTTTCTTACGATGGTTCTCAACATTTTCCCTTAGACACTAAAAAGAATATTTATAAATAAATTATAGCTGCAATTAGAAACAACGCACAGCCAGAGAGTGTGATGAATAAAGAGAGAGAGAGAGAAGGAAAGGAATCAAAGAAAAAGAGAGTAAAGAAAAATAGAAGAAATTTCCCCAAGGGAAATTCTCGTTTCATTCGATTTTCAACTGGCCATGTGGTTTGGCCCTCATATTTACCCCCAAACCCTATCTATACACACTTTAAAGGCCAATGGAATTCTCTTTTCGTTTTGATTTGATTTGATTTGATCTGATTGCATTCAATTCAATTTAGTTCAGTTTTACTTACACGACTCGCGATTCAGGGGCAAGTCTTTGAGTTCGCCCAGCGATTGTAGCAGACCCTGCAACGTTTCCAGACCAGCAGCCATCGTGTATTGTGTTTGGATTTTGGATTAACTGAGTATCAATATCAATGAGGTTTAAATTCTATCACTAGAGCTTTTCGCCCGACTGCAAGAGCAAAAAGACGGAAGAATCAATTGTAGCGAAAGTCTATATCTACGTTTACGTCTACGTTCACGGATTCACGGATTCACGGATCGAGGAAATGCAACGGCGGGCATTAACATTAACCGTTTGCGTTCAACTGAACGATCGCGAGCCAAGACCGATCGATCGGATCCGACCTAGACGAAAGATATTGATATAGAACACGGCCGAAAGTTCCTCGCACTCGCACTCGCATTCGCACTAACAGTGTGAATCGTAATCGGAATGGCAGGGCGGAACTGATATGGAAAGTGCCACATCAACGGGGCAAGATAGTAGGATAGGATCATAAAATTATTATTATTATATTATTTCATTCACTTTTGATTTTGTTACGTTATGACGACGATAACCGCAGTGGCTGGGTGCACTGGTTGATATTGAATATGATACAGTGGTCGCTGGCTAAAACGTTTAGTTGACTTTTATTATGAATAAACGGGTTAGCAAATAGGTTACTTCTAGAGATGGAAAATATCTTAAATGTATCTTTCTAGATACCTCAAATTGATGAAGACTTCTAAGGCTCAGATTGTAAATTTATTTCATGGCAATATATTACATCTTTTGTGTTTTTACAATTTATGAAAATGTGAATTCGCTTTGAATAACATTTAACATTTTGATAGACTTCATTAGTTGAAAAACATAACTTTTGAATAAAGAGTAAGTAAATCAAAATTAGCCCTAGGAAACATGAAAAATTGTATTATCTGTCTGGAATTTCACACTTTCGAGCCACCACTGTATACTCTAAATTCGCATATATCGCCAGCGTTAGGGCACCTATCCAAGTTATATAATTAGAAAAGTATCCGCACAAAAAAACACGAGAAATTCCGCGATAAATGGGGCGGGGGGTAAACTGGGCGAAATGCTGCAGTGACAATGATAAAGTCGCGGATCGAATCGGATCCGTGTTTTCTGTCAGCTGCAAGTGCAGGTCATCCGAGGAGTTCAAACAGCTGACACAATCGGTGGCATGTGAATAGGAAGAGGAGATGGAGCCAACAGCACAGACACTAGCACTCGGATTCGGATTTTGGCACTCGAAGTGCGGAAAGAACCATTTACCGATCTTGTTTTCGTTTTCCCGAAGTCGAATTCAAATTCGATCCCGATCCCGATCTCGATCTCGATATCTCGATCCCGTCTCTGGGGCAATGTGACGTTGTCAAAGTCCGTACATCAACTAAACTACAATTAATTTCAGATGCGCTCAGCTCGGCGCAGGGCGAAGCGACGACACTGAACACTCAATGCCCGCACACCACACACACTCACACACTCGTGCTGAAATACACACGCAGGTACCCAGCTCGCTGTACACCGGCGGTCAATAAAATAGGCTTGCGTTTAGCACCCACAATCTGATTTAATGTAATCATGGAAAATTCTTAGTTTTTGGGGTTAGCATAGGAAAACCTTAGATTACCGAGAACTCAGAGAACAATTGACTTAAAAACCCTTTTTTAAACGAAGTTGAATTATTTTAAGGAAAAAATTATATATTCCCAATTGTGTTTTCAGAAACTCTTAAACTTAAAGTAACAATACCAATGCAATATTGTAAATTTTAATTAAAGGTGTTTCTGAAATATGTGTAAAAAAAAAACCTTACAAGTGATAAAAAAGTAAATACTATAAAAGTATGCTACAACAATTTTCTTTTTCTGGATCAGCTACAGATTACTGATCCTGATTATAGAAAAAAGATTTTCGGGATATGGCTATTATATTATTATATATTATACAATCTAAGGATCTACAATGTGGGAGACTTTAACTTTATATCCGAAATGTACTATTTTAATTGAAAAACTACGATCCTGCCCACCGCTGTTGGCAAAAAAAAAGGGAAAAGGAAAGGGCCCTCTGCTTATAGCGAATTTAAGATAGAATGGCTCTGAGAGAAACGCAGAGAGTGAGAGAGAAAGAGGGATGCCTGAGCGACTGAGAGTGAGGGTGTTTTTATAGTCGAGAAATACGCATTTGTAGCCGTTAATGTAGTTGTCGCCTGCTAACAAAGACACATTGGGAAAATTCAATTTAGGTAGATGACTGCTTTTCACGTGAACATGTCTTTGCAAGCAGCATGAACAGGTAAAAGGAATCGTAAAGCGAGAGAGCGAGTATCCAGGTGTAAGTAAATGAGAGGATCAAGGAGCCGAGCAGAGCCGAATCGGTAATACCGCTCAGGTACTCGTGATTGGTCCTTGCCAGGGCTACATAAATTCCCCGAACTGGTTATAGTTTACGGCTTCAATAAAAGGTACAAAATGACCATTGGGGTTTTGACCTTTCCTTCAATACTGAATAATAAAATAATAATAATAAGATATTAAAATTTTCTCCAACAAACTGAATGAATTTTAAGAAGGTGTTTTAGAACGATGTGCGGAGCAGACTTTCTATTTAAACATTATCTCTTTATTGTTATTGATATTGAAATTAAGTTCGCCAATCGGAATCCGCACCGTAGATCCATAGTTCAACTGCTTGACCGGCCAGTGCAGCCTACGTCGCAATCTTTAAATGTTAAACCGCACGGCAGCAACAACAATGACAGCGAATGGCTGAAATACTTAGCTAAAAGGCTAAAATTAGCAGGCAACTGTGAGTTTTGAACGTTGACGCCGGCCGGGCAGACAGCATCCAAGGGAGCGGGGAAGGGGGAAGAGTGGGACAGAACGCTGAGATGAGAGCAGTAATGAATGAGCGGCGAGATGGAAAAAAGACGGCCTTTCGTTTTGGAGAGCTTCATAAACAATGACAATTGTGTGGCTCTTTCTCTCAAGTTCTCAAGTTCTCAAGTTCGCTCTTACACGGCACAGATTCAAGGTTAACGGTTTCTTGCCTTGGGGCTAGGGGCTATTTCACTGCTTCGCAACTGCTTAAAGCAAGCAGTATGAACTGCTTAGTCAAAAGCGGTCGAAATTTAAAAACTTAATTTCTAGACGTGTGATATTTTGCATTCCAGGCAATCTTACGTCAGGCCCGGATAAAAGCAAAAGCTCTGGGTGCTTATGTCTTGCCAACACTTATCATCAATTTCTAATTGCAGACCAGTTATCGCCAGCCACGGCATTAAGTCATTTCTACTGGCTTATCATTGTTATTCCTGCGTTCTTGCTATTTTCGCTTTTTTGCACTTTAATGCAAATTTTTCGCATATATGAATAAACTTTTTTTTGGCGCAGAATTAGCACAGGCCAGAAAAATGCCGTCGATGATCTAATCGATTTCGGCTGGAAGAATAACTACATATATATAAATATATAGACAACATGAAAACTTGTCGACCAACGCACGTAGCATTTCTCTTTTGGCCGTTACTCATTCCAGTTCTTATAGAAGTCTAAAGCTTAAGTGAAAGAAAGACCTAAAGACCGTTGGTTTAGATAGATATATCTTAATCTTTTACTTTCATAACAATGGTGTCATGTCTAAAAACTGAAATAATTTCAGTTTCATGGCGATAGAAACATGTGAAAATAAGAAAAGTTAGAAAGGACTTTAAGAAACAAGGAATTAACTAAAGATGAATATTTAAACCCTGTTTGAAAATAGCAATTTTATGAGTTTGAATAGAAATCACAGACTGGCACAATGGGTGATTAATCATCAATCTTAACGCTAGACTTGCTACGAACACATAAATCTGTAATTAACAGTTTTACATTCACCAGACAAACGCCGCATGGTCGGCTTTTTCTTTATGGCCAAGTGGCCAAGTCCGGCAGTTGGAGAATGCTAATGTGGGCCGACTTCCCGACTGACTGACTCGATTATTCAAGTATCCGAGTGCCCACAGTGGGCAGTCCACAGCGAACAGCACTTAGGCTCAAATTGGGCATCGCACTTGGGCGAAAACCTAGAGAAAACCATTGGAGAAAACCAGAGGTTCATGTCTAGCCACTCGTGCAAATTATATTTTGGCCAATAGAGGAGAAAAAAAGTAACGTCGAAAAGGGGAGGAAACATTTTTCGCAATTTTGGGAGTGGTAGGGTTATGAAAAATTGATTTCTAAGAGCACGCACATTCGGCATAATAATGCAAATTATATTTCTCATACAGTTTAGTTAAATATTGGGTTTCAAAATTATTTTCTTAAAATTGAAAATTGTTACGAGTCAAAAACTTTAAACATATTGATAGATTCTAACATTGTTAAGTAAACAAAATAATCTTTTACTGCATCAGCAATAAATATTTATGACATTTAGCTGTAATTATCACCCTGTGATTATTGTGATGATATACGTATAAATGGCTAATAATGTAGTTTCAGAATAATAAATGTACGATTTTCTTATTTTAAGTGCAATTTTGAGCGATTTTGTAGATTGTGATCAGGTATTCTGAACTTCACAAAGCTAATAAAAGGGCGATTAAATAAAGAGTTAAAGTCCAACAACAAGTATGACTAAAGCAAGCTCAAATAAGTGCATGATTAGTGAGTGATATTTAATAATAGCTGCAAGACTCACACAGAGGCAACCTTAAGTGCGAATTAGTCATAGCAAAAGCGAATGATTTTTACAGTCAAAAGCTGATTAAAAATGGTATACTAAATGAAAAGGCATATGTACAGATGTATAAATACCCATAGAAAGTGCATGGAGCGTCGCTTAGACTAAGCTCAGATTGCATGCGAGGCCTTTGCCCCCTTTTCCTGCCCCTCCTCTCTGGCGGAAAGTGGTAGACGCTCCATATCAGTTTGCAATTTGCAGTTGTAAAATGCATTTTGTGAATATAAATATACAGTCAAGTTTCTCTAACTTGAAATTGTTTAACAACACTTTTTTTCAAACAGAATATGTTACTTAGAAAATTTGTCAACTAGTAAATCAGTTACAAAATTAACATGATTTGTACTTAAGTATCCATTCAAAATACATTTAAATTTTGTTACATATAACAAATTCCAGAGAAATAAAAAAAACACTTGTTTAAGTTTTTAAATAAAATATTCTGTAAAATGTTAAACTATAAAAAAAATAGAACATCTAAGTAATTTCAAAGATTTATGATTGTTTTAAGGGTTTATGTATTCTAATTTGAAACAATAAAAAACTCTTGTTTACAATTAACTTTTAAAGTCATTTTAAATATTTGTAATCTATAAAGCTTATGAATTATAATTTAACATTTTTTTAACATTTTTATTTGCAATACTACAAATTTGTAATTTTTAGTTTTATAAGTTCGCGTTGCATATGTTTGACTGTAGTGGCGGGAAAAGTTGGGTTGGCTTAGCATGCGATCCGATTACGGTTACCGCTCTCAACGCTCACCGCTTCAGTGAAAATGGTTTGGCTGGCGGGTAACTGAACTATATAAAAACGACGGCTAATTGCAATGCGACTGGACTGGCAACTAGCTCTAAAAGTGGGGAGGGCAAGTAGGAGTTGAGTGAGGGGGCGTGGCAGCTACCCTCATGAGCATTAAAAAAATGCAAATTATTTTTAGACACCCCTTCAGGTATAAGCTGCATAAAACTGGAAATAAAGCAGTGCAAAAACAATAAACCTAAATTACACCTATCCACTGTATATTAAAGTCATTGAAAATAAATAAATACATATTTCAAGGGAAATAGAGACAAAAAAAATAAAAGAAGTAGGTTTAAGATTCCTCCGTAAAACAACTTTAAAATTTAATGACAAATAAAAACTAAATAGTAAACAATCGTTTAATAATTTGTTCGCCTTTTATATAGCTTTCTCCCCAACATATATCTTATTGCCCTAGAAACAGTACTGATTGTGACAGAATATAAAAAAAAATCATAGATAGGTCGCACACATACAGAGACAATGCAGAGCACTTGAAAGGATATGCGGAATAATGTGGCATACTTTCTGGGGTACTGCTTGCAAAAAAAAAAACCAAAAACGACAACACAAAGCCTGTCATTTGTACTTGTGTTCGTGGGCTTAACCAACAAAATGGGGAGCAAAACAATGCAGCAACAACAACAAAGGCAATAACAACACCAAAAAGGACAACGGGGGTGACTCGATGACATCATCATAACGCATATTGACAGTCGGCATGTACGATTTGTACAGTTACAGTTTAAAGGCTTAACGGACCGCGCTGTGGTGCGGTCAAGCAGCACACTGGTGGGGGCACAGTTTTAGCGGCACTGGACACTTACCTTGCGGGTGCAAACGTTCGGGCTTGAACCAGGCATCTGCAAATAGGCGATTGATATATTGATTTTCGTTAGTTAGCGGTTAGTCGTGGTGCGAAGATATAATGGAAAGAGAAAAGGATAAAGATGGCGTGCAAAGGCGGTAAACTAAAAACAATAGAGCAATGCAAAAGCGGTTGAAGGAAAGTTAAGGAAAAAGCAGTACATTCCACTTTTATGATGTAGAAATTAAGCAGTTTTAAAGGAAAGTATTTGACAGCCAATTTACACTGTACAACACACTATTTACTATATAGACCAATTATACAATCCTTAATCATAAAACTACCACCCATGCCACCGTTGTCAGAGGTTAGTTTTGTTGTTTTTCATCTTATTTCTCAACTTCGGGGTGAGTTTCGTTTTTGGGGTAATTTTTTTCTTATTAATGCGAGTGCCACTTACTGGGATCGAGTATGGAGCAAATCAATGGGCGATGCTTGACCACACCATTCTGACCGGTTTCGCCAAATGCAGACATTGTTCCGATTTCGGTTTTGGGCTTTATCAGTTCACTATTTTGTGTGCACTACGCGTTATCCTTTTTGCTGGATAGTAACTTTTCCGTTTTTTTCCCGTTTTATTCGAATGTTTTTGTACGACAAAAGCACGGCGCAGAATGTGAGAGAGAACGGAGAGAACGGTATTACGACGTTAAGGTATTACGCTATAAGAATTTTTCACTTCCGTGTGGCGGCCTCACGACGCGTATAGAGACTGAAACGTATCGGGAAAAGCTTAGCCGAGAAAAGCAGGCCGAGGAGTCTAGTCTCGCCTCCAAAAAAAGGACAACCCTAAGCTCAGAGCGTCGGCGCCGAGAGAGAGAGAGAGAGAGAAAGGAGGGATGTGGAAACTGCAGTGAGACAGATTCGAAAAGCCTCCTACTGTGCCCACTTACGTTACAGTGGAACCCAAATTATCGTGTACTTAAGAGTACACCATTTAGTGTAAAATATAAAAACCTTTAAGCAACGAATTACTAATTTGATATTATGCTAAATATTTAATGCATGAACCAAATGTAAAAATCTTTAAAGAGAACAATTTTAAATCAGGCATTTATTATTTATGCCAAATATTTAATGTAACAACATTATAAAAAAATATTATAATTCATCAATTGGTTAAGATGTTTTTGCAAATCATATAATAATTTAGTGGTTTGAAAACCTGCTTCAAATTGGCATTTTTTCAATAATCTAGTTAGCGAGGTTCAACTGTAGTCCCACCGAGGCTCTACCGTATAATGAGAGGGCAACCGCAAGACGAGCAAAGTTGAGCAACCGCGCTTAGCCCTGAACTCGGTGTCTTGAAGCGACTGCCTTCAAGTTGGGGAAAAGCTCGAGAGCTCGGGGCCAAAATAGCCAGTTTAGCCAGCATAGCGCCCATCGATTTCACCTATTGCAGCTGACCTGCCTGGAGAGTGGAGACTTTTTCCGCGGGGAGACTTTTTCCATAACTTTATATCCCGGCGCATGCGTTGCCCCAGCAGGAGTCTTGTTTTCACTTGTGCCAGCCAGTCAGCCAGCCATCCAGCCATCTAGCCACCCACTAAGTGGGCCGGAAATTACCAGACGCTGGCAACTTTTGGGTGCGGCGGGTGCAATCGAGCTGCAGATGCTGTTGCTGTCGTTGTGGCTCCATCCCCCGACCTCTGACCCCGCCCTACAGTTGCGTGCGGCGTGAAAATTAGATGGGAAATCAATCACCCAGACACTCGGAACGCATTTCGCATTGTTTTCGCCTTTAAAATCATTGATCCACTTGGCCAAATATACGCTTTTGGCCAACGACCAAGTTATGACATAAAAATGCTTGACGCATTTCATATGTGCTGCCAAATCGGCAAACTTCTTTGACGGGTTAGCACAGTCCACAGACCACAGATGAAATCGATATTTCGCAGTGCGATTACGGAAGCATGTTTTCCGGAACCGATTTCAAAGGGAAAACCCTACCAAAGCTTTTGAAATCATTCTCTTTGACCTATATTAGTGCCCCATTTAAGAATACGGAAACAAAATGTAAATAAAATAAGAGAATTTCTGGAAACGAATATTTAATTCCTTTAAAACGTTTAATAAACAAACGCAATAATAAAGTCTATATATAGCTTTTCATATGGGAAAAAAGTAAAAGATGTAAATATTTTGGACTTTGAGAATCTATTCCCTTAGCGCCCTATCGTATTAATTGAATGTTTTCTTGTTCAATTTAAGGATTGTGAATACACTCAATAATTATATTGATAAAAAGGGTAATATTTTTAAGCTTTCTGAAATGGAAAACAGGAATGTTTGTGTGCATTTACTTCCTTTGAAGTGCTGATCATATCATTCAACCGATTTAATTCACAACACAACCGACCACATTGTTTTAAGGTTAACTTTGTACCATGCGTAATAACCTTCTTAATATAGAACAACTCGTTTGGGCTTTCCACTTAATGCCATGTGTTCTTCACTGAGTGGCCCAAAAAAGCCAAACATTTACCCCACTCAATCGATCTCTGCTGCGTGGGAGATGCAATTAACCGAAAATAATTTTTAAAAACAATTCGACAGAAAGAAACGTTGTTTACTCAGTTCCAATTTCCTTCTTTCCGACTACACTTTCTCTATGCAGCAACACAGCACAGTAAAATAAGTAAAACGATTCTTGATTTCTTTGGTCAGCGGGAAATTATAATAGTTAATATACACAGAATTGTGTAAAGCTAAAGTGTGCCGATATCGGGAGCTGTCAGTGAACTACAGTTTAACCGAAGTCGCCAAAGGCGATAATGCGTGGGCGATAAGGTTAATGTGGATGTAAATGTGCATGTGGATGCTAAACCATTATATGAGATGGAATGGAAAAAATCCGAGTACCAATCCAAAACGAAATCAATGGCAATGCCAAATTGGAAGACAAAAGCGCACTGAAGACAAAAGAACAAGACAAATGCGAGCTGGTAATAAAAATAGCCGCATAATCGCACAAAAGGGATGCACACAGAATGGAAAATGCAGAATGCAGACCGAGGCGTCGATGAAAATCACTAATTGGAAAATGTTTTTCCGCAGCGGTCGTTGTCTGTGTTCATGGAAAATGGAGGGACAAGAATTGAATTATCCAATGGCTTAAATTAGCCCATTGGAGGGGCCGTTTAAAAGGTAGTGGAAACAAAACATAAGCTTGCCAAATAGTAGCAGAAATAACTACGCAACAATAAATTATTCTGCCGCAAATTGCTTTAATGGACACGAAACTAAAACAGAGGAAAAAGAATCGTGAATCGTGAAACGTAATGAAATGTAATGAAATATGAACGGGTCATGTGTACGTCAATGGACACAGTCACTCGGTTTGGGTATAAAACAGTGCCTATATAGTATATAGTATATATAGAGAGCTTTTTTGGAATGGTGGAGGGGGGGGTTACACAGAGAGCAGCTGATTCATGCCGCTAAAGTATCTCAGTCGGCAGTCGGTAATGGTGAAACTACATAGCTTCGAGAATGTTGGCCCCTTGTCTACTACACAAACGTGATGATGAGTTGCCCGTATTAGATTAGTTATGCAATTTACCCTCTTTTGTTGTTCTAAGGTTCACACTTATTGCCTTTTTTCTCTGTAACTCGTTGTGTAATTCTGTGTTGGATTTAGCTCCCTACCTGTTTAAAGTGTTTTCTATTTGCTTTGGTTGAAAACAGTAAATATAGCGGTCATTAAATACTTAAGAGGCTTACAGTTTGAGTCTCTTAAAATTTGTAATTATAGGTTATTTTTGTTTATACAATATTTTTATAGCTTTGGTTGTATTTCTCTAATCGGAATTGGTATGATATTTTCACAAGCTAACATTTTTTATTAACTAAGAGCTTATGGGATAATACAAATTCGAGCTGTTACCCAAAGTCATATAAAAATGAATCAGATCTTAAATGTTATCTTAAGTGAAGTTTCGAAAAACAGTCGATTGTGGCTTATAGCGAACGACCCCTGTATTAACCAGTCGCAATTTCTGTACGCGGCATTCAAATGAGCGTGAATCACGCGCGGTGACGATCGATTTGCGAAAAATCTATGAAAACTGTGAGAATGCCGGCAAAAAGCGGCTGCTGCTTCAGATGGCTGATGATTAATGTAAGGTTGGGAAAAGAGAAAAGTTAGATACCACTAAAGAGTACCTCTAAAAACACTAAACAATCACCTAAGCTATCAAATTTCTCCGCATTGCGATATAATAAAATACGTTAAATAAGAGAACCCGAAGCCGATGACATCATGGACAGAGTTCGTGGGCAAAAAAACCACAGAAAAAAAAGAGAGCGGCGAAATGACTAACGCACGAGAAATAAGGGGCAGAAGTGGAGGTCCAGGAAAAGGGCGTGGGATGCAAGGTGCGCCGCAAGGACACTAACAAACAAACATTAAAATAACACTCTAATGACGACAGTGCAAAATAATACTCAACTGGCAAACAAATTAATTAGAAACGCAATGATAAGGAGGGCTTAAAATGGGGGATCTCGGTTGGCAAAACTCACCCAATCCGTATTTGTAGAAGATCTCCTCGACGGACACAATCTTGGGCTGCGGCGGCGAAGATGACTTAGACGAAGATACAGCTGGCACGGGAACAGCCTTCGGCTTGGGCGGCTCCTCCTTGGGTTTGGGTGCCTCTGCTTTCGGTTCGGGTGCGGCTGGAGCTGGAGCTGGAGCTGGAGCTGGAGCTGGAGTTGGAGCTGGGGCTGGAGCTGGGGCTACCTTGGGCGCCTCTTGGACACTGGGCTTGAACACCACCTCCTCGTCATCCAAGTCGGTTACCAAAGCGGTTGTCACGGGAACAGCCACTGGAACCGATGGGGGTTTGGCCACTGGCGCCACCACAACTGGAGCAGTGGGAGCCGGAACGGGTGCGACTGTGACCGTTGTGCGGGGCTCCTCCTTGAAATCACTTAGCAGATCCTCCGACGAAATGAACTTCTCGTTGTCCTGCTCCTTCAAAGCATCCACAATGGGTTTTTTGGCCGGCGAGGGAGTGTACGAGACGGACGGCGATTCGGTGTCCGAATCCTGGTTGGCATTGCTCAGTGGAGCAGGCTGAGCAGCTGGCTTGCCCAGGAAATCATCGTCGTCGTCGTCGTCGTCATCATAGAAATTGGCCTTGGACGGTGCCGTGGGCTGGAAGGCCTGGAGCGGAGCCGATGATGGATGGTCACTGAAGCTGCCCAGAAGATCCTCCTCCACTGGGGCAGGAGGTGCTGGAGCTGGAGCTGGAGCCGGAACAGCAGGTGCTGGAGCCACTGGAGCTGGAGCCGGCACTGCCGGAGCAGGTGCCTCTGAGAAGGGCGCCAGGGGAGCGGCAAAGTTTCGCTCCGCATTCATAAAGTCAGTGGTCAGGCCAGAGATGCCCTGTTTCACCTCCTTTCCGGCATCACTGAGAAAGTCCTCGAAATCGTCGACTTTGTGGGCGAACTTGGCATCCAGCTGCTTCTCCGCCTCCTTGACGCCGGCGGACATGCGCTGCACAAAGGCCTGGGGATCACCAAAGTCCAGGTTCTTTTGCTCATTGGCGAAATAGTGCTCCGTATGGGCATTGTCGTCCTGGGCGCCACCACTCACGTTGCCAGCATCGCCGCCGATGCCTGAATCCTCGTAGGCCTTTTGTGCCCGCTGGAAAATGTCCTCGTTGACGGCCGCTGCCTCCTTCTTCAGTTCGCCAAAGTTCAGATCCATTTTGTCCACGTTGATTTCGATTTGATTTGAATAGGGACGATAAATTAACAATTTTCACAGATGTTGCTTGTATATCCTGGCTTTCTGATTGGAACCTCTCCCTCGCACACACACACACGTACGCAGTCGAGATGTCTCTCCCTCGCACACACCCACACGACGCGCACACCGCACACTACAGCTGATTTCGCCGGTTTCGAATTTTTTATGGCAATTTCACTGGTTTATTGCGAAGAAAGCCGCAAATCGTCGTGATTTATTCTGGGTGGCTGTGATGTTGTACGTTAGATTTGTTTTTGAACTACAGCGACCTCTTTGCAGGCGCCGTCGATTTTCGTTTGAAAATTTTCAATGGACCTGCGCTAGAGCTGGAACAAAACTCGATTTCTTTTCGATACTATCCGAGCTTATTCGATAAATCGCCAAATATTTGCGTTTCGAACCACATTCGTAGCCGTGACACGAACCTGGTTGGGAAAATTGCTAAAAATCATTCTTCAAGCTAGATTTTATTAATTTTAAATATTCAAAATGGTCATTTGGTTTGAAGTCGTCTTTTTTTGCAGGATTTATAGTTCCGTTTTGACCCATTCGATCTATCTTTGTTCCTATTAAACTATAGCTCATACCTAAACTCTTTAGGACGGACGAATTTACATAAAAACCTTGCTTTAATTTCTAGACTTTGATTTATTGTTAACACTACAACCATTTTTAGGCGGTCCACTTGAGGCATCGCGTGTCCTGGTGCGTTTTGAGGCACCGCACGCGGCAGTATCGCGTTCCGCAGGCGGTGCACGAGTACAGCGAAAAGTTGCCGCAGACGGCGCAGAAATGTCGGATGGGCTTCTGGGGTGCCGGAGCCGAGGCGCTTTCGTAGTTGGGCCGCTGGTCCTTGTCCTCCTCGAGGAGCTGCTGGAAGTTCTTTCGATATTTGGCGCGAAAGTACTCGGCGCCCTTGCGCTTGCCCTTCTTCTCCTTGCCCGTTTTCAAATTGTCCTGGAATTTCGGCAACTTCTTCGACATTACCAGGTCGGCGTGGGGGTCATCGTGGAAGTTATCCTGCTCCAAGGCCTCCAGAGCTTTGCGCGCACGTCTCTGGCGAGCGGTGACATCCAGAACACGCTTCTTCTCAGCATCCTTAATGCGATTGGATTCGCGACCCGTCATGGTTGTTTTTTTCTGTTTCTAGTTCTTGCGGGTGGGTTTTATTTGTTTGGGGAGATTTCTAAGCGTCCTTGTCATGCAGCGGGAAGCTTATCCGATCCATTAAATCATCGACTCGCGCCTGTAGCACTTCCACAATGTCCGTGGAGATAAACAAATGGTTCTCGTCCAGATCCTGGATAATGAATTTGCGCCCCAGAGCCAGCTTTTCGTCCAAATGCAGCAGGAATTGTTTCATAGCAGGATCACTGCGGGAATTTGGTTAAGTAAAGCTTTGCTAACGTGAAAGCGACTACTTACCACTCCACCAGCACTCCTTTCATAACATTTACCATGTTGCAAGCATTTGTTTGACGAAGAAAATAAACAATCTGCTTATTTTCAGACCTCCTTGTCGACACTCACAGCGAAGCGCAAACGCCTGAGATGGGAATCACGCTTGCTTAATGTCAATATATCGATATGTTTATTAATTATTTAAACTATCGATTCGTATACTTTATAACTAGATAAAATCAATTATTATATTATGAGTAATTTTTTTCGCTGAAAAAAACGCATTATCTTGTAATAATTATTTCATATATCTTTTAATGTTTACGGTCGCTAAAATAGTTAATTATTTGGAGCAACGGAAGTACCAGCCCTTTAAAGCATCACTGATTTGCTACCAATAGCTCTGCCAGTCACAGCGGAACGTAAACATAGTAGGGTTAGGGGTATTTGCAAGCCAGCGCCAAACGGTCACACTGACAAACACTGAAGCAAAAGTGTGAGCAAATATTGAATTCCAAATTCGAGCGAGGAAAATCGGGCCAAAGGACACAATGGAAGCTCTGAACGGAAGGAACGTGGCCCTGCTGGTGCTCTGCCTATGTGCCGGTTACGCCCTGGTGGTCGCCGAGGGCGAGAAAGAGATACCGGCCACGAAATTCAGCCAGAACATAGCGCCGACGATGACTTTTCTTTACTGGTGAGTGCGATATGCGGGGCAATTAACATAATAGATAAGGCTAATGAAGTACGTGTTTTTTCGTCCCTCCTCCGTAAAACAGCTACTCCTGCGGCTACCGCAAGGCTTTCGAGGACTATGTGAACCTGATGGGCGAGAAGTACCCACAGATCCAGGTGCACGGCGGCAATTACGATCCGCCGGGTCTGAACTATTACCTCTCGAAGCTGATATTTGCCCTCAAGATCATCATCATTGTGTCCGTGGTCAGTGCGGTCAGTCCGTTCACCTTCTTTGGCCTAAACACGCCCAGCTGGTGGAGTCACCTGCAGGCGAACAAGATATACGCCTGCATGATGATCTTTTTCCTGGGCAACATGCTCGAGGGCCAGCTCATCTCATCCGGTGCCTTCGAGATAACCCTAAACGATGTGCCTGTGTGGTCGAAGCTGCAGACAGGACGCTTTCCCTCGCCGGAGGTCCTCTTCCAGATCATCGACAATCATCTGCAGTTCACCGAAAAGGTGCAGGAGAACCCGGACTTTGTTAAATAATAATAGCGGCGAGCGGATAGGATGGCGAGGCGAAAACAGTAGCCGGACAACAACAACACCAAAACAGCCGGGCTTACCGGCTATCTTAACCTATCTTAAACATAAGCTCTTGTCCTGATATTACCTACTTAGCCGTATCTCTGTTTTCACCCCTTACTTTAGCCCTACTGTAAGCCACCTGTATGTCTTTGTATTCCTTTCCAATGCTTGGTGATCTGTACGTGTTCTTTGTTTTGTGCGACAGTATGACGATAAGCAACCGGACCGAAAACACGGGGTACATCTCGAGATTAAAAGTAGAAAAAGCCTGCCTCCATAAAGATGTAACTTGTCCAAAGCCTTTAGGGGATTGTGTATCATTACTTGTTAGCCGGGGATATGTGAAACCATTTTTCAAATTGTAATAAAAATAAATTCGCTCTACAGTTTCAAAACCGAAAGAAACGTGTTTTCTTTGAATAGATAAGGCGTAAGGTGGGGTTTTGTCAGATATCATTCGTTAACTTATTTTTCGTAGGCATAATAAAACCGATTTTTTGTTCTTTTAAAAAAGGTAAAGGATTGAAAATGACAATGCATATCAAAGAACATTAGATTGATTAACATTTAAAGAGTGACAAACTTTTGCTAAATTCTTTGATAAAATTAAAAATAAACTTAAAACTTTGCCAGTTTGCTGATAATGTTTATACCTATTATCTATATTATCAACTGTTTCGAATCGTAAGGAAACAAAAATTCTTCTGCATTGGTTTTACGAGTTGTACATTTTATTTATCAAAAAACTGGGTTTTGTTTTTGGTTTTGTTACGTTTACAATAATCCCAACAGAGGCAGGAGATTTAACTTTCGTTGCAGTGAAGGCAGTGGTTCTCTCTTCCCATCCCCATTTTCATTTTTGGCATTCGGCATGTATGTTATATTATTAATATTAGGTGTCCACGTAATTAGATTACATATCCACGGAAAATGGCACTGTTCAGTGGTTCGGAGTTTGCTTATTTTGGCTGGGGTATTGTGGAGTTGCGGGTATTGTGGGTTGGATCGTTATCGTGATCTTGATCGTGATCGTGATAGGATAGCAATAGACTTAAGACAAAAATTTAACTGCTACTTAGTAAGAACTGCAATCTAGGGGGCGATGGTGTCCTCACGGGGTCGTCGGTTGTACTGGCGGGTGTTGCCCCCATAGCGACCGTACTCGTCGTAGGTTTCAAAGTTGCTCGGCCCCTGTGGCTGATACCTTCCCTGTTGACGTCCAGTGGAGGTGTACCTCGATCCGGCTGGATTGCGGGGATCGCTGCTCCAGCTGGAGCCGGTTGACCAGGCCGCGTTGGAGCCAGGAGTGCCGCCTCTTGCATTGGAGCCTGTTGACCAGCCAGCGTTGTATCCGGGACCACCTCCTCCTGCATTGGAGCCCGATGACCAGGAAGAGCTGGAGCCGGGACTGCCTCCTGCGCTGGATCTCGATGGCCAGGAAGAGCCGGAACCGGAGCCGGAACCAGGATTGTATCCTGCTCGGGAGCCCGAATTCCAGCCGCCTGAATTGGAGCGAGGATTGGCTCCTGCATTGGATCCTGTTGACCAGGCAGTGTTAGCTCCAGCATTGGATGGCGAGCCACTGCCTGATGGCCAGCCAGCCCTATAGTCAAATCTGGTGTCCGTAGGTGAGCCACTGGAGCCACCCGAAGATGATCCCCGGTTGGCGGTGGAGCCACCCGAAGGATTCCTTGGGAGTGAATCGGTGGTCCAAGATGAGGATGTCCTCGGGATCGTGGCACGGGCCACAGCGACTCGTCGACAAACCGTGCACCTGGAAAACGATACCCATTATACTCAGCTACATGGATTCGACCTTTGACCTGGCTTAGCGCACCTGCTGATCTTGCTGGTCGGATCGGCCTTGAGCGTCTGCTGGCGGGGCTGAACGAACTGATCCTGCTCCTCGATCACGGACAACCAGAAGGAGGCCAGCGCATCGTAGTAGTTGCATCGTCCATGGCCATGGCACTCGATCACCGGCTGGGCGCGGAAGTCCTCCAAACAGGAGCCCGGCGAGACGAGGTTCTGTCCAACGCCTCCAACATTATCCAAGGTGGTCTGAAAGTCGATTTTTGATGGGTCAAGTTAAAATCATGTCAGGTTGTAACATGGAAATCTCTTCCAGGGGACATTAAAATATACATGGGTGTCTTAAAAATGTCTTTCAATTAAAAAGTGAAAGTATCATCGATAAGTTTCAGAAACTGATCTCAAGTTGTGTAAAGATAATTTAACTAACCATAGAAAAAATGTTGCTTTACAAATCTGAGCAAAAATGAACACCAAAATCAAAATTTAAAATAATTATTATGCTTCTGAAAACAACAATTTATCCAATCATAATAACTAATAGAATAAATATTACTTTACAAGACTTAAGATTAAAACATTTAGAGTAATGTAGAAAATATTAGTTTATGTTTTTATGACTTAAATCTAAATAACATTTTCTGAAAACAATTAATTTAAACGAAAAAAAAATAATAAAATATTTTAATATTTAGAACAACAAAAATTAGGAAAGTCAAACCAATATGTGAACGTTAATTACTTTTTAAAGTCTGTAAAACCAACGGAATTTTAATTGGATTTTAAAGCAACCTTCTGAACATTTTTTAGACATTTCTAGGAAATTACTGTTTACAAATACTGGGACACAAGATCATAAAAAAAAATTTGTTTTTAATTTAAAAGCTTAACTCTGAAGTACAATAATACTTTATAAAGTCAATGAAGTCTTAAAAGTTTCGTGTTGGATATTAAAATTCCTCATTAGAAATCTTAAAACTTTCGATAAAATAAAAAAAAAAATATAAAAAAAATAAATAAAGTTGAGATTCTGAAGCACATACCATGAAGTAACTGAATCCGGTCCACATCTCCTCCCAGCCGCCGGGGCAGTCCGGAATGGACATGGACTGCGAGTGCAGGGCGATGACCCTGGTCGTGGTTTCGCACACCGCGCAACTGCAGATGGAAAGGGTACATCAGAAAGGGGTTTTGGTTAAGGGATTCTTGGTGCTTACCGCGAGATGTATCGCATGAGGTCCCTGCCCTGGATGGGCGTCATGGTCATGGGCATGGGCTCGGCGGTGGACAGCCAGAGACTGTCGTCGTTGTTCTGGGCAAAGTGGCAGACGTTCGTCACGTCGCAGAGCATGTAGGGCATGGTGGTGAACCGGCGCATGCAGGAGCCGGACTGGCCCAGATCCTGGCCCACAGCCCTGCTGGCGGCCACGTTGCCGGACAGCGAGTAGCCCTCCCACAACAGATTGGTGTTGGCCGGACAGCGGGGCACCTCCACGGATTGCGAGTGGCGCACGAAGATGAATCCGCGGCTCTTGGCCGCCGGTGGTGGTGGAGCCGGATCACCCACAGGTCCAGGGCGACCAGGGAGGCCAGGCGCTCCTGGCAGGCCGATCTCACCAATGTCGCCAGTTGGTCCCTGCACGCCATCGGCTCCGGTGTAGCCCACTTCACCCTGGTCACCGCGATATCCGACCGCACCCTGTTGTCCCCGATATCCCTCGAGTCCAGGCTGTCCGGCATCGCCCTCTTGGCCCTTGAAACCATCCAGACCCGGCTCACCACGGTCGCCCGAACGGACCATGGAGTAGGAGTACGTGACTCCGGGCTCTCCCTTGGGCCCCACGAGGCCGTCCATGCCATCGATACCGTTCCAGCCGGCCTCGCCAGTGGATCCGCGTGGTCCCTTCACACCCATCCTGCCGTTCGGTCCCGGCTGTCCTGGATAGCCCTGCTCACCCTTGACGCCATCCGCACCGGGCAGACCCTGATAGCCGATGTCTCCGGTGTCTCCCTGTCTGCCCACGATGGCGTAGCCAGCCTCACCGCGCTCACCCTGGCGACCCATGTCACCCCGCTCGCCCTTGGCTCCGACCTGACCGTGCCGTCCATTGTATCCCGGGGCACCGGGGTAGCCAACATCTCCGGGGGGTCCGGGCGGTCCCTCGATCTCGGGTCCAGCGTGTCCGACTGCTCCGTTGCGACCGTTCTCTCCCGGCGCTCCGGGGGCTCCCTTCTGGCCCTCGCGTCCCGGACGACCGCCGCGTCCATCCAAGCCAGCATCGCCTTCGATACCCTTCTCCGCCGGCAGCTCCAGACCGGGCGGACCTTGCAGTCCGCGATCGCCCTGCATGCCCTTCACTCCGGGCAGGCCATCGAATCCGAGTTTGCCAGTGAAGCCGATCTCGCCCTGCTCACCCTTGGCGCCCGGCAGTCCAATGAAGCCAATCTGACCGAGTTCACCTTGGGCACCGCGCTCACCCTGGAATCCACGATCGCCGGGGAAGCCGCGGTACTCGTACCGATCCAGGAGGTTCTCCACGCGTCCGGGATAGCCCGCTTCACCTTCGTCACCCTGCTGACCCTGAGCTCCGGGTGCACCAACCGGTCCGCGTGGTCCCTGCTCGCCAATTTGACCGGGCCGGCCATCGTAGCCATCATCGCCTCTATCGCCCTGCGGTCCTTTAGCTCCAAATGGTCCTGGTGGTCCGACAACGCCCTTGAGGCCGTAGGCTCCATTGCGTCCATTGAGGCCGCCCAATCCCTGAGCTCCCGGCATTCCTTTGGCACCCCGCTCACCGGCCAGACCGCGATCACCACGCTGGCCCTTCAGTCCATGGCGGCCTTTCATGCCGTTGAGTCCGGGATTGCCCGGCTCGCCCTTGCGGCCCAATGCTCCATCGAAGGCCAACGGCGTGTCGCCCGGCGGTCCGCGCTGTCCCTTCGCTCCGGGGGCTCCACGGTAGCCGGGCAATCCTGTCAAGCCCGCCTCTCCGTCGTCACCCTTGATGCCGCTGTAGGCGGCGAAGCCCTTGGCACCCTGGCGACCCGCGATTCCTCGATCTCCCTGCTGACCCTTGCTGCCGGGATTGCCGTTGGCTCCGGGATAGCCGTATGGTCCATCGTCACCAGTGATACCTGAAATTAGGCGTTTGGCGAAGGTTCGTTAGAACAGTTGAGCTACATGAATGATAGGATCCAATTATTGTTGTTGTGTACAACTTAGTGGTCTAGTTTATTAACTACACTTTTCGATTTTGAACTTGTAGGAATCTATAGCTTGGTCAAATAAACTTTTAATTGAGATCATTAGGGGAATAAAGTAAATAAATCTACGTTAAAAAAAATACTTCTAAGGGAAATTATAGTTACAGATTAAAGTCCGCAATATATATAGTTCAGTTTAGTTCTTATAATATCTAGTTTACTTGAATTCTTATCAAATTTCAAAAATTCCTTTTACTTTAAAGCACCCAATTATCACACTAATTAAAAACAATTAAAATGTTAAAATAAATATCTGGCTTTTGAATCCAACATTTTATATTTAATACAATGCATCTTGAATTGCTTGCTTTAATATACAAAATTTTAACTAATGTGAAAAACATTGTATTTAAAATTTTGTTTAAATCCATCATAACTAATTTTAATATGACTTAAATGTAAATTTTCATATATTAGATATCAAAGATTTCAGATAGAAAAAAAATGTCATAAAAAAAAATAAAAGAAATAAATATTTTAATATATACAATAACTAAACCAAAGCGAAAAGTATTGGCATTTAGTTATTATTATTACGTTTTTATTGTTTAAAATAATAATAATTAAAATAAATTCTAAGTGACGAGATGTGTCATCCAGAGAACTCACCTTTGGGTCCCATCTCGCCGATGGGTCCGCGGGGTCCCAGGTCGCCCTGTCGTCCGTTGCGGCCAATGTCGCCTTGATCGCCGATGTCGCCGGTCACGCCGGGTATCCCGGTGTAGCCGGGATTGCCGGGGATGCCCTGCAGGCCGGCATTGCCGAGGAGGCCACGCCGTCCGGGATAGCCGATGCTGCCCTTGGCGCCGTTCTGTCCGTTCTGTCCCATCGGGCCGTTCTCACCCTTCTGGCCCTTGAGGCCGTGCGGAGCCAGGTGCCCGTTGCGGCCGGGCTCACCCTGCGGTCCATGTGGGCCGACCACGGTGTCACCGCGCTGTCCCTTGTTGCCGGGCAGTCCGGTCAAGCCGTACGCGCCATCGGGTCCCTGCTCGCCCTTCACACCCTTCTGTCCGGGGCGGCCAGCGGGTCCGTAGGGGCCAGGGCTGCCGGCATCACCCGGATAGCCCTTGATGCCCGGACGTCCTTGGGTGCCGATTTCACCAGCCAGCACCGCCTGACCTGGCACACCGCGTTGACCCTTGTAGCCGGGATTGCCGTTCATACCCGGTTCGCCATTGAAGCCGGGCACACCGTCCTCGCCCTGGGGCCCGTGGTCGCCAACCTCGCCGTACATACCCTTGGAGCCCTTGGGTCCGGTGATGGCGATGCCGGGCAGTCCCATGTCACCACGATCGCCTGCGAGTCCGGGAGCTCCTTGCTCGCCCTTGGGTCCCTGGGGGCCGGGCAGACCACGGTATCCCTTCTCGCCGGGCTCACCGGGATTGTCTCGGATCTCGCCGGGATGCATCTCACCTTTGGCGCCCTTGAAGCCCACGTCTCCGTCGTCGCCGCGCTCTCCCTTCCGTCCGCTGTAGCCGGGCTCACCCACTAGGTAAATTCTCGGCGTGGAGGCGTTCTTGCCGGGAGCACCATTGAATCCATCACGTCCTGGTCGGCCATCGTAGCCCGGGAGTCCCGGTTCGCCGTAGTCGCCGCGTTCGCCCTTCTCGCCGGGAGCGCCTCGTTGACCCGGAACACCATCGTATCCGGGGGCACCCTCCAATCCCTGTTCGCCGCGAGGTCCGGCTTCGCCCTCATCGCCTTGCTCTGCCTCCCTACGGTTGCCCACTTCTCGCACTATGCCCGGAGCGCCGGGTGCTCCCATCTTGCCCTGATCACCGGGAATGCCGTCCTGTCCGGGCATGCCCGGAAAACCTTTCCTGCCGGGATTGCCCTGCACGCCCTTGGCGCCCCGTGGTCCCGGGAAGCCGATGGGTCCGCGCTGGCCATTGTTGCCATCGCGTCCGGTGTCACCCTGCTGGCCACGTGGCCCCCGTGGTCCGGCATGGCAGACGGGGCAGTCGTCGCCCCGGATTCCCTTGTCGCCGGGCAGGCCGCGCAGTCCGGGGCGTCCATCGTCGCCGGGACGTCCGCGGTAGCCGGGCGGTCCCTGGGAGCCCTGCGGACCCACGATCTTGTAGCCCTCGCCGGGCAAGCCCTTGTCTCCGGGCAGGCCCACTACTCCGCGATCGCCGCGATAGCCATCCATGCCGGGCACGCCATTGAGGCCGGCCTCGCCCTTTTGGCCGAGCAGATCGTAGCCAGGTTCTCCATGGACTCCGTAGCGGCCGGGCAGTCCCGGTTCACCATCGGGTCCTTGGGGTCCCGGGCGACCCATCAGTCCATAGTCTCCGGCCTCACCACGTTCACTTTTTCCAGGTGGTCCACGAGTGCCCGTCAAGCCCATCTCGCCCGACTGCCCAGGCAGACCGGGTGGTCCACGACGTCCTGGCTTGCCCGGCTCACCAGGCATACCGGCAGCGCCACGCGGTCCAATGTCACCCTGCGGTCCAATGGGTCCCGGCAGCGAGCGACTCAGTGTGGGATCGTAAATTCCGGGCGGACCCGCATTTCCCTGCACGCCGGGCATGCCGGGGAAGCCGTCCTCGCCCCGGTCGCCGGGCAGACCATCATTTCCGGGCAGGCCATCCCAGCCGGGGGCACCCTTCACGCCCTTCTCTCCGAACGGACCCGGTCCTCCGTCCTTTCCGGTCTTGCCGCGATCTCCGGGTCCTCCGGTTTCACCTCTGCTGCCGGGCACGCCCACGCGACCCGTCTCGCCCTGTTCGCCCTGGGGTCCAACTGATCCTTGGTCTCCCTGCGGTCCCACAAATCCCTTGTAGCCCTTCAAGGCGTCATCCGACTGAGCCGGACTGGTGATGCCATCGCCGGGGTCACCCTTGGGTCCGGGCTGGCCCATCAGTCGGTAGGGCAGCTCGGCCACTTCGCCAGTGTCGCCGGTGGGTCCCTTGAGGCCGGGGTCTCCCCGCTCGCCGGGCTGGCCGGGGTATCCGGTGTCACCCTTGGTGCCGCGATCCCCACTGAATCCGACCGGGCCACGGTAGCCGGCCGGGCCACTCTCTCCGCGCGAACCCTTGGTGCCCTTGGAGTTGATGCCGCCCTCGCCGGCGTCGCCGGGTGGACCCTGCTGACCCGGCTTGCCCGTCGGTCCACGCAATCCGTTCACCCCAGGCGCTCCTGGCGGACCCTGCACGCCCGGCCTTCCATCGCAGCCATCGATTCCACGGGGCCCAGGGGTACCCGGCTCACCGTCAATGCCCTACGTGGACAGGATAAGCAAGTCATACATTTAGTATTTGAACGCATTTCACTTTATACATTAAGAGATTTGCTAGATTTCGTTATTTACAGCCTCAATAAATATAGTGTGCTCATCGCTGAGAAAAATAGCTAACTAATTACGTATGATATAAAAAATTGGTTAAAAATAAACTTTCTATTTAATTAAAAACTAATTTAACTAAAATATTTAATTTATTTAACTCCAAAAAAGTATTTAAAAAATTTCAATTATTAAATTTCTTTTAAACATAAAGATCTTTATAGAAAAAAGCTAACTAACCAACTAATAGTTAATTAATAAAATAAACATTAAAATTGATTTGCAAATATTGTATTATTTTACTTTTCTCTTAGAAAAATAGAAATCTATTTTGAGTAGAATACATTAAAACCGATTAGCAAATATTTAATTTTACTTTTTAATATAGTGTAGTATTATTAATATATCCTTTAAATAAAGGGTACTTTTCTCCAACAAAAACAAATAGATATCTATTTACAAATTATACAAAAATATGGTCCATAAGATAGACCATTATCTTGAGTAGAAAACATTTAAATCAATATGGACATATACTATATATATTATTATTATATTATATATTATATGATATAATATTTTTTTTATGGAATTTTCAATAACTTTAAAGTAATATGTTCAAATTAGTATTTATTTAAGTACATATAAGAAATATAAACTACTTACCCTAGATCCAGGGTATCCCGATTCACCTTGAGGTCCAATATCGCCCTGGAAAATCAATTGTTGGTCATTGAGGACAAATCAGGATGTATATAATTAGCAATTATAATCTCTTACGCGATGTCCTTTCTCGCCTTGTTCGCCGTACTCGCCGGCATCTCCTTTCTCGCCAAGGGGTCCGGCCCATCCGAGGGGTCCTACTTCACCGGCAGGTCCTTCCATGCCCGGCACTCCCATGGGTCCTACGTCACCAACACGTCCTTTGATGCCCTTGCAGTCGCATAGCGTAGTGTTGCATATCTGGAACAAAGATTGTGCGTTCTCCACTCAGTCAATCGGGGAAGAAATCGAATTTTAATGCCACGGGGCACCAAGGAATATACAAACAATTAGATTGTATCATATATATTGATTGCCCCTGATTGAAACTCCCATGTGGGTAATCGAAGATGTCACAACCAATTCGTTTTACATTCGTTGTGCAATGCTGTTCCATTTACTAACTATTGAAAAGCCATTGATATTTTCAAAAAAAGTTAATTTGTGTTTTGATTAAAATATATTTAAATTTTAACATTATATGTTGTGATAGATGTGGTAAACGATACATTATACTCTCTTTGTTTTATATATTATTTTTTATTTATTTGCTTTTAAATAACGTTGAAGTGTTTAAATTTATATTTTACTGGTAGGCAGATAGTACCTAATTAGAGCATTATCATTAAGTGAATATTTAGTATTTGAAACATTTAAATTTACTCACTTAGGTAAGTAATTTCTTTTTGCAATTTTCAAATTTTGAGAAATTTTCTGTTTAGTTTTTATGTGTTTTGTTTTTTGCCTAATTTGCTTTTGGTTTTTTGTTTGATGTTTAGGGTTGTGTAGAAATAATTTATATTTAAACTCAGGTTTTAAATTTAATTTTTCACCACAAACTAATAAACTGGGAAATAAAATCTACTTTTTTATGTGGCCTGGCTGTTCCTCAATTGCATAATTGTTCGATTGCAAAGTTGGCCTTCGACTTGTAGATTTTATGCTCTGCGATTTCTAGCAATTCCTTTCCATAACAAAAGAAAAGAAAAGAAAAAGACGAGCAAAATCTCGGCCTGCTTTAGCCAGAAAATCAACAATAAGTGCACTCATTCTGCAGCGAGTGCGGGTGCAACATTTCGCAGCCGTAGTTGCAGTTCGCAGCTTTAATTGCACAGTTTCCGTTTGCAATGAGATAATCTTCTATATGAGTACGTTTACTTTGGCCCAGTCAATTGAGCGAGTGCATAGAACACGCTCACTGAAGTTGAAATCGGTGGGGCAGCAGTGGAAATTGTACAAATACTGGAAAACTTTGCAGCGCATTTTTA
This sequence comes from Drosophila elegans, assembly GCF_018152505.1. Taxonomy (NCBI): domain Eukaryota; kingdom Metazoa; phylum Arthropoda; class Insecta; order Diptera; family Drosophilidae; genus Drosophila; species Drosophila elegans. Next base: position 17,073,695 of record NW_024546167.1, on the reverse strand, counting down.
ACCCATTTAATGTGCACTTATTTATAAACAACAAGAGTGCAATTCGGTAAAAAGGCATTATCTGGAATTTCTCAAATTATGAAATCGCTTTGAAATCCACTTTTGAGGTAGGTTGAAGTTGAAGAAGTACACCTATGTGCATACATGCGTGTACATATTTATTGGCACATTTCTTGCGGCTTCCTCATTGATGTCAGGCATAAACATCCTTAGTTTTTGTCCGTATTTATAGAATTGACATAATTTCATGCTGGTTAAAAGTCCGAATTTATAGCCCCGCCTTCATTAAATGGAATTTCAGTGCTCGTTCAAGTTTTCCGCCTGACAGTTCCTCCAAAAAAAAAATTTAAAAATAAAAATAAAAAACAAGAAAACTGCACACATGTTGCACGCATGTGTCGAGATTCTTTTACTTATCTTGTTTTAATTTTTTTTGCATATGGAAATTTGTGTTTAATTGTTTGTTGCCTGGAAAAATTAGTGTCAAATGTTTGGCAAATTCTTAGTCTTAGCTATGTCTTTCCTCGAATATGTATCTCAAATGACATCGCCAGAGTTCAAAGCACCAGTACATCCTCCCCAGATGAGTTCCCAGAAGTAAACCTGCTCGCAGGAGATCAAACCATCTGTTAACTAAATATTCCCGAAACGAGAACGTGAATTGTTTACCTTTCCGAAAGGCAAAAAACTCAATCAAAAAAAAAATCTGAAAACTAGAAAACCAAATAAAATAAGACTACAGACTACAGACTATAACTTTTCAGTGCGGTGAACCAAAAGATGCTGTGGATCGGATCGGTTGTTTAGTTTCTAATTCTCCACCCGGGTCGGCGAACAAATGAAAAATCCGAGAAAATGCAGATACGAAAATAAAATCCAAAAATCGGGGATGCAGGTGCACAGCAAGGCAATTGCACTCGATTTCTGGAAACGAGAGGCGAACTGTGAGAAACACATACAATGGTCTGCTAAATTGCTGGCCAAAAAAATATCTTATAAATGGGAAATTTCGATCAGTTCTTGGTTTCATTCAAGTCTTTTGTTTCACATTCACACATTCCTTCAATCGACTTTGACTGCAAAAGAAACCCAAAATCCAATCCAATCCAAAAAGCAGACACCATTGGATTTCATTCAATCAATTGCCAAATCTGAAACTTAAGGAATTCTCCTCGGATAACATTAGGTATATAGTAATATATGTGTATCAACTGTGGAAATTGTTGCGGTAACACGTTCAAAAGTGACAGCACTGCAATTTCCTTGAACTTGACACTGGGCCAGGCCATATCTGTATCTGTGCCGAATGCACATATATGTATGTATGTACATACAATGTACATGCTACATAGTACCCCATATATGGGCCACTTTTATTTGATTTTTTTGGATGGCACCGCGGCCAGACAACGCACCACTAAAGTGGCGTTCTGTCGAGGGGAGAACCACTCGAACTGGGGAAAGGGTGATCTTTTATTTGGATGGCGATGCCTGTGGTACTGTGTTTCTTTCACATACACGTACAACTACAAAACACAAACACTCGATTCCGCCGATGTCAGCAAAGGAGGTTGGGAATATTCGCCGAGTTAATAATAAAATTCCTGAATGGGCACGCGTGTCTGCGGAAAACTGTTCATCAGGTGTCGGGTATTGGGTATCCCCTTTATAAGGCACAAAAATTGGAGAGGATAACAGCTTTTCTACTGAGCCTTAAACATTTAGTTATACTCTCTTAAAGAAACCACTTTTTGACTTATAAGAAGAAATTTAAATATATTAAAAATATTTGCAATAAATGTTCACAAAGAGGGTTTCAAAATTCACATCATATATATCTCTACAGAGATAAAAGTATCATTTTGCATCCCAATGATTTGAAAACTACGTAAATATAGTTTATAGTTATAGTTTAATCCAGAATCATTTCTCTAAGACTATGTTTTCAAAATTCTTAAGATGCCCGAAGGTCCTAATAGAAAAATTGTGCATTGCAGTTAAAGTTAAGTTAAGTTAAAAACTGAATATGTTAGAGGTATTATAAAATATATATATTCTTTATAGTTTAGTCCAGATCCTTTTTTTTTTGAGTTAGGATTTCAAAATTCATTATATTTTTCTAGGTCTAAAAAAATTTTAAAAAAATCGTTTCTTTCTTGAATTTGGTTTCGAAATTGTTTATATTTCTGTAGGTCAATAAGGATAGTTAATTAAAATTACATAAGTAAGAACTGTTTTAAAGTAAAAATACCCACTATAGTTTAATCCCGAACTTGAATCTTCCATAATGTTGCACCACTGTAAGTGCAATCGCTTGCTAAGCGAAAGTCGGACCAAATCGGCGGACTATATATACAGCCGTGTATATACGGATGTGTGTCAGTGGCGAGGCGCACTTAAGCGCATTTACACATGTTAAACTTAAACCAATTGTCCCAGTTGCCGATATTCCGTCCCACTCGCTCCTGCATCCGAATGCGAATGATGCATGTGGTTTAAGGTCAAGTCGAGGCCTCCACACGGATTCAAATCGCAGCCCAGAGATGGTGTACTATATGATATGAAATGATATGATATATCTGGCGCGACAATTGGGCACACCCACCCACGCTAATCGTTTGCCGGGCGGAAAGATAATAAAGCGGAGCATTCTTCTCTTAAGTGTTATGCATCTGAAGCATCCAAGTTTATTGGCCCGACACTTTCTGGAAATCGGGAAATCTGGGCCCACTGGTCTCCTGAGTATCTAATGTCAATCCTCGGGTGCTAACTTTTCGTCTTTCCGCTGAACTGTAAGCGATACTCTACCTAATAACTTGAGGGACTGCAATTATTCAGAGAATGCAAAGCGCAGCGAAATGTCTTGGAAAGAGATAGAAACACTCAGGGGGAAAGAGATGGCTAGAGAGAGAGAGAGAGAGAGAGAGAGAAAGAGAGAGAGGGGGAGAGATAACCGTCTGTTAATCTGGGTCTTAAAGTTGGTGGCCTGGTCCGCCCGGATGTGGCATACAAAAAAAAAATAATAATAATAATATTAATCAAAATGTCGCATATAAATCACTGCTGATAAGCCCGGAATGATTTTCAAGCAACATTAATTAATTCATTTAAATTTTGGCATTACATTTTATTTCGTTCACATATAGAATTTTTATTTTAATGACACTAACATGTTCTTTCATCTTGAATTCCATTGATGATGGACAAAGGGGTTATCTGTTGCAGACACCAACTAATCAATGTGATGTGTTCTTTGTTGCCAAGGGACAATAAGCCAGCGAACATACACTTAAAACAAAAGAATCTTCTAAGTCTGCAACATATGAATGATTTTAGGCCATCATAGCAAAACTAGGTTTTATGTTTGTACATTTTTTAAACTTGAAACTTTATTATGGGTTTCAATTAAATCAAAGGAATAAATCAGTGAAGCTTAATAAATCAGTGAATTAGTTCTGAACTTATACTTATAAATTTCAAGTTTTAACCTATGCTACAGATTCCACTGTCGGAGATCCTTTTGTGCGTCATAATTGACACAATTTTTCAAGTCGGACAACACGCGCCATCAATCAACTGCGTTTTCATTTTGAAATTTATATATATGTACATATGTGGATCATGAAATGGAGTGGGAATTTGCACTAACAACAACAACAACAACAAATCTTTTGTAAAATATGCATCATAAACATTTGAAATACTACATGCAACAATGAAAGGCTTGGATTAAAAAGTTGTATAAGACCCTAAAATGCTAAGTAAATTTAACGAAAGGACAGAAAAAATACAAAACAATAATAACAAAATTATGTTTCTTATTTTAACACTTAGTTTTTTTTTTTATTAAAAGAAAGGTTTATAGCAAAAACAATTTTATACACAGTTAAATTTTTTTTTATAGCATTATATAGCATCATAGCATTTAAAGTTTTTATTTAAAAGTAATTTTTAGGAACAGCTGACATCGTTAAAATAGCAATTCGGACTAACATTGCTTTCAGCAATTCTAGTTATAGACCCTAAAAAAAATGATTACAGTTTTTAGTGGCCCACATGCCATTAAAGTATTTCATTGAGCAAGCGACCCAGTTGTCGACCCGAAAACTGCCCATTTGGGGCACAGCTACAGGGTAGCAATACACAAATCGTATATGGGCCAACATATGAGCAGCGTGTGATTGACATGAAAAAGCCAGCCCCCACACCCACTCAAATTCACAGTCACATTCACAGTCACATTCACATTCACACTCGGGTAGAGCATAATGGATGCACATCTGGACGGGCGCACTTGCAGCATGACATCATTTTGCTCCGGCTTGACATCATAACATTAAGAAAAAGATGCAGAAAAATCTGCACTGCCACATGGAGAACATGGAGAACACCCACGCACTAGTAAGCGTGCAAAAAAAAGCATGTAGGAAAATAACGCAGTTGGGCCTATTTGAGAGCTCGCTTACGGCATCATCGCACATAATTGTTTGGACACAAGTCTGACAGATGATAACTAATTGCCCTGCACTCAAATTAACATTGAAATTGATGGACAGCAGGCTGTCACAACTGAATATTATTCGCAACGATTGCCAATGAAGTGGCGATAAGGAAGCGCCAAATGATTGAATTCCACCTGTCCGGGCATTCAATTCACATTATTCAGATAACTAAATACTAACAGAAAAAGTAATCAATGGAATAAAGCATCTTGTGATCTTGTGTTGTTGTGATAATGCTTTAAACGATTTATCTTTTTTATTTTTTAACTCTAAAATTTATGAAACTATTTAAAAAGTTTGTGCCGATCATATCCTTTAATTTCATAATCTTTTTATCATCAAATTGGCTGTGTTTACTTCTCTTCAAGTTTATTTTGCCACAAGTGTTATATGTCAAAAGTTAAAGAATCTCAAGGGCTAATAATTCGCATTATTTTCGAAAACAAAAACAAACTCATGAGGAGCTTTGACTGATAAGGCCTGAAGTCAGGGCAATCTATAACGCACGTTTCAAACACAAAGTTTACAGCTATCAGGATCGATTAATAACAGAACGAAAATTATTAAAAAAATGTAAATCCCCTGAAAGACGTTTGTAAGTTATGCAATTAGCGTCAATGTAAGCGTATTCTGTAAGAGTATTGAAACTTAAATTTTTAATATGATTTATGGTATTTGTGCCAAAGTATTTTTGCTTCCAAGACAATTATTCTCTGAATAGTGTACTTAATTCGTTATATAAGACTTATTTCTAGAGTTGTGATATATATTAAACAAATGATTTAGAGTTTTAAATTTGAAACATGAAAAAATTTTAATATTATGTTATATCTACACACCAAGTAATCTTTTGGTTTTGATAACAATTTTATATGTATTTTATATTTTTTCTATAAAGTATCAGTCAGTCATAGATCGTTTGAAAATAGTTAACCCATTGGTTAACCATCTCAATGGCCCGCAAATAAATCAGACAATCAAAACTCTTGAAAGTTAACCAAGCAAATCAAGGCAAATTTATTTTTAGCCATGACGCTAGATGTTTGCTGTCTGAAATGAAATCTCAGCAGCGGGCACATACATCGGGTATAGTATATACCATTTAGTGTCTAAATATATGTATAGAATTTGAGCTGCTCTGATGATGAATATCAATTTCATAAGCCAGTCCAGTGCGAACTGATAAGGCGGCAAAAAGGAGAACAACGAGCTGTAGTTATGAGACAGATGACTGATAACCCAATTTTTCCCAGCTTCTTCAACACTGGCTCATAAATAATCGTTTCAATTTACGAAATTCATTACACAGGCTGCTACTAAGTGGCCTCTCCCCATATCACTCATACGACATGCTGTCCATATCGCACACTTGCACTCACACACACACACACTCACACACAGAAACAGACTTCGCATAATTTCCGCATTCAGTTGCAGATAAATAAATAATTGAGTCAAATTGAAATGCAACTCGCCAAACAATTCTACTCAAGCACGCAAATAAACTTCCACAAGGAGTCCAGTCCAACAATGAGATGATGATCATTGTTGTTCGAGTTGTTGTTGCTGCTGTAGTTGTTGTTCTTGGGCGGTCTCCAGTTGGATCCCCTACATTTCGATCCCCGCATTTGGCTCCGCTATGTCTGGCCGGCGGTGGTCAGTGATTTATGCCAGCATCGGGTCAGTTCGGACCAGGATCGGCCATAAACAGAAACCCAATAAGAAATTTAAACTCATCTTGAGAGAAGGGAGAAAGTGGAATGCCGGGAGGCTACAGCAAGTACACAATAACAAATAGCTGAGCTTAAAAATATTAAATATTAAAAAGATTAATAAAATAAACCTAATGTTTCTACGTAAGTCCTTTAGAAATAGCCAGTAATTGTTGTTTTTTAAATTTATGCTTAAACAAGTACTGCAAAAAAAAAAGAATTTATTTTATAAATCATTGCAAAAAAATGTAAGTTGTTTATTCAATTTAAATAAATATGTGTGATAGAAATTAAATGAAATTGGTTATTCAAATTATTGAAACAATTTAAAAATATATATTTTTTTTTGGAAATATTTCGAAATTTACTAAACTTGTATTTGTTTTTCACAGTGCACAAGTAAAGTTTCTAAGACTTCAGACGGAGGAAGCAGCCGCCTCAGAAGCAACAACAAACAACCAACAACTTTCAATTCCAATTTGAAATGGTGCAGAACGTCAAAAGATTGCCGGCTCCCCTTGTAACCCCCCTGGAATCCCATCATTCCAGCGATTCTTTAAAAGAACCCTTCACCGATCACTTGGGCTGCTAATTGTCGGAATCGAACGGCATTTCCATGTATATAAGTATATATAGCCGGGCAAGTGCAGTGGAATAGAGAAAGGGGGTGAGAGAGGAAGAGGGGGCGGATCGACTGATAAAGACCATTTATCAAAATTCATTCATAGAATGGAAAGCCTCAGCTGCATTCGATGAGTTCATCTCTCTCTTCCTCTCTCTTTAAATAAAGCTGCTCTTAAATGTTCGGCGACTCTCTTTCGCGGAACGGAAAAGGAAATCATTTGTACGGTTAATGTAGCGCCAAACTGGTTGGAACTGTTTGACAGGCACTGCTTGAAGACGGTTAGCTGCTGAAATACTTTGCTTAAATACTTTGGTTGAACACCCTTTGAAATTGTTAAAAAATAAATACCCAATACCCAAGAATTGTGCACCAAAATAAAGTGATAATATTACTCGACAAACTTTAAAATCACTTGTATATCATTTCAGGTAAACATTAATCTTATAACTATAAAAGTTGAGAACTATATTTTTTAGTCGTTAGCTTTTTTCTAACAAAGGAAGTATGAATAAGATTCCTGTATATGATTTATGATTTCATTCAATTATTGCAAAATGGAAAACTTAGTTGATATTGCATTTTAATTATTTCCTTATATAGTATGTAAATAATTCGTTGATTATAACTACAATGTATTTTTTGACTCATACGCGATAAGCAAGCAAAGCTATTTTTTTTTAAATAATGTAATTTTCCCCATTGGCTCCGATTAACTAAAAACTAAATAATCAAATCATGACCATTTCATAATTATAAAATGTGTTAGTTTTCATTTTATATAATATATGTTTTTAGGAAACCCCGTTTTCAATGAGGGTAACTCGAACAACGGTAGCAAAAAAAAGTCAAGTATTTTATCGTTTTGCGGTTAGACTTCCAGCTGCAACCCACAAGACCTGGGAGCTCTCACTCGGAATCGGGGAGTTAGGGTCCCAAGCCCATGGCATTGACCACGTAACCGAGTGCGAAAAGAGCTGCGGGTCGAATTACCAAAGTCGTCAGACGAGCTGCACATTTATGATGCCAAACACGTGAGGCGATGAGGACAGATCCACAGCCAATCCACAGCGAATCGAGTGCAAAATCCGACATAGAAATTGTGGAAATCGCTGCTACATAGGTAGCTACAGAGTGATCCCGGGTAAAGGCAACTTGGACGTGGGCAAAAGTCAGGCCAAGCCGAGATAGCCTCTGGGCCTGCTGCTGGCGACACTTGTTACTGTTCTATTTTGTTTCTATATTTTCTAAATTCGAGTCTAGGAATCCATGTCGCAATCAGCAGAACATGCTATCAATGGCGTCAATGCCGCCAACATAGCAATAGGTCTAATTAAATGTGTAGATCAGCGGGCAGCAGCAGCAGCCCAGTCGCAGCCTGATAAGCGGCGAATGCCATCAAAAACTAGGTGCCGCCGACATGTGCTCCATTTTTCAACTGCCCTTACGAAATCAGTTCGAGCCAAAAAGTCCACAGACCAAGCAGTTCATCAGAAGGCTATTTAAATATAGTTCAATCGGCAGTCGCAGAGCACTAAGTTGGTAAATTAGGCGTTTAAAAAAAAGGTTGCATAGTTTTTCGGGCAATACGAAATAACATTATATAGATATTTATTAAAAAAAATATATAAACATAGATAGATAGAAGGAAACTTGTTTATTGTTGAATTATATACATCTTAAATAAAAAAATATAAAAATTGATTTTAACAAAAATGTTCTATAGTCTTGAGGCATTCATTGCACCAGATGTTATCAGGTGGTGCACAATTCAAACAGTTCAAATGATATTGTTGCCAACCACAAAGGCAAACCATTAAATCATTAACTGTTCTTAAAAATTTAGTTTAAATAAATATTTTCGTTTTAATTTTATTTCTACAAATATTCCCACTTAAATGTTCTACCTACAAAAAAAAATAGAACATGACCGTTCTTAAAATCGTGGCCAAATTAAGCAATGATAAAAATTACCTATACTACTAATCTCAGAAGCATTACATAAAGTTTTGATTGCCAACCGGAAACGCTTAATGCGAATCCTAATGGGTGTGCCGAGAAGACAAATCCTCCAAATAGTAAGATTGTGGGGTTATCAAAATTACCTTATCGCCAACCTTCTCAAGTTGCCAAAATAAGTTAATGACATAATCCGTCCCGCTGGACTTAGGTGAACTCAGAGAATCAGGGACGGACTTGAAGGGATTATCTTTTGAAGGCAAAGAGTTGCAACTACGCCATGTTTCCATGCCGGAAGTGTGCATGAATCAAAGAGTGCAGTGCTGCAGAATAACAATAACAATAGCTGCGATGATTAAGAGTCGAGCTGGGAAGCTGACCTATTTTTAGTTGTTTATGGTTGATACCAAATGCAGGCAAAATCAATGTAAGCAGTTTGAAAAGCATTGGTTTTGCTTATCATTTTCTTTATAGAATTATTACAGTGTATTATTTATAAATACCTCAAGAAAACCGATCGAAAATGGTTTTAACCAATTATTATAATTATAAAGTTTGAGAAGCACTTCGAACAACACGCTCAAATATTGAAATGGGGCAATTGCAAACTGTATGTAGTTTGAGAAGCACTTCATATAAACCATACATATGATTTTTAAAAATATGATTTAATATACAAAGTGATTTTAATGTAAGTATAAAAATCACACCCCATAAATTGTTTAACACAAGTTAAGTAGCTCTTAATCAATATTATTTATATTTAAACTGGCTAAAAGAATTGTCAAACACCAGTTGTATTTTAACTCTTTACTCACCTCTCCATCTGCTAAGGTCACGGAAATAAGGCTGCCCAGCAAATACACGGCGCCCAGAAGACCCGAGAGATGCCGTAGATCTCTGGGTAACATCTTCGATGGGTCCTTTGATCCTATCCGCAAATTATTGATCTCTCACTCTAGCGATCTATCTCTATTTCTCGTTCTCTCAAAACACACACGAAACTGCAAACGAGATAAACATTAAGTTAGAAATTTGGGAATTTTCGATTTTTATATTATATATACAATTATATGTCATTAAAAAACCGACATTAACGATATTCAAAAGAATTGATTTTCGAAAATAGGTGGAAAACTAACAGAAAACGCTGATTTGCTGCTGCTGCGATCGTCGGGCACAGCACTCTCCCCACATGTGGAGATCGTCAAGCGTTCGAAGTGTTACTAAACACGAGCCCCAACCAAAGAAATTCAAATTCTTCGCCCGTTCGCTCGGCAGGCACGATCGTCTTCACTCGGCTCTCGATCGTGCTTTCGGCTCTCGGCCCACCAATACCGATGTAAAATGGATCTGCGATGGTATAAGTGCGGTGGATGGAATCGTAGACGTAGTCTCGCAGTCGCAGGCACAGGCCAGGGACAGTCCAGGCCCGGATAGATATAGTTGTGGGTTTGAGGGTATGGTTGTAGATGTGGCTTCCTATAACTATGGCTCTGAATTTAGCACTTTGACGCCTTGAAACGAGGAAATGAGGAGCCCAGCCCGCTAACCGAATCAAAGCCCGATTTCAAGCATACAAATGCTATTTCCCATTTTGGTTCTGTATATTCGCAGAAGAGTATATGCTTTTTTAATTTTCCAAGCAAAAGGTTATTAAATTCTCTTGAATTTATACATTTAACATAAATAAAAATTGTTTCTTCTTAGTAAAAGTGTATGTCTTTTAATGGTTTATTTAGTTAAAATAATATTAATGACTGCTTTGGTGCCAAAACTGGGTGTCTTTTCTATGAAAATTAATTATAATTCAGAATGATTTAATTGCAAATTTATGCACTTAAAATATGATAGGTTAAGTATGTAAGGAAAGTTCTCTTAAGATTTTGAGCATCTACCGGGTATAGTCAAGTCTGAATACTCAACTCCATGTTTCCTAGTGGTTATAATAGAATTCGATGCTTGTTTGTTTGTCTTGCCCCTCGTGATTAGGTTAAGGCTTTTTCATTTAGTATATGGCATATGTGGAGCTGATAACACGGATATGGCTGCGTATTTCCTGTTAGAAAACACTCGACAAGAGTCCAAGCAGTAAGAGCTGCGCTCGGCGTTCGATTAATTTCAACGCAGAATCACTAAAATAGAACCTTTCGAAATTCGAGCTTTGGTTTTAGGTTTTGAGGTCATAGCATTTTGAAATGTGTCTTGATAGGGCCATAATCAAGGCCTCGGTCTAGTTGAGCACGAATTCTTTTGTCCTAGGGTACTTAGAAGTCGGATATGTCCCAATGCCCTCAATAGATCTCTTTTAGGAAGTTGCAGTGATTAGGAAATTAAATTGGATCAGACTTTTAGAGTTCTGCAACCATCGGAAGTGCTCTACTCCTCCCAAACTCAATGTAATTAGGTCAAATTTAAATAGTACCTGTGTATTAGAATTTACAAGAACACGTATTATTGATTGGAAATAATTAAACGGAAATTGTTGTCCAAATAGGGTGCTGATCAACTTAATTATATGAAAGATAAACGAAATATATTTATTCAAAGTTTTGATTAGCAGACGCCAAATATTTAGTACAAATCAAATGCTAGTGATGTGACCTAATATCCTTTTAAATTCGTGGTTTTTATTATTTAATAAAAACCTAGTGCTACTAATCTAACTTAAAATCCTTTAAAATTCGTGGCTTTTAATTATTTCGACAAAAATATTACTCTTTTTAAATTCATTTTAATTAAATTAAACATTTTAAAATAAGATTGTTTCATTTGTTTGGTATCCGTACAAATTAACCCAGGTTAATAAATGAACTATACGTTTTAAATACATAAAGCTTGATTTAATTACCAAATATACATTTGTAATCAATTTTAGTTTGTAATTTTGTCCTGTGTCGATTTGTTAGGAAGTCGACAATTCTAATATAGGAAAATCAGTTAAAAATGACAATTAAAATATCTCCATATGTATAGATTGTTACTTTACCCTTTAAGAAACTGATTTTGTTTTATAGGAAAAAAAGATTGATGTAATATTTTGTAAAAACAAACCAAAAATGGATGTGGCTATAATTAGATTTCGAAAAAGCAGGGCTTGATAAGGAAGCCTTGGAATTTCTCAGTCTGCGAACCGAAAAAATATCAGAACCAGGAGCGGACCAAAAACGGAAACCATGTGCCCGATCTCGGGGCGGGGGCTATCAGCTAATTCCGAGAGGAGCTTGTAGAAGGTGCTCCCCCCGGGGAGGTGATGGTGATGGTGATCCGGCGGAATGAAGCTGCTGTTTTACTGAGCAACTTAAGTCGCATGTGGCATATCAACGGCAGCAGCGACTTAGTTTCAGACTTATCGCCAAGTTTCATTCATTCCCCACAGTGACTATGTTAACTGCTGGGATTAGTGTTGCTATTGCTACATACGATCTACGATCCGTCGCCCATCCGTTCTATATGCCATGGCAACCCCCTCCACCACGAACCCACCTCCCCCTCCTCCTCCCCCTCCTGGAAATCCAATCACACGGACAGTGTACGTGAGCCAAAGACCCGAGTGGAGGTCGTGGAAAACCGAACGAAGATCGGCTCATCGGAGCATTGGCGAATGGCTTTTGGATCGCTCGAACTTATACTATAATTAGTCGTGTTCCGTCTTCCCGAGTAAGTAGTAGACTGGGCTCGGTCCGCAGCTGATCTGGCCTTTAGTTGCCTGTAGTCTTCAGTGTGTTCTGTTCTGTGGAGTGGAGTGCTGTGCGTTCGGATCGGATCGCTCGGTTGCGTGGTTGTGTGTTTTCAGTAGGGTCCCGTCGATCAGCCCCTTTTAGATAGGTTTCCTGTAAGGAACTAAGTTTTACAAAATTTGCAAAAAATATGTATACATACAACTTTAATGGAAATTAAGGGGAAAATGAGTATTATAAACTAAGAGCTATAGGTCTTGTACGAAATCGGTGTGCGAGCTTTGTACCAGTTTCAGTGCCTCTCAAACTGTAACGTGAAAAATAAATGTTACTTGGACCACAAATAAATAAATATGAAATGCAAAACCAAAGAAAATAAAATACCAACATTAAATAAAAAAAAAAAAAAATAAAGCAACTTATTTTCCCACAAATATTATATGAAACAAATTTCCCATAAGAACACCGTTCAACTTTTATACTTTGTTAGTTCATTTTGCAACTGTTGCAAAAATTAAAGCGCCGAATTTTCTGGCTCATCTTTCCAGGCCCAACGACGGCAACATATAAAATAATAAAATTCGACGAGGACAGAGCAAATAATTGTGCAGGCTTAAGTGCATAGGGCATCATGTTGCCCTTCTGGAAGCGGTGAGTTACAAAGATATAATTAGCATTAAGTAAATCCGTTAGCCTAATACATTTTTAAATAAGAAAAAAGCCTTGCGAAAATGATTACAAAAAAAGTTAAGTAGGGTTTAATTTACTCAATATTTATGTTAATTATTGAAATAAAAATGTAGTAAACGTTTCACAATTTTTTATATCGAATTTTACATTACTGATTAAATAGAATTTATAGTCTTAGCTTTTCAAATTTTAAAGGTTTTAGCTTACAAAACATATTAGTTTGCTTCAATAAACTCACTACTAATTAAAGTAAAGCCGTATATTTTTGCAAGAAAAAGAAATGAAATGTAAAACTATCAAGTTATGCTTGCTAACCCCATTAGATCAACTTGAAATAAGAAAATTTTAAAACAATATTAAGACCTTATTGTAACTGGTTAAATAGATGCAAAATTTAGGTAACAAAATATTTAAATTACGTTGTTTAAGTCATTGTGGAAATCAAGTTATATAGATTTGTAGATTTCAATATTCACTTCATTAGTTAAAAAAAAATAATAATAAAATTGAAATATGGATTTATTCTTATTTCGCTAAGATTGTGTTGCTAACTCCTGGAAGCTCTACAAAGAGAAGGCTCTCTCACTCTCTTAACCATTTCCGCTTTAAGAGAACTAAAGAGAGCGGAACACACACAGAAACCTTAACTGATAAGACTCTATATATGTAGTCTCTAACTCTCTCGATCTTTGCCGTTTTTTTTGCAGGCTGCTGTATGCCGCTGTCATCGCGGGAGCGTTAGTTGGTGCCGACGCTGTAAGCTATATACACATATATATAATCGATTTTTGGGAGATATGCAATATCCAAAACGTGTTTCCAATCCTTCTCTTAGCAATTTTGGAAGCAGGCCGGTGCGTCCGGATCGATCCAGGACTCGGTCAGGCACAACAATGGAAATGAACCGAAATTCCAAATCGACAATAGCTTCGACATCGTGGACTCCGCCTCCGTGCAGCGCGGAGAGTCGCCGCCGAAGAACTGTACGGCCGGGTATGCGGGCTGTGTGCCCAAGTGCATAGCGGAGAAGGGCAACCGGGGTCTGCCGGGTCCGCTGGGACCGACGGGGCCCAAGGGCGAGACCGGATACCCCGGCCAGGAAGGACCGTTGGGCGACAAGGGCCAGAAGGGCGACCCCGGTCCGTCTGGGCCGCGCGGCTACAAGGGCGAGCGCGGATCGACAGGTAATCCCGGCCGGCCCGGTGTGCCCGGAGTGCAGGGTTCTGCTGGCAATCCTGGTGCCCCCGGCCTCAACGGCAAGGACGGATGCGACGGCAAGGCCGGCATGCCCGGTCTGGAGGGTCTGTCCGGAATGGCGGGTGCACGTGGCTATACCGGCATCGCTGGCAGCAAGGGCGAGAAGGGTGAGCCGGCCAAGGAGAACGGTGACTACGCCAAGGGCGAGAAGGGTGAGCCCGGATTTGCGGGAACGCCCGGCTATGCCGGACCCCAGGGCGAACCCGGCGAGAAGGGCGATCGCGGCGACACCGGACCGTTTGGCGCCAAAGGACCTCGTGGTGAGCACGGCCTGAAGGGCGACAAGGGCGCCTCCTGCTTCGGACCCCTGAAGCCCGGCGCACCGGGTGCCAAGGGCGAGAAGGGCGAGCCGGCTCTGGGTAGTGGATCCAGTGGAACTTTGACCAAGCAAGGACAACGGGGCGAGACCGGGGAGAAGGGAGAGCCGGGACCCGTCGGCCAAAAGGGTGAGCGCGGACCGGAAGGTGAAGCCGGAGCCGATGGCCAGAGGGGTGAGAAGGGTCTGCCCGGCCCTCCAGGCGATCGTGTAAGTAAAATTCCCAAAGAAGTTTGCCATCACACACAGAGAGGATTGACCAAGTACAGTACTAAAAACAAAACCATGACGAAAAACTCAAACTTTATCTTTACTGTAGTCAGTTTGCGTAAACAGAAAAAAAAGTCCAGAATTTAACAAGCACGTATCATTGAATAACGTTAAAGCGATATTAAAAGACAGTAATAATATGTTCCAAATTGATACAGAATATCAACTTATATTAATTTTTTTCTTTGTGTACAAATTTTCAAGAACAAAAAAAGTAGTTTAGAGCGTAATGTTCTCAGAATGAGAATCAACTAAAGGACAAATGATTAAAAATATTATTATTATTATTATTATTATTATTATTATTATTATTATTATTATTATTATTATTATTTTTGAGAATGAATTCAAATACCTAATTTCTCTCTGTGCAGTGTCTTTCCATGCCAGCCGATGTAATCGTTGTAATTGATGGTAACCAATCATTTTTAGGGTCGCCAAGGTAACTTTGGACACCCAGGACCTGCCGGACAAAAGGGAGATCGCGGTGAGAGGGGTCTGAATGGTCTGGCCGGTAAACCAGGTGCGAAGGGAGAGCCAGGACTTGCTGGAGCAACAGGTCAGCAGGGTTTGCTGGGTCCTCCCGGACCGCCCGGCGGTGGCCGTGGAACACCCGGACCCCCGGGCCCGAAAGGACCTCGAGGCTATGTCGGACAACCCGGACCGCAGGGATTGAACGGAGCCGATGGACAGACAGGTGCGCAGGGATACACGGGACAGAAGGGAGGCGCTGGCTTACCCGGACGTACCGGCAACGAAGGACCACCGGGCAGAAAGGGTGACAAGGGAACCGCTGGTCTTGATGGACAGCCGGGACCAGTTGGACCCATTGGACACCAAGGACCACCGGGACCAGATGGACAGAAGGGTGACGCCGGCACGCCCGGCATTGGCATTCAAGGACCCAAGGGAGACGATGGTATTCCTGGGTAAGTCCGCTAAAGCTGTTCAAAAACCTTTTTATAGTCATCTATTTTGGTATACCTAAGTCCAATAACGCTTTACCTGCTAAATGGAATGAGGACTCTTATATCTAGAAGCTACATTTTCTTATGTCTTGAATTCATTATAAATGTAATGGAGTAACACCATATTGTTTACCCCTCAGACGTCCCGGATTTAAGGGAAGCAAGGGAGAGCGCGGCTTCAAGGGCAACGCTGGTGTTCCCGGTGACTCGAAGCTTGGCCTTCCCGGTGCCCCCGGTATCGTTGGTGAGCCTGGCCAAAAGGGTGATGCTGGTCGTCCCGGACTTAATGGCCAGAAGGGTGACATGGGCCCCAAGGGCGACGCCGGCGGCAAGTGCTCATCCTGCAGGAGCGGTGCGAAGGGAGACAAGGGTGCCATGGGTCTGCCCGGAGTTCCCGGAAAAGATGGCGCACGAGGTCCGCCCGGAGATCGAGGCTATCCAGGTGAACGTGGACACGATGGCATCAACGGAGCAACTGGAGCACCTGGCGAGAAGGGCAAGGATGGTTTGACTGGAGCTCCTGGCGCGGATGGAGAACGGGGCAAAGATGCCGTTAAAGATTTGAGCTTGATAGAGACTATCAAGGGTGAGAAGGGAGTGCCCGGACGCGTTGGAGCTCGCGGAGTTGACGGAGAGCGTGGACCAAACGGATTACCCGGACCTATCGGACAAAAGGGAGAGATCGGCCTGAAGGGCGACAAGGGCTTTACCGGCCCCCCCGGCAACGATGGAAGACCCGGCCGTAATGGACAGGACGGTTTCCCCGGAGTCGATGGCATTTCCATCAAGGGAGAGCCAGGTCAACATGGATATGATGGACTAAAGGGCGACAAAGGTAGGCTGGGTCTTTCCGGTCGCAAGGGAGAGCCCGGCAGCTGCAAGCCCGACGAATTGACGTTGCCCCCCAAGGGCAGCAAGGGAGAGACGGGCAGCCCGGGCGAGACTGGAGCCACGGGACCCGTTGGCTCGAAGGGATCGATCGGCTACCCGGGAGCCAAGGGTGAGCCTGGTCTAACCGGATTACCCGGTCCAGAGGGACCACGCGGCTTGACCGGAGAACGCGGCGACAAGGGCAACCAGGGGTCGGTCGGTGCCCCCGGTAATCCAGGAAAGGATGGCCTCCGCGGCATACCCGGACGCAATGGAGAATACGGTCCGAGGGGCGAGCCTGGCATTTCGGTGGCCGGACCTCCTGGTCCACCGGGTCTCAGTGGTCTGCAGGGCGAGAAGGGCAACCGTGGCCCATCGGGAGCTCCTGGTCTGCCCGGTGCCGATGGCAGCGTTGGATATCCCGGTGATAGAGGCGATCCCGGCATGCCCGGACCATCCGGACGTGCGGGAGTTGTTGGCGAGAAGGGAGACACTGGCCCAGTCGGACCCCCCGGAGTGGCTGGACCACCCGGCACTCCCGGCATTGACGGCGTTCGAGGACGTGACGGCGCCAAGGGTGAGATCGGAAATTCCGGCCTGGTCGGCATGCCCGGCAACAAGGGGGAACGCGGCGCACCTGGCAATGATGGTCCCAAGGGCTTTACTGGCGTGACCGGTGCTCCCGGAAAGCGCGGACCAACTGGATTACCCGGAGTCTCTGGTAAGTCATTATAATAGCTTGTATATGCTATCCTATACTGGCTTTAAACCAGTGCTACGGGAGGTTTTAGCCTATTGTACCAAGGTAACGTGCAAGAGAATAAGGTCCTAGGTTAGATAATAGGTACAACACAACCTTTTCAAGTATCAAGATTAGGTACATTTTTGGTTGGCAACAATCGATTTATGCTTTTTTTTCGAACGCATATATACAAAACAACATTTTTGTATTTTGAGGTATTGAGCTTACTAGAAAACAAAAAGAAATACAAATATTTAAGTACCAAAAAAACTAGCTTAGAGATATAAAAAATGTTAACAAAATTCATTTTATGGATTTATGCATTTTTTTATAAATACTGGAAATTTGATAACCTAGGGTACTTAGATACTCCCCAGCACTGATTTAAAAAAGGGTTCCGAAAAGGTTCAATAAAGACGAATAAATATATCTAATTCGTAATTTTTTTGCTACCATTTTTCAGGTGCCAAGGGTGACAAGGGAGCTATAGGCTTAACTGGCAACGATGGACCCGTGGGCGGCCGTGGTCCTCAAGGAGCCCCCGGATTTGCTGGAATGAAGGGTGACCAAGGAATGGTTGGCGCCCCCGGACAGAATGGCTTGGACGGTTTGCCCGGCGAGAAGGGTGCCCAGGGATTGCCCGGTTTGGACGGAGCTCCTGGCTTGCCCGGCGACGCCTCCGAGAAGGGACAGAAGGGTGAGCCTGGCATTTCCGGACTTCGGGGCGATACGGGTCTGCCCGGAGAGCCGGGCTGGCAGGGTGAGAAGGGTCTCCCCGGCTCGGTTGTTCACGGACGTCCTGGTCAGCAGGGCGAGAAGGGAGACACTGGACGCAGTGGCGCCGATGGTCTTGACGGAATCAATGGCGAGAAGGGCGACCAAGGACTACAGGGCGTCTACGGCCCGCACGGTGAGAAGGGATCTGTCGGCGCACCCGGCATTCCCGGTACCCCTGGCCTCGACGGACAACCCGGCGCCCCCGGTGCTCCTGGTGTTGCTGGCTATCCTGGCCCCAAAGGAGACAAGGGTCAGGCCGGTCTAGCCGGACTAAGCGGAATCAAGGGTGATATGGGACCCGTCGGACCCCAGGGCTTTGTGGGCGCTCCCGGTCCCAAGGGCGATCGCGGTGTCCGTGGTCCGGCCGGTCTTCCGGCTAGCATCGACGTGGAGGCACTTCGTGGCGATAAGGGATCGCAGGGCGAGCGTGGATTCATCGGCGAGAAGGGCGAAAAGGGCGAACGAGGTGAACAAGGATTAGTTGGCTACGTAGGACCTAAGGGTGATCGCGGTTTCGATGGAGCTCCTGGCGCCAACGGATTGAACGGTGTTCCCGGTGAAAAGGGTGACATCGGTCTTACAGGCGAGGCTGGCTATCCGGGACGTCCCACCAAGGGCGAAAAGGGTCTGCCCGGTCGCCCCGGCAGGAACGGACGTCAAGGTAAGTCTATAATCCGTTACTCCTAGGAGTATAATACTATAAATCGATTTTTGGAGGACTTTTGTTAGTATCTTAATATTTTCGTAGTTCTTTGGATTCATTTTTTTTATAGACAACTTCTTCGTAAAAAAATAAGTTCACCCCCTAAATTAATTGTTGTATACCCTTGCGGAAGGGTTATATATATTTGGTCAGAAGTTTGTAATGCAGTGAAGGAGACGTTTTCGACTCTATAAAGTATGTAGATTTCTTAATCAGCATATCTAGACAATATGTCCGTTTAATTACCGCTTGCGGGCTTAGTTTAAAAGCTGGAGGCTTAAGCCCCTAGCAATCCATTTTTTCATAACTATTAGGTAGAAAATTTTAAATTTCTTTGTTTTATTTATAAAAGTTTATATAGAATTTCGAACCTATCCCTTGAGTTTGATAAAAAGGAATTACTATATCATATAGCTGTCATACAGTGTCATACATACAAAATCTATGCTAATATCGGGTAATATAGGGTGAACTAAGCTAGAATTGGTTTGTTTTTAAAGAATTAAGCGTTCCTATATCTCGCGGTTTTTTGCCTTATATTTAATAAATTGTTACGGCTTGCTGAAGCTAGCTTCGGTTTTCATTTTATTGTTTCCTTGTTACTAATCTCTTCATAAAACTTATCACCCGTGACCTAGGTCTTATTGGAGCTCCCGGCGTCAAGGGTGAACGCGGTCTGCCTGGTTTGGCTGGAGAGCCGGGTCTGGTGGGCTTGCCTGGACCAATTGGACCAACTGGTGCCAAGGGAGAGCGTGGTCTGGCCGGCAGCATAGGTGCACCAGGACAGGATGGCTTCAATGGCGCCCCCGGACCAAAGGGAGATATGGGACCGCAGGGTTTCAAGGGCGAACGTGGTCTGAACGGCTTCGAGGGACAGAAGGGAGACAAGGGCGATCGGGGTATCCAGGGCTTGCCTGGTCTGGCCGGTTTGGCCGGAGCCAAGGGTGACATGGGCTACCAGGGATTGGCCGGAAACGTTGGACCACCTGGCCTGCCTGGCGATCATGGCTCCATTGGACCCAAGGGACGCGATGGAAAAGACGGAAGACCGGGTGCGCCGGGACAAAAGGGCGAGCCCGGAAAGCTGCCACCGCCGGGACCCAAGGGAGAACCAGGTCAGCCGGGACGTGATGGACAGAAGGGCGAGGTCGGACGTCCGGGAGAGCGTGGCTTGATCGGCATTCAGGGCGAGCGCGGCGAGAAGGGTGAGCGCGGCCTGATCGGCGTGACGGGACTGGTGGGTCGTCCCGGACCCAAGGGAGATCGTGGAGAGCAGGGCCCGCGTGGCTACGACGGAGCCGAAGGTCTGATCGGCATCAAGGGCGAACAGGGTGCACCGTGCTCCGCCGCCCTGGACTACCTCACCGGCATCCTCATCACACGACACAGTCAATCCGACACGGTGCCCAGCTGCGCAGCCGGACATACGGAACTCTGGACGGGCTATTCCCTGCTGTACGTCGATGGCAATGACTATGCCCACAACCAGGACCTCGGTTCTCCCGGTTCCTGTGTGCCCAGGTTCTCGACGCTGCCCGTCCTAAGCTGCGGTCAGAACAACGTCTGCAACTATGCCTCGCGCAACGACAAGACCTTCTGGCTGACCACCAACGCCGCCATTCCAATGATGCCCGTGGAGAACAACGAGATCAAGCAGTACATCTCACGCTGCGTCGTCTGCGAGGCGCCGGCCAATGTGATCGCCGTGCACAGCCAGACGATAGAGGTTCCCGACTGTCCCAATGGCTGGGAGGGCATCTGGATTGGCTACAGTTTCCTCATGGTGAGTACACACTCCTGAATGTGCCTCCAGATTGAAATTGCCACTTTGTGCTGTTAATATTAAGTCGTGAACTTTAGTTGGGAAGATGCTAAAGCATGCTACAAAATCTAATTTGTTGTAATATAATCAGTCCGTTTGACTAAGTTAAATAAGCTAGGACGCTAGCTTCGGTACACCGAAACTATACATATATCGAAAGTATCGATGTCATCATATTTTGCTCAGAAGCAAATACATACAGGGGTGGTAGAAAGTATTTACAAAAATCAATTGAGAAAACTCTTTTGACCAACCCAGTTATGTAGATATCCTTCTAATCTGTAGCTTAGATTATCCAAATAATTTTGCAGTAACTTAATATCAATTTGTGATATAAATATTAAATCTTTGCATACAGTATTGCAAAGAGTGGGGCAAAGCCAAAACCATAAAACTAAATATGTAACATAATCTATACTTTTTCAGTTGAATCAGTACGTTTAGTTAAATTTAACAAGAAAGGAAACTTCGGTAGGACAAATCTATCTATCAGTTCATCTTATTTTAATAGAAAACAACTATGTCAATTCTTCTGGTTTCAATAAACTCACCCAAACCGATCCCAAAATGCTAAATATGACAAAAAATTCAATTTTCGATCTGAGGTCTCTTACTTACCTAAATGTATGCTTAATTCATTGTTGTCTTTTATTCCATAGCACACGGCTGTGGGCAACGGAGGTGGTGGACAGGCGCTGCAATCGCCTGGATCCTGTTTGGAGGACTTCCGTGCCACACCCTTCATCGAGTGCAATGGAGCCAAGGGCACGTGCCACTTCTACGATACGATGACCAGCTTCTGGATGTTCAATCTGGAGTCCTCACAGCCCTTCGATAAGCCCCAACAGCAGACGATCAAGGCTGGGGATCGGCAGTCGCACGTGTCCAGGTGCCAGGTCTGCATGAAGAACTCGTCGTAGGACCTCGTCGTAGCACATCCCAACAGACACCCAGCACACAGCATAAGTTTATTTTAAATGTAAAGCCCTAAATATACCAACGAATCGTGTGTACACACACCTACACACCAAAGCACACACTCACAACACACAATCAAACCAACAAACAAAAAACACACACACACACACACCGACGAACCAACACTGCTACAAATTCCTTAAACTAACCAAAAATGAAACAAAACGAGGCCACCGGGTCGAAGTGCTACAAACCGACCTCCTTGGACCACAATGCCATTTTTTATCTGCCAATTAATGTTCTAAACAATTGTAAACTGCTTCTAAGTTACGTTACGTATGTTAAGTAAATCAAACAAATAAATAAACTAGCCTCGGTCGTATGTCGAAAAATATTTAATACCCATCTGCTGCCAAGGCATTTTCCATTTTTTGAGTACTTGATAAAATGCGAACAAATGCACAGTGTAATAAGGATATAACTAATATTGAACGAATCCATTGACACATGTAGATCGCCTCCTCAACTGCTATACACAACTTTGTCGCTTATTGTTCACGTTTATAAAACAAACAAAAAATGGTAAAATAAAGAAAATATATAAATACATTTATATTTGCAAACTACCAGTTAAGGGAGAACAAACAGCAACCAAGACGATTGTATGATTGTTTCGTAGAGAGTTTATAAGGATTATCTAAATGGCTTTGATCTACTGGTCTAACTAGATTTGATATATATTTTTGGGGCTTTTTAATCCAAATTCGAAATCTGTTTAGCCTTAAAGGGATTTAAATCATAAACAAAGCCAAAGCCAAAATTATAAAAAAAAATTATATAAGAAAGGTATACAACTATTTTATTATTGAGTATTATCTCTGTGCTGATTTACAATTATATATAAAAAGGGTTGTAAACAGTTGCACATGTATATTTGAAATATTTACCACTACCAGAGTCATGCACATTTTTAGGTTAAACATACACAGCGATATCATGATCAATATAAAAGATTGAAAATCTTTTATGTTACATAAGGAAGTAACCCCAACCTTAAATGCTTAGATCTTCGTTAAGAGACAAGGGTTGAGGGTAGCTATTGTGGTGGAAAACCGGCACAGTGGAGAGCCCCTAAAAAAGCAATGCCAAGGCGATGAGCAGAGCCAACTCACCACGTGCACTTGTGCGCATGACACTCTTTGTCCGTACGCCAATGTGGGGGTTGAGTTTTCAAGCGGGTGGCGACTGGGGTCGGGGAGTGAACTGGGCCAAGGGGTGGCGAGACATGCGAGACCATATGATAATGATATGCAGACACACACACACACGCACGCACATATTCCAATTGGTGGTTGGAAAAAATAAGGGTAGGCCTCGCCGCTGTGGCTTCAAGTTGGAAAAGTGAGCCAAAAGAGTGATTGCCAGAAGCCAGCGAGACTTGGACGCAAGCGGAGTCGTCGTCGGTGGGAGTCGTCGAAACTTTAGCCAGATAAGCGGAGCAGCTTTTGGGAGCTCAGGAGGTGGAGGAGCTGGAAAAAAATATGTGTGTACCCCGTAAGAAACAGTGAAAATTGTGAGTTTTCCGCTCAGGACTAGCTTATAATTTGGAAAACTAAGACGTTCTGGTGTCTACCGGAAGTGGTGCACCCACAAGGCAGCAAAAGAAAAAGAAGGAGGAACCCAACTGAACTCAACCCCCATTTATGATTATCGTCCTGCTGCTGCTGTTCCAATCGCTCTGCCTCTACTGCCAACGCCTGGTGCTCTACGTCCACGACAGATGCTTCCCCAAGAACGTGCGCCTGCTGCAGGAGGTGGCCGAGACGGTGGGCGATCGTAAGGCACCCCAGCGCCTGGCGGAGCAGCAGTTGGAGCAACAGAAGCGCAGCCAGAAGCGTCGCATCCTCGAGCCGATCCTGCCCCTAGTTGGTGGCCTCAACTCCGAGGCCTGTCGCTTTTGTGCCCACAGTCCGCAGGGCTATTGTCGCCATCACTTTCACCTGCAGGAGTTGCAGTTGCACAAGCAGCGGGGTTCCGGTGGCGAGCAGGACTTTCGTCAAATCCGAAGGATCAAGCGGGAGTTGAAAAGGAGCCTGGGCCAGCAGCAGCAGCTCCTCCAGCCGGTGAGAAGCTATCGTCCCGTGCGACTAAGTTCCAGCTGGAGCAGCACTTCGCTGAGCAGTGGTTACGGTTCGTTGACCAGCTTTGGGACTCAGGAGCAGGAGGAAGGGGATCAGGAGGTTCCAAAGGAGGTTGCAGAGGAGGTTGCAGAGGAAGTTACAGAGGAGGTTACAGAGGAGGTTCCAGAGGAGATTCCATCGGAGCTACAGGAGGAAGTTGAACAGGAGGAATTTGAGCTGGAGTATTTGCCTCAGGAGGAGAAACGACAACGCCTGCTAACCACTCATTTGTAAACCAGAACTTTGAAAAGAGAAGGTAGTGCATAAGGAGTTAAGAAATGACTTCTTAGGCAAAGCTTTCAATGTTTATCATAACACGTTAGAAATTTAGAAGAAACAAGAACACTTCTAAGGAAAAGTTAACCACTAGAAGAACCAAAGAAGGAGCTTCCACCTAAATGGTTAGCCAAAAGAGGACAGGATAAAAACGCCACCCCCGTAGCCGCTCCTTAAGCAATTTCAGCAACTTGAGAGCCCAGGAAGAGGACAACTACCCCCAGAAAGCCCAACCTTTTGACAACCAACCTACACCTCCTCAAAAAACGTTTTGAAGTGCTCCCTTTGTCTAAGTTGATTGAGTTTGAGAAGCGGAAAAAATTTCTAGTCACACAACAATGTCCGATGTGGAAGTGGATCCCCAGCAGCAGCAGCAGCAGCAGGACCACCCTCATCCCGTGGTGGCGATGACCCCGCGGCGTCGTCGTCATCCTGTTCGCCGAGGAGCAGGCTGCCTGGCCCTGCAGTCCGCCTCGCAGGATGCGGCTTCGCCACCGCGCTTCTGTCCCCTCGTCGAGGGCGTCGAGGACAACTGGACGTGGAGCAAGCGACATCGCTCCAAGGAGGTGGTTCTCAGCGGACCCAACTCCCGAACGGTTCACTTCCATCCCAACTGGAGCAAGGGCACCGCCGGCGTCCAGGGCAAGCGATCGCTGAACAATGGCCGCTACTACTGGGAGCTCCATGTCTCGCAGCGGGTGTTTGGCACCTCGATTATGTTCGGCATAGGCACAAAGTCAGCCCGACTCCATGCCAACGCCTTCCGGAATATGCTGGGCGAGAATGAGCACGGCTGGGGACTGTCCCACAAGGGCGTGCTCTGGCACAAAGGCGTGGCCCTGCTCTACACCAAGCGCTTCCGCGAGAATCATCCCACCCAGATCGGAGTACTCTTCGACGGCATCGAGGGCACACTCACCTACTACAAGGATGGCAAGTGCCTGGGCGTGGCCTTCAGGGGATTGGATCAGGTGAGTTAATGAGGTCTACACACAAAACATTAAATTATGTTTCGATACCCCCAATCACTGCTATGTTTAAAAGATATATGTATGATACATCATCTTAAAATGTAAATTTTAAAGAAACTTTTATAACTTTCTCAAAAACCGTGTAGTATTTTCAATTTCGACTCAATTTGTCTAATAATGCCATAAAAAAAAAAGAAAAACAAAAAAAAAAACAAGAAAGAAAGCAAACTTCGGCAAGCCGAAGTTCATATACCCTTGCAGCTATTGCAAGAATTTAACATTTTTGAAAACATTAAAATTATGATTTACTGCGTATATGTTTAAAAACATTGAAGCTATGATGATTAGCAACTCAATTATTTGATAGTTATTTTATATATTTTTATTATTTCTATGGGAGCTATATGATATAGACGTCCGATTTTGATAAAATCTAAACCATAATTCTGAAATATTTAACCATTGCTATATGTCGAAGAACTGAACAAAAAATTAAAAAACAAAAAAGTTATAATTTTTTTCATTTATTTTTCCGATTGTTCCTATGGGAGCTATATGCTATAGTCGTCCGATTTTTATATAATTTAAACCGTAAATCGGAAATATTTTACCATTACTAAATGTCGAAGGGCTAAACAAAAAATTAAAAAACAGAAAAGTTATAATTTTTTTCATTTATTTTTCCGATTGTTCCTATGGGAGCTATATGCTATAGTCGTCCGATTATGATGAAATTTAAACCGAAAATCAGAAATATTTAACCATTACTAAACGTCGAAGAACTAAACAAAAAATTAAAAAACAGCAAAGTTATAATTTTTTTCATTTATTTTTCCGATTGTTCCTATGGGAGCTATATGCTATAGTCGTCCGATCCGGCTCGTTCCGACTTATATACTACCTGCAATAGAAAGACAACTTTTGGGAAAGTTTCATGCAGATAGCTTTAAAACTGAGAGACTAGTTTGCATATAAACGGACGGACAGACGGACAGACGGACAGACTGACAGACGGACAGACGGACAGACGGACGGACAGACGGACATGGCTAGATCGACTCTACTAGTGATGCTGATCAAGAATATATATACTTTATAGGGTCGGAGACGTCTCCTTCACTGCGTTGCAAACTTCTGACTGAAATTATAATACCCTCTGCAAGGGTATAAAAACAAATTGGTCTTCATGCTTTCCGAATTTGCCAGCAGATGGAGCTTGCAACTGAAATATGCGCCACCTGCTAAAAAATTTGTAAACCTTATATAAATGAAGGATGTTTATCTGATGGAAGTGATGATCTTGATTATGTTATATCTTTTAATTAATAATTGATCAGTAATTGATTGTTTCGGAACAGATATTACCCTTCTTATACATTTAAAAAAAAGTCCTTTATTCATATTAACTAAATCCTCCTCTCCAGATCGATGAACCGCTGTACCCCATTGTATGCTCCACGGCGGCCAAAACGGAGATGACCCTGAAGTGCACCCGGCGAGAGTTTGTCAACCTGCAGGATCGCTGTCGGGCGGTCATAATGAGGCGGGTGCGCAGTGCATCGCAGCTGGAGAAGCTTAAGCTACCGTTGCCCATCAGCGATTATCTGGGGGAGGTGATCGACGAAATGGAGCCACTGCGTCAGGTAGACAACTACGATATACTGTGCGACTTGTAGAACTCAGAGCATCCACGGTCCCCGGTGGCCGATGGTGCGGAGCCACAATTAGACCTAAGTTTATAGAGTACGACCTCTCCCCCAGGTGAATGAGTTGGAGATGTGCATAATGAATTACGAATTGTAAGCGGCCCGTGAATCTTTTTGTGCCATCAAAACGGAGCGCATCCCATCGGAAGACGATGTGCCTCTAGGAAGTGTAAATTTTCGTGTAGAATTTGTAAGGATTGCTTAGTGAACTGTAGTATTGTTAAGCATTCGAAATTATCGGTGAAGATAATTCGGCTTTCAGTTTTGTTTTTAGCTTTTTGTTGAAAATTTCTAGTGAAAATGTGGGGAAATAGGCCAATTTGGTGCAATATTTGTGATATAAGGAAAGTGAGTAAATTAAATCGTATTTTGGGGCTTCAAGTGCTTGTTACATAACCGCAAAATAAGTAAGGCATAGAGCTAAGCATATTTTTCGGTACAGACGAGTGTGAAATCTAGTCAAAAGTAACACGCTGCTAAACTAATTTTGTATATTCCAAGTCAGCAATTAAGGCTTAAGCTATGTAATATAATAAAATGAAAACTTTTCTAGTCATAAATTGCAAATGAAGCAAATGAAAAGTGTTTAATTTTTCACTATCGAACGAGCACATGTAAAAGTTCAGCACTTATACCCAAAGTAATTTAGTAAAAATTATTTATTTTGTAGATTCTTTTTTGTGTCTATATATATTAATACACGTTATGTAATTGGTACATGACAAACAAGAAAACTAAGACGTGGGAAATGAAATTCGTAAGAAGCGCTCAAAACAATTTAGCGATATTGATTTGCAATTGTCACTTGAATTTACATAAATAAAACATAAATTTACTAACTATTTAAATGAAATACAATACTAAGCACAGGTTCACTATAGCAGGAAAGGGCTTTGGCTGGAATCTACAGCTCGTCGGAAAGATGGTTAATGTTTTGTAAGTGGTCCCCGTAATCGGTTGCCTCGCTGCCCACAAAGGTATCGTAGTTATTGAGTATCTCCAGGTAGGACAGCCGATCGTCGTGATCTTCATCGGTGGAGACAAACAGGTGATCCACCTCGTCGTTGGCAATCGCCGTATTACTCGGCACAACCCAGGATAAAACCTCATCGCCCGTGAGCACGCCGTCGCCATTGGTATCGTGATCCTTGTCGAATCGCTCCTTCTCCGTGATCAGCCACTCCTTGTCGTGATGCGAGGCTGCGTCGCCGACAAACTCCTGGAAGTTGATCTTGCCGTTGTGATCCAAATCCTTTTCCTGCATCGTGTGCTCCAACAGTATGGGCAACATTTGTGGATGCTCTTCGGGATTTTGGAAGTAAACATATTCCTCCAGCGTCAGCACTCCATCCTTATTCGTGTCGGCCGCCTTGAACATCTCCTTGTCCTGTTTGATCATCTTCTGCTCATCCTCGTAGCTATCGAAGTCAATGGTCTCCTTTTTAAAGTCCTCATCCTCCATGGCGTAAGTATCCTGCAGATACTCCGTCCAGGTTATTTTCTCGTCCGCATCCTGATCTATTTCTTCAAATCTATCAGCAGCTTCTTCTTCCGATAGTTTTCTGCAAGTGTTTTTTTGTTAAGTAAATATTTAAAATCGAATTCATTCTGTTCGTGAGTATGCAAGCAGAAGCAGTGAATGGCCGAGGTATTGATTATTGGCTTGGCTAACATCGATGCAGTATTAATCAACAGACAACACTCACTTAAAAGACCTTAATATCCAGGCTTTCAACTCATGCCGGTCAACAAATTCGTCCTTATTCAGATCCATCATCTTGACCAGTATCAGCAGACGTCTCTTCGATTCCTCCGGTGTAAGTGTGTCGAATTCCTGAGCCTCTTTTGTGTTGCCTAATGTTGATGAGTAGTAATTATAGAACATAAGCGTGAAGGCTTGTATGGAACATAAAGCAGAAGCAATGCCATTGACGTGTTGCTTTCAGAAAACCATTTTAATGGTTTTACGATGAAAGCACTAAGCGAAAATTTTGATTCTCAAAATAACAAAATAAACTAAAGTTGCAAATTTGATTGTTATCAATCCTAATTGATCATAAATTTTACTTCTTAATACAAAATCAATTGATTTTAACACAAAATTATATTTTCAAATCGGTATTTTATATTTAAAAACTGGCAATAAAGTTTTGACTTCATAAAATGGGGAACCCATTAACATGGCTATTCACGAACATTAAAAACATTTTCTTGGACCATAAATGTGAATGTATGTATATGACTGATCCATATCTCTTGATGTCTGAATGATTCTTTCCATGTGCAGAACCACAAAAATAAACCCCATCCAAATAAACAAACATATCCCCGCTTCATACACTGTAACAAATTGGGAGAATAATTCCAAGGCTAATCTCCAGATTTTATAAATAAAAATAAAAGAAATCAAAAAAGTTCATATGTTATGTGCTCAAAAGTTGTATAACTCTGATTTAAAATGTTTGGAAAACCAAAGTATATTATATAATACAAATTTTGTAGATTTCTAATACCGCTACTGCTTGTTTTTTTAGTTCAATAAATATAAAATGAATTTTTTTCAAAAATTTATATCTTAACTTAGCAATTTGAAATTCTGGCAACTGTTGGGTTCACCAAGTACCTAGCCTGCGCCATGGATTTTTTATGGATTTGTCTCCCATTTTTACGAAATGTTATTGTTTTCCGGGAAGTGACTCACCGATAATGGCCTCGTGATCGAACTCCACGTTGTGCTCCCCATCCTCGCCATGGTGGTGGGCGTCCCGGGGGGCGTAGACCCCGTCCTTGACCCGCTCCTTGCTGAGATGCTTCTCGTGCTTGTGGTTGGCCACCGCCCCGATGGCGGGCATTGGACCCACGGCGGCCAAAAAGGCGATGGCACAAAGGGCCAGCGGCAGAAGCGGCAAATTCCTAGGCATTTTAATTGATTATGCCAAGAGGCGTTCTTTTTGTTTTTTCTTCTTTTTTTTTTGGCAGCTTCCCGAGCACTTGAGTGGATGAGGAGGAGGGAGAGGGCAGGGGTAAGCAGATGGGCGGCGGATATACGCACACGTAATTCCCAACAAAATAATGACCTCAGTTCACCTTTCGCCAGCTTGTGAAATATGCAAATGTCAGTCAAAAGATTTAAAGACTATTTTTCGAATTTAAATACCCACCCAGCAGACCGACAGCTGTTGTCTCCGATTGCCACTCCAAATATTTTCTGGACCACAGATATGTATCTCCTTAAATTTGCTTCCAGTTGGTGGTTTCACTTTTTTGTACTTAATTTAATTCACGATTATCATAGTTTCCGCTCATTTTAAACCGAAATTCGTTTATTTATTTCTGCAGCCAAAAAAAACGAACAAGCAAACAGTGTGACCCCCAGCGATAAGTTACTGTTTGGCTATCGAGCTATCGATATTGTGGCCCTGGTTCTAACCACAGTTTACCAACACTTCGCCGAGGCACGACCAAATCTTACCAACACTTGCGCAGCTTGCAAAATTGTTGGAACTTTGTTTTTCTCTCCATAATTAACAAAAATATAACGCAATTAAAAGCTATAATAAAGCTTACTTGGGCTAGTTACAGTATAGTCTATTAAAGGCACCAGGTATGTTATTTTAACCCAGAAAGTCAAAAAAGTATAAGACAATGAAAATATCATGAAGAAAAAGTCAAACGCAGATGATTAAATTCAAATGACATCATTTTGCGACAGCTGTGTGGCAAAAGTCTCGTTTCGAGCCGCGCGTTTATTTATTTGGAAATTTGATCATAATTTACGTTCATTTTGTGTGCCCCAAACACGCAAAGGACACTTGAGCGCTCGTATTTTTGGCAGGACTCGCTATGTTTGTGTGTGTGTGCAAGCCCCCTGTATCAGTGTGAGTGTGTGGGTGTAGGAGTTGTTGACCGGCTTTTATTTTTATTTTATTATTATTTATACTACTTACTCATTAGTCGACCGGTCAGGTTCGTAATTATAGTCCCTGACTTAAGCTTGACATGCAACTGGTCGCGGGGTATGACTTTATAGCGGGTGTGAGCGAGAAAGAGAACCGCACATGGGTGTCTTTAATGGCATTTCAGGGGGATTCGGTAGCAGAGGTTCAAAAATGTATTGGTTTTTGTTTTTAAACTCCATAAATACATACAAATTTAATTTTAACTTGAAACAATATAATTTGTTTTTTTACAAAATCAATGCGGTTTCTGCAATCACCATCATACATATTTATAATAAATGTTATTATATGTAAACTTTTCTATATAAAAATAGGAAATCTATATATTTATGGATACAAAAATGTAATTTTTATAGGGTTTTTTGATAAACAATACAATGTGTTATATTAGATACATCACAAGTTGGAAATCGGTTTAAATAGTCGCAACTTAAGAAAAAAAGTTGGCTAAGATTTGATTTTTTTATTTGACTTGTTTATGGACCATTGAACTATTGACGGAAATATGCATATTCCCTCCCCAATCCCTTTAAAAATATTTTCCGCCCTCGCCGCTGGGTAGCACTATCCTATATCGCATTGATGATTATCCTGGCCGAATGCGTCACTTTGTCATTTGGGTATCTGCCACCTTACACCGTAGGCTAATCCAATAAAAAGCTGCAAACCATTTCAGAGAGCCACAGCCACGCTGCGCGACGCCTGCCTATAAATAATAAGCACACCAGCCAAGCCGCAGTAAAAGCCACAACAGTTAAGCTAACGCTGGGAAAACCTCTTGGGCGAAGAGGCGAGCCCGATTTTAGTTTCAGTCGAGAGCCAACCTTCCGCAGCGCAACAGCGAGCTTTTTTTTTGCCCCATTTCGTTTGGTTTTTGCGTATATAACTTCGTATATCTCATTTGTTTTCACTTACGTTTTACGGCCTTTCGTTGGCACGCCCGCGCTAATTAATCCGCAGATATCCAGCAGTAATCAGGCCAAATGCCGTACATTATCATACGGGGGAACTTAGCCTCCTACAGCCACAAATATCCATGGCGAGTGCTCGTCTCTGGATTGAAAGGTAAAGCCAAAAAAGTCCGTAATGTTTAGTTCAGTTTGTCCAACGCCCGTAGATACAATATCTCATTTTCGTTTCGTTTCGCTTTTGTTTTGTCGTCTGTTTACTATTGCGACACAATTAATTTCGAGAGCTTGGCAAACAGATACGAACACACAGATATACTACTTCCATGCATACGAGCAAAGCACGCTAGCTTTTTGAGCATTAGTTTCGGTTTTTCCACTTTGCACTACGAAAAAAACACTTTTTGAATGGCTAGACAGTGGCGGGTAGATAAACCTGCCACTAGCCGTTATTTTCTTTATATCTTTTTTTTGTATAATTTTTGGTCAGTTAGTTATTTTTGACACCCTGTGGCTTACTTTCGTTTTCTATTTAGGCTGCGTCTTAGTTGCATGCTTTTTATTAAAGCTTAGAAACACTATTATTATTTATGAGGATTACTCCTCAAAAATAACACATTTTTGAATGAATTGACAACAGCGGTCAAAATATGAAGCATGTTTATTTATTGTATGCTCATTAGGCACTTATATTTTCACTCTTCACTACCTTGATTTGACGAGAACTAAACAAACGTAATAATTTAATTCTATCAAAACACAAATCAAAGTTATCCGAAGATTACTTTAACCAAATATAAAGAAAATTTCGTTTTAAAATATTTTTTGAGCTGGTTTTAAATCGACTTAATACAAATCCACATAACATATTTTTCAATCTTCGTTCAAAGCGACGAAAAACATATTTTCTTGAAAATCTACCTTAAAATGGTTCAATAATGGTATAACGATTGTGCAATATTTAAGCGGTTCGTGGCAATAGTAGTTTATTTTTCCATTAAATCAACAGCTGCCCTTTAATTGCATGGCAATTGGCCCTAGAAACCCACCACCCCGCACCTGTTCGCTTTTTACGACCGACACTGTGCGAAGTTTTGCTCCCGCAGACGAGTCTCAATCGCCAGTTTGGATTTGTTTTTCGCTGCGTGCAGTTCGCTTGGCAGACCGGGTCTGCTGTTTATATATACACATCCGTACGTACATATGTTACACCGCATATATCGACTTAATTCCGCTGCATATTTGTGAAACATTTATCTGTCAGCTGGGCAGAAGTCATTGCACTGGGATGTAGGCACAAAGAACACACGAGAAACTCCCATTTTTATTTTATTATGAAACAGCAGTTGATATTTGTTGGCTTTTTGCTTAATTAGCACACTCACATCGAAAGACAATGGCCCTGGGCTGACGTCACCGTCCGTCCCAGCCGTGTTATCTGTTGTTTGCCCTGTTTAAACATTTAGCCACACCAATTAACGAAAAGAAAAGCAATTTCACATCTGATAACCATTTGCCCACCCACACGTCAATACTTTCAGCTGACGACATCGAGCAGTTGAATAAGTTTTCTTGCGGCGGCTACAGTGACGAATCCACCATCGTCTACCTAGTGCATCCTTGTCGGATTCTATCGGCGCTAGAAGTGAGTACCCTTCTGATCATAGCAAGTGTTTAAGGTACTCAAATATGTTAGGCTTTACCAACGATGATCGACTTCAGATCATAAATTTTGCCAATACTTAATTTATTTTCTTAATTAAGTTATATCTTTATCTCGATCGGTTTTGTGATAAAAATGATTTCAATTGAAGACATAATAGACAAAATAGAAATTGTTAATAATTTGAAAATCCAATTTATAACTGTCTGATTTAAATTGATAATAGTTATCTACTAAGCCAACCAGTCATTTCAACAATCATTTAGCAGACATTGATAAATCGTCTAGAATAGCGAAATTTGAACTTAAGGTACAGCTAAATACCTTTTGGAACATTTGTTTAACTCTAGAAACTCAGTGAAACAGACAATCGATTGAAGAACCAACCTGTGAGAACTTAGTAGATACGTAATACTATTTTTGTAATCCTTGTGTCCACCCAGGCAATCAGCTAATAGCATTTTCCCCCAACCATTACCTTCAATTACCCAGTGACTCATGGATTATTTGTCTGCATTTTTTACTTTCAGATTCTGGGATTTCGTGTGGTGGCCAGCTCGTCGACGGCCGTGAAACAGGATTACAACGAGTATATGTGGACGATGCGCAAGGAGTTCGACGAACCAGAACCTTTAGAGGCAGAGTCTGTAGTGCGAGAAAATCTATCGAACATTGGCCGTGAGGCAGCCAGTTTAGGCAACTATCACAAGGTGGATTCACCCGAATAGGGACCCAGTTTGGAAAGAAAAAAAAACAGCAAACAACCAACAACCCTACTCTAATTGTATAATTTTGTGTGTGTGAGAGATTGTGTGCGGCGTGTGCGTGTTCGTGTTTAAGTGTGAAAAACTATAGCAACCTAGGGAATACTGTTCCAAAACATAAACTCTGAGTGAAGGAGGTGACTGACCAAAGTCCCAGAAGACGAACGAACTATGAGTGAGGGCGTGACCCAGCAGAAGGAAACTCAGAATCTCAGCAGCGAGCAACCTCCGGCGATTGTGTCCGCGGCATCGGCGGCATCTTTGAACGCCGCCACCGCCGCCATACCTGCCAATGTGGTGACCATTCCGGTGCCCATTCTGCAGTCGGAGGGCAACTTCGCCTACATCACCGTCAAGGGATCGCTGCACGATTACACCTGCACCATTTTTGGCCTGAATCAGGCCGAAGTTCAAGCCCTGTCCAAGCGCTTCGAGAGCGGAGTTAAGGCGTGCGTCAATGGTATTATGGTGGCAGTGCCACCGATGGTTATGCTAAACACTCTGGCCCAGCTGAGCTACAAGGTTGTCTGCAGTTGCGGAGAGGCCGAGATTTGTTGGACCATGCAGCGTGAGGTCTAATTAGTTGGCCGGAATCACACTGTCACACCGTCAAGCAACTGGAAACGAAAGCACAAGGAAAGGCAAGGAATTCGATATTGTAACGAAGCACTCGAAATAATCAGCAGGCTAAAATGGATCACCACAACGCGGACAACTGCAAGTGCCACAAGCAGACGCAGCCGGCACAGCAGACGCTCAGCGACATGGACTTTGATCGGGGCATCTGGAATGCGGGTAAGAATAACCTCATCCTTAAACCCATGTCGTGCACTAACAATTTCTTTTCCCTTACTGTTTAGCTATCTATAACGAAGTGGAACGTGTGAGGGAGTTCATCAAGAAGGGCCAGTCCATGGCTCGGGATGACTGCGATTATACGGCTTTGCACTATGCGGCCCGCAATGGCAATGAACCAATTTGTAAGCTACTTCTCGATGAGGGCAAAGTAGATGTGAATGCTGTGACCAAGGCAGGAGCCACCTCCCTGCACCGAGCAGCCATGATGGGTAAGAGAGGCCACTATTAAAAATAAATGTTATTATCATACTAACATTTGTATACCCTAGGACATTTGGAGATTGTTA
The DNA here is from genome assembly GCF_018152505.1 of Drosophila elegans. NCBI lineage: Eukaryota > Metazoa > Arthropoda > Insecta > Diptera > Drosophilidae > Drosophila > Drosophila elegans. The sequence continues at coordinate 17,038,315 of NW_024546167.1, read as the reverse complement.
AGCTACTGGTGGAGCACAAGGCGAATCTTCTGCTGCAGGACGAGTGCGGGCAGAGTGCCTTGCATCGGGCTGCGATGCGTGGCCATCTGGAGGTGTGTCGCTTTCTGCTGCAGCAGGAACCCGCACTCAAGCTGATTAAGGATAACAAGAATAAAATTGCATTTGAATACATCATGGAGAACGCCAACGACGACTTCAAGCTACTGCTGAAACCCTAAAAGGACTTGTCATTACCCTACCGTTCTGCGTAAATGTATTTTTTTTTATAAATTAAGCACTAAAACGTTTTTCCTTTAAAACTTTATTTTTTTTATTTAGTCTGTCAACACGTTTTCTATAAAATTGCACCCGATATCGTTGTAAAATCCTACCTTAAAAATTGCATACGTTACTTTGTTCGTTTGCATTGTGTGTGTGAGATCGATTGTATATGGAAAAGTAATCTTAACATTGGCGTAGTCAAATAACCTAGTAGATACATCATATAAATCAACATATATATATATATAGACTATATACATACATGCCTAGTAAACATGAAATGTGCAAATAATTTAGTTAACTCTGTGCCCGAAAAAGATGTACACACAGAAGACGCTTTTAAAAGTACGAAATTTGTGTGGAAATTCTGTTCTAAATTTGAAATACATTATAAGAATGTTAATATCACATTAGAGTCGTGTAACGAAGGTGTTAATTAATCTGGTGTTTCAGAATTAAGGAAACTATTATAAAGTCCTAACACAACCCTCCACACACTCGTCGCCAATACATACCATATAACCATACATACTATAAAACCTATATAATCTGAATAAATTCCTAAAGCGCATTCAATCCCAAGACTCGGCACATCTTACACCAGGTTTTCGGGCCGGTTCCATTCCCCCAACGAGAGGAAGTTCGGCAAAGTCGCTGAGGTAGAGCTTCAATGTCGCGGGAATGGCAAACTCATCTACGATCCTGCCCAGCGAGGAGCGTTTCTGCGTAGCAAGGTACTTATGCTGCACCTCTGGCCGCGTTCGGAGGGATTTCAGGATGCGCTGGCGGATTTCCAGACGAGCGAGGGACTGCAGTGATCGCGGTTGGCTGCCAAATGAGGACATTTCACACTCGAATTCCAGGCGGGCTACTGGCCAATCCTTGGGCAAAGCTCGATGTTTGTGCGGAAACTGGAAGCCAGCATTGCCTGTAAATTAATTAGGTGTTTAATTAAAAATTCAATATAATTGTTACCATACACTTACATAGCAACCTTGCAAAGGCCAGACTTTTGGCCGAGCAATTGGATCGTAGCTCATTGACCACATGCTCCCGACAGATCTGCGCCAGGTTGCAGCCCTCGTGGATGAGGAACTCAGCCAGCTCCAGTCGATGCAGGTTGATGGCCCGCGACAACGGCGTTTGGCAGTAGATCAAGCCACACACAATGGTGGGAGCACAGGAGCCATATAAATCCTCGCGGGCGCTGGGTACTTTGGCCAGCAAAACACGCAGGATGCTGCTGAACTCCTTCGCACAAGCGATCTGCTGCACGGCAAACAAAACCAAACCCTCGTCCTGGACATCCGGATAGAGGCCCAGCTTTCGATGCTCCTGGGCAACGGTCAGCAGATACTCCAACATTTCGGGCCGTTGCAGATGGATGGCCAGCATGATGGGCGTGTGGTTGTCACCATCGCGAACGGACAAACTTTCGCCGTACTGCAGCAGGAGTTCCACCATCTCCCGGTCATCGTACTCCACTGCCAAGTGCAGGAGATGCTGGGATGCCAGACGACGTGCTCCACGCTCCAGTAGCAGTTTGGCCATCTGGCCATGACGACCCCTCACGGCGTACTGCAGGGCAGTGTGATTCTGCTTATCCTGGAGGTTAATACGAGCTCCCCGCTCCACCAACTCCTGGGCCAGATCCACCAAACTGCAGGCAATGGCCGTCATCAACGGGGTCTCACCCTCATCATCGGTGTCGTTGATATTGATGTTGGTTTGCAGCAGCAATCGGGCCGATTCCATGGACTTGCTCTCGATGGCCACATGCAGCGCGGTCTTGCCATCGCTCAAGGTCTTGGCATTCACCAGAGCCCCATGCTTGATCAGCAGTTTGGTCACTCCGGCGAAACCCGCTCCCACATGGAGGGGGGCATAGCCCTCGCTGTTGACCACGTTGATGGGGGCACTGTGTTCCAGCAGGATGCGTACACACTCCTCGTGGCCCCAGCAGGCGGCATAGTGCAACGGAGTGGCCAAATCGGCGTCGTAGAGGTGCGGATCCTGTTCCCGACAGGACACACAGCACTGGGATATGAACTCGCCGGTATTCTCGAAGGTCTTCGCATAATACTGATACAATTGGCTGTCCTCTCCTCCGCCAACGCCTCCACTGTCAGAACAACTTTCGAACTCATCCACCCACTCAAGTTTCTCCATACCCTCGGGTGTTCGCTCGATTTCCAGACTATCAACGTGAGCTGAAATTCATACAATTCGAAATAAAATTTTCAAAAATTCTTATACAAATAGTTCGAACGCTTGCTTGCCACCTAGAAGTCTCTCGTTCTTCTGCCGTTGCAACTTAAATTTTTTTCGAAAAAATCTATTCTTATCAATGGCTGGCCCACAACACAACGATAACCGGTTATTCAGCTCTCTCAGCCTTCACTTGGTTTTCTCTGCGTTGGCATTTTGCTCGGTGCGGATGTGGGTCATTTGGGTACACGCTTAAAAAATGTAGAGGCACAACAACAAATTTAACTTACAATACAAAATGAATAAAAAAAAAAAATTTACAACAAAATAAATTATTTCTAAATATAAATGCATTTTTTTTTTTTTGAAAATGTAATTTCGAAGGTTTTGACTGTGCTTGTAAATGTTCTTTAAATTAAAATAAACCAGTATTTATATTTAAGACACATTTTTTATGTTTTAGTTTGAACGGTAGAGGAATCCTTAAGTTGTTTAATTAGTATTGCAATTTCGGTATGTCATTTTTATTTTAATTAATTTTTAGAATATCTATTGATGCAACAAAGGATTCTAGTTATTTTCAATTTAAATAAATAAAAGAACGAAGGATTTTTAGTTTTAAATTTTAACTAATTTCAAAAGATAAAAGACGAGAAAAAACAAATAATAACAATAATTTTGTTCATAAAAGTTCCGTCTAAAATAAATTTTTTTCTTGTCTTTGTTTAATCAACTTATTTTAAGCTAGACAAAGGGAGGTTAAAATTTGTTACTTTCGGATAAATATGTATACGATGGCCAATGCATTGTGCTCTGGGGTTGAAAAAACTAACTTTAATTTCGATAATTTCCAAATTTTCTAATAAAATTGTAATTTAATGGAGTCGAGCCCCTTCCGGTTGCTCATCGATTTTCTTTCGGCCAGCTGTTGTCCATCTGCGGGAAAGCTCTGTGCCAATTCAAGGCAGGTTTTCGTTTCATAAGTTCATTTTTTATGTTTACCACAAAAGCACTCAATTTTGTGTTAATTATTTTGCCGGAAGTAGCTGCTTGCTTTATCATAATTTATGAGGCCGATAGTGTTTTCAGTATAATATAGATGATTATCTTAGCCAGCGTAAAACTCACACTGATGGAAGACATCCAGCTCGGGCTCTTCGCAGGATTGCACCAGGAGCTCCAGCAGCTCGGCGTCGCCCAGGATGGCCGCCGTGCCCACGGCGGTGCGTCCGCAAGTGGGCGATACGTACGAGGCCTGTGCACCTTGCATGATGCAGCCCAAAGCCTGCTCAAAATCTGCATTCTGCACCGCACTCAGCAGGCGTTCGTTGAGGTCATAGGACAGCATTTTGCCATTGGGTTAGTGATTATTTGGTTTTAGACTAATTAAAAGCGGGCTAGCAAAACGCGAAGCGAAAATGAACAAACCAAAGGAAAAACTGCTGGGCCTGGCGTGTGTGAAAAGTGTGTAGATGTCGTCAGCGGCTGCAACACTACCCCGGAAAATCCGACGAAAAACTGAAACCAAACAACCGGTGTGCGCAAGAGCAAAACCGGTAGCACAATGTTGGTGGTTGTTTTTGAACGGCCAAGAGGCCAAGAGCATGAGTAACAACTGTTTTGCTGGGGGCGGTTTAAATGAAAAATGTCCTCAGCCCATGATGAGGAAGACAACAAAGAGAACAGAGTCAGCTGGAAATTCGCTTCCAAGCACACTTAATGCTGTTTTGGTTTATTTTCGCCATCTCGGTGTGCGCAGATGCTGGGCTTGTGAATTATGGATGTTGCCTCAGATTAAAAAAACGTTTAACATTAGCTAGTCTACTTGATTTCCTTGGCTTCCTTGGCGTTCTGCAGCGATTCGGTGATGAAGAGTTTGGCCAGCGACTGAGAGCAGAATTGGGCGATGTGCTGGGCATGGGTGTTGATCTGGCCGGAGGTGATGGTGGCCGTCAGCCGGGCGGGCACGGGCATGGGGCGGAACTGCTTGATCACCTCCTCCTCGGCCACCGTGGGCTCGCCCTTCGAGGTGCGTACGGCGTTCTCAGCTGCCAGCTTGGCCAAAGCACGGTGTTTCTCCTGGAAAATCAAAGAAAATTATAAAAATTAAATAAGTAATTAATATATATATACATTTTAATATAATAATAATAAGGATAATACCTTACATTTGCGGTTAAAATGACTATTTACCAATTAAAAAAAAATAATATTAAAAACAAATATATATATATTATAGTTATAGCTTATAGTATACTTAGTTTTTGTCAAAAAGGCAACAGCGATAATTAACTTTTAAAGTAATTAGCTAATTTATATTTTAACTTAGTTAGTTCCCTTTTCAAAATCAAAAGATAACTAAACCCTATCCAAAACCTCTTTAAACCATTATTTTTCAAAAAGAGTTTCCTTACCGTATCCTGCTTGAAGACCACCTGCTGATACTTGTTATAGCGCACAGCCTCCTGGTACAACTCGTCGACGCGCTCGATCAGGCTGCGCATTTGGTTCTCCAGCACGGAGGCGGTGCCCAGATCCAGGAAGTTGTGACCCTTGTCCTCGGGCAGCAGCTCGTTCAGCTCGCTCATCATAATGTTGGTCAGCGGCGAGTTCTTGATCACAATGGGGATCTCGGCGAAGAGGCTCTCGTAGCCCACCTTCAGGGTGCGGAATGCCTCGGGCGTGAAGTCGCCATCCTTGTACATCTGGATGGCCTGCGGCGTGAGACGGTAGGCCTTCAGGCAGAGGAATCCGCGCGAGGACTTCTGCGTGTCGTAGACCACCACAACGGACTCCTCGATGCTGGTCTGGTAGTGGTACTGCGACTCCAGCAGGGCAAGAGACAGGCTGTTGCCCACGTCGGAGCTCTGGTACCAGCCCACATGAAGATGGTCCACGTTGACGCGGCGCAGACGACGCATCACAGTCAGCTGGTACATCTCCTCGTCCATGGTCTCATCGCCGCTCTTGGGGAACGGGAAGCAGTTGGTGATCTCCAGGCACTTGTCCACCACCAGACCGAGCAGGGCGCCCTGGGCGAGGTCCATGTTGCTCGATTCCTCATGGCAGTGCTTCACCATTTTCATGACGGCCTGCGGGAGGAAAATGTATTAATTAGTTGCCAAAATTCCACTTGTCATGCTTTCGTACAGGGGCTTCGGGGTGTTGTTTACTTGTTTTCAAGACGTACAGCCTAATATGTCTTCAGTTTCAAGAAATGTTTTTAAATACGATTGCGAGGTTATTGAAAGAAGTTAATTAGTTGCCTATTTATGCCAATATCGAACTGCATTCGAAAGTAAAAACCCGCAAGGGGACTTAAACTATTATAAACACTTTTAAACTAAGATTTACCATGGAAATTAGTTTATTATTTCTAATGATTAACCGGCCTCTGAACCCCTTTCAATTCACGCCCATGTCTCCACACACACACCCAAAGCAAGCAAATTTTTGAGCCAGCGCGTGGCAACAACTTTGTCGGCTTCCGCACCGGTTTTTACGGGCCAATTTTTGCCACATCCTTTGGCCAGGAGCTCTACTCACCAGTCCATCGCATTGGACATAGTTTATGGTGTTATCCGACTCCTCAGTGCGGGCAGCATGCCGATTTGCGCGATTTGCCATGTTTAATGTTGACGAATTGTAAGCGAAAAGACCCAACGACGTGAACTCGGCTGCGGCAGAATGTGGCGTTTACCAACACTACCTGCAGCCGCTTTGCAACAGTGCTGTGAAATCAGCTGTTGGCCAAGCGATAAAAAAAAGGGCCCAAAATACAACTTTTGTTTATCAGAGAAAAACCAAAGCGACTGAAACATATTTCATTTCCTAGAACACCGAAAACTGGCCCGCTTGTCACGAACAAGCGGAACACTGATAACTGTTGCCAGTGGACTGGAGCCGCGATTAGAAGTGGGTGAAGTTAGTCTTGGTCTGCTATTAGCAACGCAACGCTGGCAAATTCGCAAAAATGTCAACTAATTGGCGAGAGTTGTTCCCCACCAAGCTCACATTTGTGATCTTCCTGCTGTACATGTCCCTATTTATAGGGCAGGGTATGTAATCCTCTCGTGGATCGCTTATCTCATTCGAAGCCCCACCCTAATTTGGATCTTTTGCAGGCATCTTTGTCACAGCTTCCCAGGAATCTAATAACTCATATGGTTACAATACCGTCACGGTTGTGCTGCTAACCGAGGTCTTTAAGTTGATTGTTTCCACGTGCCTGTACTGCCGGGAGTAAGTAGAAATATAGATACTTATTTCCCTCTTACTTGTTAACCTTGACCTTTCTCTACGCAGCCACAACCTACGCTCCCTAGTGCGAGATGTCCACAAGGACCGCAATGTCCTGGCTTTGTACATGGTGCCCGCCTTCCTGTACTGCCTGTACAACAATTTGGCATTCGTCAACTTGGCCACTTTCGATCCGACCACCTACTATCTGCTGCTTCAGCTACGTGTCGTTGTCACGGGCATTTTGTTCCAAATTATCTTTAAAAAGTACCTTTCGCAAAGGCAGTGGATCTCTCTGATAATGCTGACACTGGGCTGTATGATGAAACAGATCGATTTTGGCAGTTTCTACAGCGATACCAATGATGACAGCGAGTTGGCTGCCATCCAACAGAGCTCAATTAATCGAACAGCGATTGATGCGCCACAGGCGCACGGCAAGAACATGTCCGGATTTGACTTCAGCCTGAGTGCCGTCTTCATTCTGGCCCAGACCATTTGCTCCTGTCTGGCTGGCGTCTACAACGAGTATCTGCTGAAGGACAAGGGCGCCGACGTGAATATCTTTGTGCAGAATGTCTTTATGTACCTGGACTCGATTGTCTGCAATGCTGTTATCCTGCTGCTGCGCGGCGAACTTCTGGATGCCTTTAGTCCTCACAATTTAAGCAGTATTATGCGTTTCAGTGTCCTGATTATCATTGTAAATAATGCGGCCATTGGCATTGTCACAAGTTTCTTTCTCAAGTACATGAACTCCATACTGAAGACCTTCGCCAGCGCTTTGGAGTTGCTCTTCACGGCGGTGCTGTGCTATTTCCTATTCTCCATACCCATCTACATGAACACCGCCCTGGCCATCGCGGTGGTCTCCTACGCCATATATCTCTACACCCAGAGTCCGGTCGTTAATCTTGGCAAGGTGCGTCCTCTCGCTAACTTAAGCGATGCCACCGCCAAATCCACGGACAAACGAAAACTGCTGGACGAGGAGGCGGCAGAGTCGGACCTAGACATGGTGTAATTGTAATGCTGTCCTAGCTAGTCTTAGACTTAATCTTAGGCTGTAAATAGTTGTGGAAAAGTGCCTGCAAATGTTTTGAACGCCAGACGACGAATGTATTTGACACCAGGCTTTGTGCAATGCAACAGAGAGCAACAGGCTTGTAAATACCAAAACTTTTGCTTTTCTAGTTTAAGATTCTCAGCGGAAATGTGTTTTAATCATAACATGATTGCTACCAAACTAAAAATGATTTTACATATGTATGCGCTTCTTCAAGGAGCTTCTTTTAAGTCATATACATTATATATGGTATAAAGATATATAATTGGGGGTATCTGGAGTATCTCAGTTTATAGTGCTGTGTTGACATCGTGTCCATCTTCCTGGATGGGTGCAATGCGAGTGGTGAGTGCTATCTGGACAGACTGGTAGCCGATGGCGCGGAGATAGTATGGGCACTCTTTCAGGTGCTCCTCCATGTCCAAAACGCGGTGCGTGGCGTTGTATTTGCAGATCTTCAGTGGAGGTCCGCGGTAGTTCTTCTGGCACTTGACGATGTGCTTGGGCATCCGGAACAGCATAATGCGGTGGGTTTTATCATACGGACATATTCCAAATTCGTAGTCCGACATTTTGCAGTCAATTTTCACAAATATGTAGCTTTTATACGAGTTGTGTGCGTGATAGTCCCGCTATGTTTTAAACTTTCGCCTAGAGATGAGCAAGCCTTCGTTTATCGCTTGTGTTATCGGTAAAAGTGATACCTAAAATTAAATTTAAAATTTAAATTTATGAGTAATGTAGAACAATGTACTATTATTTTGAAATACTTTTTTTTTCATTTTATTGGAAATTAATTTAATTAATATAATAATAAAATATTATTTTCCCGGCAAAATAATTAAAAAAATTATTTCCGATTTTACAGTTCCACTTTTGTATGGCCTGTTTATTTTAATTGGCTTCTTTGAAGTTGCATAAAATGAATCTATAAAACATCGCAGTTTTTCCCAAACATTTTAAGCATTTTAGTATTTAACAAATATATTGGCAAGTTTCGATTCAAGATAATGAAAATGATTTGAAACAATGTACACTTCTTCCAAAATTATAAATTTTATTATACTCTTAAGATAAATATTTCAAAAATAAAAATATTATCATATAATTTTCTTTTACCGTTCCACTCCTATATATTTTCTTTTAACTTATATAAAATTAGCTTATGATTGTCTTTTAAAGTCTGCAAAAAATGTAAATATATCTTCATGGTATTTCTTACAAAAATTAAAATAAATTTCTTTTGAGTTCTATAACATTAAATTTGTTTGCAACATCTCGAAACAGGTTCTATAACATTTATTTTGCTTGGAACATCTGGAAACTGTTTCCATATACGGAATACCCTATATGTGTTTACAGAAAATACGGTCACACTCCGACCACCGCGCGTAAACCCTCCCCTCCCTTTCATTCCCTTTTTCCATTCATTCGACGTGAAAATTTCGTACAGTTCGGTCAATTGTCAACTCTATTGCAAGCCCCAATTAATTTGTTAGAACATTAACCAAGTGAAATATGGCTCGTACCAAGCAAACTGCTCGTAAATCGACCGGAGGCAAGGCGCCCCGCAAGCAATTGGCCACCAAGGCTGCCCGTAAATCGGCTCCATCAACGGGTGGCGTTAAGAAGCCCCATCGTTATCGTCCCGGAACAGTGGCTCTTCGTGAGATTCGTCGCTACCAGAAGTCGACGGAGCTCCTCATCCGCAAGCTGCCCTTCCAGCGTTTGGTGCGTGAGATTGCCCAAGATTTCAAGACCGATCTGCGTTTCCAGTCGGCTGCCATTGGAGCCCTACAGGTAGAGTAATCTTACCCCCCCGACTATTTCACCCGGACATGTAATAACGTGGAACACTTAATTCATACGCAATTTGCAGGAGGCCAGCGAGGCGTATCTGGTAGGTCTCTTCGAGGACACCAATCTGTGCGCCATCCATGCCAAGCGCGTCACCATTATGCCCAAGGACATTCAGCTGGCCAGGCGCATCCGAGGCGAGCGGGCCTAAATATGCATCATTTGTTCCATATCCGCCATCTTGGATTGGAAAACACAGTGGCGGCAAAAACATCAACCCACAGCTGTCTTTTTTTTTTTTTTTGGAAAGATTGAAATGGAGGTGGGGATACTTTTGACATCAGTGGCCGCCGCTTAGTTTTTAGGTCTATCTGTACTTATATATAAGCAATAAATTAACAACTACGTATGTTCAAATAAAATATATTATTCTTTTTGTAAAATTCTAACAATTAAAAATGATTTATTTACATGCTAGCAAAGAAAATATCTTAGAGAGACTTGTAGAATTTCGACAGTAAATGCTAGCAAAGAAAAAATCTAAGGAGACTTATAGAATTTCGATAGATGCAGCAATCTGAACATAGAACTAACCCTTAAATCCTTAGGAGATATCCTTACATCTTGATCGACAGACTTATTAGTCCACTCTAAGAAAGCGATTCCTTTTAAAACCTGAAGATAGCTATAGATAAAGAAAACTTTCAGCCGCTTTTTTTTGGGGAAAGGTTGTCATTAGTTATTTTATTTGTACTTATTTGTTTCTAAACAAAAAAAATTCTGCAACTCTTAAATAACTAGAGGGACTTTTAGAATACGGACAGTATATAATTTTTAATAAATTTTGAAAATTGAATATAGGAAGTAAATAAAAGAGTTAAGTCCCCTTTAAAAAAACACATTCGTTTTGAATCCCCCCTAAAGGTAACAAATTAAGTTTCTATAAATGCTCTGTATTTAATTAAAAGTTGCTTAAAACTAAAATACAGTCGGTCAAAGATTTTTTTTTTATTGATTATATCAAATTTGTTTTGTATTGTATTTAAACTACAATGAGGTAGACAACGTTTTCTTAGATAGATAGTTTACTTATCAAAAAAATGGCTTGAGCGTTTTTCCCTGTACTTGTCCAGGATCTGGGCAGTTAAAGGCGTGAACAAATGCGGGTAGCGTAACCATGGCATTAATGGGAGGACTTCCCATCACCAAATCGCTTTCTTCATACAAAGTGCTACCAAATGAGCTCTGGCCGAACCTGAAGAAAAACAACTCCTTCAGTGACATTGTGGTGAAGTTGGGCTGCCTTTGGCTGAACTTTGAACCCTCTGCGAAGTAGGCTTCATGGGCTAAATTCAGGTTTAGGAGATACAACTCCCGCAAGTGCTGCAACCTTTTTGGATGCCCAATGTCTATGCAAATAGGGCCGACGGTATTTAGCTGGTTGTCATCGAACATATGGAGCAGATTCAGCTCGTTTCCCTTACAATTGCGTATGCCAAAACTTCGCATAATTTGGACGCCAAAGCGGATGGCCAGCGGAATCATCTTAAATATGTCATGGCTGTTGGGGTCGAAAGAGGGATCCGCCAGGATGTCATAGGACAGATATATTGTGTTTCCATTCTCCTCGAATGCAGATTCGAAAAAATGATTTGAGATGGGATAGGTATGCAGGATGTACCTCCTGACTTTGGCCAATGGTTGGTCAAGTGCACTTAACTCGGCACGCGTGCGTAACTGCAATAGCTTCAGATGGGCACTATCGAGTGCCTCGTCGTCTTCGAACTCCAAATCCTTATAGAAGTCGGCTACGAAACGTCGATGGCCCGCTTTTCCTGGTAGGTTTCCAATGCTCAGACTAAAGCTCTTCAGCCTTTTTTGCAAGGAAGTGATCTCTGGTGCCGTCAGGTTTAGGGAGTTTCTTTCGAGGCGGACGGCAAGCTGGTGGCGCATGGCTTCGAATACCTTTTCGGCTTGGTTCCGGTAGCTCCATAACTTTTTGCGACCCAGTATGCGTTCCTCATACAATAAGTTACTGGCGAATTCCATGCAAAAGCGAACGGCATTCACACAGGAATTACTTACATCATATTTTGACTTTCCCAGCGAGAACATTGTGAAGAAGTGAAAGCGTACAGCTAGATAAGTGGCTACCACTTGGCTATCAAAGGTCCTTAATAGTTCCTGGAGCCTCATGATGTAGTACAGATCCTGCACTTGCACTTCGAAGTTGGGCGGAAAGCGGCGACCGAAGACGATCTCGAGGTACTTGCTCAAGGACACTCCATAATACATCTCCAGATCCTCTAGACTTATCCGTCGTTCTTGGGCATTGGCGGAATCCATTTCCCACTTTATATCGTTTTTGAATAGCGATTGAAGGGCAGAATCCAAAGGCACTAACTCATTTACAAACTTGCAGGACAAGCCAAGACGATGTATTGATTCAATGAACCGGAATTTAAAATCATACTTTTTTTCAATAACCACTATGGTGTTGGCACTACTGTCTTGATCTTCTCTTACGGTCATCCCAAACATGACGTCATTCAGGCCATAGCGACGAAGTCTGGCCAGTGTCTCCATCCATTGAAATTTCTCTTTGGGCCATTCGATACCTGGGGGTGTCTGATGGGGCCACTGAATGTCTTCACCCGGTGGTACCAGGTCATAATACTTCAACGGTCTATGGAGCTTCGACGACGCCTCACAAATCTCGTAGAAGCGGCGCAATTTCTCCTCCAAGCTATGCTCCTCGAAGATTTGGTCCTTAAGTCCATCGAATAGGATTTGAAACTGAGCATTTACCGTCGGTGGCTCTTCCCATTCGAGATTCTTTTGCGAAGAGTTGTAGAAGTTCTGGCAGGGCTTGCCTTTATGGTCCATCTGACTAAGCATCCGGTTGAAAATTTCGACATTGGGATCTGTAGCTGCAATGCCTGATATTAGCATCCAGCTTAGCCATATCCAGAAAAATGGTCTTGATCCAGCCATTTTAAGTTAGCAGCTGAAAGGAATTAGAAATCTATCTTAAACATCTGACGCAATTGTATGAAATTCGCTGTAAACTTAGGACGCCATCCAACAGTTTGTTATTGAATTTCAAGAATTCGCAGTGTGACCGCGAAAATGTTTGCTTTTTATTTTATAAAATACCGTCAAGCTCGGAAAAAATATACCATTTAATTATTTTTGTCGTGTCACGAACGTTTTTTTTTTTTAAATCGTATTTTCGTTATTTACTATACCACTATATATTAGTTTGTCTGGACGAAAATAATAATAAAACGATTATGACCATGATAATTGACACTTTTCAGCGATCTCCCAATATTTGTCTTTGGAGTGTTCCCAAATAGTAATCCTTATACCATTACAAAACCAAATTCGCTTTGTGTAAAACTTTGCTCTAAACAAAAGCTGTTTTTATCTTTTAATACGATTAGCTTAGCGGTTTTTGTGGGATGAGGGGAAATTGTTTGAGGAGAGCAAATGCAAAAATTTACTTAAAAACTATGGTGTCCAGCATAGCGCCCAGGCACTGGACTATGTTGTTCTGCATGACCTTGTCCACCTTCTCCTCCAAATGCCGCTTGGGATCCTGCTTGCCCACGTTCTTGATCGCCAGCTGTTCAGGCGTCATTTTCTCCTCGTCCTCCAGAGACTGAAAGGAAAGTTAAGAATTGAATATTAAAAACAAAATTCATGTCCTTAGTTTGCCTTTGCTATTCAGTTCCCTCTTTTTAGAATTCTTAAGAAGCATAAAATTAATAAATGTGCAGAAGAAAAACCTGTCATTGCTATGATTACAAAAAAAACCTATGATCTTTGAGAGTTTTAACTACATTTAAAAGCTGGCTAGTTGTTAAGGTTTTAGCCTTCCTGATCTGAAGACACTTAACAATGCAACAATGAATGAATCACCAACCAGATGACATGACCCACCTTATTGTAGTTCTTGGCCAGATCGAGCATCTCGGCCACGGTGTCCTCGTTGATTGAACAATGCTCGTTGTAGTCGGACAACGTGAGGCCATCCTTCCACGACTTTTTGTGCAGATTGAGGAGCATTTTCTGCTCCAGCTCGTTCTTACGGTAGTTGATGCTAATCGAGTAGTAGTGGCGATTGAGTCCGTGGATCAGGGCCTGCACGGATGGCTTCTGCAGGTGACCCAAATTGGAGGTGGTCTGCCGCGGCTCCTGCCCCAGGACCAGCATGTTGGGGTTGATCAGGCGGAAGGCATCGATCACCACCTTGCCCTTGACGGACTGAATGGGATCGACGACTACGGCAACGGCGCGTTCCGACAAAGCCTCGAAGGACTGCTGCGTGTTGATGTCGACGCCAGACAGCCAGCAGCCGAAACCAGGATGCGAATGGTACCAGCCGACGACCATTTCGGGTCGACCCGTCTGCTTCAGCATGTCCAGCATCTTGGCCTGGAAGACGGGATCCACGGCCTCCACGGAGACACCGGTGCCCGTTTGGGGCATGGCGAACACATCGATGACCTGCACCGTATAATCGTCCACGAATTCGCCCAACATCAGACCCATCACCTCCATGGGCACGCCCGCTCGTCCGTGCTTGAGCATCTTGAGCAGGGCCAAGGACGAGATGTACACCTGTTCGGCGGTGTCCACGACGGGCGCATCTGTGGGCGGGGCGGCCTGTGGCATAGCGCCTCCAAGACGTAGCAGACGATCCATTTTATGCGACTATCCGGATGGGATGAATGACGAGGATGAGGATGCAAATACCAACAGAAGTTAGAAACAATAGAAAAAAGCTGAGAGTTGACAGTACTCACCTTTGGGGTTTTAGACACTCTGTATTCGGGGGCAAATATCACCTATTTCCTATAGTTTTACGTGTAATTTCCGTCCCTCGCCGAAAGCAGCAACAAAAAACACAAAGCCGACTCGTTTGATTTTGCAGAAGTGCAAGTAATACTCGCAACAGGGTTGCTTCGCAGGCGGTCTATCGAAAAGCTATCGGAGGGAGAAGATGCCACTTTGGCAAGTTTCCCGCCAAATCTACATATCTGTTATTAGAGATTAGCTACTTGAAAAATTATTTATTTAATTTGAAATGCTTTATTTATTTGATCCGGATTCTAGTTTATATGTATTTATTTTTCATTATAAAATGAGGGTATTAATATTTCTTTTCGATGTTATGTATATTTTTTAGATGTTTTAAAAATCTCTTCTATATAATCATTTACGTGCTTATATTTTTTCAATAAAATAAATAAAATGAATTCAAATTCATTTATTTTAATTCTCCTTATTGTTTAGGGTTAATTTAGCTGTTTTTTTTCAGTCAGCTAGTTGCCAACACTGGACTTGTAGGATTCTTAATATCGATACGTAAAAATATCGATATCAAAAATGGCGGTAAATTTAAGGCTTTTCTAGCTAGTTAATTATTTTTCGCAAAACAAAATCAATTGCAGGACGCCAAAATTCTTACTTGCAACAATTATAAATGTGGCCTGCGGTTGCAAGTTGACTGAGCCGAGGAAAACGAAGACTTTCCGCAAGACCGAACACCGCAAAATTTATAATGCATTTACAATCCATCCGCCCGTCAAATGCCATGGGAAATGAGGTCTTCTCTTCGCCGGCAAGACCGAAACAATGCAGAGCCGCCTTTTTTATTGTGCCAATTAATTGCACAAAAAACCTTTTGCCTTTTAGATGCGGCGTCTTTTTGTGCCTTTCACCTCGCTCTCGGGAGATGGAGATTCCGCCAAGATTCCGAGCTTCCCAAGCGTCCGAACCGAAAATTCGTTTAAAATGCCATCAAAGGTGGGACAAAACCGTCGGCTTTAGCTAAAATCCAAAACTCCAGCCGATTGCAACACAACTCGGACTACTCCATTTTCCGTCTCGCTTTGGTAATTGAACAATAGTTTTTCCATCTGCCAGCAGACTTTTCCATTCGCGCCGCTCGGCTTTTCAGCTTCAGTTGCATTTTGTCGCTCGCCTCCAGCACGCGCACCATAAAATAGTTGTTAAAGTTAAATATTTTTCGCTTGGTTAAACATTTTGCCGCTCTGTGTTCTGAAAGTTTTGTTTAAGATTTCTGCAATTATTTGCATACAAATTGCTTGTAAATTGTGCCGCAAGCGTAACTAACTTCAGGTATTTAAATGAATTGGTTAATACTTCTAGCTGAAAGGTGGCGAATTTCAGCTGAGACAAACATATTCGTGTCGATTTGTTATTTTGTTGTTGGCCTCTTATCACCAAGCGAAGCACAGCCACAAAAATTGTTCTTGTTGATAAGCGAGAGAGGGGAATTCAGAGAGCTTTTTTACAAGGGGGGAGTATTTTATGGGTACACAAAAAAAAATTAAAAACTTTACATTACAAATCGTTTTATTTAAAGTTAAAGTATTAAGAAACAACAACAACACTGGTATACCTTTTATCTTGAGTTTATATTTTATACTTGCCCATATTTTCAATTTCAATTTAATGCTATATATTTAAATAACAAAAAATTGGCATTTTTCTTTCTCACTTTTAATACATATATTTAGATAATAACAAGTTATTTGAACCTTAAAGTCCTTACAAGTATTAAGAAATTATCTTATGTCTTCCTTTTATGATTAGTTGTTTATTTACATATTAATACATCAGGGCTACTGAACTCTTTAAACATTTTGTACTGTGTACTAGTCTTAAACGTCACATTTAATTACTTAAACAGCTGCTTGGTATTTACTTAGGCCCAAAAACAAAAGAAACACGCTCCATTTCGCCATTGATTAAATATTTTCACATCTGACTCGAGTATCTTAAACGCTATCATTGACCTTGTCAACGCTTAAATCAATCCCGTTCGAAGAAATGCCGTTAATGCACTCAATCTGGTTACAAAAAAAAAAAAACGTGGCAAAAAAATTAAATGCATTATAAAGTGGAATAAACTGGGAGGAAAACACGTTTGTTCAGCTGTGAAATTGACCTTTTATGGCCTAACTCAACCCAAAACCTCTAAAACTGAACATTTTGTTGGAGCTGTTTGAGTTTAAAAGAAATGAGCGGAAATACTTTACAATGATAGTGGCTCTAATTGCTACCAAAAGTGGCAGGGGAACCAGAGGCAGAAAAGTGAAGATAATAAGGGTCAGATGAGTAAAACAATTATTTTGGTTTGAGTCATTTGTTATTCTTCTATAGGGTAAATATTTCGGGGGGTCTTACCAAAATACATGAAAGTTAAATGCGTGAAATTGTATTTTAGCTTTCATAAAAGAAAAATTATTTATGGCTTAAATAAAAATATAAAATAATAACAATGATATTTACTTAAATTTAATTTCAATCAAGTTCCTTTACTGTAAACACTAAAAATAATTGCATTTTTAAACTATAAAATTTTTATAAAATATAATAAAATACAAAAACGAGCTAAATATTGCCCAAAATCATTTAACTTTACAACAAAAAATATTGTTGTCTAAGTATTTATAATAATTTATTAATAAAAGCAAATGCAATCAGGCTTTAATTTTAACAATTTAATTCCCATTGATGTGCCCAACCAAACCTTATCAAAGTTCATGCCGCTGAAATCCCATTAAATTGCTGATACCAGTCGCAATTATTTCAACAGAATCGTTTTTTAGCCTTTCCAAAGTGTCAAATACATGTGTGCAGGTGTTTTAGCTCATCTAAGCCGAAGACCTTTAAGCCCGGGTCGGTTTTTGTAACTAGAACAGTCAGATCCACCGACACCGCCGCAGCAACCGCAAACGAAAATGATCTCAAAAACAAATTTCGTAATTATCTGCAGGGGGAAAAAAAACAGAAATAAAACTGAGAGTTGCATGTCTGGGAAACTGCTTTAATTTCACTTTTCATTTTGGATTTGCCCAGCAAATCAGTGCAACCACGATTGGCGAGCGGGAAGGAGTACAGTCATAATTATTAATTGCGGGCTGAAGAAAGTTTTAATTACCCCACGAGTGTTTAAGATAATGAAGTCGTTTATCTGAGGCATTCAATTATTAAATTGCTCACATTTTGAAAGTGCAACCAATGATTAGAAATTGATTTTAGCTCAATTTGCATTCAGTTCATTTTCTTAAACATATTTGTACATTTCACTATCCGATTGAGTACACTTGGAAAATAAACATATTAATTGCAAATATCAGCTATTGTAATTTTGTCCCTGGTAAAAGAAAATATTTTATTTTAAAAGCATTCCTTCAAGCCTAATACGCTTTCACTTTGTGTGATCGCATTAAATATTAAAACTCTTTGTAAACAGAGAAAACTAAAGGCTTTATTTGATTGTTTGATGGTGGGCATGTAACTAAGTTCACTTTCCTATGAAATAAAATATCAAAATTTAGCATAATTTTTCTCTGTGCAGAGATGATGACGTCGCTGCAACTGGAGACGTCATTGCCGGCATTGGAGGAGCAAAGGGAGCAGGAGCACAAGAAGGACAACGAGCCCGCGGTGGATACGCACACGGCATCCATAACGCCCACTCGCATTCCACATCCTGCCGTGGCCAACTTCCGTCGTTCCGCCTCCCTGCGCCTGCGCGGGAACCCATCGGAGCTTGGTTTACGGGCTGAGCACTGTCCAGCCGGCGGAGGCGGATTCAGTTCCCGCGCCAAGCTCACGGCGATCCCAGCCAATCTCAAATCGCGCTCGCACCCGGTCCACTTGAGGCGTAATCGCAGCTGGAGCAATTTAGGCCACAAAACGGAGCAGGAACCGGACGTGGCAAGGGCTTCGACGGAGGCGGACTCGGGCCATGCACTATGCACCGCCACCCAGTGTCTGTCCCTGGCTGAGGAGCTGAATGCTCCGCAAGTGACCAACAATATGGCCAACGGCAAGCCGCGCAATCTGGTGAGTTGTGTAGGTTGTATTTTGTATTGTATTATATTGTATTGATTTTAACTTGCCGCTGCTGACCTATGTAACTTGAGGGTGAACATTTGCGACGGGGGTGTCAAGCATTACACGCACACCTAGTTGAAAGTACTGAGCATATTACGACACTATCTGGGGAACGCTCGGGGCATTTTCTGGGAATTCAGGAGCGGTCATAACCCACTCCCCATTAAGAAGTCTAAATATGTATGCTTACCTCATAGTTACAGTTTTCCTTATCGTTGAAAAGCCATAAAAATAGGAGCGTTGAAAAAATTATACCTACCTCAAAATTTCGTTAGTTTATATGATATATCATATGCTTACAGAATTTCAATCAAGTAACAACAGCAATTTCGAATATCTATCATGAACCACATGGTTTCCATCTTATCAAGTCAACAAATTTCACAAATTTTGAAAGTTAAGCTTGTTTTGAAATTGATTGGTTATTGGTTAACTTATTTGTTTGGAAAGTATTAATAGGCAAGGGCGTTTTTTGAAATTCTAAGCTATATGTTGAATTGAATTGTTGTAGTAATCCAAATAAATTTGAAGTACATTTTAAATCTACATCATAATCTTACAGTAGGTTTTATCATTTCTTTAAACCTTTATAACTTTTAAAACAAAATATTTTTTCCATTTAAAAATGTATTTGTCTTGAACTAAGGATTTGAGTTACCTTAATTTTTTTAATGGCTTTTCGATGGCTCTTTGATTATAAATTTAAGTTTTCTGGAAAGTTATAACTGATTTAGCTGGGTAATGTCACTTTGGCACTTGCACTTTTGCCGCTGTCGTGATGACACGAAGCTTACAGTTTGTACTCTGCCCGCCGACAGCGATCATTAAACCAGATATAATATATTTGTACCGCACAAAGGGAACAACAAAAATAAACCCAAAGCTGAGTTTGCATAATGCTTGGCCAGAAAGAAAGGGGAAATGCGATGAAAGAAGAAAGGTGAACAGAAACACAGCTTACACACGCCTCACCTTCACAGCCCCCCTTTTCAGTTTTTTCTTTACCGCCCCCCTCCGTGTTTTCTTTAGCAGCTGTTTCGCTTCCACTTCCGCTTGTTCCGTTTGCCAAATTGTACCTAGGAAACAGCTGATTTTCGGTTTGTTTGTGTTTCTCTTGTGATTCGCGGGGGTTGAGAGAACAGGAAATGCAAGTGCGCAGCTTTTTATTTGGCCTCCCCCCTTTGCTCCCTTCTGGCTTCTGTTTTCACCACCACCTTTTTGGTATCTTCATCGTCTTTTTTTCACTCTCTTCGCTTCTTGGCCAAGTGATTTGCCTTTCAGTTGATTTTTTAAACTCACCGCGTGCACAAGATTCGCGGTTCGCCTCTCTGATATTGTTTAAAATTTAAACCTTCACAGGCTTAAACAATTGAAGCGTGCATTTTGCCTTTATAACTCGGTTTTTTGTTCGCTTTTTAGAAAAGTACCCAGTACCTAGACTAAGTACAGTGCGAGCGCTATAAATTGAAGACAACAACTTGGGGCCATGGCTCATAAATGGTAATTACCCGCCTTGGACTCAACTATATATAGCTATATGTATTTAAGACCATCATTAAAAGTGGAAGTTCGTTGGCCCTTTTGCATTATTTATTCATAATTGCTATTGATTTTTAAACGCTATGCGTTCTAGTTATGTCGGAAATGCTCAAGTGAAAATGTGTGGTTTTTGGGGTAGAAAGGAAGTGGAACGTGTGAATACATAATTATGTTCGTATAGGGAAAATGCATTCTAAATCAGAATGAGTAGAACTTTAAATTTATCTTTAAAAAACACAAAAGAGCTTTTATTTAAACGAGTTTGTATAATCAAATTTGAGTTATTTTACAAAACGTATGTGAGCTTTCGAAAAAGTTCTTCCCACGATTTCAGTAATTAGGGATGATTTATACAGTCTACAAAAATACAGTCAACTTGAACCACTGCCCGTCATAAAAAGTTGGAAGCAGTTAGATACCTATAACGAAGTTTTATTAAACTAGTGTTTAAAATAATATTGGTTAAAGTTTATAAATACAAATTTAAAATCCATTACCATCCCATTTAATTTTGACCCTGAAAAGTATGCAAACGTTTTGATGTCCTTTTGTATTTTAGCCAAAAAACTTGGCCAAAACAAACATTCCCACAGCAGCGAAAAGTGATTGCCAACACGTGACCAAAACACTGGGGCTTTGGCCAAGTGCCAAGTGGGCTGAAATGGCCATTACGTGAGTTTGGTCTGATGCTTTCACCTGCATTGTGTCTGCCCATTTCTCTGTTTGTTCTGTTTGAAATCAACGTCATTGATTTTTCTTAGTCAGCAGCTTAATTGATGGCACCTGAGCGCCGTATAAGCCAAGTTAGATACTAAGAACGTGACTGTTTGATCGCTTTAAGTCGGCTCAAGTGCGTAATAAAACCTCTTCTGACTGGAGGTTAGTTATTACGTGGCAAAGTGTGTCGGACCCCTATCTTTCCGTGTTTTCCCTTCCAAGTCAGGTTTTTAGCCATTGCTTAGCCATGCGTAAACAGTTTCTTTTTGCCTGCCATTCCAGAAAAGCCGTGAAATGTTCCCCAGAACTTGGGCAATTAAGTGGAGCAAGAAACTCATTACTGATTATGAAATACACATGTATACATACGTACATAGGCCTGCAAAGAATGGAGAGAATGCAAAGAGACAGTTAAACAGATTTGTCCAGATACTATGACCCATGCCCATGCTGTCTTCTGTCTTCCATTCAGTCAAATCCCGCTGTCAACGGATCGTTGGCAGTCAACCAAATGATGAGTTGGTCAGCGTGGCAAACAAAAAAGGGGTAGCAAGTGGGGCAGTGGTTCCTAAATCACTTCACATCGGGGACAACAAAAGAATCGATGCAGTGCCAGTCAATGAACCATTTGCTTTGCTAACATTTTCCTACAGAGTGGGTTAAGTAAACTATTTTAATAGTAAAATGTAACTGGTAATTAAGAAACGGTAATTACTTAACGTTACTCAATATACCCAAAAACAATAACAGACAAATATTTTTTAAATATTAAATGGTTTACTTAAGATAAGAGTTTAAAGTAAATCATTTAAACAACACAACGATCGGGCATTATTTGTCTGCTCAATCAAATTTCTTTATTTTTGTTAGTCAAATTTTTATAGGCATACAAGATATACTAGTGGCGCAATGGCAAGTAAATACTTAAGAATTTTCGGATTCTTTACCAATTGTTGGAAATATAACTTTGATGATTTGTTAGCAAAGGATGACTTGCCAAAACTAACAGCTGAGTAAATTTTTACATTTTCTTAAGGTGCCAAAAAAATCAGACAATCTTTTTTTTTAAACAAATATTAACTATTAAAATTAGCCCTAATACCTTTCGTAGAAAACATCTATAAATTATTTTGCTCTAGTTTCAAACTTCTGTGGTTATTTTGCGCCAAGTTAATCGGAGAAATTTGTGCATAATTTGCAGGGTTTAATGATTTAATCGACGCAGCCGCGATTTAAGTCAGTCGGTTAAGTCCGACTTGGGCCCAGCGGCTAACTGGCTAAATGCGAATTGCTAAATGCTAAATGCCCGCTTGGACCCAGACTAATGAGCAGCTAATTGACCACAAAAATGCTGCTGAATCGGAGGAGCAGAAAAAGGGAGGGGATTTTAGAGAGCACCGCAATGAAAGTAACCAAAGCGAATGCTGCGAATACAAACCACCGACAATGTTTTGTTAAATGTATGGCAACAAATTGCTTTTAAGGGGCGTTGCAAATGCGAATTGGTTTACCCTGCATTTCACGCGGCTATTTCTTGTTTTTTTTTTTTTTTGCGAAATACTCAAAAAAAAAAAAAAAAAAAACAAATCCATGCACGACTAAGCAGCGACCACGCAACAAAATTAGAAAATAGCTAAAGAGTGAAACAAGAGTGTAAAAATACAAAAAAAAAAGCAAAGATTAAGCGATCGAGGGGCAGCCACCACAACGGCGAGAGATAGTTTGTTGCTAATTCCATCTTCCATCTCCAATCTTGCAGTCTCTCAAGTTGAACGGCGGCAGTGACATCAGCAGCAGTGCCACCTGCACGGCCACGGGCATAGGTAGCAGCATCAAGGAGTCGTCTCCCAGGACTACTACTACTACTAACCCCAGCACGCCCCAGACGCCGGCCACAACCGGAGAAGGAGGAGGAGGAGGAGCAGTAGCATCAGCATCGGCAGAGACGCCACACCAACAACACACCTGCATCCGCCAGGGAAATTGCGTCAAGGCCACGGGGAAGCTATCCACTCTGCACGAATCCAAGGTTTCGCCCAGAACTCCGCCCGTCACACCCGATTCGCCCAGCACCTATCTGGACGATGATCTAGACTCGATGTACTCGTTCGCCACCACCACCTCGGGACGCTCCACGATGTCCTGCGAGCACCCCTATGTGGCCAGGTAGGGGGTAGCACCATTCCGTCAAATGACAAGCTAGGATTTTAATTAATCACTAAAGATGTGCATGTCGGCAGTATGAGGCTTTGTCCTCAAAGGTTCTTAATTAGGAAATCCTTAGGGAAAAGAAATATGGAGTCCAATGAACATATTTCACATTCTTTAAAGAATATTATTTATACAATTCAAATAATTTAAATCGAAAATTATACAACAGGTTTTAAATTGAAATTTGTAGGTACAATTTGTTAATTTTTGTTTTTTAAGCTCTTAAGTTTGTTGTTTGCCTATATAATTATATTTACTTATTTAAGAGTACTCAAACTGTACACATTGCAATCCTAATTCTAGTAGGTAGTTAATGTGCTATGAGTCGACAAAATATATTATTGTATGTTTTTGATATCGTTGATAAAAAAGGATTTTGTATATAAGATTCTTATATTTATTGTTTGATTTTGTAATTTTATTTATTTTATAAAAAGATTTTTGTATAAAGACTCTTAAATTTACTTTATAGATTTTTTAATTTATCTATTGCATTTCGTTATTTCAAGAAAGGTTTTATAAGTTGTATTTAAATTGTTTTTCATGAAACAAAATATGAGGAAAACCGATATCCTATGCCAAGTTAATATCCTAAAATTAATAAGTATATTAAAAACGTAAGTTTAGTCATTGAAATCGTAAAGTGATAGTGCTTTGAGTTTCAAGAAAAAATTTAATATTATTATTATTGCCATTAAATTTAAGATTTTTATGTTCTGCTTATTAAACGAATTGCTTTTCTCTTGCAGAAACGGCACCACATTCAGTGGTCGCAAGATGAAGTACGTGGTGCACTGCTCCAACTACGCGGGTCAGGTGGGCGCCGACTATCTCACGCCCACGCAGCGGGCACAGCGCCAGATTCGGCGCCTCAAGGAGCTGCTGTGCATTGCGCGGCAGGACCTCGAGCAGAAGGATACGGAATTACTGCGGCTGACCCGCGAGGTGGTGGAGTTGCGCCTGTTCAAGGCATCGCTGAGTTCGCCAGAGGAGCGATCCGCCTCATCCGATGCGGTCACCGTTCGCGAGGCGGAGCTGAAGACCTCGCAGGATGTGTCGCCCATCGTGGACATGGTGGACGAGGGCAATGCCAAGGGAAGTCCACGGCACCTCAGTCGTCAGCAGCAGGCGATCAACTCGATGCAACACCAGCAACTGCAGGCCATGCAGATGTCGGCGGAAATGCAGAGTTCCTACGCGGACTCCGGCCACTTCGAGGACCTGACCATGTCGTCGGTGCACTCGAAGGACTCGCAGACGCAGAGCGAGGCCTGTGGCACGGCCACGCCCGATGGCGAGGAACCGGACGTGGCCTGCGGAGGTGGCGATGCAGCCAGCCATTTGGAGAACTACGAGCTTCAGCGTCAGGAACTGATACGCATGTACGAACATCGAATCGAGGAGCTCATCCGGACGCAGGACAGCGCCACCAGCGATCTGAAGCGATCGCACAACGACAAGGTGGAGGCACTGCTCCAAAAGCTCGCCGAGTGCAACACCCGCTACTCGGACATGGTGCCCGACTACGAGCAGGCCAAGCAGCGCATCCGGGAGCTGGAGAAGCAGCTGGAGGATCTGCAGCGAAAGCTTGTCGAGCACGAGGAGAAGCAGAACAAGATGTACCTGCATATGTACCAGCAGGGACAGGAGGCGGAGCGCATTTCTAGAGCGGATCAGGTACGGTTTTTTGCACGTTAGGAGTTCGTTATAATTATACATTAAACAACTAAGTCAAAATAATATTAGTTCTTCGGCTTATGGAAATCGTGAACATTTTAAAAGATACTTTCGAAATACTTTTTATTTTATATTTATATAAAATAGATTGATATGAACAAAATGATTATAAACTTTCAATTTAAAAAATGGATTAGACATTAAAAACCTTTTTATTCCAATACAAAGTGCAGATGAAAATTGAACTGTCAGTCAGATCTGATATAAATATATATAAAAATAGATATATATAAAAATATAAAAAAGTAAATAAGTTAAGACAACTTAATTTAAGTATAGATTCAATTATAAGGTTTATAACTTGTAGAATTCGATATAATAATAATTTAATATAATAATTTAAATATAATTTGATTGTACTAAAGCAATGTTATTAATTTGTACTTTTTAGGCCCTGGACTTAGCTCAGCGTCAGCCGGAGAGCAAGGTGTCGATCAATGAGCTGCTGCACCAGCTGCAGAGCACCCAGGACGAGTTGGAGAACATACGCGTAAGATTCTTCAATATATTCCTCATCCTATTTTCGGTTTTGTTTTGTGTGTTGCATTTTGTTGCATCGTGAGACATCTCAGCATCTCTCGACACCGTCACGAGAACAACAAGAACACAACTCGACAACAACAAGAACAAGAACAACACGCATTCGCTTCAACCTATAATCTCCATTTGCTTGTGGGCGTGGCACTTCAATTGGGCTGACTTTGCCTGGCTGGAAAAGCGGCACTTAATTGAAATGCCCCCGCCAATGATCAGTTATTGACAATGATCGACCCAAGCGACATTTTCGTTTTATTTCGTTTCTAGCTGTTAAGATCATTTGCATAATTATTTTCTAGCAAGATTACAACAACACATTCAAAACTTACATTAAATGCAACAACGTTTACTTTCAATTCATTTGATTTGTTTCATTTCCATTCCGTTGCGAGTTCGAGTAGCCTAAGTACAGTCACGTAGTGCAGAGTGTGACGAGTGCAAGCAAGTGCATGTTCATATTTCAATTCCGAAACGTTCCAATCGCATGCTGGATATTTAGAACTCTTTTTCTATATTTCTTTTTTGGTTTAATTGTACATTTTAATTTAATTTAGCGATTAAAGCAACAATTCTTTCTAAATTTCAAATATTTCTGTCGTAAAAAAACCAAAAACCAAACTATTTTTGTAGGCATCAGAGTGCAGAATGAGAGAGTGCGGCAGTAATAATGCTCTCCTTACTGCAAAAGAGGCGATTTCTTTGTGGGTACTTGGCGCGCGTAAGGTTTGTAATATCCCTAACAAAAAACTCCCCCCAAAATAACTGAACTGAACTAACTCTTGATTTATTATGGATAAAAATAACTGAAAAAAAAGATTTAAAAAAAACGTATTTTTTTAGTTGAACTTTATGATTTGATCACGCACATTGGCTATATCGAACATTGGGTCTTACCATCCAGAAATCCCACACCTCACCTCACCTCTCGAGACTAACCAAACCAGCATTTTCATCCTCCGCATTCGCGCTCATGGGCCAGGGTAAGGTTATTGGGTTCCAATCGAAACTATAACTTCAATATTTTATAAACATTTTGATAATTTCCACATAAAAGTATGTTTTGTTTTGTAAGTACTTGTTATTTCCAAACAAAACTGTTTTGTAGAGGTAACAACTAGAGGTATGTTCAACATCATTCCACACATGACACACAACCGGCTAGATGAGCCCTCGATTCGAGAGTACCAGTACCAGACACACAAAAAGCTAATCTCTTATCTAAGATCCATTTAGCATGTGGTTCATCTCAAGTTGACTTCCAATTAAAGCCCAACCCGATTAAAAACCATAACCGTTCCCAAAAAATTATTCAGTGTTACATACATAACATTATAACCTAAATGTTCATATGGCATAGCACTATCAAGATTAAAGCGAACCCTTTGTAAATACATTTGATTTCGACGACTAACCACACTTTCTTCGATTATCAGTTTGAATTTAATATTCTGACTAATCTTCTCTATATTCTTCTTGCACTTTCTCTCTCTTTTCACCAAAACCAACTAACATGTTTAATGTAAAAATGTATAAAATAACAAAAAACAATTTAGACAATTTATCGGCGCTTGCTGGAGGCCCAGAAGAATCGCACCCATGTGGATCCGGAGGTGACGCTGCAATTCCTGAAGAGCGCTATCTTCTACTTCCTGACGGACAAGGAGAATTCCCAGGGCCATCTGCAGGCCATCGAGAGTATCCTGGAGTTCACCGACGCCGAGAAGCAGAAGATCAGCGCCGCCACCCGAACGCCAAAGTGAGGTCCCCGATCGATCATCGTTAACCATTGCGTATACTTATTATTAACCATTAGATTGCACGCAAAAGTCAGCAAAACGATGTCCAAGATTTTGGTTCTCGCTAAATTTCATTGTTTTCACTATTGGTTTTAGGGCGTTAGCTGGCGAATATTATTTGCAATATTATTTTGTTCCTGGAATAATTTTGTTAAATTATGGAGGCGCCTATTTATTTCTTCTTTGTCAACGAGATGTATAAATTTTCCTATAAGTAACGTATACGTATTTTTTTCGTTTTAAGGCTTAAGGCATACTAGTACGTCCGTTCTAAGAATACGAAAATCTTAAGAGAAATACAATTTTACAAAGTCTACGTAGTTTTTGTAGATCTAGCTAACCAAAAGAGAATAACACCATAACGTTTTTGGTCGTTTCAGCGGAGTTTGAATGCAAATAAATGAAAAAGAAACCATAAATTGTGTGTTTTTACCTTGAACTTTTTATGTTTATATATTTGGGACTTTTCTAAGAAAATTCAAAAAGAAATTCATAATATGCAAAAGGGGGAAATTGTTCAGGGTAAAAGACTTGTTTTGACGTATATTAAGACATACGTATGTTTGTTTAATCAGTATTACAGACATTATTTTTTAGAATTTATTTGAAATTTATGTAAAGCATACTGTTTGCCAATATTTATCTAATTCAGCAATTTAACAACAAATTATTTTTAAAAAAGCTAGAAATTTGCAAAATAAAAAAAAACTGACTTGGCATCACTGGTTCTAGTACCAGCTTATTGTATATCCAAGCTTTCCACCTTGTTGCGTTTACAATTTGTGGTATTATTGCAGCGGCGAGCGGCGGTCACACTTTTCCTTCTTTTCGATTTTTCGTTTCCGGCGAGTAAGTGTACAAAATTTTTGCTCCACGTTTTTTTCCTATTAATTTATTTTTAACTCTCTTTCACTTGCACAGAATACTGCTGGCGAATCTTTCCTGTGTTTAACACATCGACAACAACAGCAAAATGGTATGGAGAACTAGCATTCCATTGCACAAACAATGGAACTAACCACATTCTTAACCCTCTATTTGTTGACAGGCCAAGCGCACCAAGAAGGTTGGAATCGTTGGTAAATATGGTACCCGTTATGGTGCCTCCCTGCGTAAGATGGTCAAGAAGATGGAAATCACGCAGCACAGCAAGTACACTTGCTCCTTCTGCGGCAAGGTGAGATGTGGCCAGAAATCTGCATTAGGGTGGCTCGATTTGTGGGCAACCAAACCAAACCTCATTCCTTCAGGGTGGCTCAATTTGAGGGGCCACCAAAGCTGTTGGGCCCCAAATCGCTTCACCTTAATACTTAACATGAGGGTGGCTCGATTTGTGAGGCACTAAAAAGTGAATACTCGTTTCCGGGCACCAAAATCTGTCCACCCTAATTTAGCTACATAAAGGTGGCTCAATTTGTGGGGTCACAAAAAACTTGATAATCTTTTCTGGTCACCAAAATTGACATATCTTAATCTTTGGGGCCACAAAAAGTTAGACAATGGTTGTTTAGTACCCAAATATAACCACTTTAATGTAACTGCATTACCCCTTTTGGGGAGACCTCCTACTTAATGGCCTTACTAACCGACTTTATTCTATCCACAGGACTCGATGAAGCGCGCCGTCGTGGGTATCTGGTCCTGCAAGCGATGCAAGCGCACCGTCGCCGGTGGCGCCTGGGTGTACTCCACCACCGCCGCCGCATCCGTGCGCTCCGCCGTCCGTCGTCTGCGCGAAACCAAGGAACAGTAAACATTAACGGGTACACCAATGGAACCATCTAATCCAATGCTCCGCTAATGCTAGTTTCCGTAGTTTTAATCTGACAACGCGATTTTTCTGTGGTTTGCGCCGTGCCGGTCATGTGAAAATAAAAAAAATCCTTTTTACTTTTATCAGTAAGCCAAAGTGATGTTTATTTACTAATGGAAATGGCGAGCAGTGTAATGACTCCGCTAAAGAAGGAAACTGTCAACTAGATGTGCCAAGCGGTTTAATTAGAATTTGCCTTATTTAAAGTGATTGATCGCCCGTATATAAATCAAAACAACAAGCAAATTTTAGCTTGACACAAAAACAGGAATCTTGGACAATGCTAAAGCTAGTTTTCGACCGGATGCTTATTTTAAAAGATGCAGTAGCGTTGAATCTATGCCCTCCCTCAATAACTGCTAAATATTAACAGTTTAATGTTTGGGTTACTATCTCCCAATAACTAAATGTGATTGTGCAATTTTCTTATTACATTTGGTATTTAACTTTAGTCTGTTTAATCCGTAGTTACTCTTAATCAGGAGTCATTGAAATCCATGAATCCTACAGTTCAAGAATTATGTTCATCCAAAGAGCAGACGTTTTTTATCACAATTTATAGCAA
This sequence comes from Drosophila elegans, assembly GCF_018152505.1. Lineage (NCBI taxonomy): Eukaryota > Metazoa > Arthropoda > Insecta > Diptera > Drosophilidae > Drosophila > Drosophila elegans. The sequence goes on along the minus strand of NW_024546167.1, from coordinate 17,008,889 downwards.
ATCGTCTCGACCACCACCACCACTTTTCCAGAATAAAACACTTAATTGTTATAGATTTTCTTATAATTTTGTCATCTTTTTTATTTATAAAATTTAAAAAGTCTCTAAACAAACAAAAATAATAATTAAATGAAAAATGCATTAAAAAAATGTTGGCTTACATTCAGTATAGTGTTATCATTCTATTATTCTTTCGATTTGTGTTTTGAGAGATTTTACAATTGAGAAATGGGAAACCTATATTTAGCTAAATATTTAAATCAACAATTTAAAATGTATAGGCAGCTATAATGTTGTATTGTATAGGCCATAATAGCAGTTACAAAACATACATAAACACTAGTTATAGGATTGTTTTCGGGGAAAAGGTCTTGGCCTGCCTGTGTTTGTTGCTTGATTGGATTCGTTTTCCTGTTTTTGCTATTTTATAAATGTTAATTAAAAATTGCACCGTCACCAGTTAAAAATAGTTGCTATTTTTTTTCCAATGTATATATCGTTTCTCTATAACTATGGGTTCTCGTTATTATCGTTTTTAAAAATAAATTTAGCTAAAAAGTTTTACTTGGCCTGTGTCGTCTCTGTCTTATCAGTTTTCTGCTGTCAGGGGTCTGTGGAATTTCGTTCGTAGTCAGGTTATGCTTCCGCTTCCTTCATTCTTTTGATTGGAATACTTTTCGAAATATTTACACAATAGCTGAGAGAGTGAGTTCTTCGATTTTGAGCAATATTTAGTCGAGAGCTATTGTTGATGTTATGCAAAACTTTGACTAAATCTAAATTTAATTTAGAACTTAACGTTAAACCTAGAACTAAATGCAATTTATAGTACAGTTTTGCTTGCTTTGCATATATGTGTATATCATATAGGTACTACATAAATATTTTATTTAAATGTATAATTTTAATAGCTACATTAATCGTATTTACATTGTTTTTGTTTATTTCTCTTCTGAATGTAGTTTATAAATATTTTTACACTGTATTTATGATATGCGTGCAATTTTTAGAGATTTTTTTTTTTATATTTTTCCATTGTATAATGATTATGGTTTAGAAGCATTTTCGTGTAGTTTCCATTTGTGATATGAAGAGCGCGTTATTTTGGTACAAAGCAACAGATTCTCTGATCATTTTATAGCCTAAAGTGGGATAGGTGCGCAGAAGGAACAACCCATGAAGTGACTTAAAGTTTAAATACAAAAACAAGAGCGAACCGTTAAGATTTCCTCAACTACAATTCTGGCTAGGAATGTCGTGTGCTTGGGGCTTTTCCGTTGGGCAGAAAGAGAGATTGGAAGCTTCTGCATCATTGTAGTATTGTTTAGTATTAAATTATGTTTTGCTATGACACACTTGTGGCAATTGCTTGGCCTGCATTTGCTTGGGTTCAATTTATGTACTCTTTAAATGATATTCTGCGAAGCACAAAACGTCAGTTAAATGCCAATTTATTGGTACTTGGTCGAAGCTAATGTAAATTTACATTACAATTACATATATACCTAGATAAATCGTAGAACTGCCTGCCTATATAAACACAATATACATGCATATCATGTAAACGGATAAATCTAAATTTTAGTACTGACTCTCACGCACTCACACACGCGCATCAAGATTTTGGGAAGACATCCTGCCGCCGGAGTAATTCACACCATCCGGCCGCAAACACATTCACGCACACAGAGAGATAGATATTTGATATTAGCATAGAGAGAACTTAGATGCGTAAGAACTTAGCATACGTAATCGTCAGAAAACAAGAGCCAGCAAGGATTAAACATAAATTGGAAGTTCTCAGTATAGTTAGTAGGATCCGTTGAGTTTAGTTGTAGTCGTCGGTTGTCCCAGTGACATCCAGCTAGTGAGCCTGCCACTTGAACTTGGACTCCATCAGCCACTGTTGGCCCTTTCCGTAGCTGCAGGGACGCAGCAGCGGCGTGTTGGCATCGTCCCGCGTCGCCCGCTGTAAGCACTGACCCGTATTCGTGTGGCGGATCCACTTCTCCTGGACAATACATAGATAGTTTATAAATATTCAGTGCTGTTAATGGTTGAACACTCACCTCTGCATCGTAGACCCACTCCTGATTGCCGCCCATGTTGTGGCATCGCACCATATTCACGGGGCCATTGGAGCTGGATGCGTCCAGGCACAGATCGTCGGACATGATCTGCTGGCGCTTGGTGTAGGCAAACACCTGGTTGCCGCCCAAGCCATGGCAATAGCTGATGCCCACCTTCTCGTTGTACTTCCTGCCCATCGTGTCCAGGCAGGTTTCCGTTTCCGCATTGCGAATCTGTTGATTAAATATATACAAGTTAATGTTAAGCCACAATTTTAATGAGTTTAATGAATTTACCTCTCCAAGATAGTAATAATCCAGAGGCATTAAGCTCTCGGGATAAACGTTCTCCAAATACCAGCGGAAACTCTTGCACTTGAGGCGATCACGCAGAGCTTTGCGATCGCTGACATCGCCAGCCGAAGCCTTGCGAGCTCCTAAATTTATGCAATAAATTGTAAAATAAAGTAAAAAAAAAACAAAGGAAAAGTTAATAAAGGACATTCGGAAATATAAATTGAAAACATTTATGCTGGCGAGTGTTTTGTGTATTAGGTTCTAGGTGTATGTGTTTGTTAGAAAGGCAAGTTAAAGATGCTTTTGTGATCAAATATAATTACAAAAGATGTAAGATAAATACTATAAAATTAAGCAACCGCAAAAATTCTTCAAATTTAGTTAATACATTAAAAGCATGCAAATACCAGAACACGAATGCAGCCCAAAAATTACAAGCGTTTTAAAATACATTAACTGTGAAAGCAATGCCAATTATCTTATTTACAAGAGACTTAGACATAAACACATATATTAATAGTTTGGTGTTTTAATAAATAAAAGCTTAAACAAAAATCCATTACCAATATAAAATATTTACTTTGAGATTTATAAGTTGATGTAAGCTATAAAAAGGAATTTCAAGGAATGGGACATAATAAATAAGTCTCTTATTAACCACTCCCACTAAATTTAATTTTCTTTAAACCTTTTCTCGTGATTATTCCTCTCCAAAACTATAAATTTTTGTTTTTTGGGGGCTGGTGGTAAATGGGGACGCAATATAGGGGACAAAGACAAAAGGCAGCAGGTGTGTGTTTTTATAGGTGGTGGTGTTGGTTGAAACAAGACCAGAACGGTACTGAGAAAATGGCACGAAAACAACACAGAGAGAAATAAATGGGAATCGGGAAACCAATAAAACAAAAACATTTTTTGCAAATCAAAGATAAAAGGTGAAGAAAGAAAAATATTTCGTGGCTGGATTCAGTTGATTGATCGGTGGTTTGCTATATATATTTTTTTTTATATATATTGTGGATTGGATTTTTTGGTCACGGCCATGCCATAAATCATAAATATTGATATATATATTTATTAAGTGTATGTGTATATAGACATTGCATAATGCTGGGGGCGTGCTGCTTGCTCGAGATAAATATTGTAGTTATATTATGCAGAGATATATACGGAACAAAACACTATTTAAGAGACAGACAATAGAAATTAGAGAGTGGAGGAGAAATAACGTGAGAATGAGAGAGAAAGTGGAGGAGCATTCTGTTGTTTGTTTTGTTGGTTTTCATAGATTTTTTTTTTTTTTTGTGATTTTTTAATTATTTTTTTGTGTTGTAGTTTGTTAACCTGGATAAAAACTGTAGTAGAACTCTTTCCAGTCGTCCAGCCAAACCTCGACCAGACGGGCATTATTGTGATTGACAATCTCCGTGGTGCCGCCGGGGAAGGTGTACGGCGTAGATTTGCGAAACACGTGACCCACACGGGAGCAGGGCGCGATCTCGAGCACCCCTCCGCACATCCACACCTGGATTCGCGCGATTATGGGATGGGTTTTTGCATAATTCGTATCGGGTTTGTCATTGTGGATTTTATTTGTGTGTGTTTGGTTGATATTTTGACAATCGAGCAGTACAATCGAGCATTTTGGTGGTCAAGGAGTGGACGAAAAAGATATACACAAAGATATATAATATATAGAAAGCTGTTTTGTTAAAGAGCGGTTTTAGCCAAGTCTAGCTTGCTGTTTTGCCACAGCCCTAAAACCAGCAGTTTCTAAACGAGCTAAGACCAAGGGAAGATGGCTTTAAATCTAAGCAACATCCAGAAGAAAACGAGATAAAGAGCGTTCCCTAAAGTTCAAGATTAATTTGAGGGATTGCCAAGCACTTTGTTTAAAAAAAAAAAGGGAAAAGGAATTTGTTCTTCGACTTTTTAAAAAAGTTAAAACAATTTGTTATTTATATCAAATTTGTCCTTTTAAGGAAAGCCAATTTCTTTATCTTCGAACGGGAATCTAAAACCAATAACATTTTTTCCTTTTCAATAAGATATAGCAAAGTGCTTATCAAACCACACCCAACCCTCAAGGCAACCAGAATACAAAAAAAAAATGTCAACAAAATATTAAATATTAGTTACAACTTAAAATAATAAACTAAATATTATAATTAATTACCAATTGGTCAGATACTTAAAGCATAATTAATAAGCAACAAGTTAAGTTTATGTAAGTTATGTTTAGCTTAGGGTTTTCAAATCGGTTTTACTGGATAACTGGATACGTTAATACCTAGGCATCTAAATTATTCAACATTGGTGTTTAGTATTTGAGAGCATATGATATTATTTCTTAGTTAGCTGAGCTTGAATTCTTTGATGAACGATCATGAGCATGAGAAACTGAGAAGAATTTAAAGAACATCGAGAAGAATTTCATTGAGAGAAATCATAAGGAGGAAACATACTAATTTGGTTATGCCAGTGCGGTTATAAGAAAGTAAGTTGATGTGTTCTGCCATCGATTTGGGAGCTCGCTGAGCTACATGAGATATTTAAGGATATCTAGTTAATTATATGTATATATTATTAGGTGGTTACACAAAATCATTGGCTATATATTAGTTTTATGCTCAAAAAACATATCAGCTTGATTTAATGTTGTGTGTTAGTGTTTTAGTGGGGGACCTCTTTTCGAAAAGTGTGTGTGGGTGTGTGTGTGTGTTGTTTTTCTGTCTGTTAGCGTTTTGAAGCCAATTACAAATAGAAAACGATTAATTCTTAAAGTTAGGAGTTAGATGCACGCAATTTAAAATCGACTTGTGGTTGGTTGGAATGTTATTTGACTGTTTTAAATTTGTTGATTGTTTGGTGGTTGTTGTTGTTGTTTTGCGAACCTGTGCTCATCGAATAATAGAAATCACGCCACTCGTCCAGCCAAACTTCGGCCACTCGTGCGGCATTGTGGAGCACAATTTTGGCCACACCGCCGGGGAAGGTGTACGGCGATTTGTCACGGAACACGTGACCCACGTGGGAGCAGGGTATTATTTCTAAAATGCCTCCGCACTGCCAAATCTGCGGGTTATCATCGATGATTGTTGTAATGGTTTGTGTTTTTGTGAGTACAAATATTTTTAGATCAAATTTAAAGACTTAAATTAAAATGTTTCAATAATAATAATAAAAAGAAAAAAAAAAAAAAAAAAAACGAAATCTTAGATTTATGCAAAGAGCTGAATTTGTTTTGCGACTTGGCCTGGCAGCTAAGGAAAAAAAGTTGAAACAAAACAAAAGAGAAAACGGGAAAAGCTATCTGCAAAATGCTTTGATTTGATTGCCTTACACGGAACGACATTTCCAGATTCTCGCCGCCCCAGATGTCCATGCCCTCGTCATAGGAACCAATCTCGTAGAAGTAATCCTTATCGATGGAGAACAGGCCACCGGCCATTGTTGGAGTACGCAATGGAGCAGTTCTATCGTTATTCCTGCGCGACATTTCTCGCGAGGGCACTCGGTACCTAAAAGAGGATTAAATGGTTATTATAAAAGGATTACCCTTTTGACCAGGAAACTATTCACACTCACCATCTGAAGTTGAGCTTCCAGTTGAAACCACCCCACGTGGAATCCGAGGCCGTGATATACTCGAACGACTCATCGGAAATCACATCAATGATGGGACACACAACCGTTCGACGATTCTGCACAATCCGCGCCAGCAGCGGCTCCAGCCAACCCTCTGTGCACTCACAATGGGCATCCAGGAAGGTGATTACCTCACCACTCACATGCTCGGCTCCCAAAAGACGTGCCCGTATCAATCCGGAACGCTTCTCTGTGCGGAGCACAAAGGTCTTCACCGGCAGCTTGGCCACATAATCCTCCAACTGTTTGCCCAGGAAGTCTGTAAAGTGAGATAAATCAGAAGATAGGTAATTAAGTAATGAAGCTTTTTAAAAATAGATATTATATGTTTAGGTGAAAAGATTACACTGCCAAACGTGTTTAGGGTGTAGCGACTTATAACTATGTTACTAGAGATCACTCTAATTTCTATTTATTTATAATTAATTTTTGATTCTAAGGCGTGGTATAAATAACTACATTTATTGTTTGATTTAAAATATATTTTATTGTGGCGCATAACATTAAACTTAGATGCAATTCTTTTATTAATTTAAATGTCATTAAAATGTCCATCATATTTTAAGTAAAACTAATGTTATGTTTTTTTTAATAGACCGCAAAATTACAATTACTGCACGGTATAAAAATATACTTAGATAAGTCTCTTCTAAATTTATTTTTATACAAAGTCTTATTTTGTTGTCCTGTGATGTTGCATTTCTACACATTTGAGAGATTTCAAGCACCTCATGGATATCGTTAACTCACCCCTTTCGCTGGCATCGTCCACCAGGATGATTTCCTTGAGCAGGGCACGCGGCGAGCGATTGATAACACTCCACACCGTTCGCAGCAGGGTCGTCCAGGCTTCGTTATGGAAAACTATCACAATGGAAGTGGTGGGCAGCTTAGAGGCATAATGCTTGCGGCGGCAACTAAAAGAGGGTTTCGTTTTAGGAACCAGTTTAACCAAAGGATTAAACACTCTCACCCCTCATGTCGCACATCGGTCAGCGAGCGATTCAGCGAGATCATGTCACTGGCCAACAGATTAAACTGGTTCTCCTTGAACTTCTCCTTCATGAGATCCTTCATGTCGGCGGGTATTTTCACCGGTTTGCCCATCTCGCCCGGTTTACCCTTGGCCTCCTGGACGGATGGTGCCAGGAACCATTTCTTTAGCACCACGCTGGGATAGGTCATGGAAATGCCACCCGGCGCAAAGCCCTGGCCCATAATGAGAGCCGATCCCGAATCTCCATCCAGGGATTTCTCCGTATTGATCTCATTATCGTCTACCAACTGGTTGTCATCCACCAGGCGTTCGGCATTGGGTAACTGGTGATAAACCATTTTTTATGCAATTGGAATATAAGTAAAGTGTTAAGTATTTATGTAATAATAGGGGTTAAATTTTTTTTATTTGACCTAATAAAAAAAATTTAAATATGGATAATTAAAAACAGTATCTTTGAAATAAATCAAAAAAATTTAATTTTAAAAGTTTATTTTCAATAAGTTCGGTTTCAGATACTATAACTCGTTTAATAAAACATCATTTAAAATTTTAAACTAATGGATCATAAAGTTTTAATGTATTTTTCTAAAGGATTGAAAAAGTGGCCAACGAAGCGTTTTATAATTATTGTTCTTTCAATTGATTCTTTTGAAAGATCCTTTTTCGTGTTATGAAGATAGTAAATTCAAAGATAAAGCTCACCTCCACATCGTACTCCCCGGATCGCTTGCATCGCCATCCATCCTTGCCGATGCAATCCGAATAGCGGGCGATGAGGACGAAGTCGAAGATCACCCAGACCAGCGAGGTGAGCAGGACGATTCGGCAGGTATTGGAGCGCATGCGCCCGCGCATTTTGCGTGTGAAGGTCGAGAAAGTCATGATTATTTTATAATCTCTGTTAACTATCGTTGGTGTCTAGGAGGCTATAGTCTGCGGATTTTGGCGAATTGGGATAATATTTTGATGATGTGGAACCAAAATCTTGGATTAGTGCGGGGCGATCATGTTAGTACCCTGTTTTTTTTATATTTGTTGACGATATGTTGATGTGGGTTGTGCCTTGTGTTTTAAACTGTTGGTTGTTGATTGGTTGGTTGTTTATCAATCGTTATCAGACTTTTATCGCTCCCTCAAGCGTGAAATGTTATTAATTTTTCTGTAGTTGTTCTTGTTGTTGTTGATTTAGTTGTTGGCACATATGGGAGCTCCTCTCGTCTCGTCTCCCTCTCTCTAGCTGTCTGTCTATGTGTCTCCCTTGCACTCTCGCTCATGCTAGCCCTTCGGTTTGACCTTTGACTCCGGTTTCGAGTTCCTATTGCCGTATCCTCTCAGTCCATGGAGACGATTTCCAGGTCCAGTATCGCCTCGGAAAACTCATTCCCGGACCACTTTCAATATTACGCTATCAGTTCGCTCCGCTTTTGCAAAAAAAATTAAGACCTTCGTTATTATTAGACTGCAAAGAAAGGAGAAGAGAAAACAATAAGCATCATGATAAATTATTTTGATATAATGAATAAGTGGGGAGGGGATAAAAAAAAATGAAAGTTATGAATTCATATCGCTGCCGTGATTTATTTCTATACGGTAATAATCGAATAAGCGCTTTTTATTAGCAAATAGATACACAGATAATTGAGCTCAATTTATTTTAGTGTTGTGTATTTGTTCCGTTTGTTATTTTTTGACCAATTTATTCCCAATTGGGCTAAGAGCATATGTTAGCAATTAATATCTATAAAAATTAATTATGAGATAATATCAATTTGATTTGATCTCAATGTTAGTGAGGTAATATTTCATTTGAGATTGCAATGTATCTTTGCATCTTTGGTAGCTTAAAGACAAGTCGTGTTAATTGACGTGTATCTAGCAAAATGCTAATAAAAGCATGTTAATTGCTGCAACTACACGTTAATTAAAGTGTTAAATATAAAATATAGAAAGATTTATCTACAATATTAAAGGGAAGAATATTTACATCAGAAAACATTACAGAACATATTATATTTATTTGTCAATAAAAGAGAAAGGAATGCACGGAAATGTGAGAACGAAAAACTTTTACAGGAAATATCATATGAACTGAAACAGGCAGTCAAATAAAATTGATTTATATTGACATTTTCTTTGGTGCCCTGTTCGATTCCCCATGCGAAAACATCACAAACATGTACATATATCCCAAATGCAAATGGCGAAATCTCTGCAACGATAAATCGCATCAAAGCTTAACTTTCAATACCTTTTTTCCGGCTTGAATCTCTTTTTTTTTGCTGGATCCCACCGCGGAATCTCTAGCGCTTTGCACACCAAAATGCCAAAGGCAAGATGAAGCAGAAAGAGGAGAAAAAATATACAGTTTTTTTTTTGTTTTTCTCCAAATGCCGTTTTGGCCAAAAATTCCATTGACAAAGGTCATAGTCGCAGACAAAAACAACAAACAACGGCAAGACAGGCAGCATCACCTCCAACAACAACTTCTCATGCCAAACAAGCTGTCAGAGCGAGAGAGCCAGATAACTGGAGTGACAGAGAGGGAGAACGAGTACTAGCCAAAAGCGCAACAACTCTTAACGGTATTTCGCCGGGGCTTTTCAGGCTTAAAACATACCCTTTCAATAGGGTATTAGTCATTTTTATAAAACTTATGATTTCTTCATTATTGCTCTTTTAAATTTATTTAAGATCACTTGTTTTGGCAAATATGGATCCATTTTAAGATCAATGTTTTAAATAAAAACTTTAATGTCTAATAATTGATATGATCAAAAATAAAATAATATTCTTTTAATGGCCATATATTAAGCATATTCCTAATAGAATGCAACATTCTCGCTCTTGCTACCAAAATATGTCCAGCACTAGCAATAAATAGCCCTTTAACAACAATATACACTCAATAAGGGTATATTAAGTTTCGGACGTTCAATTCATTTAAGTTTTTGCATCTACCATTTTTTGCGCACATAACGTGCCTTTGAATCATTCATAAGGCATGCGACGTCAACCTCGTTGAGCGGCCAACTAGACAAGACTACGAGCCTGGGAGTTGGTAGTCGGAAAAACCAGTTTTTCCCACCATCTGACATCACGTTACGTGGAGCACACGCACACCATCACCATCATCATCATCACCACCACTACCACCACCACTTGGCAAGGCTGCCTAAAGGGCAGATGCAGATGGCGATGGAGAAGTGGGTGGTTTTGGGGGCTGAGAGGAAACATCACTCTGCTTAAATATGCAGTTGCATGTGCAAGACAGACCCCAAAAGAGGCAAACTTCAGTGGCGCTCACTGGAGAGCCCTTTCAGCCATGTCAAGCCATCAATAATACATTTAATAACAAGAAAATGTGAAATATGAATTCCAGTTTTTATAATTATCCATATGGGTAAGGGTAAAACTGTAAATAAAAGCCTAGAAATCAAAGGGGGTGCACAAAAGTACAATTTAATTTAAACTTTCAATGCCCCGCAAAACAATTTAGCAACTCATTGGGATTTCACATTTGATAAATGGTAAAAAACTTGCACCATTTATTAGATTGCTTAATAACTGACCCAGCCAAAAAAAAAGAAGGAATAACTATTACATCATGGCAAATCATAAAAAAAAAACCCATCTTTACACGGCTGTCAAAAGGAATTTTCACTTCAATTCGATTTGTGTTTGCTGTATTTAAATTAATCAAATTGAAACCGCTCGGTTTCACGGTTGTTTGTTCTGCTGCCATTCATTTGCATACATATTCCACTGTAGACAATTTAATTACAATAATGTCAAATGAATACATTTTACAATTTCAGAGTTCTGCTTGAAAAGAGCATAATTGGTATGGTAAAATGTTGAAATTCAATTATTCCCACATATGTATCGTAATGGATTGGGGGTATAATGCACATGGAGGTTGGGGTAGCAAGTCACGCTTTGCGAACTGCTAATTGACAGGTAATCAGTTTAACTGCTGAAAACAGCAACGAATGCAAACAAATATTTACAATAATTTGTAGGAGAAGGTGGCAAAAAAAAAAACAAGAGTAAAATTCCATTAAGAATTAATCACTTTTGCTGCACTTCACCGGAATCTATTGAATCTAAGAACTAATTGGATTATTATCTGATGACCATATTTATTAAATCTACATTATAACTTAATTATATTGCAATTCAAAGCAATTGAAACTACAAGAGGATGGCGATTAGTTAGCAGAATTGAACAACCGTTTCTAGGCAAATGTGCACAACACACTCACAGTGTTTTCTCGATTTGTGGTACATGCAGCATGAATAATGAAACATTCTGGGCTATTGAATGCCAAAATACTCTCAACAAACAACATTTGATGGCTAAGTAAGTATTTCGCCCTTTGACGTGTAATTAAACACTTTAAAACAATAATTTGAATAGATGTTTAACTTGATTGGTTTTATGTTTGTTTAAAACTTACTCCATATTGAAAAGTTTTACAACCGCTCTAGATAAAATTAAAATCCAAAAACAACAAACAAGCTTTTTAATAACTGAAATGAGCAGAAAGTTTATTGAAGTTGCACTGTTCTCAGCATTTAATTGGTGCCAACTCTTGAGTTACTGTTCAGTCGCAGTGCCGACAGCAATTGATGATTTATGTGTACGACAGTCGACTTCAATTGTTGCCGGCTTCTGTTGAACTGGAGCTTTGATTTCTGTCTCTCAATAGGATTTTATATATACGTGGGTGGCCCTATTGATAAGTATTTAATGTTTGTCAGATTCTTCGCCCTGCTGCTGCAGCCAACATTTTTTTTTATTTAATTTAATTTTCCAGGATTTTAATTAAAATAGAGCGCGCTGCGAGCTCAGCAGTGCGCAAAAATTCGCAGCACGTAACATTGAAAAACTGTCAAAGTGCCATAAATTGAAATATTCCGGTGTCATCAACCACTCCCCCCCCTTCCGCTTTTTCTTGGCCCCTCGGCTTCTTTCTTGGTCGGGTCCACAAAGCGGAAGCTAACATTTTTTACAAGGGCCAAAAGAGTGTGGGTGGCCTTTGGGTGAGAATGGCGCTGCTGAAAGCTTTTCAAGCTGCGCTGTTTATTGCCACTGATAAGGCGGATGGGGGCGCCAATGGGCGTGTCACGCCAGCTATGTACAGTAGTGGCTCGAAGATTTTCCAACTTTTCGCTTTCAAACGTTTATAATTTGCCAAAACTTTTTATTTTATGAAGTCGAGCTCTCGTAACCTAGTTATAAGTTTTTGCAAAACATATTCTCAACAGGAAAAAGTTTATGAGGATTTAAAACATAAAACTGGATTTCATTTAATTTTAAAGCTTTATAAACACAAAAATAAATCAAAGCCATATAAGGGTGGCTTTTCGTTTATTATTTCTTATATTATATTAGAAATATTTAACTTAGTATATGGAAAAGTTAAGGCAAAATAGGAATTAAATGATTCAAGCAAATATTGATATATATTCTGGTTCAGAAAAATAAAGTTAAGTTTATTTTTTACCTATTGACTTTTGTGTAAGTATCTTATTAAAATTTATAAAAAATGTTATATTTATAACATTTATTTGCAGGCACTGTAGATGAGCTTGTAAGCGTGTTTCAACTGCACTTGGACCCGAAAACACTTAGCACGCTTGTTGAGTGTGTGGCGCGCACTTAAAAAAGCGCACAGCAATTAATTTGATGAAAATCTGTGTCAGCTTTTACAAGAAGTTCTCAAACACGATGCGGAAGCGATGTGAAGCGGCGATAGCTGCATAATGTTCACAGATCGAAACTGTTTGAAAGTGATGTGTTTGTACGTATGTACATCCAAACACAATATATTATTAAGCACTCAGTGAAAATCTGTGCATGATGGCAATCAATTTGTAGTAATTTATTAATGAATTGGCGGCTGTGTTGGCGAAGGTCATGTCCCGATGGTGACAAAAAACAATCAAAAGCAGCAGGCAGCAGAGCCAATAAACGAGGGCAACAACTATTGTGACAACGCTTACAAAATGAAATTGTAACACAAAATGCAATTAAGAGTGCAAAAAAAAAGCAAATGAAACACTAACAGCAAAATAAAAACAAACGAAAAAGGCGCACAGTGAAAACAATTTGGAAAACGTAGGCAATTAAATGCAATTAATGGAATTGTACAATTATGAGAGTAGTTTGCTGACCCGCTGGTGACCATTCCATTTGCTGCCGGACCGGTTTAACATGGGTTTTCATTTTTTTTTTGCATACAATCCAACATGGGAGCAATTTTTATTTTGTTCACACATAAATCTCAATTTACTGTAGGAAATCTGAACAGATATTTTTCCCACTTTTCTATTTACATTTTATAATAATTAATAAATTATTTTATTATTAAAATTTGCCTGCAACACGTCTGAACATAAAATGTTGACTAATAGGCGGGCATCATAAACGCTACAACTTGACTTCCAGGCATTATTTTATTATTTTGCATACCCCAAAACAGGTTCCACACACATAAATTCATCATCCCATTGCACCAGCATACTCTCAACTTATAAATCACCCGACTTTAAGTTGGGCAGAGAAAATATTTTGTATAATTAAGTAGACTCGTTTGGAGCACACTTCAACAACAAGTCGCGCCAAACTGAAATAAAAAATTACACATAAATTTCAACAGTGTCGTTTTTTCGGGGGTAATGGGGGGTAATTCTCGTTGTAGGCGTCTGGGGGCCCTGCACTTGGAACTTTAATGATCTGTGGCTGACTGCCAGAAGTTCTGGAAACTCTGAAACCCTGACTCTTGGATGTGCCTGATGTGAAAGGCGCGTAATTTATATTGCACACAAATAAAATTTATTTCTGTTTCATGTTGGCATGCAGAGAAGCGGTAAGCCCAGGGAATGATACAAATTAGCGCTATAAATACGCCCCACTTTTACACATACACACAGGTTCCACAATCCACAGACCGCTCCGGTCTCGGCTTCTGGAGTCATAAAAACAAATGCGATGCCAAGTCCGTCCGGCAGGTTAATGAACCAAGACGTCGCCGACGACGGCGTTGACGATGACGACGCCTCGCTATTTCAGCTAATAAAATGCTAATTTTCCCCACTCAGCTGGCGTTTTTTTTAAACATATTCGGACTTCCCTAAGTAGAATTATTTGTATACAGTTTAAGTTCTTAGAATAATAATGGAGATAAATAGGATAAAAGCTTATTTTGACATTGAAAGGGTATAATACATATTTAATTGACGATTTATGCAATTTAATTTAATTAATTTATAGGTTTAAGTCATAATTTTTATGGAGATCAAAAAAAATGTGCTTTTTTTTATGACCACTACTGAATTTAATAAGCGATTATTTACAAGAAACGTAAAATTTTATCACCAACACCTTACTCGTTTCAAGTTAGAGAAGCTCCACTGTTAAGCAAACCTAACTGCTGATAAAATCCAGCCGTGTTCTGATATGGGAATAGCAATTAAAAAGAGTCCCCAAAGAAGTGCGGAAAAAAAAACGTTTCGTCTGGGGAACGTTAGTGACTAAATGGGAGACAACAACAGGTTTTCAAAGGATTTGACATACTTGTTTAAATTTAAATAATGGTGTGTGCTTGACAAAAAAAAAATAAACCCAGCTGCTTCAAAAATGTATTTGTTTGCCGTTGTCAGGTATTTAAATTTAAACTCAGGTAAACAGACAAGTAAATGCAACGTTAAACAAATTAGTCAAATACAAAAGTAATTCATTTGAATTGCCCTTTGGTGGGTAGGCATCAATCAATATAAATGGACAAAGCCATAAAAATTGCTTTGAAGATGAGATTTTCCCGCCGACCAAAGAGAAAATAAATGACATCGAATTAAATAGGAATTTTCGAGAGGAAAACCGAGAAAATAAGAGGGTATGAAAACCTGTCGCCAAACGAAGAGAAATGTGTCGAAATACGAAAATTGACAACTGAATAATGTATCTGGATATGGGGACATTATCATCATCATTATCATTTGCAACCATCAGCGGTCCCAGGCTCATAAAACGGATTTTTGCGCTAATTTTTCTGTCTTTCCTTCTCTTGAAAACTTTTGGCGCAAGAAAAAAAATAGATTTCATGACTCGCATTTTAATTAAAAGTAAATAGAAAGAGAAACAGTGGGTAATAGAAAAGGACAAAGAATCGGAGCTTAATGTTTGGCATGTGTACACAGTAAAAATTCAGTAGGACTTTGGTATAATTTATAGTAAATCAACATTTATAGTAAATCTTTGATCAGTGTATCATATCTGTCAAAGTGAGGATTGCCATCTTGGACCAATATTGAAATAAGTAATATATTGATGTAAAATATAAAAAAAGCTTTCGGTGTACCGAAAAGAAAGGAAAGTAAAATAAGAAAAAAGAATTCAGTTGTGTTAAATGTAGCAGAAGAGGATAAGTAAGAAGCGGGGGCGTTTAGAAAGCAGAAATATGCTAAGCGACCCGGCGTTTGCAAAGCAATTGCTCATTTACAGTACTCGAGTTCTTTTTTCTGCGGCGTTTTTTATTTAAAACAAACTTTGCATTTTTTTGTTTTTTTTTCGTTTTTTTTTTATACCACTTTCATGCAATTTGTAAAACTTTGCACGAAAACAAGGCAAGCAAAAAAGCCTGCGCATAAAGGGAGACAAATAAGTGGAACAAACGAAAAGTTTTTCGAGGTTTGACATTTGGCACAATGGTAATTCTATTTGGACCATCATTGGGTGGGCTCGAACTCGCACCCGGAAAACCTCCCGTTTACGCTGGACCCGCATCATTAATTTGCTGTTGTTTCGCTTTGTTCTGCCCCTAATTATGCCCAGCAGCTTGGGATTAGGCCAATTATGCATTGAGAAAGGTTGACTTAATTAAATGGGAACATAATTGCTGTATGGAAAATTTGAAAACTCGGGTGCTTTATTTGTACAAATTAGTTTCAGTTGCATTGTTAGCTAATTATAAAGTGATAAATTAACAGTTTAAACAAATTGAAACAGTAAGTGTAAAGAAAATTTTACAATTTGAAATTGCATTAAACGGCACGTGTGTAATTTCTTTGTCATAAACTTTTTAAAAATTACAATACTAAATCAAATGAAAGTCCTGAAAGTATTATAAACACATCTATGTGGCAATATAAATCCTTGGATTATTTTCTATGAAAATTAACTAAGCTTCGTTACCCAATTCTCAATAATGGCATTTCTATATAAATGAATTCTTGGCCTAGCACAATTCAAATAGATTTCAATTTAAACACGGCAAATCCAATTCAATCGTTAAACTAGTTTACGAAATTAAATCAAAGCAGGTCACTGAGTTTTCGAATAAAAAAAGCCCCCAACCACCCACTCTTATCACAAAAACCAATCACGCATGAACGCACTCGGGAGTAAGAGATGCGCCGGGGAGAGGTGGGAGGAAATGGGGGCGTGGACGTGATTCTACTGCTGTGCGGTTTTTCGAACCATCGGCACACCCTACAATCTCCTCCTCTTTATTTTTGGCGGAATACTTCCTTCCCATCCACACACACACACAAACACAGGCCAATCTCTCTTTGTGCCATTAAAATGTTATTTCCTTATTATTGCCTTGACTTAATCGTCTTCCTTGCCAGCAGCAGCCTGAATTCCTCCTCCGATTCCTCTTTTTTCCTCGATGTCCCACTTTTATCGCACTCTCTTCTCGACTTACACGTATAGGGGACAATGCGTTCCCTACAGCCGCATATATAAACACTTGGGGTCGCAATTATAGTAATTCAGTTTTTTATGTTTTTATTTTGAGTTATTGTTTTACAATATTTAGGTTTCATAAAATAATTTATGGTCCCTCATGTTGTTATAGGTTTATAGGTTTACGGCAGATATTTCAAAGACAAGCCCACATATCATTCACTTAAGAACTCACCTTTGTGGGTAATAATCAACAATTTGATTTTCAAAAGATAACATTGTCCGATGGATAATATTTTTTTGCCAAATATAAATTAAGTGCTATTATCTTGACCAGAACTGTAGGAACATATGAGTGACTGACGGACTTTATCCCCATTTCCAGTCGGCTCCTCGTTTTCATGTGATGCGTGTCCATGACAATGGAATACAAATTTCTATGGCACACATTTGCTTATTTCTGCTCCCTTGGTTTTTTTTTTTTTTTTGTTTGGTTTGAAAAGGGAGCTTACACAACCTCATAATCTTCAAGCGGGCGCCACCACAACAAACTAATGCAAAGTGCCAGACCCACAAACACTATGCCAAAGAATTTCTGAGTCATCGTTGCGCATTGTGATTATAATGGGACAACATCTGCAAGGGAATTTAAATTTAAAGAGAATATTCCACAATATATGATGAGATATACTAACTAACTAATAGTGAGAAAAATATTTGAAATTCATCAAGCTGAAAGCGTTTGGTTTCAACTTTATTGGGGTGTGAGGAAAAAGAGATGAGAACTCTTTGGTAAATGTAAAGAAAAGTTTCTGAACAAATGTCCGCAAACACAAAAGTTATTTAACAAGTATTTACCCAACAATACATTGTGGGACGAGGAAAGAAGAAACAAATTTAGTACTTTAATTGAAGCTTATATATGTAAATGCTGTTTCGGGATTATAAAGAATATATACAAGTAAAGACCAAGTTATTAAGTATTGAGTGCCTTTGAAATTTGTTCAACAAACCCTTGGTTTTTTATTGAATTTGTTTTAAAGTTTTAAATTAAGCCGAAGCTTTTCGGTACACTTCTTAGTCATAAAGAGTTAAAAAGTGTCTGGTTACGAGTTTATAAAATTAATGTCTGCATAAATTAATGAGTAAGATTAACAATGTGGCAGAAGCCACATTTGTTTGCGTAATTTATTTTTGCAATTTTGCATGCCATTGTTTCACTGGTTCTGTTCATCGTTGGATGATGGTGCGACTGTCAGTCGGCTTATCTGTTGTGCAAATGGCATTGGGTTCCAACCCAAATTGATTGGAAACAAGACACAGAGGCGGAGAGCACATGTGGCATGTGCCATTGAACTAATTAAAACACCTTGCGTAACCGTTTGATGCCACTTAACCGGCAGACATTGTAATTAGCACGATGGAGGAGCAATCATAGTTAAGTTAACTTTTGTCCCCGACACACGTGAATGTGAAAATATTAAATTTAGGAGTGCAAAATTATGTTAGGTAAATGTTATTTCAATGTTGAGTGTGCTTCGCCGCTATCGCTATTCGTCGAAGGCGAGTGCCTCAGATAACAGAACATTCTTTCCGGCTACTTTTCATGCACTAATAGTTGATCAGAATTTATAGGGCCACCATCCAGCAAAACCACCTGGGCACCACCCACTCTAGCAACCCACCCGCCCGTTCACGATTTGCATTGCACCCAGTGGAGCTGCGTTGCCAACCTTGGTAAATATGCTGCGCTGGCTGCTGCGTTTTGGACCTTTGTTGTTGATGCAGCTATTGTTGCTGCTAGCTAGCGCATTTGGTTAATCAGCGTTGACAACTTGGCTTTTTTCTGGGCCAATCTGGTTATTTCCAAGGTCTTTGGATGCGTAAATCCACATCGCACTTTGTGGCCAACCACAAATTTGGTTTGATTTTCAAATTGATTGGTTAGTTTGCAGTTATTTGCAATAAGGAAATATTTTAAAAATATTTCAGCCAATAACTAAGATTTTTTTTTCTAATTACTTAACTACACCACTTTTGCTTAAGTTCACATATAAAATCAACAAGTATCTTTAGAAAACTTTACACATACGAATTATATAAACATTCTTTAAATTTCTATAGTAAAAATTATTAAAAAACCTCTAAAAACTTTGTTTTATTTTATTCTACAAACTAAATAACAAAAAAAATTTTTCTCTGAAGGTAATGTTTTTCTGAAGTTTTAAATAACTTACTAGTTTAATCTTTTTTAACATCATCTCTAGAGAAGCAACCTTTTATTAGGAGAAAATAGAAACTGGACAATTTTTATTAGCCACCGTTGTTTTAATTTAGCATTTCTGGCGGTGCTGCTTGGCTGGTTGGCGCGCTCCAGTACGATTCGGTTTGGTTTTAGCGGGGTCTGGGTTCGGGTTTGGGTTTGGGTTTGGGTTTGTGTTTAGGTCTGGGCCCGGGTTTCGGTTGGTCTTTGTCAAGTTCGACCCTGGGGGCATGGCTCATAAATTTCCCGCTGCTATTGCAATATGAAATATATGCAACATAATTGAATTGCGCCTGTGTAGGTGCAGTGTGCGGCGTACTGTTAATTTTTAATTTATGCTCATAAATAATCAAGGCATTTTCATTAGACAACAATTTAAAAGAGAATGAAAAAGGCAACTGATGGGGAAAAAATGCAAAATCACGGGCGAAAATGAAAGAAAAAATTGTATAGAAATGGGGAAAACAAACGAGGGAGGTATAAAGTTTTTTATTCAATAGTTTCATAAACAGTTGTTAATGTCATAGCCGCAAAGCTGTTTTTGTCGGGTTCGCCATTATTTCACAGCCCTGACTATGCGTTTCATGCCTTATTTTCCAAGACAAGAATAAGTTTTACAGTATACAAACATTCTTGCAAGAATTCCTCATATTTCCTTCTTAAAAGTGTAGCACAAAAATGTTTTTCATACCTTACAAAAAGAATAAGACATAGAAAACAGCGATAACAAAAAGAATTTCTTGTCTACCTTCCGGCTTATAAACATTTTTAGCCTACTTAAGAGCCAAAAATAGAAATAAAAGTGCTACATTTGCGAAATAGATTCTGTTGCTGGTGTTAAATGCCGCGTAATCATTTTCGGATGCCCATAAAAGCGCAACTAAAAGGCGTTAAAAAAAAAGTGGGGAAAAAGCGAGGGAGTCAGCAGGTGGAGTGCGAAAGCTGTGCAAATATACGTAGTCAGCTACGTCAGCTGTGCTTTAATGCCACTGGTGCGGGTCGGGGTCTATATCTGTGTATCTTGTGACATTCGAAACAGCAGCTCCGAAAAACGAGCAAGAAAAACAAAACGAAATAAGGCCAATGATGCTTGTAATTGTAGCTCCAGTTGGCACGGCTCCACTCTTGTTGGTTTTGCAACTGCTGCTTTGCTGGTGTGTTTTTAAACCAATTTCGGCCCCTTCCCCACCACTTTTTTTTTTTTTTTGACTGTTTCTGGCCATGGCGGCCAATTGCAATTTCAAGGCTGCAACTCCGGCTCAAGCACTCCATCTTCTTTGCCACCACATCGCATCGCATCGGCATCGCATCGCCCACATGCGCAAACAAGTCTTAAAAACTCATTAACGTTTAATAATGTGATGGCATGGCTGAACACTGGCCACTGTCACCAAGAGTTTTGCGATACTAAGATTAATATTGCTTATTTGTTAGTTTATATCATAAGTTACAATATCCAAAATGATCTATACATTCCCTTTCTTATAATCAAAGAGTATATTAAAACTACTTAGATGATATTAGCTATGGAATACTAAAAAAAAAAGAAGACTTTCTTTCTGTGCATCCAATGTTTACTGCCCCCGGTGCACACTTGCTGCACTCAATCAAGCTCAAAGCCCCAAAGAGGGTTGATATGGGAGGCTGGATGGAGGCTGGCGGTTGGCAAGGGGCTAAAAACCCGAGATGAGTTGTCTTCATTTTGCCATGAGTGGCAGCAGCCAACTGCAACAGGGGGCCACCCATAAAAAGATGACAACGGCAAAAGCATCATTTTTGCTCTTCTGCCAACTAGCTTTTGGACGAGAAAGTGTCGTAGGAAAAAATTAATGACAAAGTTAGCTAATAAACTCTGACATACTCTGAAGTAGATGAAAAAGGCATCTTGAATAGGATAAGAAATAGGAAAGGTAATCATTGCAATTTTAGGATTGAAAGAATTTAATATACTTAGAAACTGCAAATAAAAATTATTAAACGAGCAAATTATGACAACTTGAGTAATCTGTCTTTTCAACTACTTCTGAAGAAACAGATTTATAAATCCTCATGCTGTTTGACATTGAATTATCATCAGAAAGAAGATAAGAATATAAGATTAATAATCAAGTTGCCGCTAATTTTCCTTTGAAGAAAGAAAGACAGAAAATCGGTTTCAATTAACAACTTCCCAACGAAGACTGTTCTTTAGCCCAGATTTCTTCCCTATAAATAGAACTTGAGCACAGAGACATGCCATCGAAAACTCGATCATGAGCAGGAAACTGTGTTTAAGACCAAGTCCATAGCATTTTGTCATTTCATCTGCGGTCAACTTTATCACTTTGTGCTGCCACACGAAAACGCAACAAAAAGCCGCAATGACAGTGCTATAAAAAAAATTCAGCTTCATCCTAGACAATTACGATAGAGTAAAACCCGCTTTACTACGGGGAAATCTTTTCTCGTACAGCATCGCACTTGTGCTCCCCATCTTCTTTTCTATACGCTGCCAGCCATAACTGTAGTTGCAGGTGTGTTGTATAGGTAGGTATACATATGTAGTTGTTGTAGTTTCGGTGTTAGCTCGGGGGAATTTACGGAGCGTTGATGGCTTTCTCCTCTAAGACTAGATTTGATAGAGGATAGAGATGGCCAGAGGAAGGGGTAGGGGTAGAGAAATGGATAACATTGCTACATTGCCATGAGGAGGTGGTGAACAAGAGCACGGGGAGATGATCTCTAGGCCATTAAGAGTGGCCAGCAAAAAAGTTTTCGTTTATTGGTGGCATGGGCCAGTTTTATAGCTTCATTTGCACACAACAACTGCTGCAGAGGCCGAGGTCAGGTTGGTCAGGTATGTATCTAAGATAGGGGGCAGGTGGGCGAACAGTGGGCGTGGCTTATTAGCAGGGTGCAAGGCGGATCGCTGTTCCTCAAGCGGAACGGTAGCCAAAAGCCTTCAGCGGCTTCTAGGTTATTGAAAGCTTTTAATAAGTTACTTAATTTTAGCGCAATTTCTTTAATCATTCAGAGATATTGTTATTTGTTAGTTCTCAAATTAATACAGAATTAGAATTATAACAATCTCTCCTTTTGTTAAGCGACAATTTTAGAGTTTTCTAGTAGATAAGGCTTTACCCATGTGAGTAATACTTCGAAGAATTCGTGATTTTCGGGCAATCAGTATAAATTATATGAACTGCTTCCGCGAAATCTTTCCCACAATCAGTACTTTGTCTTTGTGTTTTCCTGCCATTAGCTCTCCCAAACGAAATATCACGATCCAAGTGAGCATTACTTTCTGCCTATCCGGTGGGCACTATCATCATTACAGTGCGGCCGATAAGTACGTGGCCCATTGTCATTAGCTGTGGGCACTAATTGCACGTGGAAAACGGCGACCTTAATGCATTCGGTTCCACAATGCAGCTGATAAAAAGAAATGCATTTGCAATGCCCGCATAGGCGGGGGAGAAACAAGAAAAAAAAAAAAAGAATAGCTTAGGAAAGTTGATATCCTCGCATACTTGAAATACAAAATGTACCTTGCTTCAAAAATATTTGACTTTAAATTTTGTATTTAATATATTCAATCGATTTTGAATGTATTATAAAAATCCATGATTTCTTTCCGATTTTTTAAGATTATATGTTTTTATAAATTATTAATTATCAGCCATTATTAAAAATGATTGGCATCAATGAAAGTAAACTAACGCCAATAAAATGTGTATCCTTGGGCTTATAAATTTATTTTAAAAGATACTACAAATAACGTATGATAAGATACAAATTTTTGTAAATACCAAATATGTACTTTTTGCAATTTCAATATACCCAAATATACTTAATAAGTAACGGGTACCAACCAGGAAAACTGCATTTAGCCAGAAAAACGAGAAGGCGAATCTTCAGCGGATTTTATTTACACGAACCGGTTTAATTGGCTCGACCTCCAATCAGAATCAAGTTCACCAACGCACTGGCATTAACAGCTCCAATAAGTAAATGCATGGGGGCAAAAATAGATGAAAAGCTGGATTGAAAATCGCTTACCGAAAGGGAAAATCTCTGGAAGCTGCAGGATGTAGGGATAAAACAGCAACAAAAACGATGCAGGATTAACGCGAGTCTTTTTTTTTGAGAGTGTGTGTATGTGGCGAATTAAAGTGACCAACAAAAACAGACACACACACGGACCGCTCACTAACTAACACACACACTTGCACGCACCGAGAGAAAGAGAGGGATAGAAAGAGCGGAGGGAGATTCGGAAATTGAACACGTTTGCCGCTACTCCGATTTCGATTCCGGCGGAGGGCGTAGTACCGCCCCTAAATTATGGGCGACCCGGTTTATTTACACGTCCGAATTACTTATATATACGTATGTATTATGGACCGCGCCTGCTGCACTTTCTACTACAACTACAACTCTCTGTTGCGTACGCGCGTGTGTGTGTGTGTGTATGTTTGTGTGCGTATCAAGTGCACACGTATGCATCTGCTTGACTGTGTGGGTGAATTTTATTTGTTTGGTGTGATTTTTTTACCCTAAAATTTTAAATCACACTTGCACTGCACAAGCACTGTTAATTTTCTTTTTGATTAATAATTAATTCATGCGCGACGCGACATATCCTCGTAGCAAAAAAAGTGTACGAAGAAGAGCGCCTGTGGGTTGCTTAAATAGATTTTTCAGGTTTCAGAGTGACCAAACGAAAGTCACTAAAAAAAGCCCGTGTCAAAAAGGCCCAGCTGAATAACGTTATCGATACATCGGTATGTTTGATGTTTAAATTTTGTTTATAAAATTTTTTAATATTTTGTTCTTGAAAATACTGCCTTGTATTTCCCGTTACCATTGTAAAGCAATATTAACGACTTATTGCCATAGAATTACTACATTCAGCACCCCAGAATAAAAAAATCTTTAAATGTTTTTGGGACGGTTGACGGAGAATCTGAAGAGTTTTTAATGTGCTTTGCAGTTAAATTGCTTAGATTTTCAAAACCTTTTTGTAATTGATCTTTTTCATAACAATAACTTCTTATTCCACTGTTTTATTAGAAAACAATTTAAACCTGAAAGCGGGAACAGTTATCCATTGAACTTTCGACTACATTTTAAAATTGCGCGCCCACTGTTTATTTAGTTCGATAGTCAGAAATCTTATCGCTTTTACCTCACAAAAATTGAAGGCATCGACATATCGATTGTGGAATAGTTCATATTATAATGCCTCTGGCCACACTGACATGCTACCAACTTTTTAACAAAACTTTGTTAATTACAAAAACGGGGACCAATTCTGCGCTAAAAGTCAATCGCCTCGCGTCATCCCGCGTCGCCATGCACAGCCGGAGTTTGCTGCCGGATCCGGCGGTCTACCAGCCGGATACCCTGGACCTCAACACGGACATAAAGGCGGCGGATTACTGGTTCAACTGCTTCCGGGACATGGTGGCCAAATTCGCCAAAGTGGCGGCCAAGTCACAGGAGGAGGATCACACGGCACCGCAGCGGGCGGATCAGTTCCAGGCGGCCTACCTCCAGCGGTTGGAAGAGCATCAACGCAACGTGCCCCTTAATCGGGGAAAAGTTGTGCTCGGCACCAGTGAGCTCCTGCAACTGAATGAAACAATGCTGCGGCGCTACGGATTCGCTGATCCTTGGCTCAGCCAAAAGAGACTGGAGAATGCCGCTGCAGTGGCGCGGCTTAAGCAGCGTCTCCAGGAACTGGACACCGTGGAGGACGAGGATGCCCGGTGGACGGAACTGGTGCGCGGCGTGCTCGCTGGCAACATGTTCGATTGGGGCGCCCAGGCCATATCCAATATCCTTGAGCAGGACAGCAATTTCGGACTGCATTCGGCCCTCGAACGCATTGAGAAGCGGCCCTGGCTGCTGGACAACCTGGACAACTGGCTGAAGCGGCTCAAGGGAGCGCCACACAAGTGCGCCGTGGTCTTTGTGGACAACAGCGGCGTGGATGTGGTCCTGGGCGTCCTGCCCTTTGTGAGGGAACTCCTGAAACGAGGAACCAAGGTGCTGCTCTGCGCCAACAGTGAACCCGCTCTCAACGATGTGACCAGCGAGGAGCTGAGATCCCTGCTGGACGACTGCGCACGAGAATGCGGAGTACTGGAGAAGGCCTGGTCCCAGGGACAACTGCTGGTCTACGCCAACGGGCAGACAGGTCCCTGCCTGGACATGCGCACCCTGCCGCCGGAGCTGTGCGACGCCATCGCCGCCAATGAGACTGATCTGCTCGTGATCGAGGGCATGGGACGGGCCCTGCACACAAACTTGAATGCCCGTTTCGGGTGCGAAACGCTCAAGCTGGCCGTGATCAAGAACCGGTGGCTGGCCAAGTACCTGGGCGGCGAGGCCATGTTCGCCGTCATCTGCAAGTTTGAACCGGCTGCGCCCAGCTAGTCCAGGAGCCACTGCATCCATTGTTATACCCTGTTGACACAAAAAACCATGCCCCCCAGCCCCAAGATGATGATGATGATGATGATGATGATGATCTGATCACCAGCCAGGGGTCTTTGTTGAGTTCGAAATTATTGTTATGATCCACAAAAAAACCCACAATTCACAATCCAATCCTATCCTATCCTACTCTATACCCTTCGATCTACCGATGAGATTCATATGTGTATAAATATAATCGTAATGCAAGTGCTTTTGTGGTCACCTCACCCATATAAAAAAAAACAGCTACACTTTTAATAATTAAAAACAAGAATATATAATAACAAAGCCTTTTGTTTATCATGGCGCGGCGGTTTATTATCGGTCATGGGTATATGGAATGCAATTTTGATAAGCGGTGGATTACGCGTTGATAAGGTTTGCGGTTTGAAGCTTCCAGCGCTGACATTTCATCAGACCGGAGGGCTCAGACATTTCCCATCATAAATCTTGGATAATGTCTGTTTGCATTTACATATATGGCCTGTGGTGCGTGCCAATTCTTACCTTTTGCCAACTCACTTATCTGTTATATTCGTGTTCGAAATAAAACCAAAAAGAAGGCAGTCACCATAATAACTGGTTGATAAGCAGACAGCTAGATAAGATCAAGCGAAGCCAAGACCAGGAAACTGTTGGCTGGAAAGTCCATGATCTCAAGCTGAATTAAGAATTAATTCCGTTTCACACAACAAAGTGGTAAAAGTCATTAAATTTATTTATAGATTATATGTCTTTAATATCAAAAAATAAGCACTAGGGCATAGTCCACATTTTTTGACTGCAAATAGTCAGTTTTATTTATATGATTTGTAACAATGTAAAGTTTAAATAAATAATCAAAAATGCAGTGATTTTAGAAAAGACAAATTAGTATTAAATTTAATAAGTGGTAGTTTTGTACTTAAGGACAATATCTATAGATTTTTCCCAATAATATATTGGCAGTTAGTTGGCGAAAGATAATAATATTAAGTTCAATTAAAAAAATAAAATTCAGCAATTTAAGAATAAAGTATAAGTACTTCCAGCTCAATAAAGAATTAACCTTAATTATTTCGGTTACATTTGAATCAATAGTATTTTTGTATGGTCAATAAACTTAGGCACAATATCTTAAGATTTTTCTAAATAATATTTTTGAAGTAACTTACTTACTTTGCTGGATAAATCTTTGTGTTGATTAAACAAAATGTTATGGTTTTTATAATCTTTATAAAGGTAAATAAATTGATTTTAGGATTCAGTTTCCTCTGGTTCTGGTCGACTATCAGGAGCAACTGCATCCTCCGCAGTCAAGTCCTCGTAATAAAAACGTCGCCTGAAGGCCATTGCAGCTTGATACCAGTCCAGGAATAAGGGGCGACTATAAAGTTTGATGCCCATTATCAGAACGACGAAGCCTATGATCATGGCCAGATTTACGTAGTCCTTGTTCCAGACAAACATCCAGATAAAGAGTATACGCACGGCATCAACAAGAAGTCGATTGGTGCTGGTAGAGTCCATCGTGATGAACAGACCAATGGAGTTGTAAGGGGCACATGAGATAGTAAAGCCAATCAGAGCCAAAATCAAATACGGATTTCCCTTTAGAGCGCTATAAAGATCACTCCAATCGTCGAAGACACCGCGGGAACTGTCGTTAAACGGACGAATGCTGGGCAGGAAGTGCATACCAATGGCTAGCAGTGAGGTGATGACCAGTCCAAAGATTCCCTGCCATCCAGCAGCCTGCAATGGAGTCACATTGGAGGTCTTGAGCTGCTTTTCCTCGCAAACATACTGCAAACCGTGCAGAATCTCGGCTATGATGATGAGTAGGTCGCAAGTTAGAATGGATTTGTAGTCCTTGCACGGCAACGTATTATTGTCGTCTCTTACGCTCTGAATATCCGCATAGATGATGCCCACAAGGGCAAGCGATATGGTGGAGATGGCCAGCCAGTGGCGACAGATTAGAGGATGGTTCAGGAACATACTACTAAAGATTCCCGTAAATATCGTTGCGGAGCCCCTTATCATTTGAAAGCTGGAGGCGTAGGTCAAATGTAGTCCGGAAAAGAGCAGAATGGAGGCCACTGCATCCAGTAAGGTGGGCAGGATCATGGTCAATGGGCAAAACTCGGCGATGTCGCTGTCCTCTGAGCTGCTATCCAGGTCGGTGATAGTCTGTGAATTGCACAAAAAACCTTAAATTACCTGGGTTTTACATGAGTTTTAAAACTTTTCACTTTTAAAGGGGATTTTAAATTTGTAAAGTTCAAATATACCTATACATGTATGTTGTATTGGTCAGTACTTACATCACGTACCCTGGAGATCATTCGGATCACCTTGATGATCCCGAAACACAGGAACTCGCCCAGGAACATGAGCAGGGTGAAAACCACCGGATGCTGAAATCTGTGATGCTTTCCATCGCTGCCAATAAACTGATGTTCGTTGGCCCATTTTACCACCAGAACATTGAAGGTACCGCTGAGCAAAAATATCACAGACAGAAAATAACGTTGATCCATTCTGCGCAGGAATCATAATCGTTCTGATTGGTGAAGTGCACGCTAGTTCGATCTACAAATATAGACGTTCTTCGCGGAATTGATGATTGTAATTGTGATAAGGGCATAGGTGGAAAAACAGTTCAGTGAGCTAAGTATATAACTGACCTTCCTCAACAGAAAAAAAGTGTGGGGTAATTGCGCCAGTATTATTTAATATAAGTCAACATTGAGCTTTAAAAATCAAAGTACCACTTTGCTTTATATGTAATAAAAAAGAAAAACATAAAAAAACCTGTTACCCAAAATGAATCTTAAAACACAATAACCCTACAGAAATCACTCAAAAGGTTCAATTTAAATTTTCAGTAATAGAACAGGTAAATTTTGTAAACTTTTAACGGCTTTTTTTTTAAATTCTAACAGAACGGCGTGACTTTAACAGAATAGCTATCGATATCGCTGATATTGGACAATCGATAATCAGCTGTTCGGTAGTCGTGTCACGAATTCACCCCTTCGAATTGCCAGTTGTCAGCTGTTAGTCAGTTTTTGACGGTCGTGTGTGAAAATTAATGCAAAAAAATCCCCAATAGATAAACAATAAATCGGTGTGCGGAAAAAGGAAGCCCAGGAACAGTTAAAACTCGCGTCGTTTTGGTTCTTTTAGTTTTCCTTAACTCACTTTGCTTTGCGCTCTGTCAGGCATTTCAGTTTTTGTGGTGGGCGCCCCCGAAAATCAAGTGATTATTAATCGGCAATTTGCTAATCAGGAATATGGATATTCTGAGGAAAATGTTCAAGTCGGAGGCGGAAAAGGAGCCGGAGTGAGTACCAAGATGTGGTGGTGGGGCCAAGGGATATGATATTATGCAAGTGCAGGGAGTGCAATCTATTAATATGGGGGGCCCCCGGAATACGAATACAGCGGCGTTTTTCAGGCAAACGGCAACCGACGGATCGATAACCAGGCACCTGCCATGATAGATACATTTTCACCAGGATACACACACGCACACGGGAAAAGCGACCGCTTTTCTCTCTCCGAGAAAACGGAGGCTGCGCGTATTGCGAAAATCCCGAGGGTTGCAAATGCAAATGGAAATGGAAATCCCTTTCTCATGCCTTCCCTTTTTCCACCCACTCACTCTCTCTCTCTCTCTCTCCCTGTATTTCTCTTAGTTCTTCGACTTCCGCTTCCAATAAGGACGAATTCCGGAAGCCGCAGTGGTTCGAGGAGGCCGAAACCGACGATGAACTCTTCGACGACGATCGCAAGTTCGCCTTCCAGGTCTTCACCAGTCCGCTGGAGATGCAGAAGCACTTCGAGAGCCAGCTGCAGCGACTCCTCGAGTCCCTCAACGATAGTGAAGGTAAGTCCTTTTAAACATTACTATAATTATATCAATCTCTTTGTTTTATAACTATTTAATTTATTGCTTAACGTTTAAACATATTATCCTAAAAATATACCTCCTTGAATATGAACATATTTCAGTTACTCTTGTAAATAAATAAACCTTGAATGTAGTTTAAAATTCATAACTTTATGATTTACATTTAAGTTGATTGCTTTTTCAATTAAGTGTTAAGTGAAAAATAATTATACGCTTGTAGTCTAGAAAACAATTTAATTAAAATGTGCCATCTACTCAACATAATTTATATTTGATATCCCTTTAATTATTTTAAAAGTTATATATTTCTTAAAAAGGTTTTAATTTAAAATGGTTTTTTTTTGTGTTTTAAATGTACTGCTTAAGTATACCTATCTTGTAAATTTAATGATTATATATTTAATATTTTTGTAATTTGTTTTTAAATTGACTTGAACAACAAAAACTTGGTAACAAATGTAATTGGTCGATTTAAAAGTAATTTTCTAAGCGACTCGTAATCCATAAGTAATTGTATTTAAGTAGGCTGGCAGATGGCACTTTAGTATTGGCAAAAGCTTGGCAATAAACAACATCTTCTTTAAATAATTACCAACAATTAAATCCCCAACCTATATTTATTAATACCTTCAATTAAAATTTTGCTTTGTCAGATGGCTTTGAGCGTGACTTGAAGGAAGACTTCTTGAAGCCGGGTTTCGAGAGCAAGATTTTGAAGAGGTTTGAGCAGCAAAAGGACTTATCCCTGGATACTGACCTGGATGGCGAGTAAGTAACCAGAATTTATATCCAAACCAGAGCAGATTTAACAAACTTATTGTTTACAGGATCTATGCCGATCAGTTGCACTCGCTTATTCAGCGTTTGAATCCGGAGGAGAAGGCTGAACCTGGCGACCTGGGAATGGGCCCAATTTTGCCATCGAATAAGCATGGCTATCGCAAGGGTTACGCTCGGGGTGCCAAGCTCACGGATGAGGAGATAATCATGGGTCGCATCCATGGAACCATTTCCGCCGACGGGGAGAGTAAGTCGTGCGCTCGTCCGCCACGTCCGCCGATGAACAACAAGCCGGACATCATGACGCCCATGACTCCAATGTTGCCGCGCAGTGGAATGACTCCTTTCGGCGGGGTATTCGATGGCAACTATCAGGTGAGCAGGATGAGAGGTTTTTCTCACGAATAGATCACTAATTTGATGTTGTTTTCTGCCAGGGTCCCAAGCTATTCAGCCAGAGCGTGATGACAAAGACGGTGCGCAAACCGGATGGCAGCTATGAGACCACCAAGGTGACGCAGGATTCCTCTGGTCACAAGACCACCACCGTGACCCGTATGATAGACGGGCGCAAGGAGACCATTGTCACCCACGATGGCGGAGATGCTGCACCCAAAATAAGGGGACAGCAGCAGCAGCAGCAGCAGCTGGAGAAGAAGGAGGTGGTGGCAATGGCAGCCCAAGGCGAACGCAACATATTCGTGACAAAAGAAGGCTACGCCATGCCACGTAACCTCTGGTGACCAGTGGTGAACAACTATTGCCCCAATCAAGACAAGCGATCTCTGCTGCAGCAAGAAAAGAAAGCGAAACAACAGCAACAGTATGAGGATAAGCTAAAGCGATTCGTTGGCAACATAGTAGTCCCGCATCCACACAACATCCAAATTAGAACCTACTACATTTTAGTTTACATTCTCCTTAGTGTTTGGTGTTTTAGATGAAACGCACTTGAGACAACAGATGACGACGATTATTGACCATGATTTTATTGACCAGCGATCTATATCCAATGATCGATTCGGCCATATATATTATGTGTGAGACAGGCGCCCTTAACCCGGTGGCGCCGCACTTTCTGTTCCCAGATCCAGGGCTCTCCGCAGGCCAAGCTCGAACTCCCCAATCGATTGGAGATATGGAGATAATGGGGTTTGCAGACGGATTATCGGGAGATGGCTCGTGTTGAGCGGTGCGAACGTGTGATTTTCAGTTTTGGCAGCAGCTGCTGCAGCAGCAAAAGCAATAGCAGCAGCAGGCTAGCTGGGTTGGATCCGGATTGAATGCAATCCCCTAAAGCGCTGGCATCCAAAACACAACCAAGCAAACCAAGAAACAATCGCCGAAACGGCGGCAGTTATTGTATTATTGTATTGATTCTTCGTGGTACTATCTGTGTCTCAATGCTGCGATTATTCAGCATCTAAAGTGCCCGTAGTGTTTTAGCAGCGAAAACAAAAATATATATGGAACCACTATACAATACATTACCGCTTACCAGGCAAAAACCAATCAAGTTTATAAACTTATATCTACAATTGCGTTAATTTTGTTAGTTATACTCTACATTTTTATACTTAAAACACACCCGCGTGGTGAATTGATCTACTTTCTGCTTGAGCAGTCCGAGTTCAACTCACAGTATTTTCAATTTTGAATTACAATTCGGTTTTTTTTTGTTTATTAGTTTTACTAATCTGTAATGCTTAAGTTTATTTTTATCCGATCTAACTTTCAAAGAGGACACAATGCATACACGCATTAGTTATCATTCAAGAAACATGCAAATAAATTGTGTTGTGCAATAATGTTTTGATGTGGAATTTTTTGGGAAGGTCTTTGGCTACGGTCCCTAATTATAAGAGGCTAGTTCAAATAGAAACAGAATAGAATATGATCAAGAATATATATAATTTAGAGGAATAGAGGTCTTTTGATTTAATTAATAACATGATAAATAGATTTTTTTGTAACAAAAAGAAGACGTGTACTTCAATCTAGATATATACCTTTAAAAGTAATCTAATTTGAATAGCAACAGACAGATTAACGTGTCTATGAACAAGAATATATACAATTGATTTGATTACATTTTTCCGAAACATTGCCAGTGTATAATAAATAAAGTTATTTATGCTGTTTCCTCATAATAATAAAAAGATGGTTTGTCGTTAAGAGATAAAGAAAGTTAATCAAAAGAAACTTCATAAATTCCTTGACCATCGTGTAAAAAAGGATTTCTCTTCTAGCTGATTACGTTGTCCAAGTGATAGCCTTTTTTCAGTTATTATTTTATTCAGTTTAGTTGGGTTTAAACTAGAGCAACAGGATAAACAAGCTATTAGCTAACAGCCATTGGCTCAATGATGATGGTCATCCTTCTTGACGAAACGCAGGCCGCAGTAGCCGCAGATGTGATTGCCGGGTTTGTCCTGCAGGTAAGACAGCATCCAATTAGTTATATATATAGATAGTTAGCTATAGATCTTACCAGATTGATGTAGACCTTGGGATGACCCAAAGGACCATCGCCGCCGTCGCAGAAGACAACGCGTTCGGTGCATTCCTTGGGCGGCACTTCCTCGATCAGCTTGAT
The DNA here is from genome assembly GCF_018152505.1 of Drosophila elegans. Taxonomy (NCBI): domain Eukaryota; kingdom Metazoa; phylum Arthropoda; class Insecta; order Diptera; family Drosophilidae; genus Drosophila; species Drosophila elegans. The sequence goes on along the minus strand of NW_024546167.1, from coordinate 16,976,185 downwards.
GCCCCAGTTTTCGTTGACGTACCGCTTGGCATTCACGAATCGCGCATTGCGGTAGTCATCTTTATCGAACACCTAAAATCCGCAATTATTTACATATTTTAATACATATTCCACACAATGTTTGCGTAATCGCAGGATGGTTGGTTTGCCAATTCCTCGATTTAACTCACCTGGCCGGTGTGGGTGACCTTCTCGACGTCACTGCGGCTGCTGGAATTGCGAACTGTGGCCAACGGTGACATCCAGTTCTGGCGAGAACGGCCCAATTTGGCCAAATTGTTTACCAATTGCTTGCTGGCCATTTTTTTTACCACAAATTTTATCGCACACTGTATTGTGACAGGAACCACCCTGTGCCTGTCAGCTGGCTTAGCAGTCAGTTAACAGCACAGATGTTAGTTAACATTTGGCGTGAGGCGGTCACACTGGCCATTTTAAACTTTATTTAAATTCCCCGCCCTGGTTTAGTTAATTTTAAAAATTTGCTTGAATATTTTAATAACCTATGCAAAGCTTCTTATTTGTATAAATATTCCGCCTTTTATTTATTTTTTATTCCACTAGCATAAACAAAATTTCTTGTTTGTTTATTTCGGAAAATCTGTTACCAGCAATGATCATCCACTACTATTTAATGGATACTTATTTATACTCAATTATTAATATATTTTTTATTAATCCTTTTCATAGTTTTATTTCAATGATGCCAAGTAAATCAAGTATTAATACAACATTAATTTACATTCCTTTTTGAAGTTTTCCAACACTTGAGTTCTTATCTTTTTTTGGCCACACTATTTTGCTTAACGCAGTGACGCCGGTGGCTTTTTAGTCTTTCTTCATTCTAATTTGTAAAATAGGCTTAATTGTAGCATATTTGAGTGCCAGTTGATGTGCATGATTTCGCAGAATGCAAAGTGTTCAACACTTTCCAGAGTAATGTGCTTTAAGGAAATGGTAAGTTTTGCTGATCACAAAGTTTTTCTTCTGTTTAAGTCTTATGGTAAGTCCTTCTTTACTTGAGAAAACAAATAAGCTCTAAATATTTGTACCTACTTAGTTCAGGACATCACAATGGAACCTCTTACATATTCAATTTCCAGATAACTATGATATCAGGATGGATCCCAACTTTTGTGAAGAAAATCCTATTCCTCCGAAATCCCTTCAGCACACTAGTTACAAGATGGTTAAACTTTAACAATGGAATTGATTTTATTGTAAGATAAGAACACCATACATATATGTATTTTCAATTTATTAGTATTGTTATTGTTTACAGGGAGCTCCAGCTTTTTGCATACAGATTAAGAAAGGAATGCGCTCCTTTCAAAAGAAGTTTCATTTCAATCACCCAACTGGTTGACCGAAGATAGAACGCAATGCTATTGCAAAGCCATGGATTTTTTGGTAAGTAAAGTACAACAGAATTAGATTTTTTACATAAGATTGCTATATATGATGTTAGACTTTCATTGAGATTCTTAGCTTTTGGTCATGTGTTTTGTATAGGATGCCAAGTTTTGTGGATTTCCCTCTCATCAAGATGTTGTTTAGAATGAAGGGATGTAAACAAAGAACGCAGAAAGATCACAATTTTCCCTTGGAGCATGCGCCCCAAAAAGAAAAGCCGGCATAAAAAGCCGAGAGCCGAAATCTTCGTGCGCAACTTCCGAACCATCTCTTTCGGAAAATCGAAAATTTTCGAAATTTCCCCCACAAAGATCTCCTGCGTTTGGGAAACGCATTCAGTTAGTGTTTCGTGCTCGTCGAGTGTTGTTCTCGGTTCTTCCTCTACAACATCTAAATAATCTTCATTGAATAGTCTTCTTTCCTGCCATCCATATGCATATATACACGCCGCTATATATACGCATATATAGAAATTGAATTGGAATTGTTCGCGCAAAGAATTCTGGCGTAAAATCAAAGCGAATTTACGGTGTGTAATGTTACAAATTAATTGCCATACCTTGTGTATCCCAAAATCCCATTGAAAAAAAAAGCACAGATAAATGCCCAATTTTCCACGGATTACATAATCGACAGTGCGAGAAGTGCTATTTGGAAAAAAACGTGTTTTTCCACGTTTTCCGGTGTGCGAGAAAAATGAAACGAAACGAAAATTAGAATGTGCTTCAGCGCAATTATGAATCGATAGAATTTGGATATATCAAAGAGGTTCGCCTCATAAAGTGGATGGCAATTAAAAGTGGTCCCAGAATAAAGTGAAGCATGCATCTTGTTGCTCTGCTCTTCTCGGCATGGTTTCCTTTCCTTCGCCTCCGAAAACCGAGCGAACCCAAAGTTTAACGAACTGAGTTCATTTCTATTTTTGAATAATTCGAAAGCAACCGACAACCGCCGCCGCAAAGTGAAAAGTCTGCATGAGTTTTCCCTCGTCGCGGTGCTGCGAGATTCGGGACGTGTGCTTTTTAAGTGGTGCCGATGGTGGACTGATCCACATATAACTACACAAACCACCCAACACAACCCGCCTACACTGTGCAGTTTTTGGTTTTTTGGAAAATCCATAAAGGAATTGAATTATTGAAAGCAGATGACGAACAATTTTTGGCTGCGAAACTGTGCAAAAAATCTGGAAAAATTTTTAGAAGAAATGAAAACAGTGTTGACAGGATATGAGCAATCATATTGCAATATATATTTTTTGTTCTTTCTTCATTACTAGTATTTAAAATAAACTGTATTATTCTTTTTGTAAATGTAATCTTATAAAGTAAGGGTATTATTTTGTAATCTGTATATGATTATTTTACGTTTTCTAAATAGTTCACATTTAAATCAGGATAACTAAAAAAGACAATTTAAATATTTAAATATAAAATTATGTTAAGGGTTTGTTATATGGGTAATGAGTTTTTTTTAAAACAGCATAATTAATTTAAGAAATCCTAATCTTTTAGACTTGAAAACATTTGCTGCAAAAACCTTCTGAAATAAACAGTGTAAAATTGATATTTATTTATTTAAAAGCTCGTAACTTTCTTTATAAAAGAAAACTATTTTTTTTTACCATTTTGATGTCTGTTTATTTTGGCAAGTTCGATCTCTTTAACATCCAAACTGTTTGTTCAACACAATTCACTTGAAAAACAATTATTTCACTTTTGTGCTCTGTACATTATGTATTTGAAATTTAGCTAATTTCACTTTCACGCAGCATCCAATATTAAATCAATGTTTTGAGATGTTTCCAAGGTTTCCGCACACACACACTCTGCCAAGCATATATCTTTTGAGTTTTGAGGCCTTCAAACAATTTTGACAGCAGCTAATCCCCGAGTGCTCACTTTTCTCCTTGCTGCCGCTTCCAATTTGTAGCATAATGTTAATTTCCATACATTGTAAATTATCTGCCAGAAGCACATATTTTTAAAAATATTACTATATATTTTATATATGTGACAACTTAGTGAAATAAATGTTTTGTGCGAGCCAAACACTTTTTGGAGACTTAAAAGCCGCACAATCACGTCAGACCCATTTTTAAAGATTGTATAAATGTTTATAGCACTTCCGTTAGAATCTATATCTTTAATATATGCGGATATGTGCGTAGTCTGGTGAAATTAGTTGGCTACCTATTTTCTAGAATAGGTCATGATTTATTTATGTTTCTTTAGCTTATTTTAATGATATTCTCAGGGGCCACTTGACGTAATTGGGTTGGATGTTCAGGTGATTGTTTTGGCAAATGAACAAATGATGATTTATGATTTTGCACAGTTTTTATGGATGAGAAAAAATATGCCAAAAATTCTTCGGTGGATTGACATGTATAATTGGAATTTGTAAACCAGATTATAATAAATTTTTAAAGCCAAGAATAAGACTATTTTTAAAACCTATAATGTAAAGAAATGATTTTCCAATTATAAATCCTTTTAAATATCCTTAAAACCAAAAAATGCATTTTAACAAGACAATCTAAAATACCACAAATTAAAATCAAAATTGGACACATTTAAATTCAAAAGATTTATTAAAAAGATAAAGTGTTAATATGTTTTTAATTATTCTCTCGGCAGTGTAATATGTTAAATTAAACCCCATAACCCCTGCCCAAAAGTCTTTGTGAAACAATAGCCAATCCGCTCGTTAAATCGAAATAAAACCAAACCCGACGATCTCGATCGAAGTCTGAACCGCTTGCTGTGAAGATGTCCGGGCAGCAACCGCCGCCGTACGGGAATGGTCCGCGTGGCTGGAATCCACGTGCCCACAATCCCGCCTCTCCGTCGCCGTCCTCCTTCCTGTACCGTCCGCCCTCGCCATGGACGACTGCGCCCAGTCCGCCGCCGATAATCTCGGGACCGCGTCCCTTTGGACACGCCATGTCGCCGGCACCACTCAACCAGGTGAGGGGTCAACGCGGTAGCACCAATATACCCCATCCTCGACCCCAGTGGCCAGGTGGCAACCAGTCACCGGCGCCGTACCAACCGGCAGCAGCAGCACCGCCACAACCACCACCGAGTGGCTACTATGGAGGAGGAGCATCGCCGGCACCACGTCCCTATCGACCGGCTCCACTGCAGCACCAGAACTCGTATGGCGCCCAGCCGACCAGCTCGTTCCAGCTGTCGCCCACACCATCGCCCATCGTCTGCCAGACCCCCAGTTCGGATTTCAGCTACAGCAATCGGCAGACGCCATTGTCGCACCATCAGCACCATCAGTACCATCCACTGGGAGCAGCTCCTCCGCAATTCTTCCATCAGCAGCAGGGAGCCCCGGTGATTCCGCCACAACCGAGACAACACGGAGGACAGGGAGCATACGGACTGGCCCAGGATCAGATCGATTTCGTGGGCGTACCACTGGAGCCTCCGCAACCTAAATCCTATGTGATTTACGATGACGAAGAGGAGTTCGGTCCGTCGACAGCCGAAATTATTGCGAACCAATCGCAGGACTACATCGACGAGAAGCTTGCCGAATATCAGATGACGATATTGCAGTTGCAAGGTGAGTTTGGAATCACTAGTTTAATACATACAGAACATATTTATTCCAATAATGAAATACCATTAAAAATCAAAACGATTAGATTCTTAGATTGCCAAAATATTACAATATTGAAATGTATTTATCTTTTTGGCTTTTTAAGATTTTCTTTGATTACATCGTTCGTTATAGATTCAGTTTAATATATGGATTGTAAAATAGTACAAATGATGGGAACAAATTATAAAGACTTTAAATAATTAAAAGATAAATATGTTTGGGTGTATATAAAAGCTTAGGCATATAAAAAATGTGATAGAATCTTAATCGGGAGGTATATTATAGTTTATGTTAAGACAAGTCTGCTAAAGATCAACGTTTAGATTGTGTTTTTTAAAGCGCTTTGTATTAAAAATCAACCAATTTCGACTAATTCTTTTGTAAGTGCAGCTGAGTCAGCGGCATTCTAGAATTTTTTAAGGTGACAACTTGAACACCCCTTCAGCACACAAATAACGTGTAAAATATTTGATTTTCTCTTGGCAAAGCATTGAACTTTGTTGAATCAGAGCGTTTTATTTTTTGTGATGGCCGGGCGTTGAGGGGAAAGCGAATGTAAATGTCAACCGAACTTGACCCAGACAGAAGTGGTACCCCCCCCCCCACCCCAACACCTCACCCGTATCATCCACATCCACATCCACATCCGCATCAGCATACTGACATCATCGCTCGAAAGTAGACTATGGCCTAGATTCTTTGGGTCTCTTTCACCTTTCGCTGTTTTAAGTGCCATTGGTTCGAACATTATTTTGTCTATTTTGGTGCCTTTGGGTGCGCTTAGCCAAAGGTAATGACATAATGTTGTCGCCAAAATGGAAACGGAATATAAATTTTTTGGCAATCGTGCCAATTGCAATCGCCAATACAGGCCCCAAACACATCGAATGCCAAATGAATCGATGAATTGTTATGCACACATATAGATTGTATTTATATATACAAGTATTCCCTTTGCTCTCTAACAATTCGCAAGTGCTACTGGGTATGAGATAATTTGTTATTTAATATTTTGCACTTAAGTGGTGGGTGGGGTCTAGAAAATATTTGCACAGTCAATTTGATTTATTTGCAAAATTATTTTGGTGATTTGTGTATTTTAGCACTTTTGCTTCAACTGAATTTTTAGAAAATTAAAAGTTGTAGACAAGAAATTCGTATCTTTCAAGGAGCTTTTAAAATTATACATTCAAAGTTTTAATTTGTTATGATACTTAATATTGTATTTTATTAACTATATTTATAATATAATTTTTGAAACCAGAACATTAAGTTTGATCGTATAAAATAAATTTATCTATATTTTACAACTTTAAATATCTTAAATAATTTAAAAGCTTTTTAAAGGTTTTAAGAACTTTAGGTTGTTTTATGTTATACTCCTTTTTTGATTCAGTAGTTGTCAATAGAAAATTGTTTTACAATTCCTGAGGTCAAATGTTTAACTACTCAAACAAAATAATACCTCTTTCCTGTTTAATTTCAAAAGATTATAACTTTTAAATAGTATACCTATTTTTATGACTGGCTGTAAAGCACCCTGGACAAAAATAGGATTTCCTTTTGGCCACAATTGTCGGCACAAGTCAAATGATTAGTAATTAATTGATCGGCGTGTGATCGCACTTTGTGTGGAGCTGATAGGCGAGGTTTTTGAGCCTTTTGTTCGGCGTACTTAGCCAGATGAGTGGAACGGGCAATGAGATCACTTTTTATACTGAAACGCAACGAGTCTGTGGACTGTGCCTTGACTATGGGATGATTATTCGGAAAAGTTGTTTATAGACAGAAGCACAACGCAGCGCTGTGAATGCCTTTTCATGTTCCAATGGTGATGGTGATGATGATGCCAGGTCCGGTGCTGATGTCACAGTAGTGGAAATGGCTTCATTCTTTTATTTATACACTGCATTTGCTTTGTCTGATTTAATTCCCATTGTCTTGTTAGGCCGCAAAGTTTCCCCCAAATACAAAAATTTGGCTGCATCTTGATTCAGTTTTGGGCTAACGTATTTTTAGACGCTTGTTTGGCATGAAAAATAGGTATCTCAAGGGACAGGAGACTGGGCTGGCTGTGCTATTTTCGTATAATTCTCTCGCCCTGCTTTCTGGTTTATTTTCAAATTTAGCAGCATTTTTTCTTTTTAGTTATTTTGCTTTTTTTTTTTTTTTTTTGCCTTGGTCTACTCGAACTTGTCTTGTCACGGCGGAAAATGTGATTAAAAATAGAGTTTTTTAGAGTTTTCTGGGATTTTCAGCTGTTTCGTTTGGCTTCTTGTTTTTCGGATTTGGTTGTTCAACATATGGACTCATTTGTATATTTTCATAATACACAAAAAAGTTACAGAAATAATAAGGAATTGGTTGGAAATGGTTTTAATTATGAGAACATTCAGTTTTAACTAAACAAAATGAGCTTTATTTATTTAATTTAACTTTGGGAACCGTGTAAATTTCCGAAACAGAAATGTTTTTCTCCCACCATCAATTTGATTAATTACCTCTAATAAATCTTTGCAACTATATAGCGTCATAAACACAAGTTGCACAGGCAATATAACCTATTTTAAGGTTATTTCAACTCGTTTTCGTTGACTAACAAACTCTACGTTGAAAATATATTTTGTTGTAAAATACAGTTTGTCATCCCCTGTCATGTTCTAAGTGTTATCACGTTGATTTAAACGACAGCTTAAATTTAACGATATTATATAATACGACAAATCTCCTTGCCAATAAAATTTGAAGAAAAATAATCTTGAAATTCCACATTCTAGATTTTGATCAAAAATGTGTGTTAATTTATTCGTTTCTGTTGCAATTATATATTTTACAATAAACGTTTTGCTGAGAACCCACGCGTCTCCAACGAATGGGAAACATATAAGAAATTTACCTATATCTCGTTGTATACGTAGATGTATAATTGCTAAAAATAGGGAATTCTTGAAACTAATTTTATCATTTTTCGCACGTAGAAATCGGGCAGGGATGATGATATCTAGACATATGCAAATGCCTCAACTCAAACAAATCAAAATTGTTGACAGTTGCCCAGTTCTCTGTCTTCTTTTTTTTTAATTGCTTTTCTGCCAGTTGCTTATAAGTATGTGCACTCAAACATTTATGGCTAATAGTTTATATCGTTTACATAGCTTAATTTTTGTGCAAATAAACCATCTTGACTGATCTTAAAAGGAATTCATATATCTTTAATTGCCTCCTCAACTGACTAATGCCTCAGAGCTGAAAAATATGTATTTGGCATTTTCACTAGATCAATTTTTATTTAGAGAAGCGATTGTGATGCCTTGAAGTCAATATTTGAAGACCAAGATGCGCTGTTCGTTTGCCTTGCCATTAAGTGAGCAACTTTATGGTTAGGTGTGAAATAAATGAGGAAACATCAAATATATCTTGGGGAAAAAGAAAAATTACCGAAAGTGCTGAATATCGAAGCTTTCGAGAGCGGAAACCAATGTTTATGCGAAATAATGTTTGCCCAGAAGTCGAATTGGGTGCTGGAGATTGGTATAAATATAGATGGTCTATACTTAGGCCTTGATGTACATACTTAAATGTGCAACTCGATCATGAATCTATATTCAAGGATACAGTTGGCCTAAAGGAAACCTAATTAAGTAGTAATTTAGCGAATATGTATTCATTTATTACCAATTAGTTGAGCCATGCTAAAAAATCATTAAATCATTTACTCGTTCATTTCTCTTTTATTTCTCCACTGATCAAAGAAGGTACTTTAAGCATCCTTTATAAATCTTGCTTTTCCACTTTTTATTTTCTTGTTTTTTTTTTTAATGGATTTCCATGTTTCTACTTATCTCAGTTACAACCGAATTACTCATGGCCTTTCAAGTGGGTGCCACTTTACATTTTACAACCCGCACAGTGGCTCACACCCAGAGGAGCTCGTAAACAAAATTATGCTATAAAATAAAATTGAACATGTGAATTCTCTCAGAAAGGCGCCACTTTGTAGAGCCTTTGTTTGCCACTATTTTTGGGGGCCAGCTGTTCGTTCCGGACACCAATGTTTACAATGTACATATTCGAATTTTACATGATAATTCAAGTGTGTGTGGCATTGTTGTTATGGTCATTATAATAAGATTCAAAAGAATCATGTTGAAAATTGTAAAGTGCCTTTTTCATATCATATGAGTTTTTGGGGGTAATATCATTTATAAGACTAAATATAGATTTCAAAAAGTTTTTAAAATAATGGGTTTTTAAATCACCCAATCTCTTTCAAAGATACTATTTAAATTATAAGTTAACTTACAAGATAGATAGGTAATTATTATTTATACATATATTTTTTGTTTGTAAGTACAGTGGTTTGCTTTTAAGGGGCTTTTAAAATTTCAGTTTTTAGTTGATTGCTTTCGAATTCATTAATATCCGTCGACCTTTGTTCAGAATTAGAAGTTGTCTATGAATAACAAATTAAATTGCGTTGCAAGCAAATTGCTTTAGGCCATTTGAAGTGCAACTTTATGTTTCAGGGCCAACTTCTCGTAGTGACAGTGATCATATAGAAATATCAGTTGCAATGCAATCACCGCACCGTGACGTCATTAGTCTAGTCTGGTTTTGAAATACACGGGCAAAACTTGTTTATTTCTTTTTCGGGATTATGTAAGCTTCAAACACGAAGAAAAAACATTTGTTTTGGTTCGAATTTATGAATGGCTTTCATTAAGTGCCGCTTGTAAGTTGAGCTTTCCATGCGCTGACCCATATTTTTGTCGCTCCTCTCTCTCAATTGCAGTTTTTTTTTGTAAATGTTTGTAAAATGATCCATCAGGGTTGTTGTTTATAATCCATATGGGTATAAACAACCACCAGTCAAGGGCTTGGTAATTGATATATTCTCACGCTCCATGATGTCACGCACTTAAGGTAAAAGTGTATGGTAAAAGGTTTACAATTACAATTACAATTGCAGACCAAAGTACTTGCAATTTGAATGCCACCCATTCATGCAGAAGAGCGGATAACTTTAATCTTTCGGAGAGAGCTTGGGAGAAATGGAGAGAGTGCTGGGACTCTCTGAGAGACTCGAGCGTAACTGTTAACCTACGTACTCATATCATTCAAAGATTTTAACACCCCATAAAGTTGAGCTTTTTTTGCGTCGTTAGAATATTTAAAACCTAATTTAATTTGTATGGTTTATTAAAGAATAAGAAATAGTAGAATGGTGAAGCAATTTAGCTTGTTGAAAATAATATTTTTTTAAACTGCTACTTATTTTAAGGGGTTGGACTAAAATAACAATTTATAAACTATTTGTCAAGTTTTTAAGTAATGAATAGAGTTTATGCAAATTATTGGCAATAAAGCAATTAAAAAGTTTGCAATCGGCAATCCATTAGGTAGCCATATTAAAGCTTACCATTTCAAAACCTTAATTTTATTATGTATAAAACAAGAGAATTTTCCTTTAGGAAGTTTGACATAAATAAGTTCATGAATAGTATTCAAATTTAATTTACAATTTATTTATTTGGTCATGTTTTTTTTTCAAATTGGTTAACAATTTAAATCGTTAGTTTTCAGTTATTCCAAAGATAAAATCTGTTAAAAAGTTGTTTGCAATAAAATTGTTTTAACCGGAAAAGAAACTGGGTATTGCTTACCCGACATAGTTGACCTTGTAAAATTACTTGGAACTATAAAACGTTTCTCCAAAAATGCCTCACCCCCTTCAAAAAAAAGCCGGCTACTGCGCCACTGACCGTAAATAATAACAATAAAGACGGTTGAAACTCGATGAGTACGTTACGTGCTGGAGTGGTAAACAACATCCATCAAAAGGCGTACCAAATATTGCGTGTGCACTCTCTCTCTCTTCGCATTGCTCTCTGGCCTTATGCGATATGGCTCTCTAAGAGACTCTCCCGATTTGAAAAATACCAACACACCAAATGAGCACAGACTCTGGGAAACATGAGCTTTACTACTACGATTACTATACGATTCTCTCACGATTTTTGTGGACTGGACAAGGCGTAGCATATTGAACGTCGTGGGTTTTGGTTTGGGCTCAGGTTCAGTATCAGTATCGAACCGGCTTTCTACGACAGCGGATTGGAATCGCGGAGCGACAAAGTCGCCGGGCGTGTAGTGATGTGATATAGCCGCCTGCCCACCAGGCTAAGCACAAAAAAAGTGAAAAGTGAATAAAAAACCCAAAAATCCTAATTCCCAAGTGAGAATTACGAGCGAAATACGAATTTTTCTTACCCAACCGCATGAGATAATCTCAGGTTGGCATTGTGTCTAAACCTCTAATAAAAAAAAAAAAAAAAAAAAAAAGCTTTAAGTGTTAAACATAATAAAAAGAAGAAGCTTGTGTATTTGCTTTTAAGCAAATTAAAGTTGAGTTACGTGTGCCGAAAAAAATAAAATTGACTGAAGGCCATTCAAGGGTTGTTCAAAGGAAAATTCGGCACTCACGGTGTGTGTGTGTGCGTTGCGTGAGAAAAATCAATTCTGCATTGGTGGAAAACCGGAGGAGGAGAAAAGTGGAAGAGGAAAAGGAAAAGGACAAAGCTAAAGGCTGGTTTTTGGTGGCTTGCGAAAAACTCGTAACCGATGACAATTTGGCTTGACGAGGGTCTATTAGCGAAATCAATGCCATTATGGCTGATAACGGAGGGCCAGGATCCAAGCACAAGGATCCCAGAACCATAGATGCCGGCGAAGGAGGAGGCGATGACGTGCCTCCAGTGCCAGCTGTTCGCCGGCGTCGCGCGCATGAGCAGAAATCCTCGAGAGAACATGTGGAGGAAAAGCAGAAGAAGGAGGTGCAGGGTCAGGAGGGCCAACAGCTGGAGACATCGACGGTGACAAGGACCTATATGAAGACCATCACCACCTCACTGACCACCTCGAGTAGCTCCAATGTGGAGGAGTTTGTCCTGGAGGAGCCATCACTTGCAGCAGTAGCTCCATCGCCGAATCAGCAGAGATTGCGTCAAAAGGTGGCACAGTATGAAAAGGTCTGGTCGTCGGATGGCTCCCATAGCGTGAAGAGACCCGCTGACCAGAGCGCCGATGAGCTGCGTCTGGCCGACGACGTGCAGGATGACCAGTACGATGCCGAGAATCCCTTCGACATCGATGTCCATGAGATTGAGCGGCGGCTGCGCCAGGAGCGGCAACGTGGCCTGGCCGAGGCGGAGGCAGCCAAGCTGGCCTTCCAGCAGGTCCAACTGCGGCACACAACTCCTCCGCGTCGCGTGGAGGTGACCAGTGACCAGGTGGCCAGTCCCTTCAATGTCACCCTTCGCACCACCAGTCGCATGAGTCCTGGTGCCGAGCAGGGCAACGTGGAGGAGCATCTCGCCCCCTTCAATGTGACTTTAAGGACCACTCGAAGGAGCAAGAAAAAAGAGATTAAAGAACTCGAAAGCTTCCTCGAAGGAGAACGTACTGTGCGGGAGGTGCCATCGGCGGATGGCGTGAGGACCATCATCACCTCCTCGATGACCAGCGATGGTGGCTATGCCGAGGAGAAAATCTATCGCCATGGCGAGGGTTATGTATCCCCGAGAGATTCACCCTCCTGGTCGCGTTCCAGCTACTCCAGCGAGCGATCCAATGTGACGCCACCGAGGAGCGTGGATCTAACCGCCGGCGGACGAAGGATTCTGATCAAACTGGAGCAGGAAAGTGAACTAATCGAGGCGGACAGCCAGCAGAGGGACGAGACCGACTCGTCGTTTGGTCGGCAGGAAGTGGCCATGGCAACCGGCAACATTGACATTACCGTCGGCGGTAGCAACCCCCGCCGGCGTTTGTACCAGCAAACAACTGTCCAAATGGGTGGCGGCAACACCACCACCCCCGCCGACGAACTAACACCCCAAAGGCCCAGGCCCAGGGACTTGGCTTTGGGCACCAGCACCAGCACCACCAAGACAATGCTTACATCCACGCCAATTGGCACGAAGGAGCAACCGCAAACGGGTCCGAACACTCCAGTTAGTCCAGCTGCAACGTGCCAATTGCGTGGTTCTTCGACGGAAGAGCCCCGGAAAATTGTAAGCCACAAAACGATAACCAGCACAACGACCACAAAGTCCACTTCATCATCCTCCTCGTCCACGTCCACGTCCACGTCGCGCAAACTAATCGAATTGTCGTCGTCGCCGCCGGTAGTCGGAAATATCTCGCAAATACGTACGGAAAACAACGATATCGACATCGATAACGATTCGGACACGGAGGGCAGACCGGCCAGTAGCATAGTGATTGTGTCCACCCCCACGCGACCCACCACACCGGCATCCGCATCCGCATCCGCATCCGTATCTGTATCCGCATCCGTAACCCCATCCGCATCCGTATCCGCGTCAGCTGCCCACGCCCTCAGCGGCATCGGCACTTTCAGCAAGAGTCTGCGCCAGGATTATCAGACTCTAGCAACGCAAAGTGGCCGCAGCAACGAATCACCCAGTGAACAGGAATACCAGGAGTTCCAGTCCACCATGGCGTCCATTAATTATGCGCGCAGCAATTCCCAGTACGACAGCCATATCAAGGAGAAACGAGGTAAAGATCGGGAGTAATATGGTTAGAATACCGAAAGAGATTTGGAAAATATATATCTATAAATTCAAATAAATAGGTTTAAAAGGAAGCTTGGTCATATGCTATGCATTCAATACTCTTTTCTAAACGATTATATTGCTTTTAAAGAAAGAATTTTTTCCAAGAAACTAAGGCTGCAAACCTTCTACTCTTATCTTTTACAATGTCTCCAAATTAATCCCCCACAATTAGTCTATTTTGAGCTAGATCTTATCTTAACTTAAAACCCCCACCCAAGATAAGGAGAATTGCAATGTTTAGCTATTTTGCTCGTTTCCTGTTTAGCAAACCGATAGGTCTCTATAAAAGGCAAAGGTATTTAAAAGATTCACTATAGATTGTCAAGGTCAGTCGGCGGTACTTTGTGGTTACAGAGCTAAAGCGAGAGATATTTGTATGCTTAATTAATTATTACACAAAAACAATCGATAAAAAACACAACGGCCAAAATGACATCATCCATCGTCTCTAGACGTAGAAATTCGAACTTTAACTTGTTTAGCCGGCTGTTTGTTGTTGCTATAAGTCGTTATAAGTCAGTCGGTCGGTTGGTCGCGCCCCGAACTTCTATATCTCGATTTATATTATTTATATACTGGCGCACAGTGCGTTTGTTATGTATTCGCCGCATCGACTGTTGGCAAGCAATTTGTTACCTCTTTCCTTGGGTCGAAAATATAAATTTATTGGCAGCAGCGAAGAGCACTCGAAGGAAAGCACCCCCAGTACACGTAGATGGGGTTCGGTTGGATTGGATTGGATTGGATTGTTGTCTGTATTATGTGACCTCCATGGCTGTTATTATGTTAAGCACAACAACCAATTAAGTGTCTGGCAGGCTGTCTGTCGTATGTCGCCTCAAAATGTTGATCTGAGTGGATCGAACAGGCTGTCCGCCGAATGACTAGCGCAATTTTGGGCTGCACTTGTGACGATGGTACATACTTTTGTACACATTGTGCTCTATGCAAATATTTTCAGACACACACATGTGTCTCTATAGATACACCGTTGGTGTGTTAATCATATACGAGCATTTTGTGTGCATTATCTTTAGTATATGACGATTATTGCATGAAGAATATTTTATGGAAATTGATTTTTCATGTTTATCATTTGGGTTGTTGAGAGGGTTTCATTGTTGCGATAAGGTCTGACAATGATGAATTGAATTGAATTATTCTATAATTTTTGAAAAGGTCAAGTGCAGCAATTATGATAGTTAAATTGTATGGCTTTAATTTCTTATTTTTAACAACCTTAATAAAGTGTGCGTTATATTAAATTCACAATTATTTCTTACTGCGAGTTTATCTTAGCAAAACTTTCAGCAGGGTATCCCCAAAAACCTTAAACATATCTGTAAGCCGATAGATGTCTTCATATGATAATTAGTGAGCATAAATCAAGTTTGCGTGAGTTAAAGTATTAATTTTTCTCTTCTCGGGGATCATCGTCAATGTCAGCATAACGGCTCGCTGTCAAATATTTTGATGTTGCGTGTTTCAACAAACTTTTCGACTGCTTCGATAAATTTGTTTGACAAAGCAGCAAAATTTGCCCCAAATGTGTGCCATATAACTATATTGGCTGGCCCTAGGCACACACCACATCATATGAAGCGACATGAAGACAGCGCTTTATAAATTTATAAGCCAGCAAAAGTACGTCAAGCGTTCACTAATTGATGGCAGAGAGTCACATGTATATACATAGTATAGTAAACTATTGATTGGTGCCTTTTGACTTGGTTTCAATATATGTCCTCACTTTTCCAGCAATTATCATTAATGCCATTTTAATGGGTGTGCAAAAATGGAAACACAACCTGTAACTCTTTCAATATTTATAATATGTGACTTGCGGTATATCAGCCATTGAGCTTCATCAAGCCGCATTTCAAAGACGAATTTGACTATGAATATGATTTATGAGAGATATTCAATGCGCGGATCAATGAAAATAAAAACAAATTTCAAAACAAAGTGGCTTGTAGCGTTATCTCAGGCGATCTGCCTGATGAGTTCGTTATTGTAAGTAATCCACACAAACGAAACAATCCCAACAGCAGCCGTACAACTGAGATCATCGGCGAGTTGTTTATTGATTCTGGCATTGTTGTATTGTCGTTCCGACTGACACTATCTGTCAGTTATAATATTTATAGGGCATGCAGTTAAGCGGCTTTTAATTGATGCCTAAAATGCGGTCCAGAGAAGTTGGCGCCTCGTTCTGAGGTTTTGTAAATTAAGAAGCGAATCAAAGCCGAACTTGAAGTACCCACAAACTGACACTCAGATACAAAGTTTGCTCTTAACCCACAAAGTATATTTATGCCGTTTTTTGATGTGGGAGACTCGCTCTCCATATGTTGCTCATGTGGATAAGAAATTAAAAAAATTTAATTTCGTGGCTTCCTCCTCCTCAATTTTCAGTTCTGCTCGTGGGCAGATCTTTTGAAGATCTCTTCTAGAGCTTCTTTTGCGGTTTTCATCGTGGCATACAAATTATCTTTTATGTTTTTTGTTGCCTTATTTATTTTCTTTACGTTTTAGGTGCTCAATCATTTAGTTTTTGAGTTTTTAGCTATCGGGATCTGTTGGTTTAGTGAACGGTATTAATGACAAAAATAAATAAACACACGTACGCCTTTTGATTTTTGGTAAATATACAGAAGTACATATACTTAGTTATGACGCAATCTCACCACTTGACTCTAAATATGTACAATCCTATATCGTATTTGCATCTAATATTTTCGAGTAGCTGTGAAATACTGTTTATATGGATGGGGCGGTGGTTTGTGTGGAGGGGGCAACCTGTCGAAGGCATTGGAGCGTAAAGCTAAGTAATGCCATTTATAAGACTCTTCAACATGTTGGCTACAGGCAATTTATGCGGGCTTTTCTGACATACAAGTATTTACTGCTGCTCACTTGTCGCCGCAGGTGACAACAGCAAGTGCAACTCGACACACCTCACTGGGTTTTCGTTGCTTGTGCTGAAATTTAAATTTAAACGAAATTTAAACAGTTGATATAATAATTATATAGCTGCCTATGCTGCAGTGATCATCACATGGTTGATTGCCTATGTGGAAGGTCAACATTTTGAGTAGTTTTCGTTTATTATATTATATTACTTTCCTTATCAAGTACCCCTAACTTCAGGAAATGTTGTTAAATGAGTCAGTGTCAGTTTAAGTTTAGATAATATTTTGGCTTTTAAATTGGGGGTTTTGTGAAAGAATGCAAGATAGCAATGTTTTTTCCGAAAATATAAAGAGTACATAAAGTTTATTTTTGTTTAAATTGCATTTTCTTTATTCTTCCGTTTAAATAGCCCGACATATGCTCTATATCGTCTGCATTCAAACACACACACTCCCCTCAAACAATTCGATTGCCTTTTGTTTATGCAAATGTAGAGGAACATTTTTCGTATTTGGTTTTTTTTCTTTTCTTTTGGGTGGAAAGCCCAAACAATTAGCTATGCGTGAATGTAAATAAACTATTTTTACCGAACACTATTTTTTTGTTCTTTCACTGAAACGGTCGAGCTTCATTTCTATTTATGTATTGTAACTAGGCCAACTCAGACAGTTGGGCGACTGAAGCTGAACATATAAAAAAAACTGACTGCCCTTTCAGTACTTCAACTTTTTTTTGTTAAAATGCTCAGTAATTGGTAATTATTTTTAACGTAAAGGAAAGCTCACGGGTTTCATTCATAAAAGCGTACAGATTTTCAAAGAATTATATATCATAAGTTTTTTTTTTTGGGTTTTCCACTTGCCTTTAGTCCCGCTCATTAAACAGCAAAAATAGCGAAATAAACATAAATAACAATCTACCGACTTATCATTATAATCACCATCATTAACTGACTGACTGACTGAACCATTCATAAGATGGAGTAAAAAAGAACCGACAACAGAAACAGTCAAAAGAGAAGAAAACCATTTACCGCTGCTGAAATTCTTTGTTTTCATTTTTTAAGAATTTATAATGTTTATTTCCCCAGGCATCTTGTAATCATTTCATACATCATTATTGAAATGGAAATTGAAATTAACAAACCTGAAAAGTCATTCAACTTGAACGTTACTCCCTGGCCTGATTTTGCCCCTTGTTAATTGTGCTACGCATAATGCGGTGTAGAAATCAAACACGTTTCTGTATGCTTTTACTTTTGATATTGCTGTTCGATTTTGTCTACAGTTTTTCTGTCTATCTTAACTGATTGAGCAAAGCACTCAAAGTAAAGCAGAAGTAATTGCCTTTAACTTTTATTGGATTCCATAGGTTTGTTTATACAACTTTAGGCTTTATAATATCGGATTGTACTTTAACTTCTCTGTAATTGTATAAAAGAATTATAGTATAATTTAATATTTCTTACATTTAAGCACGATCGAAAAATAAGGGTAATTGATGGAACACTTTATTAATTTTTGGTCGACTGGAATATTACACAACGTTTGATTAGTTTGACCCGCATTTTTCGCAATACATTGTTATATAGCCCTTATCAGTCTTTTCAACTTCAAGTGCATTTTCCTATCTTTGCAATAATTGGCATATGTGTTTGCTGATAAGAGTTTTGGTAGTAAAATATAAAACAATAAACAAATATTCACATGATTTATGGCATACTAAAATACTAACTAATCAACATGTGTCATGCCATAGCATTTATTTTTGGTCAGACCAAGACCAAAATACTACAAAAATTGGCAACTCGTTTTCCAAAGAAAATTTATACAGTATGCCAAATGCGGTAGTTATGTTAATATATACGCAAAGCATTTAAAATTCGTTAACAAAAATATCAGGTTTACGTCAAACAAGTCTTTGAAGAGGCGTCTAACGCTTTTGACCAAAACAACTTAATTGTTTGGGAATGGCGAAAATACATTTAATTTGCAAGTAAAATATAAGGTGAATTTAGAAGAGAAATCAGTTTGTAGTCTAAACTTTTTTTTAAAACTTTGAGATTGTGTAAAATTTAAATTTGCGAGTAACTTAATGTCTTCTAATTTAAGAACAAATCGATTATAATTTTGTATACCTATACGTAACAGGTTTATATAACAGCTGCTAAGAGCTAAATCTGGTAAATATCAAATTTTATAAAACCAAGGCTAAATTAAATATTGCGCTTTTAAAACACAAATAAACAAAATTAAGGTAACGTTTAACGTTTGTTCCCAAACATTTGTGAAATTTCTTTGGCCCACAATGGTTTAAAGTGCCACATTTGTGTTAATTTATTATGATACCTGCTACATTGAATCTTTACAGGCCATTAGAACATTTTAAAGTGTCTGAAAAAACCCATAAAAATGGCAATTAGATTTGATTTGATATGCCAAGTTCAAGTGTACTCAATTACATAAAATTCTAGGTTTTTGCAGTGGCCGAATGTTGGCAATGTTATTTATTTCACTTTAGAAAGATGAATACACGACTTTCGGTTGCTTTGCAAATTGCGCAACCTTGAACTAATTTCTATTTAAATAATCTTTTGTCAACATTTCAAAAATTGCGTCACTCAACCAGCAATAAGTGAATGAATATTTCAATTCTAAAAGAAATTGAGTATAGATGTGACAAGTTGGGGGGATCATTTGAAATTAATTAATACAATTTGTGTGTGTTTTTACATTGTAAATTGTTCTGATAATTGCCAATGCGCTTGGCACATTCATGGCTACGTCGACTTATTTTATGTAATAATTCTTATTCCAAGCATTCTTCGTGTCTAACTGTAGAAATTTTCCATTTTCGAAAAAAATAGTATTTCTTATTTATTACGGGAAATCTATTTTCGTTTCATGTTGGCTGGCATGCGTTTGGCCAACTGCCAGGAAGCGAATAGACCACGCACTGGGCCAAGTCTTGGAGCTCGGTTCCACATGGGCTGGATTCGGTCCGAAGGGGTTGGTATTATATGGGATTATGGCCAGACAGCTGCTAGCTGCCATTTTCATTTCCATTTCGACTGCACTTTTCCATAATGACTCTGACTAATGCGTTGCCTTTTCGCTCTCTTGTGTATATTTTCATAATTGTTTACAAATCGATGTTTTTAACGCTTTGTTTATTATTTCAATTTATCGGCTAAAGAATTAAATTGAGGTAATTAAGGCACACAAAAAATGAAAGAAATGAGTAAATATTTGGTTTCGACAATCTGAGAATTTTGTGTTTACAAATTTCGGTCTACCTTGTTTGACGCAAACGAAAGGGTCAACGAAATTTGAAATATTTAGCGGTTTTTTGTTTATGGGTTGGTCTGGGACTTTCAACATTAATATTTAAATGATTCATCTTAGAAGATAAATATTTTTATTAAAATTATTTTCTAATTGAAAGAAAAGGCACTATACAAACACAGAAAAACACAAAACAAAAAATTAAAGATATTTCCAGTTAGGACTATTCAAAAAGTTCAATGTTTGCCATAAACTTAATCAACGTTTACAATTCATTTTATACCTAAAAAAAGTATTCCATAAACTTTTAGCGATAACATTGCGATAAAAACATGATGTCATTGCTTTAATTTCGCTTATATTAGCCAGCTTAACTGATAATTCAATTAAAACAAACATCAGTTGTAGGGGCAGGCAAAAATAAAATGAAAACGAAAAAACCTGTTTTATTTAACCTGTGCATACCAAGAAATGTATCTTATCGGTTGGGTTTCGTATCTTTGGTAGTATCGTCATGTCTCCGATTCGCCTTTTATGTCTCAGTCGTCTCGACTGCCGACACTTGTCCAACAATTAATTGCAAATGTACGAAATGTATTCCTCATTTACTGACATTTACCATTTTCTCTTTCTTTTTTTTCACATTTTCAGAGGAGCAAGAACGTGTGCAGAAGAAGACATTCACTAATTGGATTAATTCATACCTATTGAAGGTGAGTTTGTCTTGTCTATCCACTATCCACGGAACGTCTCAATCGATTTGCCTTTCGTCTTGAGAGTGCCAATGAATTTTGTCTACACCAAGTGGCATTGGAATTTGCATATACTCGTAGATTTGCATGTGATAAACCAAGCGTGAGAGGTTTTTTTGTGACTGCCAAAAAATAAGTGAACAAAACTAAGCCACCACAAAATGGGTTAAGGGGCGTGACACGTCCATCACTACGAATACAAAATCAGAAATTAAGCGTGATAAGTGTATTTAAGCTTTTATTTGTCGAGTAATTATGATGGAATAATAAGCGAGAAATGGTTGTTCAGCGGGTTGTGATTTATCAGATATGAAATGCGTGAAATTTGAAGGTCGCTTTATGGGTTTGTCATTGTCAAGTAAAAAAAAATGAGTTTTTTGGATCATTCAAAACTAAATTTTACATGATTAAACTATAGGACTACTGTCTTAAGCACTTTTTTTTCTCTGTTCTGTTTTTATTGAAATAAATTCTTTTGCTAGAGCTAAAAATTTCAATGTATCCCAACTTAATGGAATTCTTTTCAAATATTTATTCTGCTTCTAAGTTTTTGATCTTTTATGATTACCATAAAACCTCGCAAAATTTTTGAAAGCCCACCACTTCTATCATTAGCATACGTGTGTGCAAATATGTACATACCTCCTGGTTTCTGCACAAACATTTGTCATGTCTGAGCATATTCGAGTCACTCTTCGTTGCTGGATAGCTTCCAAGAATATCTTGTAGGCACACGCACCCAGCTCCTAGTCAGTGCGAGAAATTCCTCATAGCATTTGTCTAGGTGCTCTCCATTTTTATCCACTTTAGGCTTTTAACAATGCAAAAAAGATTGAAAAGAAAAATGGTTGGTTGCAAGAAATCCAAAGAGGTCCAGAAGTTGACGGCTGTCTGAACCGAAGTTGCTCGAAAGCGAACAACAAGAGAGTTGCATTAATGGCAAACGTATCGCTTCGCTCAGATAGTTCCGTTTCAGGCTGGGATCGGTTGGTGGCTTCAATTGCATTGGCATTAACCCGCAAGAAAAACCCACGCGACGCCTACTGACTTACTTTCTTGTCCCGAAACGAACCGAACGGAGGTGATTTAATGCACTTTTGCAGACTTCTCAGACGCTCCCCGACGTCCCGAAGTCACAGATTGAGTGAGCCATGTTTCGTTTGGTGTCTCTAATGTGTTATCTTTTAATACCAACGGCAATCTGCAGACATGAGCCGGCAATTTTTTCCTGCCCACACTACTGTGGTCAAAAAATTAGTAGATATTTTTATTTTGATAAAATATAAGACTCTTTAATTGTTCTATAATAACAATTAAAGATTAAATGTATAGTATTTTTATAGAGAGCTAAAAGCTTTTTTTTTCTTGTAACTATTTGTTGTTTAGTAACATTAACTGTGGTCAAAAAATAGTTATGTTAATAAAATGCATTAAGCATTTTAAATATTCTACATCAAATAATAATTTGTAGAACACTTTTATTGAAAACTTAACTTAACAAATTTTAACTATATTGTAGGTGAAAATAAAATTTTACCAAATTAGAAATAAATGGTAAAAATGAATCATATAAAAGCTTGCTTCTTGAAAATTTCAAATATTGATATTTCCTATTTAAATACCATATTCCAAGCAATTTTATACTTTTGGACCAACTTTAAAAATACATTATTTTAATGTACCAATGCCAGTGTTTCTTTGCCTCTCCTATATATGAGTGCATGTACGAAAACTGTTGCCGGCCGGCCGGCAATTATTGCAATACAATCCAATCCAATCCGGGCAGCCATTGAAAACCAGTTCCTTTGCCTTTGACTCAAAGACTGAAAGACTGCAGCTCGATAAGGCTGCGGTGACTGTCGGCCGGCTATGTGGCACATAAAAGGAGCAGCAGACATGCAAGGCTCTCTGATTTGATTTCCAGAATGCGTGGGCTCGGCTTCCCTGATTGAAGTCATATTTTAGCCGTCCCAGGAGTCGGAGATGCAACATCTACATTGCGGTTATGCAATATGCAAATGAGTCACTTAATGTGCATAATGACAAGGCAAATTGCGTTCGCTGTGGCTGTCGCTGCCTTTGCTGCCTTTGCAATTGCACAACGATTGGTTTGACACGTTTCACTCGAAGCAATAGATAAAATGACAAGAAAAAAATATTACTGTTGCTTTTACTAATAAAAAGTGATTTATTTAATTTGTGTGTTACCTATTGAAGCTTCGTTAGACTTGTCAATTAGCAAGCATCTTCCATTCCCCGTATATTTGTATATTTGTATGCAATAGATAGATACACACACTCAGCATGCCAAGTAAAATTTGTGATGGGGGGCAGCCGAAAAAAATGTTTGTTTTATTTCAAGCTCAGTTCAAGGTGAACGGGGTTTTATTTGGTTTCGCTGACGACCCAAAAACCCGCTCTGGACGCTCGCTTTTCATAGAATTTGATTAAAATTTATGAATTAATTTATACGCTTGAACTGAACCAGCGTGGTGGGTCGCAATGACATAGTTCGTTGGATGTTCAATTTTTGAGTGGCTGCCCTGGTCTGGTCTGGTCCCATACAAACCAAGTTCTCCACACACCCGTTCGCTTTCATTTCTTTATGACATAATTGATGGCAACGCCCCGGCACGAGTCGTGCCCTCCACTCAACTCAGCTCAACTCAACTCCCGCATGGGGAATCCATATGGTGGACCCCATAAAACCAAAGTGAAAGGATCAAGCTATTAGAGGTGATTAAATTAGAAAGGATTCCATGGCTAGAAAGTGGGTTACAAACGCTGGGGTAGAAACATTTGTCAGGTGCTCATTTAATTGTGTTGGACAGGTGACAAGTGAAAAGATTAGAGAAGATTTACAATCTTGTTAACACCGTATCACCCAAGCTGACAGATTATGGTTAGAACTGACTGATAAAATTGGTTTTTCAAAATTTTATATAATAAATTACTTTAAATTAATTATCTGCGCTTCTGGGAGTTTTGAATTCTTATGTTTATTTCAAAAACCTTACGTCTTGCTCAAAATAATAAAAGTCATAAGACTGATGTCTTTTATTTTATAGTTTTTCTACATTAGTTTTTGTCTGCGAAATCAATAAAAAGCTTTCAAAACAAGTTATTTTTAAAAAAATTCAATTAAAAGTCTTTGAATGACAATTATTTGTGATTTTTAAACAGAAGATAACATAAATCCTAAATACAAAGTAAATATACAAACAAATCCTAAACAGTTGAACCAGATAGATAATTTAATCTTTAAGACTTTAAACATAAGCACAGTGCTCACCCACCTACTTAATTTGAGTTAATTATAACACACGGCGGTGTGATCAAGGCAAGGTGCTCATTTTGCGATTAGCAAGTAAGACCCATTTTCGATGTCATGTTCTGGGAGTATTAATAGCCTCTGAGGCACAGAGGCAATGACATGCTGTAATGACATATGTCGGCCCGAAATAAACAGCGGAAAGACAAAAAAAAACTTTTATATAAAAACACTATGACACCATTAATTCCGGAACTAAATGGGAGAAAAAAGAGGCGTACCTAGTGGAACAGGAACAGGAAACGGAAGCATTGAAATTGATTTCGCTATGTCTGTTCTGAAGAAGAATTCACACAAAATGAAAAGTTTTTGCTGGAAAAACTTTTGCCCAAGCATTGTCATTGTCTTTTGCATGTTGGCAACAGTTGAATAAAGTTTTGCAGAAACTATTTACCCACAAGAAAGCTCAATTAAATGCTACACTCAATTACAATGAATTTTCCTAGCTTTTGTTGGTTGTCGTTTGGTTGTCCGTTCGTTTATTTGTTTGTTTGTTTGTTTTTGGTGCCACTTCCGTTGCTGCGGCCTTAATGGCATTACCTTAAAAATTGTAATCTTTTGCGGTGGATTCAAGCTAAATGCCTGCTCGTGCCATTTGCCAATTTGTCTTGACTCGCACTGAAGTATCACAGCAAATTATCGCTATGGCAAACAGCAATTTAAACTATTTTAATTGATTTAATGCGCCTTAATGTTTAGCGATTCCGTGATCTGCATTTGATTGATTAACCGAAAATAAACGTATGCAAAACCAGAACGAACCAGCTATGAGTGCATAACGAGTTTATTGTGGCAGCATAGTTCACAAAATATAGTCATAAAAGTGCTATTAAAATGTACACCAAAAGGCACTTTAAGGCTATCTTTAAGTGAGAGCTCGTAAAATGAATAAAACTATATTAATTTAAAGGAGAAACTTTGATTAGAGATTGAATATTACTTTTCATGCACTTTAGTTTCAAAGGTGGTGCATATCTAGGTGATTATTTAAAGCTAAATACAATTTTAAAACAGTGACAACAATATTTAAAGGGCCTAAAAGTCGTTAGAATAGGGTGTGAGTTTTAAATGTATAACTCGAATATTTAATTTTATTTTAATTTTATATTCATCTAAACTATTATTTTAAATATCTAATATCTAATATTCCTTAATTTGCTCTTTCATTTTAGCGTGTTCCACCGCTTCGTATCGATGATTTAATCAATGACTTACGCGATGGTACCAAACTAATTGCATTGCTCGAAGTTCTGTCCGGCGAACGCCTGCCCGTGGAGAAGGGCCGCGTTTTAAGACGTCCACATTTCCTCAGCAATGCCAATACGGCCCTGCAATTTTTGGCCAGCAAACGGATCAAGTTGGTTAATATTAATCCCGCAGATCTGGTGGACGGGAGACCACCAGTTGTGTTGGGTTTGATATGGACGATCATCTTGTACTTCCAGGTAAACATAATAATATAATTAAACCTATAAACCTATACACACCAAGTGCACCAGTTCACGAATTGAGCGCACCACTAAAAAAAATTGGTTGCTAGTTGTACACCTTCTCACGAGGCTACCACCAGTAGAGATGTACACACTCGAAGTCCAAACACCACAAATGCTAAAAAACGTTGAACGTAATTAACCCTATGAACCTTCTTTTTCTATATACTTTATTGATATCATAATCTTTAAACGTACACAAGCTTCGTAAAAAGAGGCGGAAAAACTTAGTAGTAGTTATAAATTATGCGCCACAGGTGGGTCCAAGTCGAAAGTAATTTGTGTTTTGTCGTGTGTACCTCATATTTTTTGGATAGAGAATCGTTTTTAGTTGGTAGCCAAACCATTTAAGGCACTTCCATATCTTAAGTTTAACCATTTTACATAACATTGCATGTGGAAAGTATTGAATTTTAACTAACTCAATTATGTATTCATAGATCGAGGAGAACAGCCGCAACCTAGAGTATTTGGGTCATGGTATTGGCGGTTCGGTTAGTTCCCTCGACAGTGTTGGCAACCAAAAGCACGGCGATCTTAAGGCTGAGAAATGGAAGCAGGGTGCTAGGAAGACCCTGCTCAACTGGGTGACCAACGCCTTGCCAAAGTGAGTAGAGTTAAATAAATGTTTTTTAATTTCATAACTAATTTATGAATCTTAATATCACAGAGAAAGTGGTGTGGAGGTGAAGGATTTCGGCGCCAGCTGGAGAGATGGCGTGGCTTTCCTTGCCCTTATCGATGCCATCAAGGCGAATCTGGTGAACTTGGCTGACCTGAAGAAGGCCAGCAACCGACAGCGCTTGGAGACTGCTTTCGATGTGGCCGAAAGCAAACTGGGCATTGCCAAACTCCTGGACGCTGAGGATGTGGATGTACCCAAGCCAGATGAAAAGAGTATCATGACATATGTGGCACAATTTTTGCACAAGTATCCTGAACCAAAGGTGAGTCTCATAAGCTAAGAAAAAAACTTTAGTAGCTAGAGCTATTTCTAAAATAATTTAAATAATAATGAAATTATCAGAAACAACAACTAACAGAAAACCATTATTTTAAGTAGTGTTAAACAAATTTAGAAAAAAAAAAATTCAAAAATTCCCTAAGTAAAAACAAAAAATAAATTTTTAAGTTAATAGCAGTTTTCTAACAAACTTTCTTTATTTCAGGGTGCTTCACGCGATCTTTCGCATGCGCAGCAGGAAGCGGACGAACTTCGTCGCTTTTTGATAGAGAAGACCACCGAGTACGAGCCTATGGTCATGATGAGCTCGTTCCCACGCGATTTCGGTGAATATTTACTGGCACGTTCTGAAGTCGATGCCCATTTGGCGGCATATAACCGCTTGAAACAGCTCATCGAGAGCCAGAGCGGATTCCTGCAGGTCTCCCGCCAATCTTGGGAGGAGATCAACGAGCTGTGGCAGCGCCTCCAGTACCAGATGATGTACTGGCTCTGGCTGCTGGACTCCGAGCTGCCCGGCGACTTTGGCACCGTTGGCAAATGGTTAGCCGAAGCAGAGAAATTACTAATGGACAATGATATACCCAACGCAATGAACGAGGAAACGGCCGCAGTGATTAGCAGGAAGTTGGAGGAGCATAAGCTCTTCTTTGCCGATCTGCCTCGCATTGTGGCCATGTTCGAGAATGCCAAGCGGTCACCGCTTGCCCAGCAGATTCCGCTGGAGCAGTTGCGTAACATGGAACGACGCCTTCAAGAGGTCGGACCCAAGGCAGCAGAGCGCAGGATTCGTTTGAAGTTCCTGGAGCACAAGTGCTGCCTGATTGCCTTCTTGAATCTGGTGGAGAACAAGATGCGCGGCTGGACTGGAAAGTACGGGCACGAGGAGAAGGTGGCCCAACAGCTGGAGCAGTACAAGAACTTTGTGTCGCGCAACAAGATCTTCCAGGAGTTCCAGAAGGCCTTTGTCGATATGCAACAAGTGGTGGATGAGTACAAGCGTGAAGGCAATGTTCCACGCAAGGAGATCAACGATATTGATCGCTTTATGTATGAAACCGAGGAGCGCTGGAAACGTGTTTCCATGGAACTGAAGTGCTGCCAGAACTCACTGGAGGAGGTGGTCAACTGCTGGCGTAGCTGGAACCAATTGGCCCCCACTTGCGAGGAGTGGCTGCTGTTGGCCGAGCAGAAGGTGAACCAGAGCGAGGATGAGCGTCTGGACTTCTTCCAGGATATACCCGTGTGGAAGGACAAGTTTGATGCCCTGGCCAATTCTGCCAACTACTTGATTGCCTCCTGTGAGGAGCCCATTGCTCAGCAGCTGCGCCAGCGACATGGAGCTTTGTCCGAGCGATTTGAGCGTTTGTTTGCCAACACCAAGCAGTATATGCATGCTGGAGACATCATCCGTTCGCGGCAGGAATACAAGTCGGGCATTGAACAGCTTTCCCGTTGGCTGCGAGGAGCCGAAAGCGTTCTCGATCAGCGTCAAGTTCTTGGCAACAGTGAACAAATCAAGCAATATGGCCAGCAGTTGCAGCAATTGGCCAGCGAAATCGATGATAATGAAGAGCTGTTCAAGACCATCAGCAGGAATTTCCAATCACTGATACAAGATCTTTCCCGCGACGAGGTGGACAAAATGATGAAGCTGCTGAAGCAGGAGAAGGAATCTCTGGTGCGCATACGCGCCCAGTTGCCTGCCAAGCTGCATCTCTTCCACCAACTGCAGATTCAACAGGAATCCCTGGAGGCCGGACAAAAGGAGATTCATCAGTGGTTGAGCGAGGCCGAACAGCTTTTGGGAACGCATAATCTCTCTGGAGGCCGCGATGCCATCAATGAGCAACTGCAGAAACACAAGACCTACTTCTCACGCACAGTCTACTATCGTTCCATGCTGGAGAGCAAGAACAAGGTATTCCAGAACCTGCTGAAGGCGGTGTCCTCCGATGATAAGATCGACACTGCGCCCGCTTCGCAGCAAATGCAACAGCTGAACGAACGCTTCAACTATGTGATTCAGAATGCCCAGCAATGGGAGCAACGCTTGGATTCGGCTGCTGGTGGATGGAGCAACTTCAAGGACAACGAACGTGTGGTCAGCGAGTGGCTCACCCAGGCGGAATCCATGCTGGTGGAGAAGCACATCGAATCGAAGACCACAATCGAGACGCAGAAATACTTCTTCGAGCAGGTCAACGATCGCTGGATGAACGATCTGGTGCAGTCGGCTCAACAACTTCTGACCACTTTGCCCGCCCAGGAGCAACCAGCTGTGGTTCACAGCGTGGAGCAGTTGCAATCCCGCTGGAAGAATGTGCTGTCTCAGGCTCCTTTGCATCTACTCAAATTGGAATTCAGACTGGACGAAAATGCCTTCTATCAATCCCTGAAGGATGTGGAGAAGGAATTGCAGCTGGAGCAGCAGGCCTTAAATCGGAATGAGGATGTGGACTCCATTTTGCAGCGCAACCAACAGTTCCTCCTGCAACAAGATGCAGTGCCTCGCCTGGAGCGTTGCCTTCAGAACATGCAACGATTGGCTAATGCCCACAGGCAACAACAACCCGGTGACATTAGTCTGGATCAGGCCTACGACAATGCCAAGTCCCAGTGGCAACTGTTGTCCAACAAACTGGGCGACATGCGTCAGACCCTCCAGCAAATCCCAGCCCAATGGCAGGGTTATCATCTGAAATTCAACGACATGGTCGGTTGGATGAACGGTGTGGATCAGAGCCTAAAGAACATCGTGAATGAAGTTAACACCATGGAGGAATTCGAGAAGGAGAAGGTTGTCTTCCAGGTGAGCTAAGCAAAAATAAACTTCTTTATGCTATCCATTTCAATCATACCTAAATAATCTTCTCATTACCCATCATGCATGCCTTAAGCTGAGGGAGC
Source organism: Drosophila elegans (assembly GCF_018152505.1). Lineage (NCBI taxonomy): Eukaryota > Metazoa > Arthropoda > Insecta > Diptera > Drosophilidae > Drosophila > Drosophila elegans. The sequence goes on along the minus strand of NW_024546167.1, from coordinate 16,946,868 downwards.
TAGTGGTAACTAATCTGCTTTTATATAAAATTAACTATCTGATGCCAACTGTCTTTTCTTAAAACAAAGATTTGTTTGGCATGATCTTTTGCAACCTTTATTAATAAAATTAATTTTTTTTGTAACAGAAAATCTGCCAAGATGCCGACAACAAACGGGAGGATATGAAATGGCTGGTCAAGACCTTGGACTCTCTGCTTAGTTACGCAACCGAAGATGAGGGTAATCTCGAGCAGAAGAAGCTGGAGGACCTGATTGCTCGCTACAAGAACCTTATACCCACGATTGAGATCACCATGGTCAAGACGGAAGTTTTCTCCAAGTGCTACACTTACCGCAGAGAAGTTCACGAGGTTGTCTGTCTGCTGAGCAAGGTCAAGGATCAGACGGCCAATATACCAGCTCCCGACAGCCTGGAACGTGTGAATCGCCTGATTGAGGAGCAGCAATATGCCATCAATCAGCTGGATCACCAGCGTCCACACATCATGTCTATGCTGCAAAGAGGACGTGATCTGATCAAGGATGTGCACGCCCCAGCCTTTGTGAATACTGATGTGAAGAATCTGGAGACGGGTTGGAATCAGGCGTACACTGAAACCTCTGACAAACTGCAGGCCCTCAAGGGAACCCAGGCTGTTTGGAGTGATTTCGTGGACCAGAAGAACGACATCTTCTCCATGTTGCAAACTGCGGAGACGGAGCTTCGCTCGTTGACCCCATTGCAAACCGATCCCAAGAACGTCAGTCAGGATCTGAAGTCCAAGCGAGATCTCAATGTGCAACTGCAGCAGGCTTCCCATCAGCTTCTGCCCAAGTTGCATGCTCTGAAATCAGAATTGGCTCCACTGGCTGCTGCCGACAAGCGTCCCATTCTGGAGAAGGAAGTGACCGAGGTGGAGAAGATGTTCTTCAACACCATGGAGCATGTGAAGGATCGCGTCGGCTATCTGGAGGACTACAGTGCCAAGTGGAATAACTACAAGACACGCCTGGCCGAACTGCAGGAATGGGCCAATAAGGTTGCGCCCAAGAATATCGAAGCCCTTCAGTCCGAGGATCTCACACCGGAGGAGCGTGTGGTCAAGGTGCAGGCCTTCAAGCGCATCCTTGGGGATCGCATGAAGCAACTGGATCTCTTGGCCGCCGATGCCTCCGAGTTGGCACCCAAGGAGGGCAACATTGCCGAGGCCAAGCGACTTAAGGGCGAGATCACCAAGCTGCAGGAGGTCCTCAGTGCCATCAATCGGAATGTGGACCATCAGGCACAGGCTGTGCAGGAGGATCTTGTCAACTGGCAGCAATTCCAGGCCGGTCTGCAGCAAATCAAGCCCGCTGTGGAGCAAAGCGAAGTCAAGGTAAATAATGTAGTTTCTAAGCCCATCTCCCTCGAAGAAGCCGTTGCCATGCAACAGAATGCCCAACAATTCGAGACACAGTGTCAGGAGCAATTGGACAAGCTCCATGGCATATCAAACATCAGTCATAAAATGTTGTGTAAGACCAATGCCCCCGACGAGCTGGATGCCATGCATTCGCGTTGGACGGCTGTCCATGAGAACGCGAAGCAGGCTAGCGCCAAGCTCGAAAAATTGGTGGGCAATTGGAAGTCCTTCGACGCCGATGCGGCCAAGCTGGAGGATTGGGTTTCGCAGGGCGAGCAGCTGATGTCCAGGCGACCAGCTGTCCTCAATACACCGCACATTGACAAACTCGAAAAGGAGCTGGTCAAACTGAAGTCCTTCAACAACGAGATCTCGCAGCAGCAGGCTAAGCTCGTGACTCTGGGTCAGAATGCCGATCAAATTAGTTTGCATTTGGCGCCCGAAGGCGCAGCTGCCTTGAAGGATCGCGTGAACCAGATGAAGGGCAAGTTGCAGAAGCTTTCGGAAGCCACTCGCGGTCACATCAACGAAGTCTCCGATGCCATCATTTCCCGGCAGGACTTTAACGCCAAACTGGTGAACTTCTCAAACTGGATGGAACAGCTTCGTAACCAGATTACGCAAGTGGAAGAAATCAATCCGGAACGTGTGGAAACCAGTCTGCATGTTATCCATGCCCTACTGCAGGAACATGCCGATAAGAAGCCAAGTTTTAATGCCATCTACGATGAGGTTAAGCAATTGGCCCTGGGAGCCACTCCCGAAGAATCGAATGCCCTGAACGATGCCTACACTGCTTTAGTGGTTAACTATCAAAACCTGGAGACCAACATGCTGCAAAAGAAGGCGGCTCTGGAGAAGTGGACTGAACTGCTGGGCTGGAAGAACGACACTGAGTCCCATTTGAACTATTTGAAGCACCAGCTAGACAAACCCGAAGGACCCGCCGCCGAGGAACTGAGCAAGGTCATCGATGAGATCGATAATTTGGGTCAGGGCATTGGCTACTGGAAGGGTCAGGCCAAGGAGATCGACGAAAATCCAGCCATTCAGCTGAGAGATGCCTTGTCCCGTCGTCCACTGATCGCCACTCAAATTGTGAATGATGTTGAGAATAAGTTGGAGAACCTAAAGCTACGCTCCCAAAATCAACAGCAGCAAATTCAACAGATGACCGTACGGAAGGATAAGTTCCATGCGCTGGAACACAACTTTGGCCAGGCGCTGCAGGAGAATCGCGCCAAGCTGGACGAGATTCTCAGACAGCATCCGACTCTGAACAACATCGATCAGATCATTGCCGATTTGGTGGCTCTCAACGATGCCTTGAAGTACCAGGCCGATCTGAAGAATCGCATTCATGACGAAGGTTCTTTGCTGATGCGGGAGGATATTGCCAGCATGCCTGCCATTCAGGAGAGCCTTCTTGTGATGGATAAGAACTACGATTCCCTTCAGAACGAGATTGCCGATCGCATACAGAAGTACAACTTGATAAGCCAGGCATTGAGGGAGTATGCCGATTCCAAGGACAAGTTCTCCAAGGAGCTAAAGAAGGCAGAAGATTTGTTCAATGCTATACCACAACAGCCACGCGATGAAACTGAGCTCCAGCAAGCTTCCGAGAAGACCAGAAAGACCATGGAACAGTTGCGCAAATCTAAGCTTAGCTTGGATGAACTCGAGCGACGGGGCAACAATGTGGCTAAACTATTCAGTGCCATTGGAGAGCCAATTCCACAGGAAGTGCCACAGGAGGTAACAGCTGCCAAGCAAACCTGGCAGGATCTGCACGACAAGACGGCCAAGAACGCCCATGTCTACGAGACTGAGGCTGTTATTTGGTCACAGATCGAAGATGCCAAGAAGGACTTGCTACCCTGGTTGTCCGAAACGAATCAGGGACTTTGTGATGCGGCAGATAACTCAATTGAAATTGAGTTTGGACCCATGCGTCTGAGCAAATATCGCACCGAGTTGCCATCCTACGAGGCTCTAAAGGATTCAATTGTGGAGAAAACAAATGATTTGGTCAAGATAAACAAAGGCGCTGAAATTCCCGCCCTATCTGCACTCAATAAACTTCTGACTGAGCAGTTCGCCGAAGTGAGCAGCAATGCTGATCGTTTGAGTGCTGTTACCACTTCGTTTAATGATCAGGAACAAGAGTTACGCAAACGTTCGAAGGAAGCTGGCGAGCGGGTGAGCAAACTCCGTGAGCAGCTCATCAAGTGCGACGACATGTCCGGTGATAATAACAAGATCATGGAACGTCTGCTGCAATGCCGTGCCCTGCGCGGTGAACTCGACAATAGCGGAAACGAAATCGACAACATCAAACAAAAGGTCGACGAGCTGCGTAATCTGTATCCCACTTTCAGTGAGTCTATTATACCGAAGGAACTGAATAACGTGCAGAAGCGCTATGAGAATGTTGATCTCTATGCCAAGAAGATCGAGAGTTCTCTGCTGCAGTTCCTTAAGAAATTCCATGCCGACAAGGTGGGCATGCTGAAGCGCATCATCGCGACTCAACGCGAAAAGGTGGCTTGGTGTCAGCCTGAGTCGTCCAGTGACAAATACAACCTGGACGTGAAGAAGTCTTCGCTACAGGAGGTCAGCAAGAGCATCGATGATTGCAAGGCGCGACATGCCGAAACGCTGAAGTCACTGGAAATGCTAAAGGCGGTCGAATCACCTCAAAACCTGGCTGAACTTACCAACGATGCCGAGTTACTGCGCAAGGACATGCAGGCTCTGCAGGATAGCTTTGACAAAATCAAGGGAATCCTCGACGAGAACGTGGATTTGTGGTCTCAGTATGAGCAGGCGAACGAGCAGATTTCCAATTGGTTGCGTGACGTTGAAGGAAGGGTAAAGGCAGAGACCAGCAGTCAAGTTAATCTACCCGAAGTGCCACAAAAGCTTCAGGAATTGTCCATTCTCCAACAGGATGTCTTGGCCCATGAGCCCATAATCAACAATCTTGAGCAGACTTCCCAGCAACTAATTGAAAAGAACCCAGAGGCAAGAATTGGACAGTTTGTCACCCACTTGGTGCAGCGTTATCAGGCTGTGTCTAAGGCTTTGACTGGTTATATTGACAAGATCCGTAGTGCCCAGTTGTCTAATGCCAACTTTGCCAAGGCAGCCAAGGATTTCAATGAGTGGTTCGGTGATGCTAAGATCGAATTCCAGGAATTGGCTCGCATGGGATCGCCTGGATCTTCTTCTGCCACAGCTCAACAATTGCAGACGGTCAAAAACTACATCAAGACCTTTGACAATGGACAAGTTTTGTTGAACAACGCTGTGGACATTGGTGAGGCCCTGTATCCTGTGGTCTCGCCCGATAATCGCGAACGCATCCGCTCAGATCTTCGTCAAATGCGTGAGAAGTTCGATTATCTGCGCGATGAGGCAAATGCTTTCATGCAGCAGGTTGAGGGTGTTTTGATTCAAAAGACATCGATCGAAGAAAGTTACACCCAGGTTTCGCACTACCTCAACGAGTCGAAAGCAAAGGTTCCCGCCGGTGACGAATTGTATCCAACTTTAGCCACCAAAAAGGCTGCTCTGCAGAACTACAAGACTCAGCTCCAGGAAATAACCCTTCACAAAAATGCTCTTAAACAATTGCATGACAAGGCTGTGACCCTTTGTGATGATGAGTCAGAGAGGAAGACCGAGGAATCCATCCAGGAGTATAACACTCTATCCAAGAAGATTTCCGATAGGATTACAACCGTGGGTAACCATGTGGTTAAACATGAGGCTTACGATCAGGTACTTGAAAAGGCGCAAGACTGGCTAAACACTATTAAATCCGAAGCTATTGACATTCTCAACGAGACGACTTTCGAGAAGGAGGGCGCCGAGGAAAAACTGCTTGTGGTGGAAAATCTTTTGCAGCACAAGCCCGAGGGTGATTCCATTTTCGATACCTGTCATAAGTTATTGGAAACTGTGCTGACCCAAACCCATCCCAGTGGCCATCCAGCCCTGCTTAAGGGTTTCGAGGAACCGAAGCAATCGTGGGAGGACTTCATGACACTGTGTCAGGACTCGGCCGTTAAACTGAAGCAGCTCTGCTCCAAATGGGATGAGTTTGACACGATAATTGAAGAGCTGGACAACTGGATGAAGAATGTCGAGGCGGTCGTCAAGAACCAGAACCTTAAAAGCACAGCGGAAGCTAAGAATGCCCATTTGAAGCAGCTGCAGGATATTGCCAAGGATATTGAACGCCGTGGATCGGCTATCAATGAGCTGATGGATCAAGGTCGTGAGATTGAGGGTGAAACCGACTTGAACCTTAAGCTGTCCCGCCTGAATACTCGCTATCAGACCCTGAAAAACCTCTGCAAGGAATCGATAGCCAAGTATGTGAACTATGTAAAGGATCACGAGAGCTTCGATAACGATTTCGATGCATTCAAGCAGAGTCTTCAATCTTCAGCTGATGAGCTGGCCAAGGCCAACGAAATTGTGGGCGATCAAAGCGTGCTGCAAGATCAGCAGAACAAACTGCGTGAAATGTCCGACAAACGCATTTCGGACTCCACTCTTTTCGAGGGTCTCATCGACCGCGGCGAGAAGCTCTATGGTCACACCAGTCCAGAAGGTCGTGAAATCATCCGCCAGCAATTGAGATCCCTGCGCACTCTGTGGGACAACTACACTGATGATTTGAACTCGGCCACACAGAAGATCGATCAGTGTCTGCTGCAGTTCAACGAGTTCAGCATTGCCCAGGATCAGCTCACCAAGTGGCTAAAGGATGTGGACAAGGCCATGCAGAGCCACACGGAGCCGAAAACGACGCTGCAGGAAAAGCGTGCTCAATTGCAGAACCACAAGTTACTCCACCAGGAAATCACCACGCACAATGTCCTTGTCGATAATGTCTGTGACAAGGCCCAGATACTGGTGGATCAGATCAAGGATAACTCGTTGAATGTGTACCTAGCCTCGATCAAACAACTTTTCCAGAGCATTGTCCAAAAATCCGATGAGATTTTGCACAATCTGGAGGATTGTGTCCAGAAGCATAACGAACTAAACCATGCCTTGTCTTCAGCCAAGACTTGGATATCGAATGAGAAGGCCAAGTTGCTGGAGTGCGACGATGCTTATGGCGAGAAGGCAGACATTAAGCGCAAGATTGAAACACTGGGACAATTGGCTCAGAACAAACCGCAGGCCATGAAGTTGATCAGCGATATACGTGACCTGTTTGAGAAGGTCAAGGCCACGACTTCCGAGAAGGGCAATGAGGTGCTGGACAAGGAGATCGAGGAATTGGAGACCACCATGAAGAGCCATTTCGACGACATCGAGGGCATTGAAGGCAAGCAAAAGGATGTGCTCGCCCAGTGGGACAAATTTGAGAAGGCGCTCGAAGAGCTCACCAAGTGGTGTCGCAATGCAGAGGCCGTTTTCCGTGAGCAGCAGCTTAAGTCGACGCTCCACGAGAAAGTGGAACAGCTGGAAAAGTACAAGATCCAAAGGGAACTCATTCTCCAAAAGGAGAAGGAGCTCGATGCCTTCGGAGATGCTGCCCATGCCCTGCTTAACAACTGCGGAGCTGATCGTCTAAAGACGCTTACCACTCAGATTACCAATCGCTATCAACTGCTACAGGTTCTAAGCAAGGAAGTGGTCAATCGTTGGTCCAACCTTGTCGACGATCACCAGTTTTACCAGGACAAGTACAACGAGGTGGATTTGTGGCTGCAACCCATTGAGGCGCAGATGGAGAAGGTGCTCTTAGATGAACCCACCCAGAGTTCGAATATCCTGCAAGTGCTGCTGTCTGAAAAAGAGCAGGCAGAAAGCCTATTCGCTGCTCTCAATGCTGCTGGAGAAAAGGCTCTGCCAGAGACTTCAACTCAGGGTAGGGAGAAGATTCGCAAGGACCTGCGTGATATCCGCGATCGTTGGGACAAACTGGACGAGGGCATTCGCAATCTGGAGAAACGTCAGGAGGCACAGGGTGTTCAGCTCACCAGCTACCAGGACATTCTTAATCAAACCACCAACTGGTTGGATCAAGTGGAAAAACTTATTCACAATGAAAACCCAGCCAGTTGGACTAGCGCTCAGGAAATTCGCTCCAAATTGTACAAGTACAAGGCCACAAACCAGGACATTAACTCCCATAAACGCATTGTCGAGGCAGTAAATGAAAAGGCAGCAGCTCTTTTGGGAAGCGCAGCTCCTGCAAATGCCGATGAGATCTCCAAGGCTGTGGCTGAAGTCAACAAGCGTTACGAGCAAGTGGGTCAGGACTGTGCCAAATTAGTTTCTGATCTTGACGGAGCATTCGATGTATACCAACAGTTCAGTGAGCTGCAGAAGGCTCAGCAGGATTACCAGAAGAATCTTTGGGATCGCCTCACCGGTTACTCTGACTACTCGGGCAACAAAGCAGCGCTGCAAGCACGTCTCCAGAAGATCAACGAGATTCAGGATGCTTTGCCGGAAGGTGTGGCCAAACTGAAGTCCCTGGAGGACCACATCGAACAACAGGCCAATAACATACCCGCCCGATCGAAGGAGGCAATGGCCCGTGATCTGGCCAACTTGCATGCCGATTTTGAGAAGTTCGGTGGTTCGTTAAGTGACGTAAAGAGTGGACTAGAGAATCGCCTTCAGCAATGGAATGATTACGAAGTCAATTTGGATCGTCTGATCAATTGGCTGGGCGAGGCGGAGAATGCTCTAAAGAACTACAATCTGAAATCTTCGTTCGAGGAGAAGGAAGAGCAACTGAATCGCTTCCAGTCTCTGGCTCAGAATTTACGTCAAAACGAAGCTGACTTTGACAAGATGAAGGACGACACCTCTGAGCTGGTGCAAAGTTCTGGTGAGACTAGAATTGCTGTAAACGTGCAGCAGGTCTCCTCCAGATTCCAATCGATACAAGCCACCGCTAAGGAGATTCTCAAGAAATGCGAGCAGGCTGTCCAGGACCATGGTCACTTTAATGATAAATACAAGCAGTGCGCGGATTGGTTGGCAAATGCTCAGGCCCGTTACGATGATTGCTGTGACTTGTCCACCGTTGCCTCTCGTGACGATCTCCTGAAGAAGCAACTGGTTATCCAAGAGCTTCTGGCACAGCAGCCTACTGCCACTCAGCTCCTGAACAGTACCGTTGAGCTGGGCGAGAAGTGCTACGGATCAACAGCGACCGAAGGACGTGAAGCCATTCGCAGTCAACTGGATGACCTGACCTTCGATCAATTGTTTGACAACATTGCCATCACAGCGAGAAAGATTCAGGATAAAATTGCCAAATGGTCTGGCTTTGATGAGATTGCCGATAATCTTAAGAGCTGGTTAGACGAAACGGAGAATGCTCTTCCAGCTGATATCGAGCTGAAGACAACGCTGGACGAGAAACGCACTAAGCTGCAAACCTATCGTGACATCCTAAACGACATTAACAACCACCAGGTGGAATTGGGTAACCTTCAAGAGATTGCCGCCAATTTACCGGAGAAGACAGACCTCGTGGACCAAATCCTTAAGGATATTTCTGATCGCTTTGGAAAGCTGCAAAAGCGTGCCCAGAACTACGTGGAGCGCTACGAGGGCATTGTGAGTGCCCATCAGCAATACTCCAAGGCCGTGATGGACGCTCAAGAGTTTATCGATGCCACCCAAAATACGGTTCACTATTGGGGCGATTTGGATCTCGAGCAGATCTCATTGCACACGAACCTGGACCGCCTAAAGAATCTTAAGGCCAGTTTGGCTGATGAGTTCCCACGAGTCGATCAAGTGAGGGCCTTGGGCGAGAAGGTCATTCCGGGTACAGTGGATGTGGGTCAGGTGAACATCAAGTCCCAGATCGACACCACCCAGCAGGAATGGGAGAGTCTACTGGCAACTATCAGCTCCACCATTGAGGGTATTGAAGCACGCCTACAACATTGGTCGGAGTACGAGCAACTACGTGACCAGTGTCTGGCTTGGATTCGTGATACGGATAACAATCTTCATGCTATCGATCTCAAGGAGGATCTGCCAAAGAAGCGTGCTCAGTTGGATGCTCTGAAGGCTCTCCAGGGAGATGTACGTGCCAAGGAACTGGAAGTTGACAATGTCACGGAGAAGGCGCAAACCCTGCTTAAGGGTCCCAGCAGCAATCGAGCCTCTGGTCCTGAATTGGTGACCAAGTACCAGCAGATCTTCCACAAGGTCAAGGAACTGAACAACCGTTGGCAGCAGTACGTCACTTCCCACGAAGACTTTGACAACTCAATTTCTGATTGTTCCTCTTGGATCAATGACATTAAAGAGAAGTTGGACTACTGCTCCGACATGTCGTCTATGAGTCCGAAAGAACTGGATAAAAAGTTGGCCACTATTCAAGATGTTATCTTGCTGAAGGACGAAGGTTCTGCTCGTGTCTTGAAGATCCTTGAGCAGGCTCAGCATGTGCTGGCCAACACAGCACCCGCAGGTCATGAAGCTATCAACAAGGAACTCACAGATCTCCAAGAGCTCTGGTCAGGAATTGCTCTGCGCATCATGGATGTCAAGTCTAATCTGGACGACTCTATTACTCAATGGTCTGGATTCCTGGACCAAGTGCAAAATGTTCGCAAATTCAACGAGTGGTTGGATGGTTTGGTTAAGGAATTAAGTGAACACCAAACAACAATGACAGAGAAGCGAGCTCAATTGGATCGTGTTAAATCAACGGAGGAAAAGGTGCGCGTGGAGAAGATCGATGTGGATGCGCTGAAGATTCAAGCCAAGGAAATGATTGCCAGCGGTCAACAGAGTCAGGCGGCCTTCCAGGCTCAAAAAGTACTGGATACGTTTGATGAGCTTTTTGGTAAGACCCAAAAACTTCTTTCGAACCGCCAGGATCAGTACAGGGATCATCGATTGTTCAAGGAGGCCTACGATGATTTGGTTAGCTGGATTGGACGCGCACGTGAGAAATTCCCTTCGCTGAAACAGAGCAGCTTAAGCGATAAGTTGGCCATTGAAAATGCTGTTCAGGCCACAGAAGCTCTGCTCAACAAGCAGGCTCAGGGTGAACTTTTAGTGGAGCACTTGGTTCACACTGGCGAAGTGGTGCTGGCCAGTACCTCTTCGCAAGGTCAGGAGATCATTAGGAACGATATCCGTGCCCTGCGCGACAGCTTCGAGAGTTTGTTCCGTGAAATCAACCAGCAGAAGGAGAACCTCGAGGTCACCATGGTGCAGTGGCGAGCTTACAAGGAAGAGTATGAGCGGCTAATGGAATGGTTGCAACAGATCGACATCCTTGTGAAGAACCACAAGCTTAACCTGTGCCCCAACCTTCCGGATAAGGAGAAACAGGTGGCCGATATGAAGGAGGTGATGTCGCGTCTTGAAAAGGGAAAGGATGACATCGATAAGTTCAATGCTTCGGCTGCCAGTCTACTGAAGTCCCACCTGGACACCTATGTGAACAATCAGCTGCGGCATTTGGGTTCCGTCTATCAAGTGCAAGTGAACCTGGCCAAGGATGTTCTCAAGAAGGTGGAAACCAATCGGGATCAGCATCGTGAGTACGATGCTAACATGAAATCTGCCAAGGATTGGATAGCCAATGCCAAGGCCACGATTCAGTCGGCAGGCGAAGGAGCTGGCTCCAAGGAGGCTCTCCAACGACGACTGGAGCAGATCCAGGATCTGATTCGCAACCGTGAGCTTGGCCAGAATTTGGTGCACACGGCCATTAACAATGGCGAAAAGATTATCAGGAACACGCGCTCCGATGGACGCGATGCCATCAACACTGAGATGAAGGAATTGCAGACCGAATGGGATCGCTTGGTTAAGAAAATGTCCACCGCCAAGGTGCAGCTGGAAACGAATCTGCTGCAATGGGCGGACTACAGTTCCAGCTACTCGCAGTTGCAGCAATGGATCACCGACAGAGAGGCCAAGTTGCAACAGGCCTGTGAACAGAAGATTGTCAAGTCCAAGCGTGGTCAACCCGGTCTCAGTTGTGGTTTGAGCGAACGCAAGGCCAATCTCCGGCAGACGAATAACATTGTCCAGGATATAGTGTCCTTTGAACCCATGATTCAGTCAGTCACCTCCAAGGCTTCAGTTCTCCAGCAAGGCGCTCCGGGCACTGAGATCTCGGATAAGTACGAGAATCTTACCAAGCAAGCCAAGGATCTGTATGAGAAGCAGAAGAACACCATTGAGAGCTATCAGTCTTTGATTGATGCAGGCAATGAGTTCGCCACCTGGCTGAGAAACGCCAAGGAGCGGTTGAGCAAGTGCTCGGAGCCCACGGGAGATAAACAAGCTCTGGCCGAGAAGACGCACCAACTGAAGATTCTGCAGGGTGAACTCCCAGATGGTGCCCAGAAACTGAAGAATGCTCTGGAGCAGGGCGAGATCGCTTGCCGCAGTGCAGAGCCCGAGGATTGTGAAATCATCGAACAGGAAGTGGCCCTGCTTCAAGAGGAATTCGATGCCTATAGTGAAGCCCTGAATAAGGCCAAGGATTATCTGGAAGTGGGCATTGTCAAGTGGTCCGACTACCAGGATCAGTACACCGAAGCTTTGGAGTGGTTAAGTAAGACCGAAGCTTTGGTGCAATCCTACAACAAACTGCAGGATAGTTTGATCCAAAAGAAGGTTGTCCTCGAGCAATTCCAGGGACATCTGCAGACCCTGTTCGACTGGCAGAAGACGCTGGATGACCTTAACATGAAGGCCCAGGTTCTGCTGGAGACTTGCTCCGACACAAGGATCAGCAATGCCATCATGCAGTTGACCACCAAATACAATGCTCTACTGACCCTGGCCAAGGAGGTGATGCGTCGCCTGGAGATGCACTACCAGGAGCATCAGCAGCATCACAGTCTGTACGAAGAGTGCCAATCTTGGATTGAGAAGACCCGCGAGAAACTTGCGGAATGTGAACAAATACCCGGAACTCTTAACGAAGTTCAAATCAAATTGAACACTGTGAAAAACCTTCGTCAAGGTTTCGAAACCGGTCAAAACAAGTTGCGTTATCTGTTGGAGCTCAAGGAGAAGGTAATAATGAACACCGAACAAAATGGAGCAGCGAAGATCCAGGAAGACACGGAATCCCTGAAACAGGACTTTGACAAACTCTTGGTGGATCTCAACGATGTACGCCAAAAGTTGGCCAATCGCCTTGCCCAGCTGGAAGAGATCTTCAAGCTTTATAAGATCCTGGTCGAATGGCTGGAGGATGTGGAGCCGAGTGTGAAGGCCAGTGATGAGTACCTCAACGATTTAAGCGAAAAGCGTGCGGCGCTGGAGAAATTCCGCGTCATTCAGCGTGACATCAACGGACATAATGATATTGTGGAGAAGATCAATCAGCGTCTTAAGGAGGATAGCAGCTTGGATCTGAATGACTTCCAGCCTGGTCTAGGCAAATTCGATGAACTGCAGACGCAGGTGAATAAGATCATCGAGTCACTGGAGAACCAGGTGAACAGCCACGAGAAATACAAGCAGGCCTACAATGAGCTGCAGGATTGGCTGCGTCGCACACGCATCGAAGTGGAGCAGTGTGCCGATTGTCATGGCGAGAAGGATCAAGTGGAGAGTCGTCTGAATCGATTGGGAGACATACAGTCCTCTTCGTTGGATGGCAAATCTCTGCTGGAAGCCTGCGAGGAGCTCAGCCAGGCGGTGATTGCCACCAGCGGAAGCGAAGGCCAGGACAATGTGGCCCAGGAGATCAAGCATCTAACCTCGGAGTGGGAAACCCTCCAGGCAATATCCCGCGATGCTCGCAGCAGCTTGGAATCCTGCCTGGCCGCCTGGCAGACATTCCTGCAGAAGTTCAACAAGATCAACCTTTGGATCGAAACGATGAGCAAGCGCGTTACCAAATCCCAGGAAGGCGAAAACAAGAACCCCGAAGATTTGGTTAATGCCAAGGTAAGAAATCTTCGTCAAGTCGAACTCTCGCAACTGTAGCACGCACCTCTAACAAAAAAAAAATACTAAAAATGTAATCGAATATTATCTATATATATATATATATAGCCAAAGCGCGCACGTAATGTAGAACTCTCACCGACAACAAAATTTGTATCTAAATACCTCGTACCGTGAGAAATTAAATCATTTACTAAACCCACACTAATCACTACCGCTAACTTTTCAGCTAATCACTTTTTGTAAACTCAATTGCAGCTAATCATTTACACAGACTCTTGTCTAATGCCTAATTGCTTTATGTGCTTTCAATAACCAGTGATAGATCATTGAACTAAAGTCCTTGTCTTCCCGCAGAAACTGCTTGAGGAAGTGCTGGCCGAGAAGGATAATGTGGAGGATCTGAACGATAACTGCGAGCTGCTCATGGAGCAGAGTGCCTGCACTCGCATTCGTGACCAGACCATCGAAACCCAGGCCAACTACACCAAGCTTCTGACTTCCGCCCAGGGATTGGTTGCCAAGATCGAGAAGAATCTGTCCGATCACACTGAGTTCCTCAACTACAAGAAGGAAATGGATGACTGGATAGAAAAGGCCCAACAGGTCCTAGACGACTGCTCCACCGATGGCGATGCTGCAATCATTGCCCAGAAACTGGATACCGTCAATGTGAGTTAACCAGTCTTTATTCAAAAAGAAACATTTTAAAAACTTAACTTACCTATATATGGGGCTCCTCCCAGTTGCAGCGCAAAAAAGAAGCTATTTCAAGAATTTTCATTGACGATCAATATATTTTTTGAATTTTATTCAATTTTTAATTTAAAAAAAAATCTTATTTAATTGAATTTAATAATTTAATAGTTTTATAGTTGTTAAAAAATATAAATGTTATTTTGGTTTGTGATATATTTTTAATTCAAAGCTTATATCATTTACAAATTATATTTTTTAACAGTCCCTGGCTTCCCGCCTGCCCGAAGGTCAGCATCTGTTGGCTTTGGTGCAGGATGCCTACTCGAAGGCCTCGAACATAACGCCCGAGGACAAGCAAGAGAAGCTGCGGGAACTGATGACCAAGGTGCGTGAGGATTGGGATGCCTTGGGTCTGGCGGTCAAGCAAAAGTTGAGCGATCTGAAGCAGGCACAAAATCGTTGGAACGATTTTGCTGCCAACAAGGACAAGCTTGAGAAATGGCTGAACGAAGCAGAGAAGACACTCAAGGTGGCACCCGAAACCAAGGGCGAACTGAGCGAAATGAAGACTCTGCTGGAGCGCTACAAGACCCTTGCGAATGAGCTTAAACAAAAGGGTAATGAGCTGGAGCAGCTGCAGTCGGAGGCTCGCGACCTGGGCACCGAAGTGGATGCAGTGAATCGCTTGCAGTCCCGTTGCGACAAGCTCAAGACGGATTGCGCCGCTCACATTGCGGCGCTGGAACAGGAGATGTTCGATTACAATGCCTACCATCAGAGTCTGCAGGATGTGGAGAAGTGGCTGCTGCAGATCTCCTTCCAGCTGATGGCCCACAACTCGCTGTTCATCTCGAATCGCGAACAAACCCAGGAGCAGATCAAACAGCACGAGGCCCTGTTGGGTGAAATCCAAAAGTATCAGACCAATTTGGATGACTTGAATGCCAAGGGTCAGGCGCAGATTAAACGCTATGAGACCTCAACACCGGCCATTCGTCCCACTGTTGAGTCCCAGCTGAAGAACATCCAGGAGAGCTACAACTCGCTGCTGCAAACCTCAGTGCAGATCAAGAATCGTCTGCTGGAGTCGCTGGCTAAGTTCCAGGAATACGAGGACACTCTGGATAGCATCATGCGTAATCTGGAGGCATATGAGCCGATTATTCAAACCGAACTGGATGCCCCGGCCACGAGTCTGGAATTGGCTCAAACTCAATTGAAATGTGCCCAGGAAATGCAGAATAAATTGAACAACGAGAAGTCCCGATTGGCAGCCGCCGTTCAGGCCTGTGAGGCAGCCACTGCCTCCATAAGTCGTCCAAGTTCTCCGCTGGAGACAGCCATGCAGGCCATTCCCGAAAGGGAGCTCATTGTGCGCGCCAAGCTCGAGGATCTGCTGGATCAGGTAGGATAACGTTGAATCCTTATTGCATTTGTAGTCTTGCGATCACTTTTGGTAGTTCAAAATTCACATTTTTAAAAAAAGAATGGCAGAATATATTAGTAGTTTCTGTTGGCTTTGTTTAGCTTTGTAGTTTTCTTTTGAATAGCAAAAAAAAAATTTTACTTTTTCTTTTTACTTTTTTGAACAAAAATATGAAAAGCCTAGAAATGCCTATTATCCATTCTATTTTCTTTAATTGTTCTATTATTTTCTAACCAACGTCTTGTTCTTTTTATTAATCCCTTAACCCTACAAAACCCAACACTGCTCTAACTTTTGTTGATTTGCCGCACTCCTCCCCGTAACTGTTGTAAAATGCACAACCCACAAAAAAAAAAAAAAACCCTATGCCTTGTGCTTTGCTGCATATAAAGAAACCACCTCCAAAGACTCAGAGCTCAATCAAAGATGTCAACAAAGATGTTGAAGATGATGAGGATGATGATGTTGAGATCCAGGTTGAGCTCAGCGATGTGAATGAGGCGCTTTCGGATCCAATTGCCCACGAGCGTGTCAGCAACTATCGTCGCATAGTTCGCCTGAATAGTGCCCATGTGGGCAAGCTGAATGAACTAGTTGCTAAGGTAAGAGTCAGGATCCTTCCTAGATAGGATCAAACAGGTGGTGGACTGCATGGCTACAGTATTTATTAACAATTGCTTGGTTTCTTTTTTTCTTTATAAAACTTATTATTTAATTTCTAATTAATGTTCCTGCTCTTTTTGTTTAGGTGCAATCCCACTTGGGTGGTTTGACTGCATCCGTTAGCGAACTGGAGCAACAGCAGAAGCAGCGCGCCGAGCTGCAGGATTGGGTGAAGAAACAGCAGAGCTCTGTCTCAGATTGGATGATGCGTCCTTGCAAATTGCGTCCTGAGGCAGCCCAACAGGAGCTGGTGTCCATGAACGATTTGTTGAACTCTATCGGTGACAAGAGATCGCAACTGATGTTGGAAATGACAGGATCATGTAAGTGTTAGCTATAGAATTTCAAATTTCATCTTAAGGTTTCTCTGTGACGGTCAAACTTGTGACCCTTGTATTAAAACTTAAATGAATTTATCTTTACCTAACCAATAGTGGGCGATGAAGACACCGATCTGGATGACAACATTGACAAGCTGGAATCGGAGCTCATGGATGCCATTGCCAAGAAGCAGGCTGGTCAAAATGTGATCGATGGCTATCGCCAGGGAATGGCAGATGTACAAAACTGGTTCGATACCCTGATCAAACGCATGGATGTTCTGGATCGTGGTTCTGGTCTTAATTGTGCCCAGAAAACGGCAGCCATTAATGAGATCAAGAACGAGTACGAACTGCAAGGACATCCCAAGATTCAGGAACTCAAGGGCAAGGCCGCCCAGGTGGCGGAGGTCATCAGCAATCTGGATGGTCAGCAGGTTGAAGAGCAAATGAAGTCACTGGATCGTCGTTTTGCCGATCTTGGCAAGCGCATCGATCGTAAGGCCCAACTGCTGGATGTGACCAACAAGGGAGTGGAGGGCGCCAAGGGTGAGATCGATCAGCTCCAGAATTGGGTGAAGCAGCAGATTGAGGAGCTGCAGGCACCCACTCCATTGGGTTACACACCCAAGGATGCCGAGGCACGGCAGCAGAAGATCAAGAGTCTGATGAAGGATGCCGAGGCCAAGCAATCGCTGGCTGATGTTCTGGAGAAGCGTGTGGCCAATATGCAACAAGAATTGGAACCCGTTGAATATTCCCAACTCGAGTCCGCATTGCGTAATCTCAACTCGGAGAATCGCAATTTATCGGGCGTACTCAAGGCAGAACTTGATCGTGCTCTGGAGGCCAGCAAGGCACGCAAATCCCTGGAGAACGATCTGGATAAGGCGCGTCAATGGTTGAAGACTAAAATCTCCGAAGTGCGCAAGTTGCCCGTTTATCACCCACTTACCTCCGCGGAAATCGAGAAGAAGATCCAGGAGAATCGCAAATACGATGACGATGCCAAGCAGTTCAACGACAGCGTCTTGACTGATGTTCAGCGTCAAGCGACCAACATAATGAAGGATTGCGACGATGGCGATAAGGCTGCACTGCAGCAGATTCTGGATGAAATAGCCGCCGACTATCAGACCCTGAAGGATGAGAGCAGCAAGAGAGGAAAGTCCCTGGATGATCTGCTGCAAGGTCGCAAGGCCTTCGAGGATTCGATGAAGAACATGGGCGATTGGTTGAACGAAATGGAAACAGCCACCGAGGGTGAGCTGCGTACCACTAGTCTGCCTGTTTTGGAGGAGCAACTGGCCCACTATAAGAAGCTCCTTAATGATGCCGAGAACAAGGGCGGCCTCATCAACGATGTTTCCGAACAGGGAAAGAGTATTCTGCCCACTTTGAGCAATGCCGATAAGCTGAAGCTCAACGATGACATCAAGAACATGAAGGATCGGTATGGCAGGATCAAGAACACCATCGATGATCGGGTGAATGCCTTGGGCGATCACATCAAGAAGTACAAGGATGCCAAGAGCAGGCTGGCCGATTGCAGCCAGTTCCTGGGCACCATTCAGCAGAAACTCCGTGAGCTCAATCGTCCAATTGGCTCCAGGATCGAAGATGTCCAGGATTTGTTGGGCGCCTATGAGGGCATACTCAAGGAACTCAAGGACAGCAAGAGCAAAATGGGCGATATGCAAATGGACGATTTGCCAGAGCTGCAGAGCATTTTGGCCCAGCAGGATGATATGATCAAACTGATTGAAGATCAGTTGGCCCATCTTCGACAGCTTCTGCTGCTCCGCGAGCAATTTATTGCCTTGATCAATGAGATTATTGCCTTCATCATGAAGTACACCGATGTCATAATCGATATTGAGAACTCACCCGATAGTTTGGAGGATAAGATCAATAAGTACGATGATGTGATTGTGAAAATCCAGGAATGCGAGGGTGTCCTGGCCAGCGCCAATGACAAGGGCCAGAAGATCGCCTCCGAGGGTAATGCTGCCGATAAGAACAGCATCACCGAGCAACTGCAATCGCTGAAGAATCAACTGCAGAATCTCCGCAAGGCGGTGGAATCGCAGCGCCAGAAGCATCAACTGCAGCTGGAATCGCACAAGAAGATGGCCGCCGAGCTGAGTGAAATTCTCGATTGGCTGCACAGCCATGAGGGTGCGGCCAAGTCGCGTCCTCTGCTGGATCGCGATCCGGAGTCAGTGGAGCGCGAGCTGCAAAAGCACCAGGGTCTCAGCCAGGACATTGAATCGTATCTCGCTAAGTTCAACAAGATCAATGATGGTGTTAAAACCGAAATCGGCATGCCCAGTTCGCTGTTGGAAATGCTTTCCGAGGGTCGGTCCCTGGTGGCCTCCCTGCCCCACGAACTCGAGGAGCGCGAGAAGTATCTGAAGAACAACCGCGACTCACGCTTGGAGTACATGCAACTGGTGGCCAAGTTCAATGATTGGGTCCACGAAGCCGAGTTGCGTCTGCAGAACAGCCAGCATGGCATCGACTACGAGCATTTGGTTCAGGATCTCGATGAACACAAGATCTTCTTTGGCAATGAGGCCCCCATCCGTAATCTGGTGCACAAGCAGATCCAGGAGGCAGCGGACAAGATCTGGTCTTCGCTGAACAACTACGAACAGTCGGAACTTTCGGCGGAGTTGGCTCAGTTCCAAAACAAGTTGACCAATACCCTGGCCAATGCCAAGACGCAGCAGAGTGAGTTGGAGAAGGAGGCGGAACGCTGGCGGGAGTACCAACAGTCCATTGATCGCGTCAAGGCCACCATCGAACGCACCAAGTTCAGCGATGAGCCTGTCCAGAATCTGGCCGGACTTCACTTCAACATCCAGAAGCTGACCCACGCCATCGGAAATGTTCAGGTGAGTTTTGGGAATGCTTTTGGGTTTACCTATTTCGAGCTAAAAAAAAATATACCGATAAATATTATATTTTGCATAATTTATACATGCAACTGGAGTCAAAATTATAATATTAATTTTCTAGCTTATGGACAAGGCAAATGAAAAAAGATTAAAAGTAACTTTTGAAAAAAATTTGTAATTGGGAATAATATTAAAGCTGCATTTCGAAAAAGAATAATTTAAGCGTATTTAGAAAACATTTATTTTTTTGAAAATTTAAAAATGTCCTTTGCCTCAAAAAATTAAAATTAAAACACGTATATTATTTTGACCGTAACTGTAGTAAGAACTATTTGGGAATGTGTTTTATGTATGTAGTGTTCTTGCGTGGTTGCAAATATATAATGAGGCTTGAATAAATTTATGAATAAAGAAGGAGCAAAAAAAAAAAAAAAAAAAAATAACCAAACTATGCAAAAAATTAATTATTACGAGGTAGGCTTTTGTAGGAACAAAAATTGCTTAGGAGAACTTTTAAATAAAAACCCAACATATGGATAATACATATGCTACATTTGTGTGTATTTATAATGGCCATGGACATTCAGCTGTTCGCTTGCATGTTTTGTTCATATAAGTGTGTAGCCGAAAGACCTGTTTTCCAAAAAATGACACATTGCACAAGGATGTGCCACAAACATACATATGCGAATGTATCCACTTGAGAGCCACTTTATGGAGTGGAACAAAAAAAAAAAAAAAAAAATAAAAGTGCATTCGTTTTGCATTTCGTAGTCATGGTTTTGCCGGCCGGCAAAAGCAAAAAAGCACACTCACAGCCACTTATAAACTCACTTTCAATTGCATTTGAGTGCGTTTCTCTTAGTTTTCCACTCTCTTTTCGCCAGATTGCTAATCTCTCTCTTTTTTTATTATTTGGGCTGATAGTTGTTTATTGAACACGTTGAGTTGAGTGGCCATTTGTTTACTATCGTAAGCTTTTACCTTGAAAACTCATTAAACTTTTAACCTACTAGTTCGCTAGTTGTCGTTGAGCTATGCTTATCGTTCAGACTTTTCAGTTCGATTATAATTATTCAAGGCACCAGCTCGAATTTTATGCTCAGAAACTGAAAAAAACAGCTGTTGTTGTTGCTGCTGCCACTGCCGCGAAACGAATTAAGCTCATGACATCATCAGCAGCAGCAACACTGTATCAGTCAACCAGTTTTGAGCCAGGGATGGGATAATAAATATTAATGTAATATTTTGGGTCGAGATAAATATTAAGGGATCGTTAGGACAGCGCATACTATTGACATTGGCAACAAATTTATTAAACAATTTTACGCAAACACTTTATTTTATAATTCAAGAAACTAAACCAAAATATAAATTAAAGGCTACATAACTTAAATACCGATGGCAGCTTACAATCTGAAAAAAAAACTAATAAATAATGTTTGGCAAGTCAAAGTATTGCAACTCCTTAAAAATTTAGTTTTAAAACCTGACTTCTTTATATGATGTTATGAAACAATAAATTTATTTTGGATTATATCAAGGTCTTGAATATTTTAAATTTAAATTTAGCCCTGGTTTCCCAGTAAGATATTGAGATACAACAACAAAAGCGCTCATTTTAGTGACTTTGGTTGAGCGAGCTTTAAGAGAACTGGCCCTTTGAGGCTTCCTCTTTTTGCTCTTTTGCACACAGCTGTTTGGTTGTTGTACTCATAAGTTGTTGTTATTGGTTTCTGGGGCATGCCGGTAGTCAATGTTTGTTGTTGCTGAAAATTGAGAGAGTGACGTGCTCACGGTGGCGTATGCGTGATATGTGTACATATGCGAAGCCCAACTTTTGCCGCCCACGCCCACCCAAAAAAAAAGTATATATGTATATACATATATAATGCGAATTCGAAGTAAAAACGTGTTTGCCCGGCTTTTTTGCTCTCTTTTGGCACGCTCTTTTTGAGGAATTAAGAGCGGCGAGATTCTAACTCGTGCTTATTTGCTTTTTGGGCCTGTTGGGTTTTTTTTGAGTTCCGTCGAGTTCACTTCAAGTTGAGACGTTTATCTGTGCGGTTGCCAACGTGTTTTTGTTTTGTATTCGCGATTCGCGCATTACTTTTACTATATACATGTATATAGATAGAACGAGAGAGAAGAAGCAATAGAGAGGAGGGAATCGCTAAATTTGTTAAATTTGAATTACCCGTTTCGTTTTTAAAATGCCATGTGCTTGAGGCAAGGCGCAAATTGAAATTGAACATAATAAAACAAAATAGCCAGCCACAGATAGACAACAATTATTGAAAAGCCAACGGCTAACGTCATCAGCCACTGAAATCTATAAAAGACCCATAAGAAATCAAACAAAATAAAGCCCACAAATAAAGGCTACACTCGAGGTGCGTTTGTGTGTTTTGAGTGCGTGAATGTATGTGTGTGTGAAAAAAATCTATAAAATTTTATACGAATTAAGCAGCGTTTGCCTTTCAACTCCATGGGCCAGACATATGTCAAAGTTGAATTAGGGCACACAAAGTGGAAACGACAACCTACACAATTGCGTTTATAGCGAATCTTTCGCCAAGGAGACATAAATACCAATATATATATTTTGTATAAATCGCGGTTCCGGAATCGGTGTTACGTCACAATCTATTTCACACTGCTCTCGTTGTTCTTCGCACATTTCAGAGCCAAAATAGCGACTTAACGCTAGTCAACCAGCAGGCTCAATCGCTCATCCGCCAGGCCGACGCCCGTAATCGCCAGCTGATCGAGCAGGATAACGCCGGATTGAACAGATCTTGGCAGGATCTGGTACGCAGCTTGGAGCAGCGACGCGACAACCTGCAACAGTTGGCCGAGCATTGGGACGGCTTCGAGAACAGCCTGCACGCCTGGGAAAAGGCACTTGGTCGATTGGAGGACAAGTTCCGCAATGTCGATCCGACTGTAAGATCCCGACGTCATTTGGAAGACACGAAGAATGCCATTCAGGTGAGTTGAACACAGCGTCACGTCAGCCCATTAAGGTCAGCTTAGATATTTACATGCTGGATACATTTCAAAGGTACACTGAGAAATAGGAGGCTTTACTTTGAAACATAATTTTTAAAGAAAGATTATGAAAAGGGAACCATAAAAGTGGAATTATTTAGGTTCGTTTTTATTTCGTCGATTCTAATAAATAATTGAGGTTTTTATCTATGCAGATATGTTCAAGTTATTTAGAAACATTTTTTTAACTTAAACCTTTACTTGATGCACGTATTCTTATAATCTTTTGTAAAATTTAAATCTCTCTTTAAAAGATTTCCTATTCAATTGATAATTTATTGGACCAAATAACTGTTTTTTATATAATGAATAGGACACATTTCTAAGTCAAGTCTAAGGATAAATATATATTTTTAAATTATTTTTGAGTTAACTTTTTTCGACATGCCTTAAAATGTTCTCCCTTATATTAAGAACAAGATAAAAATTATTAATGTTTTCAATTTATATTCGTATCTCTTGTCTCGCTCCATGTTTCTTTATATAAAAGACGTACGATAAACATTATTTTATATTTTTAATTTCATGTTCGTATCTCTGTGTGTATATCGTTTGCGGCACCCATTCATTCACTTAGTTTCGTTATGGCAAATCCGCCCTCCCTTGGGGCCTTTTATGTTTGTCAAATATTTCTACCAATATCCATGCATAAACACGATTGTAAGAGTCGGATATATATATATATATATGTATATATAGCCGTGAACACCATGCCGACATCAAGTTCATGGTCACGTTGTGGACCGGAGCTTGCGCTCTTTGAGCTTCTCCCTCTCTTTGGCTCTCCCAAGTTGAGCTTCATAAAAGCTATAAAGCAGCTGAGTGTCTAAGGCAGGTCTAAACAAAATTTAATTATGTGTTTTGAATGATTAACACGGAAAGCCACTAAATCACAATAATCAAGAGAAGAAGATTGCTACCAAAACAACATTCTAACTTTCAGTTTCTGTATACTTTTGTTTTTAGTTCACCCAGAGAATCAGAGACACCGAATGATTAATGACCTATAAATACAATAGAGTTGTTTGAATACCTTAACTTTTATTTATATTTACATATTAATTGCATTATTTTATGAACTCAAGGTAGCAAAAACCTCAGCGCTTAATTTACTAGAATCAGTAATTAATATTTCTAGTACTTATCAGTAGTGATTTGCATGATTTGTTGTTAGGTGAGATCATTGTTTGGAGCGATAGCCGCTGTTGATGTTTTTGTTTTTAATTTGACAACTATAAATAGTACAGATATACGCACAGACTTGCTAAAAAAACACCTAGTCCCACTTGAATGACAGTCTTTCAAATCACATTTCAATTGAAGCAATTTTTGAGCCATAAAAACTAGGCCTGGCCATATCGAACTAACGATGTTGTCATACATATGCCATATAAAGTAGGATTCAGCGATAACGAAAAAAAACAAAAACCATTTAACTTATCGATGATAAACAAACGCAAACACATAGTTAAGGCTTTAATTTTGTCTCTATAAATGAGACTATAAATTTTATTTATTTGTTTTTGTTATAAAATTGGATAACATTGTATAATTTTGCTGAAAAACTTCTTTAAAATCGAATAACCTCAAGATCCAAAAGCTGCAAAGTCAAGTCAACAAATTTATTTTTCTTCTATTCAATGTTGACCTTCCAAACTGGAATTGAAACTGAAACTGAGGGAGATACACATAAAAATACAATGAGGTTTATGCAAGCTCTACAAAAAAAGAGATGTTACAATTAATGATATTTATTCATCCATTACATGACCACACCAAATTAATCTTAATTGCGGCAAACGTTGTAATTGATAAATTCTTGTTTTTTTTTAGGAATTACGTGAAGAATCAAATCAACTTAAATCATCACATAAAGAAATCGAGGCGCTCTCTAAATCCATCCTCACATTCCTTGGGGAAGTACACAAACCCTCGGCGGAGGCCATACAGGCCAAAGTGGATAAGTTAGTTGAACAGCAGGCCAAGTGAGTACCCATTTGAAACCCCAATTACCTGAATTCTATCTATCAACTACACTGTGTTAAACTACGCGTGACTTGGGACCCAAAAAAAAAAAAAAGAGGAGAAAAACAAGCCCAAACGATATATGTACAAACAAAGGTTCCAAGATCGAAACGTTTAATTCCGGAAATTGAATTGGCTTGCATACATTATCAAGCTGCCAAACTTGTTGCCTAATGAAAACGAATGGCAATTTTGAGAATTTAACTGGTTACAGTTGACTATCTTGAGAGGCTTTCATGCTTATATCGTACTCATAATTAAATGCGTAGAGAAACCTTATGATGAAAATAATTTCTATAACAGTGATTCATTCAACGGAACTTTATATGAGTTTCTTGATAACTTTATAGTTGCACTTTTAATTGTAGCGATGAAAATAAATTTTTGTTCTCCGCTTCTTCTACTCTTTTCTAACTTGCTTGACTTGTTCGGCCCTCGAAATGCCATCTTATTGTTATAGTTGAGTCAAAAACTGACGTCAGACCAACTGTTACGCTTCGTTGTCGGTGTTTTGTTGTATGTGCATTACGTAAGCCGTGGCTTATAGTTTGTTATTTTACTCGGCCCTCCATTTCCCGAAAACATTAAGATTAATTCCAAGTACTGGGAATAGAAATGTTTGCGGGGAAAACTTTTTTCTGTTATTTTTAACCATTTGTTTTCATTTCTTTTTTTGTCGGGGCTATCCCGTTCTTCAAAGAACTGTGCCAAAGCTTCGTTCTTATCAAAATGGGTCTTATCGATAGGGGTTCTACTGCAAACACATCTAGTATATAGTATTTTACGTTTCTTGCTTCTGTGACTTGATAAGCGCCACAAATGAAGAGGAATTCTCGTGCCGTGCTTTTGCGGAAATGCCTGATAAACATTGCTGTTGTTGCCTGGCGCTAGAAAAACACAAAAACTGTGCCAATATGCCAATTCATTTTGCTTTCCTTGTTGATCATTGAGTTCGCTCTGAAAAATTCATTCGCTTGATTATTTGTCACGTGCATAAGCCTGGCAACATGTTGCCAGCAGCAATCTGGCATGTTGACAAGATTCAGAACTCACCACACCCGCAGATCACGTAAACACTTTTTCGTTGACAGCGGCCCAATTTTCTCCCTTTTGGCCTTTCACACTGACACAATTTCTGTCTGTTTTGTTTTATTTTTACACACAATTTGTTGTTTTCCTGACAGCATTCTGCCTCGCAAACGAGAGCAGCAGCTGTGGCTATAATTTTTCTCACATTTTCCCCCAAAAACGAACCGCAATGTGCGTAAGTTTTCAAAAGGCTTAAAATGACAAATGTTTTGACTGCTGCCAGGCGATGACGGCTTCGATAAATTAAATATATTTTCTTTGGATAATCACGTTTCCCTGTTGATTGAGTGAATAACAATAAAGATAATGTGATAATCCCATTAAAAATATTATATTACTAAGATTTTGTTTTTGTATTTTCACCAAAAGCGTGTCACTAGGCTAATCGAGAAATGAGGCATGAAATATTTGTCTTTAAAATTTAAGATATTTCTTTATGAAATGATCATTTCCCGTTTAATTCCTAAGACGTCCCCCCATTAATTCACTGACATTTTTATTCCTTTAATTGTTCTCATTTTCGAATGCGGCTGTCCCAATCTGAACAAATAAACTATGCCATCATCACGCCGAAAAGAATGATCTAATATGCCCCCCAGCGGCATGTCATCGATAATTATATAGTCTCAAAACTGAAATATGTATATTATACATCCTAAAATGCGACGCAAAATTTAAATGCATTACTTGAGATATTAATAACATTGTTTCGGCATGCAAAAATCTAATCAGCAAAATGACATTAAATATTGCGTAAGCCTCTATGCATTTGTGGGGATTTATTAATTTATTTATAACGATTTCTGGCCTTTCGTGTGTGAACGTGTTTATCTAAAAGACGACAATTAACTTCATTAGCAGCAAGTAAATTTAAATGTTATATGGAGCTTTCAAGGGATATTCTGTATTCCATTGATGAAATGACGGAATAAATACTCAAAGCGATATGAGCAAAATGTAAACAATGTGCCAAAAAAAAAAAAATCATTCAAAAAATAAGTAAATAATAAGGCGCAAGTGAAATTAAATGTTTTGCTTGACTTGGGTGACTTCATCGTTGAGAAATGGCAGAGAAATATGGAAAAAGGTAAACGAGAAACCATATGTGTTAGTTCATTTAAATATAATGATAATTGAACTATTTCTGAATCATACTTCGTTGATTTGAAAATCTTATCAGGCTTTTGAAAAATTAATTAGGCAACCAAACAAATCCAAATTTAATCTGTGATTTGCGTATGCATTTGCATTAACAATTTGTCATTGGGGTACCGCAAAAAAAGAGAAAATCAAAAACTGACAACAACAGAAGCGAATAATAATAAAAAACTTTGCCCAAATGAGGTAATCGGGTAATAATAAGTTTATTTCTGCCACTGTTATACGTTAACAGAGCGCTGTTACCGTTTTTGTTCCATTCCATTTGCTCTCACACTCTCTTTCTGCGACTCTCTCTTGTGGTAAGTTTATTGCCGGCTTTTCTTATCTAAACCGGCAAAATGGATTTATCAATCAAGCCTACATTGTTAATACTATTTTCTCATGAAAAATGGTAAGGGTTGGGCTTCGCAATCAAAGTTTATTGATTTTAGCCGGTTTATTCAATGTCAAGCGCATTTAACAATAATAATTTTTAGTGCCCACCTCATACTCGTGTTCCCCGTTTTATTCAGATATTGAGGTGTGGTGAGTTTTCTCGTTCTTTTATTTCCGTGGTGCCTTCGTGTGCACTGTTAACGATCGACAGCCGACGAAAGACGAAGCGTAAGGGAACTGAAAAGTTTTTGGCAATTTTTGCGTGAGATTCTGGCCGATTCAGTTTTTATTTAGAGTTAGTTGCAAGCGGACGTGTTTCTCAAACTGGATGGCTGGAAACTAAATGAAAGAGCAAACGAACGAAGCGACCGCAATACATATACGCATATTTTTAAATCAAATTAATTAACTAAGAAGTAGTAAAAACCAGAGAAGCAGCAAAGAACAAACAAGCGGTGCCCCCAAAAAAGAGAGATGTATGGCAATGGATTTTCATATGGGCCAACGGCATTTAACCGAAGCATTTTTCTTTTCCCCCCATTTCTTTTAATTTCATGTTGAAGTTATCGAACGCCGCTTTGTGGATTACCAGGCGTATACGTAACGAGCGAAAAACAGTCCCCGAGTCACAGAGTTAATTTTCCATTTTATAGCGTCTGCTTGGGTTTCACCGAAATTCCGCCAACGGAATTGAGGTAGTGGAAGTCAAGCAGAGAGCTCGGAAGTTCCAAAAGTTGAGCACACTTCTGCCTCCCGAGTCAAATAGGAGGTTCGAAAGTTGTCGCCAACAGAAAGACGCAGAAAAATACGAACCCAAATCGCAGACAGAAGACTGAGCAGCAATTAAAAATTGTAGCTAATTGCCGGCAAACTTACGCACTTGAAGCTAAAGTCGTGAAAAGCAAGAGGTGATTGTTATGTCCACAAAAAAAAAAACAACAGAAAACAAGTACTTAAATTCGAATGAGAGCTGGTGTAGAAATTTCCAAGACTTGATTAAGTCATCGTAGAGAATACCCCCTTAGAGCAGCTCATATGCAAAACAGCAGTACTCGTATACCTGCCAGGGTCGTCAGGTGTGATTGTTTTTGTTATTTTCGCTTCATTCAATTCGGTGGAGAGCCGGAGAAAAAAATACAAATCGCACGCGTTTCTACTTTAAACGATGACGTAGTCAAGGCGACAAAAATAGCTGCTTATCGTCGACGAGGGCCTGATTACATTCCTCCTGTCGCCATAATTGATCAAACTATGTTTCGCAAATGTTTCGACAAACGTTTTAGACTTGTTTCGTCGTGGAGCAACACGCGCCGCACCGCTCATTTGTTGCCTTTCACTTTCACTCGTGCTCGCCACGGCATTTCACACATATTTTGCCATTTAAATTAGAGCCGTGCACTAAATTTAAATCGTTAATTTGTACAAAATGGCAGCCGACTGAAAATAGCATAGAGGAAAAATAATTTTCCTTTTATTTATTTTGCTCGGCGGCGGCAACCCAAACAACATTGAGAACTACTCACTAGTTCGATATATTTGTTGGCTGCGAAAAATGACGCCGAAATAATTCTGGCTAGTTTATAGAGTATCGTATATTTCCGACGCCGCCCGAATTTCTGCTTTTCGCCGGCAGCAGCGCGCATTTAACAATTAAAATTAAAATTGTTTTCAGCCGACTTTTCGGCCAATTGGCCGCGAGCCAAATGTGTGTTGACTTGGCCTCATCTTGGGCCGAATTTTTGTTTCGGTCCTCGGCGGCTGTAAAGGGCAATAAACGTTCCATTAACATGTCCGTCATTCCATGCCAAGTGCAATCGTTGATCACGAACACTTGTTGTCGACACACAAAATTATATTTTTTCAACTTTTGCTTTGGACACCAGAGCGTATGAGCGATATGCGTCATGTGCTGGAAATACGGAGCGGAAATCAATGCGAAATTCAAATACGATTAATGTTACTCATTGATTCCATCCCGTTCACTGCAACGCCCCAATGACTTCAGCTTGTCTACGGCCAAAATGCACAGCGAAAAAGAATTATTAAAACATAAATAAATGGAGGGGGAATATAAATTTAAACATGCGCCGCTTTCAAAAATACACGCTAGCTAAAACAATAACAAAAACAAGACAATTTTAAAAGTTGTGCGTGAATATAGGGAACTTTTTTATTTTATGTTTCTTACGGCGGCGGCTTTTTAAATGAAAAGTTTCGCTCTTTGCCTCTCAATGGGATCAAGGCAATTTCGAATTATGAGCAATGTACGAAAATCTTTTTCGAATTTCGAAAAATTGCTCAGACCCCAAGCAAATGTGCTCGGGCCATTTCATTTCATTTAGAAAACTCTCTTGTAGCCAAACGGCAGCATTCATTTTTCACGGAAATCTTCGCAGCCTCGAGGCCAAAGCCCAGTGGATCTTACATATACATATAGCGATATATATATATATGCGCAGCCAAAGAACATTGAAAACTTCAGAATTTTTCAGCCTTTTGTGCCAGAAGAAGAATAACTTTTCGCCCGCCCGCCCCTATATATCTATATAGTAGAGGTCTTTTAGATCTCTGTGTGGACCAAATCTAGATATCTATCTATACCAGCAGGAACCGCGTGGTTTTCACACTGTCTACAACCATATATATATATTGCATGTCATTGAATAACGTGCCCCTGAATTTTAACCCGCTCTATTTTTTTTAGATTGAACGACACTCTGCGCGATAAGGAGCAACAGGTTAGCAAGGATCTCGAGGAGATCGAGCAAGTCTTCCGTCGCATCTCGCAACTGCAGGATAAGCTAAACGCCCTTCACGAACAACTCCAATCGGTTCACGTCTACGACGAGCATATATCGCAAACGGAACAGCTCCTGATCACATTAAATAGCCAGGTGCAGCAGGCCGCCGAGGAGAGCAGATCGCTGGTGGCCCAAACAACGGCCCAGTATCAGGCCAAGCAGAATCAGCTGCCCAGCGACATTGCCCAGGAGTTTACCGCCCTCGAGCTTTTGGCCGAACGTGTCCAGGTGACGATGGAGACCAAAGAGAAGGATTTCAAGCGGGCCAAGACCGTGCGCACCGAATATGTGGCCGGTGTGGACGAGATTCAGCGCTGGCTGCTTCAGGCTGAGGTGCAGGTGCAGGAGCGAAGCCTTACACCCACACAGATGAAGGAGCTGCTGCAGCGCATCAACCACGAGATCACCGCCATCTACGAACGCTTCACGCTGGTCAAGACCAACGGCCAACTGATCATCGAGAATTGTCGCAACAGCGAGGAGAAGACGCTGGTGCAGACGACCATCGACCAGTTGGCCGCATCGCTGGCCCAGGTTCGCGGCTGGCTGGACGAGAAGAAGCAGGCGGTGGGCGATAGCTTGGACGCGTGGACGAGGTTCATGAACCTCTACCAGATCGTGATGTCGTGGGCTGCTGAGAAGCGCACCTTCATCGATCAGACGATCGAGCTGCGCACTCTGCCCGAGGCACGCAACAAACTGAACGACTATGTGACGGCTGTGAAGAGTATTAAACCGATTGTGAAGCATCTGAGCGAAATGGACAAGGAACTGGAGCACATTGGCCAGGTGACGACTGTGGGCGATCTCAAGGACAAACTGCAGGAGGCCGAGGATGCGAAGATATCCGTGGAAGCGGTGCTGCTAGAGAGGGTAAAGTGGAGGATCCGGAGGACTAACCCCTTTCCAAAAAAAAAAACAAACCATTTAATAACTTTATTCTACCCTTTACTATCTTGTAATCCATAGAACTCCCTGCTGCAAGAGGCCTGCGAGGAATGGGACCAATGTGAACGCAAGATTAAGGATATACGCTCTTGGCACGAAAAGACGAAGCAGAGTTTGGACTCCTCGCAGCAGCAAAAGAAACCGCTGCGCGATCAGCTCGGCTTCTGTGAGAAGACCCTGGCCGATATTAATGTGCAGAAAACGAAACTGAGACTGTCCATTGAGAAACTGGAGGTGAGTACTCGGGGGGGGACCGGCGGCATGGCTAATTCCTGCTTATCATACCATTCACAGGTTCATTTCCGCAACGGCATGGGCGGTGATCCGCGTCTCAGCGAGAATGTCGATGAACTGGTGCGCGTGCTCGACGGCCTGGGCGAACTTGGCAAGGCCAAGTCGCAGAGCCTCGAGCAGACGCTGGCCCAGATCGATGTTTACCAGCAGCAGATGCAGACCCTGCGCCAGCGCATCATCCAGGAGGAGCAGCAGCTCCGACTGGTGATGGCGCCCACGTACTTGCCGCACGATCGCGAGCGCGCATTAGCCGAGCAACAGGTACGTACCGTCCAATCTCTGAGAGTTTTAGTAGACCCCAATATAGCGAAGCAGCTAGCAGTTCAGTTCAGATATCAGATATTGCCAGGAGCTCTCTAGTAAAGTCGTCAATTATCCCCTTTTAAATCCCCTTTTCTATATATCTATGAATCTCATTTCGTCATTGCTATGAACAATCTTTCATCGCTATGAAAAACAGTTGACAGAACAACCAAACAAATTTATTAACCCCTTACCCGAATATATAATCTATATATTTGATTAATCTTTGAATTTGTTACGACCCTTACGCTTAAATGTGTGCGGG
This sequence comes from Drosophila elegans, assembly GCF_018152505.1. NCBI lineage: Eukaryota > Metazoa > Arthropoda > Insecta > Diptera > Drosophilidae > Drosophila > Drosophila elegans. The sequence goes on along the minus strand of NW_024546167.1, from coordinate 16,915,232 downwards.
TAGGTCTGAAGAAAAACAGTTGCACGGTGGCTGCGTATTTAATTTAATTCTTTTTTCGGTTTTATCAAAAAAAAAAAGAAACAACGCGCATTTTTATTTATTTATTTTTATTATCATCTTTTTTTTTGTTCGTCCAAATTCTATTACGTTTTTATTTTCGAATTCGTTTTATGCCATTATATTTCGCACACACAAATCAACATTTATCATACACACATTTCATCTTTATATTTCCTTATGTTTAAACATTTTTCATCTCTCATCTACCGACCGTGCAGCTCTCATTTTCAAATCTCATTGCTACCATATCGCTCTCATTGGAAAATACCCACAGAAATTATACCTCATTTATATCGGCGCTTGCGGATCTCATCATTACCATTTGTCACGTGCTGCGGCCCGAAAATATATATTTAAAATGCCCAGAAACAAATAAGTTCTTGTTGTCAGGGTTAGGCCACCCAGAAAAGAAAAGCAAATTCCTCCTCCAGATAATCATCAAGACTATTTTTAGAGCCAAAACGTTTTCCATTGTTTTTGTTGCTCGTAAACAAAATGATTATATTTAGAGGCAGTTGCCTAGCAATAGGTCTATCAAGTTTTTCCCAGTATTTTAAATCATTTTTAATATTATTACTAAAATTTAACTTTTCATTGCGAACTGCAATGTTGGCGGTAAGTGGCAAACAAAGAATTCAATTCAATTTGGGACCGTAGTTAATATTTTGATGATAAATGGGGGCAGCTCTTGCTATGAGAACTTATTTTGATTTTCTTTCACCTGACCTCACACACACACACACACAAACACCCATGAGAAAGTTCACTCATCACATCGCATTTAAATCGTCACATTTTATGGCACAATTACATATTAAGCTTTCGCTTAGAAATTTTTGAAAGGTTTTTAATTTTGTTTAATTTTTATTTGATTTAATTATTTAGTCAGCTTAGCCAAGCAATCATTTTCTTCACCAAGCAGCTCTCTCTTACTCTCTCTTTATACCTCTTTTATATCTTTCTGGTATTGTACTAGCAAAAGTCGGTTATATCTTAATTATGGTTACGGTTTATAATTTGATTTGGTATTTTATTTTTGACAAATGTATTTTTCTTTATCTTTCCTCTACGTAACTTATTGAATATAAACAAAAATCCTGGTGTCGTTGCGCTGAAAAAATCGAAAAACAAACATGCAAATTATTAAACACACTCCATAAACATTGTTCTTTACTAATCATATTTAAACCAATTAAAACTTATCGTTGGGCTTTGCTCGCTTGCCTGTTGCGCTACTTATAAACCTGTGACTAATCCAAAACTGCTACATATCCGATGTAACCTCGTTAACCCCATCGAATAAACAACCCCTGATCACACATAAACAAACACACATGGGTACTGCTTACTTCTTCTATAAAAACGAAATATCGAACTTGGTTAATGGTCGCTTTTCCTGTATCCCATGGCGTATAATGTGCTCGCTATCTCTAAATTGTCATAAATGAATCTCAATATATATGCTGACATCTTTTGTATTTCTTCTCTATATATATATATATATCTGCTCTCACGCCAACCATTTGAACTCTTTAAAAAAAAAAAAATAAACATGCACCATATATACCCTATATATAAACAATAGGCATGCCGGGAACGTGTCAAAAATCTGCATTCGAAAATAACTGCACGTAATGAGCGCATCAAGTTGTTAATACATCGCGGCACGCCGGACGATGCCAAGCTAGAGATTTAGGATGCCGTACCCTTAACCATAAGTTAAAGCCAATCTAGGTCTAGATCAAAGCCAATGCAGCCACCCCGGCGTCTTCTGTTTGCCCTTGCCACCGGTCTCCTTCTCCCAGGGACGGTGACTTTGGCCAAACTGTCAACTGCCGTCACTACTCTAATCAAAAACATGACCCATGTTTAAGAATATACAATTATATTATATATTTTAAAGAATAAATTAAATTATCAAATTATATTTTTAAAACGCAATCCCCTCTTTGAGTATAATTTTTGAGGGAACTTAGGGTATTTCTCTAATAGGTAGCTAAGCTTTGTCTTTGTCCCCTCTTTTGAAACCCCTGCAATCATATCAAAGCTAACGTTTTTGGCAAATCTTCCCCCTATCTCTCCCACTCTCTCTCTCTCACTCTGATACGTGAACCATGATGAACAATTAGGCAATGCGAGAATCAATCGATGGCATGCAGCAAGTCTACGATGCGACCGCTCGAAAGTCCTATGCGCTGGATCCCCATTCAGTGGTGACCACTTCATCGACTGTCTCGTTGCTTATGAAGCCAACAGCGGCAGTGGGTCTGACCTATGCTGAAGTGTTGTCTGGACATGCGAGTCCGGTAAGCAGCGGTAATGAATCGGTAACAAATCCCCGACAAGAACGAGACCACTCTATTACGACAAAAACGGCGACCCGGCAGGAACAAACGACCGACGATACCCTCAACCAGACAACAATTACAACTGTTACGACCACAACAACAACGACTTCGAGACGTACGCACGGTGATGAAGCCCAAAGCCAAGAGCGATATGAGTTCCATGTCGGCGGCAGCACTGATCCCACAGCGAAATACGAACGTCAAGAACATGTTACACCAACCAGCGATAATACCCCAACTTCAGTTCCTAGCACAACGACAACGTCCAACCCCAACACTCAGTTCATCGAAAGCGAGCAAAAACACCATTCTCAGGCCAAACCGGGTAAGAAACTTCAGCCACCGCGACCAGAACGTCGAGGTCGTTCGCCTAGACGTCGACCTCAACAGCACCAAGCAAAACCAACCCAGGAACAACAGCCCCCAATCGAGATTCAATTCGAGCAGCAACAACCACAACAGGAACAACTCTTCTTGCCCATTGATGACCGCACTAGATCACGTAGTCCCATGTGGGTACCCGGTTCGACTTCCTATGCCGAGGTTCTGCGAGGACTGGAACTGGAGCGCCTCAAGGCCGAGCAGTTGGCCGCCCAGGCGGTTCAAGGCCGCACCGATCTTACCATCCAGGATGTGGTGGATGCCAGCGCAGAAGTTTCAGACAGTATTTACGTCCCCGAACCTGAGCCACAGCCCATTAAAGAAACACAGCAGCAAGAGCCACAACTAGAACAATACATCAGCAACACCGGTACAGATCTTAACTATTCTATCCCGCAGCAGGAGCAACAGCAACATCAGTTGCAACCACAACTGCAGCAATCTCAGCCACAGCAACCGAAATCCATCAGTAACTACGAAGTGCCCATGACAGCTGAAGAGATTGCAGCCACCTACTTGCAGCCCGATCCGCAGTTGTATCAGACAATGTACGAAAACGTAGCCGATAGTGGTCAGTGGGGTTATGTGACAGGATCTGTGACAGAGCCACAGCAACAGCAGGCGACCCAACAGAACTATTATGAGCAGATTATGCAGATGCAGTATCCCATACAGTATCAGCAGGTGGCTGTGCCACCAGCGACAACGCAATATCAGCTTTTGGCTGGCTACTATCAGCCGGTGGCTCAGACGGAGACTTACTCCACGGTTTACCCCGCAGAGCCGAATCAAATCTACTATACCCAGCAAACGGCCGAGTACTCACAGGAATACCCACAGCAGCAGCAGCAAACTGAACCTTTGCAGGAATATCAGCCGGAGACGGTAGAGCAGACCTATCTGCTTGATCCCTACACTACGAATACCACTCTTACCTCAACGACAGGTAACAGCGTGCTGGATCGCGTTGTAACCACGTTGGCATCCATGGTTCAACAGAGTGCAGAGCCTCTGACTACCAGCACCCAACAAATTCAACCGGTGGTGGTCCAGAGCGAGTCGTCATACTATATTGAAGAGCATGTTCATATGCTGCGACCTGTAGAACCACAAGAGTTTGAGCTGAACGAACCCCGACCGGATATTACTTTTGGTCAATTTGATATTGATGCTATTGAAACCATACCTTTGGATGAGCCACAAGTTCCACAGGCCCAATTCGAACCTCAGCCCCAGGTTCAATCTCAACCAACTGAAACGACAACCAGCTATGTAACGGAGACAACAATTGTCTCCGAACAGACACAGCCAACTGTGATAATACGGCAGACTCAGGAAATTGTCGCAGAACCAGATGCTTCACAGACCACTGAAGTACCGACCACGGTCGTGGTGCATCCCCAGCCTCAGCGGCGAAGCAACAAACAAGTCCGGCCCCAGGATATCAGTACAGGCAGCACTTATGCCGAAGTCCTCTTCGGTCTCCAGCACAAAGAAAATGCAGTTTTCCAGCCATCCAGTCAGCAACAGACCCCAGTGCGCCTCACGTCCTCGCCGCCTATGCAACGCAAGCTGGAACAGACAACAATCAATACTGCTACCTTTACTAATAAAACCAAACAGCACGCCAGACAAGTCGAGAAATCACCAACTTGGGAACGCAAGATCGACAATGTTGAGTCGCGTACATCGCGAACAAAGAGAGTGAGACACGAAACTCAACCGGAACCTTTACCGATTAAACAGAGTACTAGGAAAGAAGGTAAGACGGGTAAGAAATCCCAGTCTCCCGATAGAAATGGTGTCGCTTTGGTGGAGAGGAAACCACTTGTTGATGCGCCAACACCGAAGACGGATATTGAAGAGACTCCCAAACCTGAGCCAAAGCCAAGAAAATCAAAGAAGCCGAAAAAGCCAAGCGATAGTGAGGCCGCAACAAGTGTAGAGCGAAAAGATGAATCAGCTGCCGATGTTTTAGTGTCATCTAAAAAGGACAAGAAATTGGCCCACTCTGTTTTGGTCGAGACAACTGTGATAAAAACAATAGTTGAACCTGCTGCTGAGATTATTTTGCCAGTGGAATCAGCTCCAGCTCCCTCAAAGAAAGATAAAAAACAAAAGCCCGTCAAGGAAAAGGACACTACAAAGTCAGAAGAAAAGGTTTTGGAGGTGCCACCAGTTGCTCCAACCAGAAAGGATAAGAAACAAGCCAAGGCGGTGGCGCAGGAACCCGTGCCAACCAAGTCTATTGAGCCGACGGTAAAGGCAACTGACAAGCCAGCCAAACCTGAATCGAAATCAGAGAGTGTGGTTAAAACTGTTGTAGAGGAAGTTGTTGTCAACACCAAGTCGGCCGAACCTGCCATTGAAAAGGAAATTGTCAAAGTTGCTCTCATAGACGAGGAAGAACCCGTAAAATCTCTAGCTCCAGCTGTGCCTTCAAAGAAGGAGAAGAAAAAGACCAAGACAGTTGTTGAACAGCTTGAGCCTGTCACTAAAAAAGAGATTGTTCAACCATCTGTGATTGAAATTGTAGAACCTCAGGCTACAACTATTAGTTCCAAAAAGGAAAAGAAACAGTCGGAAACTATTGTGGAAACTTTACTTATTAGTGCACAAAACGTGGAACCAGTTCCTGCACCAGTGCCCTCCAAGAAGGACAAAAAGCGTTCTAAGAAGGAACCAAAACAACCCTTGGAAACTAAAATAACAGAAACAGTTACAGTTCAAGGTACCGCAGTGACTGAGCCCATTGTTGCTACTCAGGACCTAGTTGAAAATAATATGCCGTTATCGGAACCAATTACTGAAAAAACTTTAAAACAAGAACCAATAACTGAACTGGTGATTCCGATTGAAAATGTTTCCTCAGATGCTGTAATTGCCACAGAAAAGGACACACCATCGTCCATCGAGACCGCCCCCCTTGATATTCAGGAGACCATTATCGAAGGCGAGCCTACGGTCACTACATCAAGTAATACAATCTCAACGGAAAGTGGCACTACAACCATCACAACGCGAACAATAACTAAGCACATTACCAAGCGCATTGTAAAACGCATTGTAGATGGCAAGGAGGAGATTGTCGAAGAAGATGTCATTGATGATTTACCTGAAGAGAACATATCCGTTGAGCAATATAACCTTCCAACAATAGAAACTACCACCAAGGAGATGCCCATTGATGTAACTGGATTCTCTACAACACAGGACACAATCGTACAGCAAGGATCGATAACTAAGACTGTTATAACCAAGACAAAGCGCATCCTGAAGCGCATAACTGAAGACGGAGAGGAAATAGTAGAGGAGGTCTTTGAAGATGAACCTGAGGTTGAGCGCGATGTGACTCTGCTACCTACTACAGTGATAACTTCATTAGAAGTCATCGAGGATGCTGCCCAAAATGTGGTTGATGAAGTTTTAAAACAAGCTGAGGAAATAACGCAAAACGAATCGTCAAAACTGAGCCAGGAGAAGACCAAGCCCTCGATTGAAGCAGAACTGAACCCAGTTGTAAAAGCAAGTCCTGCTGAACCTGAAGTAACCAATAAGAAGGAGATACAGAAGCCGCAAAAGCCTTCAAGAAAAGATAAGAAGAAACAAAAGAAGTTGGAAAGCGACCAAGAAGCTGATATTGAGCAAAAGGTTATCAAAATCGTCGAACCTCAAATAGAAATCACAGAGCCCCTGAACGTACCAAGTGCAATTGCTACGGATGATAATCAAAATCTGTCGTCTGAGCAAACCAGCGTCAGCGATGACAACGGTCTCATCAAGACAACAGTTATCCGTACAACCAAAATCGTAAAGAAAATCAGCAGCAGTCAGCAACAAAGTCAGGAGATGAATTCTTCGACGCATTCAGATGTAGTTTCATCTTTGGGCTCTTACGATTTGGCAGACGAAGCAACCGAATCACCAAAGATTGAGAAATCGGAAACGAATAGCCGAGAAATCAGCGATGAGGGCGTAGTCAAAACAACTAAAACCACAACCACTAAAACCATAAAATCTCCAAAAGTGGAAGAAGTACACGTGGAACCATCATTAGATTTAACTACCGGCACGGTTGTTTCACCTGCAGTTGCTGAAGAGCCCGAGGAAGGTGGTGTAATCAAAACAACTATTGTGCGTACCACGAAGATTGTCAAAAAGATTTCTCAAGAGAGCGAAAATATCAGCGAGACAAGCAGTGAAGCCGAGATTTCTCTACCGATTGTCGAGTCAGTCATGCAAGACGCTCCACTTGTCGCAGAATCTGTAACTACTGAATCAAACAGCGAGGGCATAACTAAGACCACGACAATACGGACAACTAAGGCTACTGCTAAGATTGCGGGCGGAAGTGAGGATGAAGTTTTGAACCTACCGGATGTTCCTGTGGCCCCTCTTGAATTGGAGGATGAAGCTGTTGAACTTCCAGAAGTCCCTAAAGCCCCTATTGACGTGCAAGATAAGCTTATGATAGCGGCAACCACTGTTGATGTTCCCAACTTAACCCAAATAAAATCTACAGTTATGGACTTTATTGGTGCAGAGCAATATGAGGCAAAAAAATCGACTAAGTCGGAAGAAATTGTTTCTCAGATTCCAATTTACGAGGAACATAAAGACCTGGCTCCAGCTCAAGAATTTACGGTGTCGGAACCTGAATCTTCCGGGGTTGGTGATGTTGTCAAGACTACAATTGTTCGAACAACTAAAATTGTCAAGAAGGTATCGCAAAACGCGGAACAAAGTGTTGGTGTAATCGTTGATGCTCCCAATTCGGAGGACACGGAATCAAAACCAGTGGAGCCAGCTGAGGACGTTAGTGCTGGTGTTACTAAAACAACAACCGTGCGTACTACGAAGATCGTAAAGAAGCTTAATGAAGATGGGGAAACGACCACAGAGGAAACCAGCACCGCCAGTGAACCAGTGACAGTGCGAGAAGCTTCGCCAACTATTTCGGAGGTCCCGAGCGAAACTTCAACCACATCTAGTCAAATTGATGGTGCAATTATCAAGACTACGACAATTCGAACAATGCGAATCACAAAGAGGGTAGCCAATGACGGCCGCATTCTGCTCACTGAGAGCGAGACACCGGGTGATGTAATTGTAACTTCAAGCATTGAGATGCCCGACCAGAGACCAATTAGTCCGGTGACTTCCTCGCGCTCAACCTCTCCCGCTGTGACGCCTAGTTCCGAACTGAAGTTAACTAATTTGGGTTCAAACATACAGTTAGGATTAAAGGACAGCCCAACTGGGGTTAAGGTTATTGGCATCGAAACAAACACCGTCGAGTTGCCGAAGTTTGGTGAACAGCAATATGCTGAAAACAAAACTAATGGGTCACTTAACAAGACAGAAAGTATTACCACTACTATGACGACTACCAAGAACACGATACTCACGACTACCCAACGACGAAGCTTCGAAACCGAAGACGGCACAAATGTTCTTTTCGTGGGAGAAGGCATTGACGGTGCATATCCACCGGGCACAGTGCAAAAAATTTCCCTAATTACTCATGAAGAGAAACTGAAGACACCTATCGTGAAAATGCATCTTGATTTTCCGGAGGTTAGTCTTCGGGTGACAGAGACTGTGACTGAAAATGTGGAATCACTGCAAGAAACAGCCGACAGTAGTGAGAATACCGTGATTGACGTAGTCGAATTGTCGAAATCGGAGGTCCCAGAAGCAGTAGAATCCAAATCTGATCCCATTCCCCAGCTAGTAGTAAAACCTACCCCATCAGATGAACTCACAAAGATCGCAGAAACAACCCCCTCAGTTGTCCCTAAAAGTAGCCCAGAAGAATTAAGCCCTGAAGAGCAAAAGCTTTTTGAGGATATTCAGAAAAAACTTTCCAAGAAAGATAAGAAGAAGCGTCCAGCTATTCCGGAAGAGTTTATTAAGCAAGAAACGGTTCAGGTCATTTTGGAGGAAAGCAAAGGTAATGAAAATAGTAATATCCATGATATAGTTGAAAAACTAACCGATGTAGTTGAACCCTTAGTTAAGCAAGACACGTTGGCTTTCAATGTCTCGCAGGAAGAGACCCTGATCTCTAGTGTCAGTTTAGTTAAGCAATCTAAGGATTATCAAGAGTCCATAGTAGAAGTTGCACCAGTTACCGAATCTCCTCAAGCAACTGAAGAGGTCACTGTTAATATTCAACCAAAACCTCTTCTGGAATCTGATAATTTTGTAAACAACATTACTCAAGACGAGTCTTTAATCTCCACCGTCAAGTTGATCGAGCAAACAAAGTCAGACATTCTTTATCATGAGTCTTTAGTTGAACTTGTCCCCGTTCACCCTCAAGAAGAAGTGCCAGTCGAAATTCCATGTGAAACTCAGTCAAGTCCTGCTCCTACTAATATTGCTAATCAAATTGTTTCTGCCCAACCAAGCGCATTAATTGCTGAAGCATTTGTGGCTAACCCGGTAAGCACTTTAAATATAATCACTAATATTGAAACAATTTTACCCCATGAAAAAATATTTGAAATTCCCAAATTTGATATATTTAAACTTAATATCGCTGAGGATAATTATCACATAATCATTTCTAAAGCTATTGAAAATAAACAATCTATCGAAACTGTACCTGAATCGCACGCAAAGACGGTAAGCTTTGACGATGCAACGGAAACTAAAATTGAAACTACCGTCACCGACATGGGTTCAACAACGACACTAGATTCTGCAGCACCTCAACAAACCGATTATATCCCTGCTACATACAACTTCGAGGTTCCCAAATTTGACATAATTTTCTTAAATAAGGCTGAGGCTAGACAGAAAATTCTTGAAGCGGCAGAAGAAGTAGAAAAGTCTGAGCCAATTGTTGATGCTCTGATGGTGGATGAAACCAAAACAATTACAACAGTTACCACTACAACAGTAACTACTGAGTCCACTAACGAAACTGCAGTTCCCGAAGAACCCAAGAAAGTTCAGGAAAAGACACCTGAGGAACCCAAGAAACCAGCTTATGCCGGTCTGCCCGTGGACGACTCTTCCAGCTCTTGGATGGATGTTTTGGATGAGCCAATGAACTTCTCCGATGATGAAGAGGAATCTGTTCCTGAGCCACAAACGGAAGTCACCCCAGTGGAAGAAACAGAAAAGTCTGTGCCAATTGTTGAAGCTCCGATTGTGGATGAAACCAGAACAATTACAACAGTTACCACCACAACAGTATCTACTGAGTCCACCAGCGAAACTGCTATACCCGAAGAAACGAAGAAAGTTCAGGAAAAGACACCTGAGGAACCCAAGAAACCAGCTTATGCCGGTCTGCCCGTGGACGACTCTTCCAGCTCTTGGATGGATGTTTTGGATGAGCCAATGAACTTCTCCGATGATGAAGAGGAATCTGTTCCTGAGCCACAAACGGAAGTCACGCTAGTGGAAGAAACAGAAAAGTCTGAGCCAATTGTTGATGTTCCGATGGTGGATGAAACCAAAACAATTACAACAGTTACCACTACAACAGTAACTACTGAGTCCACTAACGAAACTGCAGTTCCCGAAGAACCCAAGAAAGTTCAGGAAAAGACACCTGAGGAACCCAAGAAACCAGCTTATGCCGGTCTGCCGGTGGACGACTCTTCCAGCTCTTGGATGGATGTTTTGGATGAGCCAATGAACTTCTCCGATGATGAAGAGGAATCTGTTCCTGAGCCACAAACGGAAGTCACGCTAGTGGAAGAAACAGAAAAGTCTGTGCCAATTGTTGAAGCTCCGATTGTGGATGCAACCAGAACAATTACAACAGTTACCACCACAACAGTATCTACTGAGTCCACCAGCGAAACTGCTATACCCGAAGAAACGAAGAAAGTTCAGGAAAAGACACCTGAGGAACCCAAGAAACCAGCTTATGCCGGTCTGCCGGTGGACGACTCTTCCAGCTCTTGGATGGATGTTTTGGATGAGCCAATGAACTTCTCCGATGATGAAGAGGAATCTGTTCCTGAGCCACAAACGGAAGTCACGCTAGTGGAAGAAACAGAAAAGTCTGTGCCAATTGTTGAAGCTCCGATTGTGGATGCAACCAGAACAATTACAACAGTTACCACCACAACAGTAACTACTGAGTCCACCAGCGAAACTGCTACTCCCGAAGAAACGAAGAAAAATGATGGCTTGGAAAAGAAACCTGTGGAGCTAAGCAAACCAGTATCTGAGCCACAAACGGAAGTTACGCTGGTGGAAAAAGCAGGCAATTCTGAGCCGATTGAGGATGAAACCAAGACAATTGAATCTATTAGTGAATTATCCATTTCGAAGGAACCCAAAGAAACTAATAGTTCAGAAAACAAACCTGAGCCACAAAAAGTGGTAGATGAAAAGAAGACCATTGAAAAGGTTTTCACGACAACAGTTATTACAGAAACAACTAACGAAACTACTGTTCACGAAGAATCGGCTAAAAACCCAGAGACTGTTCTATCTATTCCCAAAGAAGAAAATGATCATGAAGAAGGCGATTCGGACTCTCTATCTGTTGAAGTCCAGTCCTTTAATAATGGAGTTCAACAATTGGAGAAACCTCTAGAGGGGCCTATTGATACCTGGTCCAGTGTTTTGGAAGACACAGTTCCTAATACCGGAAGCATTGGCTTTACTTCAACTTTATCGGCCGATGCACCTGAGTTTACTCCATCTTATCTGAGACATACTTACTCCGATCAAACTCATACGTTCCTTGCAAATGAAAGAGTATACAATGAATTTATTCCAAGGAACAGGTCGGAACAGACAATTGTGCCACAACAAAAGCTCAAAAAACCTAAACCATCGAAGCGACAAAACAAGAAGGTGGAAAACAAAGAAGAGATTCATAATATCCAACCTGCTCAGGAAATATACATCCCAGAACCGATACAAATTGTTGAAGAGGTGGAGAATGTTTGGACCAAAAACCGTGATGGCAAATCTTATGCTGACGTGTTACTCAACTCTGGCGTTATTGGCGATGTTGTCGCGGCTACTGAAGAAATACCATTTAAACCAGCTGTAGAGCACACTAAAACACAGGAGCGGAGAAAAAAGACAAAGCCTGAGAAACGCCTGGCAGTTGAAAAAAGTCTTGAACTGTCTGCACCAAGCACTGAAAGCGATAAATCTAAGCCAAATAGCGATAGTGAGCAGTCCAAGCCTACGACAGAAAGCGATCTATCTAAACCAACAACCGAAAGTGCAAAGGAACTTTCTTCCGATGAAAGGGATGTCTTAAGCACCTCCGAGCTGACTTGGTCAGCTCTTGTCCGAAGACCTGGCGAGTGGTCGGACACAACCATAGTCAAGAAAGAAATTACCCATGCAGCTGTCTCAACTGAGGACAAGCCTCGTCAGAAAGAAAAGGAGGAATCCAAGAAACCGACAAAGGTCAAAAAGTCGAAGAAATCAAAGAAACCATTTGTTGAACCAGTCTCGACCACATCTGAAGACGAGCAACCTGAGCCAGTTGTGCCTGCAATAGTGGAGGTTCAACCTGTACTAGTAGAGACGAAAACGGATCAAAAAGGAAATGAGAATGTACAGGGTGGTAGTTCATTCTCTTGGGCTTCACTTGTAAAAAGGCCTGGCGAATGGATTGACAACACCGTAACTCATATTAAGACTGCTGTGGCAACTTCAACAGACGTCAAAGAACCAACTAAAAAAGAACATGAAAAACCACAAAAGCCTAAAAAGCAGAAGTCCAAGAAAAAACCAGAGTTTAAACCTACTCCAATAGCAGAGCCGGAGTCCGAATTTAGCAATGAACCGATCGAAGAAATTGTGGTTCAGGGCGAGGTGGAAAAATTAAAACCTATCGAAAACACAGGAAACTTGTTCTCTTGGGCATCTCTGGTGAAGAAGCCTGGCGAGTGGGTTGATGACATTGCTGACCGTAAAAAGCCAGTTGAACCCCTAAAAGAGGAACGCAGGGAAGATATCCATCTACGGAAAGAACGCAAAACACATAAAACTGTGGCTACTCCTCAGACTGAGAACATCATCAAGCGTAAAATCAAAGAGGAAGTTCGAGAACCTAAAGTCATTCAGTCGACATCAGATGATAGTGATGTAGTTGAGCCATTATCATCTAAAGACGAAAGCACAATTACATGGGCTAAAATCGCTAGTCAAATTGATCATATGACCGAATTGGCACCAAAGCCTAAGAAGGAGGTTAGGCAGAAGCAACCCGAAACCTTAAAACAGCAAGTTAGGTTCGATCGATATGAGAAACCGGCAAAGACAAAGTTGCGTGCCATATCTCCAGATGCCAGTAAATATAAGAAGGAGAGAGGACATACCTGGTCCTCAGTTGTGAGTCATGAAGTCTCTGATTTTATTGAAGCTGAGAAGATCAAACCAGATTCTAAAATTTCTACGGATAAGCCCAGGGAGAAGGCTGAATCTCAAACTAAATCTTCTATACAGTTGGAAGAACCTTTGCCAGACCTAGAATCGATACCAGTTTCCCAAATCCAAGAAAATAAGCTGCAAAGGTCATGGGCTGAAATGAGTGATGACGGCTCGGAAGACGTGGTTATTGAACAGAAATCGTGGAAGGAACTAATAGAAGACGAAGTAGAGATTCCGCTTCTTCCAGAAAATGGAGACGCAGCGAACATCACCAAGATTATTGAAAGCATCCAAGAAATGAAATCAGCCAATAAAGAAAATTTCATCACCAAATTTGAGCCAACAAAAGAAGAGCCAGCATTTGAGCCTCGGAGGGAAGACTTGCTTGTCGAAAGCTTTACTAAATCTCAACCAAGTATTGAAGCGTTTGCTGTGGAGGAAACTAAAACGCTCACAACCGTTACCAGCACAACTGTTACTACTGAGTCTACCAGTGAAACTTCTATTCCGGATGAACCCAAGAAAGCTGAGCATAAGACATCTGGAGAACCCAAAAAATCAGCATATGACGCTCCGATTGCGGATGAAACCAATGCAATTACAACAGTTACAACCACAACTGTAACTACTGAGTCCACTATTGAAACTGCTGTCCCCAAAGAACCCAAGAAAGTTGAGGAAAAGACACCTGAGGAACCCAAGAAACCAGCTTATGCCGGTCTGCCCGTGGACGACTCTTCCAGCTCTTGGATGGATGTTTTGGATGAGCCAATGAACTTCTCCGATGATGAAGAGGAACCTGTTCCTGAGCCACAAACGGAAGTTACGATGGTGGAAGTATCAGAAAAGTCTGAGCAAATTGTAGACGCTGCGACAGTGAATGAAACCAATACAATTACAACAGTTACAACCACAACAGTAACTACTGATTCCACTAACGAAGCTGCAGTTCCCGAAGAACCCAAGAAAGTTGAGGAAAAGAAAATTGAGGAACCAAAGAAACCAGCATATGCTGGTCTGCCCGTGGACGACTCTTCCAGCTCTTGGATGGATGTTTTGGATGAGCCAATGAACTTCTCCGATGATGAAGAGGAACCTGTTCCTGAGCCACAAACGGAAGTTACGGTGGTGGAAGTATCAGAAAAGTCTGAGCAAATTGTAGACGCTGCGACAGTGAATGAAACTAATACAATTACAACAGTAACAACCACAACAGTAACTACTGAGTCCACTAACGAAGCTGCAGTTCCCGAAGAACCCAAGAAAGTTGAGGAAAAGAAAATTGAGGAACCCAAGAAACCAGCATATGCCGGTCTGCCCGTGGACGACTCTTCCAGCTCTTGGATGGATGTTTTGGATGAGCCAATGAACTTCTCCGATGATGAAGAGGAACCTGTTCCTGAGCCACAAACGGAAGTTACGGTGGTGGAAGTATCAGAAAAGTCTGAGCAAATTGTAGACGCTGCGACAGTGAATGAAACTAATACAATTACAACAGTAACAACCACAACAGTAACTACTGAGTCCACTAACGAAACTGCTGTTCCCGAAGAACCCAAGAAAGTTGAGGAAAAGAAAATTGAGGAACCCAAGAAACCAGCATATGCCGGTCTGCCCGTGGACGACTCTTCCAGCTCGTGGATGGATGTTTTGGATGAGCCAATGAACTTCTCCGATGATGAAGAGGAACCTGTTCCTGAGCCACAAACGGAAAATACGGTGGTGAAAGTATCAGAAAAGTCTGAGCCCAGTGTAGACGCTACGATTGTGGGTGAAACCAATACAACCACAGCAGTAACTACTGAGTCCACTAACGAAACTGCTGTTCCCGAAGAACCCAAGAAAGTTGAGGAAAAGAAAATTGAGGAACCCAAGAAACCAGCATATGCCGGTCTGCCCGTGGACGACTCTTCCAGCTCTTGGATGGATGTTTTGGATGAGCCAATGAACTTCTCCGATGATGAAGAGGAACCAGTTCCAAAAACGGATGTCTCGCTAGTGGAAGTAGTAGAAAAGTCTGAGCCGATTGCTGAAGCTCCGATTGTGGATGAAACAATTACAACAGTTACAACCACAACAGTAACTACTGAGTCCACCAGCGCAACTGCTGTCCCTGAAGAACCCATGAAAGTTGAGGAAAAGACCCCTGGGGAACCCAAGAAACCAGCTTATGCCGGTCTGCCCGTGGACGACTCTTCCAGCTCTTGGATGGATGTTTTGGATGAGCCAATGAACTTCTCCGATGATGAAGAGGTATCTGTTCCTGAGCCACAAACGGAAGTCACGCTAGTGGAAGAAACAGAAAAGTCTCTGCCAATTGTTGAAGCTCCGATTGTGGATGAAACCAGAACAATTACAACAGTTACCACCACAACAGTAACTACTGAGTCCACCAGCGAAACTGCTATACCCGAAGAAACGAAGAAAGTTCAGGAAAAGACACCTGAGGAACCCAAGAAACCAGCTTATGCCGGTCTGCCCGTGGACGACTCTTCCAGCTCTTGGATGGATGTTTTGGATGAGCCAATGAACTTCTCCGATGATGAAGAGGAACCAGTTCCAAAAACGGATGTCTCGCTAGTGGAAGTAGTAGAAAAGTCTGAGCCGATTGCTGAAGCTCCGATTGTGGATGAAACAATTACAACAGTTACAACCACAACAGTAACTACTGAGTCCACCAGCGCAACTGCTGTCCCTGAAGAACCCATGAAAGTTGAGGAAAAGACCCCTGGGGAACCCAAGAAACCAGCTTATGCCGGTCTGCCCGTGGACGACTCTTCCAGCTCTTGGATGGATGTTTTGGATGAGCCAATGAACTTCTCCGATGATGAAGAGGTATCTGTTCCTGAGCCACAAACGGAAGTCACTCTAGTGGAAGAAACAGAAAAGTCTCTGCCAATTGTTGAAGCTCCGATTGTGGATGAAACTAAAACAATTACAACAGTTACCACTACAATAGTAACTCCTGAATCCACCAGCGAAACTGCTGTTCCCGAAGAACCCAAGAAAGTTGAGGAAAAGACACCGGAGAAACCCGAGAAACCAGCTAATGGCGGTCTGTCCGTGAAAGACACTTCCAGCTCTAAGTCTAAGCCAACTGTTGAAGCTCCTACTGTGCTTAAAACGAAGAATACGACTAAGTCAGACAAGGAAATTTCTTACCCGTCGGAAGTCGAACAACTTAAAAAACCAGAAGAATTTCCAGTGGAAGCCAGGGCAATACCTATGAAATCATCGCCTCCTAATGTGTGGGAACTGCATTCATCGTATGCTGATGTCTTAAGGCACACTGTTGACTTTATAAGCTTGGAAAAGAAAAATGTAGAAATCCCATCTAAACCCAAAACTGGTAAACCTCATTTAACAAAAGATCAAGCCACAATTGTTGAAGTCTCGAAGAAAACCAAAACCAAGAAAGATAAATCGTCCAAGAAAACAATACAAAATATGACTCCTGATACCGAAGTGATACCCATCGTAAATGAATCACTAACGGACGATGTTACAACCTCTTGGTCAGCCATGGTTGATGAGGATTTGAGTGACAACGTTGAAGCGAGTCTGCCCAGTATTGGTAATACTTTATGGTCTTCGGTTGTACGACAAGGTGTCCAGGAACCTTTCACAAAAATAACTCAGCCTGCCGACCATAATGACACGTCTATAGAAATTCCCTCCAAGCAACAACAACCTCAACACAAAAAGGAAAAGACTCCAAAACCAATTTCTGCACCAATTCAAGCACCAGAACCAGAACTCAAGACTGTTCATGAAACTAAAACTTCGACCGAAACAAGCACAACAGCTCCTTCGAAAGACATTCACGAATTCATTGTCCACGAAAGAAACTCTTCCATTGAAAATCACAAGAAACAAAAAGCAAAGAAGGAAAAGAAACCTGCTAAATCAGTACCAGTTACTGAAGTGGTGACAAATGTTGAAGAGTCTTTTGTTGATGTAACTACTATTAGCGATGATCATAAGATAGAGCGTGAACAAAAACCCTCTTCGGTTTCAGAAAATTCTCCGTTAAAATCCGTGTCATGGTCATCCATTGTCTCGCAGACGGTGATAACAACTCCAATAATTACTGAAACTAAACTATCAAAAACACCAGAAGAACCCATCAAATCTACAGAGGTTCAAGACTTTATAAGTCAAGAACAAATCTTTTCAACTGCAGTTAATGGCAAACATAAAAAACAAAAGTCAAAGAAAGACAAGAAATCGTCCAGTGCGGAAATTAAAAATGAACCAGCTTTTGAAGTGAGTCCAGTTCAAGAAACCATTGCTGTTTCCACAGTTTCTGAAGAACCTACTCCACAATTTAAACCTGTTACTTCCGAGGAAGTAGTCCCATCGCAAACATTGTCTTGGTCGTCTATTGTATCTCAGGACGAAGTTGCTTTAACAGACGATATTCTCCTCAACAAAGAAAAGACTAAAAAGGTAAAGGCAAAGAAGGAAAAAATAACTAAGATTAACCAAGCTGCAAGTTCTGAACCTGTTGTTGAGCCGATTGTTGAAGTCATTACACCTGTTGAACCTGTTGTTGAGGTGACCACTGTCGTCGAAGTTACTCCTGAGGCGCAACTGGAATCCTCTCCAGTTACTAAAGTTGCCCCATTACCGTCTCAGTCCTGGTCTTCCATTGTTTCTCAAACAACGGAAGTGACTACAAACATCACCGAGACTAGTATCGCCGTTGAACCCGAAGTTCAGAAACCAACAGAAGAAAAACCCAAAAAGCAAAAGACAAAGAAGGAAAAAAAATCTAAGGCTGATCCTGTTCCAGAGCCGGTAGCTGAGGCTGCACTTCCTGAACCTTATGTTGAACCCATTGTTATTGAACCTGTTGTTGAGGTGACCTCTGTCCTCGATGTTACTCCTGAGGCACAACCGGAAGTAGCCCCATCACAGTCTCTGTCGTGGTCATCTATTGTTTCTCAAACAACGGAAGTCACTACAAACATCACCGAGACTAGCATCGCAGATGAACCCGAAGTTCAGAAACCAACAGAAGAAAAACCCAAAAAGCAGAAGACAAAGAAGGAAAAGAAATCTAAGACTGATCCTGTTCAAGAGCCGGTTGCTGAGGCAGCACTTCCTAAACCTGTTGTTGAACCCATTGTTGAAGTCACCACAGTAATTGAACCTGTTGTTGAGGTGACCACTGTCGTCGAGGCACAACCGGAATCCACTCCAGTTTCTGAAGTAGCCCCATCTCTGTCGTGGTCATCTATTGTTTCTCAAACAACGGAAGTCACTACAAACATCATCGAGACTAGCATCGCCGATAGACCCGAAGTTCAGAAACCAACAGAAGAAAAACCCAAAAAGCAGAAGACAAAGAAGGAAAAGAAATCTAAGGCTGATCCTGTTCAAGAGCCGGTTGCTGAGGCTGCACTTCCTAAACCTGTTGTTGAACCTATTGTTGAAGTCACCACAGTCATTGAACCTGTTGTTGAACCCATTGTTGAAGTCACCACAATTATTGAACCTGTTGTTGAGGTGACCACTGTCGTCGATGTAACTCCTGAGACACAACCGGAATCCACTCCAGTTTCTGAAGCCCCATCACAGTCTCTGTCGTGGTCATCTATTGTTTCTCAAACAACGGAAGTCACTAAAAACATCACCGAGACTAGCATCGCCGATGAACCCGAAGTTCAGAAACCAACAGAAGAAAAACCCAAAAAGCAGAAGGCAAAGAAAGAAAAGAAATCTGTTGTTGAACCCAGTGTTGAAGTCAGCACAGTTATTGAACCTGTTGTTGAGGTGACCACTGTCGTCGATGTAACTCCTGAGGCACAACCGGAATCTATTCCAGTTAATGAAGTAGCCCCACCACAGTCTCTGTCGTGGTCATCTATTGTATCTCAAACAACAGAAGTCACTACAAACATCACCGAGACTAGCATCCCCGATGAACCCGAAGTTCAGAAACCAACAGAAGAAAAACCCAAAAAGCTGAAGACAAAGAAGGAAAAGAAATCTAAGGTTGATCCTGTTCAAGAGCCTTTTGCTGAGGCTGTACTTCCTGAACCTGTTGTTGAACCCATTGTTGAGGCTGCACTTTCTGAACCTGTTGTTGAACCTTTTGTTGAAGTCACCACAGTTATTGAACCTGTTGTTGAGGTGACCACTGTCGTCGATGTAACTCCTGAGGCACAACCGGAATCTGTTCCAGTTACTGAAGTAGCCCCACCACAGTCTCTGTCGTGGTCCTCTATTGTATCTCAAACAACGGAAGTCACTACAAACATCATCGAGACTAGCATCGCCGATAGACCCGAAGTTCAGAAACCAACAGAAGAAAAACCCAAAAAGCAGAAGACAAAGAAGGAAAAGAAATCTAAGGTTGATCCTGTTCAGGAGCCTGTTGTTGAGACTGCTCTTCCTGAACCTGTTGTTGAACCCATTGTTGAGGCTGCAGTTTCTGAACCTGTTGTTGAACCTATTGTTGAAGTCAGCACAGTTATTGAACCTGTTGTTGAGGTGACCACTTTCGTCGATGTAACTCCTAAAGCACAACCGGAATCTATTCCAGTTACTGAAGTAGCCCCATCACAGTCTCTGTCGTGGTCCTCTATTGTATCTCAAACAACGGAAGTCACTACAAACATCATCGAGACTAGCATCGCCGATAGACCCGAAGTTCAGAAACCAACAGAAGAAAAACCCAAAAAGCAGAAGACAAAGAAGGAAAAGAAATCTAAGGTTGATCCTGTTCAGGAGCCTGTTGTTGAGACTGCTCTTCCTGAACCTGTTGTTGAACCCATTGTTGAGGCTGCAGTTTCTGAACCTGTTGTTGAACCTATTGTTGAAGTCAGCACAGTTATTGAACCTGTTGTTGAGGTGACCACTTTCGTCGATGCAACTCCTAAAGCACAACCGGAATCTATTCCAGTTACTGAAGTAGCCCCACCACAGTCTCTGTCGTGGTCATCTATTGTTTCTCAAACAACGGAAGTCACTACAAACATCACCGAGACAAGCATCGCCGATGAACCCAAAGTCCAGGAGCCAACAGAAGAAAAACCCAAAAAGCAGAAGTCAAAGAAGGAAACGAAATCTAAGGATGATCCTGTTCAAGAGCCCGTTGCTGAGGCTGCACTTCATGAACCTGTTGTTGAACCCATTGTTGAAGTCACCACAGTTATTGAACCTGTTGTTGAACCCATTGTTGAAGTCACCACAGTTATTGAACCTGTTGTTGAGGTGACCACTGTCGTCGATGTAACTCCTGAGGCACAACCGGAATCTGTTCCAGTTACTGAAGTAGCCCCACCACAGTCTCTGTCGTGGTCATCTATTGTATCTCAAACAACGGAAGTCACTACAAACATCATCGAGACTAGCATCGTCGATAGACCCGAAGTTCAGAAACCAACAGAAGAAAAACCCAAAAAGCAGAAGACAAAGAAGGAAAAGAAATCTAAGGTTGATCCTGTTCAGGAGCCTGTTATTGAGACTGCTCTTCCTGAACCTGTTGTTGAACCCATTGTTGATGCTGCAGTTTCCGAACCTGTTGTTCAACCTATTGTTGAAGTCAGCACAGTTATTGAACCTGTTGTTGAAATGACCACTTTCGTCGATGTAACTCCTGAGGCACAACCGGAATCTGTTCCAGTTACTGAAGTAGCTCCACCACAGTCTCTGTCGTGGTCATCTATTGTATCTCAAACAACAGAAGTCACTACAAACTTCACCGAGACTAGCATCGCCGATGAACCCGAAGTTCAGAAACCAACAGAAGAAAAACCCAAAAAGCAGAAGACAAAGAAGGAAAAGAAATCTAAGGTTGATCCTGTTCAAGAGCCGGTTGCTGAGGCTGGACTTCCTGAACCTGTTGTTGAACCCATTGTTGAAGTCACCACAGTTATTGAACCCGTTGTTGAGGGGACCACTGTGGTCGATGTTACTTCTGAGGCACAACCGGAATCTATTCCAGTTACTGAAGTAGCACCACCACAGTCTCTGTCGTGGTCATCTATTGTTTCTCAAACAACGGAAGTCACTACAAACATCACCGAGACTAGCATCGCCGATGAACCCGAAATTCAGAAACCAACGGAAGAAAAACCCAAAAAGCAGAAGACAAAGAAGGAAAAGAAACCCAAGTTGAACCCTGTTCAAGAGCCCGTTGAGACTGCAGTTCCTGAACCTGTATTTGAAGTGACCACTGGAAATAAACCTGAAGTTCAGGAAGATTTGCCAAAGCAAACGTTATCATGGTCGTCTATCTTCTCTAAGACTGTTGAAGATTTTCCTGCTCCAAAAACCAATGAAAATCAACTTCAGCCCCATGACAGTCAAGACTTTATATTGCATGAACAAAAAATGTCCACTGCGGAAGAAAAAAATAAAAAACTAAAGAAGGAAATGGAATCTGTTGAAATCGATAAACCAACCGTAGAAATTACAACCGTTTCAGATGGTTCGGGTGTAAAAATGCCAGAACAGACCGATTCAGTTCCATCACAAACTTTGTCTTGGTCCTCGATTGTTTCCCAAGAAATAAATGAACCGCAAACTGTAATTGTCAGCTCACAGTCTACTTCAAAATCTCAGGATATTTATGACTTTATTGCCCAGGAGCAGAATTTCTCTACGGTTGTCAACGATAAGACCAAGAAACAGAAACCCAAGAAGGAGAAGAAAACTGTACATCCTATTCAACAGCCAATTACAGAAATTGTTTCTGGACCTAAGGATCATTCTCGAGAGAGTGAATCAGTTCCCGAGCCGTTGCCAACACAAACATTGTCATGGTCGTCGATTGTTTCGCATAATATCGATTTGACTCCAACGTTTACCGAAACACGTGTTAATAAAACCGCCGATGCGATCGCAAGTAATCAAGACGCTCAGGACTTCAATACCCTGGATCGGGAGCAGGCAACTCACGTTGACGTAAGTCGACCAAAACAAAAGCCGAAAAAGGAGAAGAAAATTCCTAAAACTTCTGAAAAACAAATTATTGAGCCATACGTTACTTTAGAAAAGGAACCAGAGCGTGACCGCATTTCTGAATCTTCATCGCCCGAGTTCAACATCCAGTTGCCGGCACTGCCAAAACCATCTGTATGGTCATCATCAGAGACCTACGCCGAAGTAGTAAGGAAATCTGGTTACACCAATAACACAAACATTAAGTATCAGAATCCTGAAGCGGTCAAGCAAAACCTGATTGGTCAAAAACAGCCGGCTACCGAAGTCCAGACACAGGAAGTGTTATTGGAGTTCCCCGATCCCATCATTCCGCCGGTTAAAGAGGCGGAAACAGTTGACTATCCTGAAAAACACTCCCAGTTATCCTGGAAGGATCTTATTGATGAAGATGAAGTAGACCCTACAGAGTTTTGGTATCAGGAGGAAACAATGGCCGTAGAAACTAAATTCCAGGAACCGGTGCAAGAAAGACATTCGCGAATCAGGGATAAACCAATGATCGAAATTACTGAAGTATTTACTGAAACCCAACCACAGCCTGAGATTGAGCAAGGATTCCTTGAAATTACGTCAAAGAAAAGAAATCGCTCACGCTCTCGCTCGCAACAATCGCAGATTTCTAATGTCGACGAGAAACCACAAAAGAAAAAATCAAGGAAACCAAAGGGTAAGACGGATACAACCCCAACTCAAAAACCAGTGGAAACACCTGAGGTTGTTAGGCCCCCTAAGGAAATTGAGCCATTTGTAGAAGATAATCATGCTCCCACTCCGGTTAGGGACCCGTCTCCATCTCCTGCTCCATCTCCTTATACTTCTGGTATGTCATGGGCCGCAATAGCCGCGCATAACGTTCCAGAACCGGCTCAACGAATTCGACCCCTTGAAGTTGAGACCAAGGCTACTGTTGTTGAAGACGTGAAGAAATCAACAAAAGAGCATACAGTAAGCATACCAATCAATTTGGAAACAACGGAGCCAAGGACTAAAAAACCAAAGCAAAAGTCGAAGCGTAAATCGCCCACTGATGTGGTTGATTTTATAAATGCTGAAAAACATAGTCATCAAGTGGTTGTTCCCGAGCCTACTCAAAAAGAGAATAAAACAGTCGAGTTCATCGAAGTAGAAAGCAATCAGAAAACTCCTATGGTTCCATTTATAGAAATTCCACAAGAAACTGAAATAAGTTCTATTACAGTTGAGAACGTCACCGTTACTTCAACTGCGACAGAACTAAAAACTCCTCTTGCTCCTTTTGCAAAAATTGCCGATTCTGAAACACACACAACGGTAACCGAGATCAAAACAGAAAAGGATTCGATCATTCAAGATAAAACAGTTCCCAAACAACAGAAGGAAGTTGTGATTGTCGACGTTGTAAAGATGCCTGAGCCAATTGTTGATGTTTCGACCGACGATGAAACAAAAACAATTACAACAATTACCACAACAACTGTTACTACTGGCTCAACCAGCGAAACTGCTATTCCTGAACAACCCAAGAAAGCTGATAAATCGGAAAAAACGTTTGAGGAGCCCAAGAAACCAGCTTATGCCGGTCTGCCCGTGGACGACTGTTCCAGCTCTTGGATGGATGTTTTGGATGAGCCAATGAACTTCTCCGATGATGAAGAGGAACCTGTTCCTGAGCCACAAACGGAAGTTACGGTGGCGGAAGTATCAGAAAAGTCTGAGCAAATTGTTAAAGCTCCGATTGTGGATGAAACTAAAACAACTACAACAGTTACGACTACAATAGTTACTACTGAATCCACCAGCGAAACTGCTGTTCCCCAAGAACCCAAGAAAGTTGAGGAAAAGATGCAGGAGGAACCCAAGAAACCAGCATACGCCGGTCTGCCCGTGGACGACTCTTCCAGCTCTTGGATGGATGTTTTGGATGAGCCAATGAACTTCTCCGATGATGAAGAGGAACCTGTTCCTGAGCCTCAAACGGAAGTTACGGTGGTGGAAGTATCAGAAAAGTCTGTGCCAATTGTTGAAGCTCCGATTGTGGATGAAACCAGAACCATTACAACAGTTACCACCACAACAGTAACTACTGAGTCCACTAACGAAACTGCAGTTCCCGAAGAACCCAAGAAAGTTGAGGAAAAGACAATTGAGGAACCCAAGAAACCAGCATATGCCGGTCTGCCCGTGGACGACTCTTCCAGCTCTTGGATGGATGTTTTGGATGAGCCAATGAACTTCTCGGACGATGAAGAAATTGACGAAAAGACACCTTTGGCGCCATTCAAGAACGTCGTCGATGCTCATAAATCTGATCTAGTTAAGGTGGAAACTATTGTTGAGACTGTTACTCTATCTCATCAGGCAGACAAACCAGAACTACATAGTACTCCTTCTGAAGTCATTACTGAGCTCGTAAAAACAGCTGATTTGGTTCAAAGGCCAGCCGAAAATATAGTTGAGGCTGTACCGGAGATTGAAACTAAACAAGTAATCACCGAGACTCCATTGGCGCCTTTTGAATCGATTCCAGACTCTCCAGTTACTCCGAGTGCAGACGATGCGTTTATTTGTGAAACATCCTACTGGTCGGCGACACTGAAACCGGGTCAAAAATCTACGACAATTACAACAGTTGAGACAACCGAGACGCAAACGGAAGAAAGCCAGCCAATTAAAGTAACAATTCCATGCGATGAGGTTATTGAGGAAGTTGCCGTAAAATCGCCTACTGATCAGCCAACAACCTGGTCAGCAATCGTTCAGACCGAGACGACTGTCTTCCCAGCACCAGATGAAAAAGAAGACAATGAACAGAAACCTGATTGGTCTACTGTTGTTGTGAGCAAAACTACAGACTTCCAGGAGCCAAAGCCTTTAGATAATGTGGTAGAAACGGAGAACGTAACAAAAACGACAACAACTTATGTAACAACAACAGTGACCACACATAAGGATGCTCCCATTGCAGAGGAGGACTCGGTAGCTACTTCCTATGTGTCCACTGTGGTAACAAGCCATAAAAATGATTTGGCTTTGGAAGCAGAACCATCAGCACCAGTTAAAACCAAAACTATTGAACTTAATAAGCCTAAAGAACTCTACGAAAATCTATACCTCGAAGGATTCAAATTTCATCCGCAATACGACTTGTTGCAGGGACTATATCAACAATTACAGGTGGTAAGCATTCCGGAGGAGCCGGTTTTAATTGATCCAAAGGCAGAAATTCCCTCGATAGAAGATTATGTGATAATTGAACCCGAAGCGATATCCCAAATAAATTCAGAAATCCTTGCTTTAAATCTTTATCTCGACCAGCCCAAGTCTCGTATAGATGTTGACACCATTAGTCAGTTGCTCACAGTCGAAGAGCCAGTCGAGGTTATTGTAGAACCAGAAACTGAAGTAAAAGAAACTAAAGCTATAGAAATTCTTGAGGACAAATCAATTGTAGTACCTTCTGTTGAACCCCTAGGCGATGAACTCCTTGTCCCTGAACCAACTCAACCCCCGACTAAACCCAGTGACCTTCTCTGGAACCTCAGCCAGGACGATTTCGTCAAATTTGTCAATCACTATACGAAAACGGCAGGCGACGCTTACGCATTGCTGCCAAGGACAACTACAGACAAGACAAAAGCTCAGGAAACTAAAGACGATAAGCAAAAGACTGACAGCATTGCAGAAACTGTAGTGACAACCACGACCACGATTACGGATCGCGTTGTAGAAAAGACTGAATCAGAAGCATCGTCATTACCAATCATTCCTACCGCCCAACCACTGGCAGCACCACCGGTTGGCAACCTCGATCAGTTGCGTCTGAATCTATATCTGGACGATTGGCAGCCAGCCAGTGTCGATACAGATTTGGCTGACAATTTGTTTGATAGACTGAAACGTGATGATGTTGCTAGTGGCGAAGCGGAACCCGACCAAGACAAGAAGCAACCAGACGGTTT
The DNA here is from genome assembly GCF_018152505.1 of Drosophila elegans. NCBI lineage: Eukaryota > Metazoa > Arthropoda > Insecta > Diptera > Drosophilidae > Drosophila > Drosophila elegans. Next base: position 16,889,182 of record NW_024546167.1, on the reverse strand, counting down.
TGTTGAAAAACCAGACAAAGACGATCATGACAATGACGATGATGACGACGACGAAGACGATGATGACGATGAGGGGGGTAAACCGACTGTGCCTGAAATTCGCAAGCCAAACGACGACGATGATAAACCGAACGATAGAGATCCTGGTAGCGGTAGTAGTGGTAATGTGACCCCAACGCCCGAACACGATGCCCAGCATGGTCAGAACCGTAGCTGCTCATCGGAGTATAGGTCCGCCGATCTGCCGGGTGGAGTGGGTCATTGGCGAGATGACAGTACTTATCTGGCTCTAGAAGCCGAACAGCCTCAGGTGAAAGTAGGAAATGAACCAGCAGCAGCACCTATTGTAACAGCTGTTGAATCTGTACTAACCGAAACTAAAGAAACTAAAATCACAAGTCCCGTCCCTATCTCTGACCCTGAAACAAGTCCCAATACCAGTACCAGTCCCCTTAACGTTGCAAACGCACTAATCCAATTGGCAAGCGCCACAACTCACACGCTGACCGCCAAGGCGAACGCAGCAGCAACAGCAACACATGCAGCAGCGCTGGCAGCAACCAGTGCTCTATTGCCGGTTGCAACGGCTGTAGTCGATAAGCTAACGGCGACAACACCAGCGGAGACAGCGACATCAGCAGCAGATATTGCTGCCGTAGAGCCTGTGGTTGCAATACCAGCAGTAACTCCACCAGCAACACACACCGAAACGACAACCACAAGCAGCAAAGAAGAGGAGGTGGATTTGCCCACCGCAAATGCGGGTGTGACAAAGCGCACAACGACAACAACCACAACCGTAACGACAACCACCACATATGAAACGCCAGAAACAACTAGCAACACAACGACAACAACAACAACAACCACAAGCAACAACGATCTGCAACAGCAACGCCAGAAGGTGAACATCACATTGAGCGTTCGTTTATTCATAATTCTAATTTTTGCAGCTTTTCTGTGTGGTTTCGGTATTTGTTCATGGCTTTTATACGGCAATCGCTCGTGTTGCTGTTGTGGCCAGGTCCCGGCCAACACATGCTGCTGCGGCAACAACACATTGCCAGCAGACCCGGGAAATTGCCCGCCGTAAAGTTGGTTTGGGCCTGTGCAGAACGGCAATGAAAAGCAATTGCCTAACTACTAACGTAACTTAATTATCTTAAACATGTTTGATATTTTATGTTCTACTTAAGTTTTTCATTTTTATTATTTTTGTATTGTATGTGTTGTTTTGCTAAACGCATCCAATAGGCTTATGTTTTTTGAGTTTGTATACCTTAAAAAGAAAAAAGTTACTATACCTTTATAAAAGCACCTAACTTAGACGTAAAGAAAAATGTAGATTTGATGTAATTTAGTTCCTTCTACTAATTGATATTAACCTTTGTAAAAGCCCAGTAATCAGATACTACTAATAGTAGTGATAATAATAATAAAATTTATATTAACCAACTTGCACGTTTTAATACCGAGCTGATTTATATCCCCAGCGTGAATACGTAGTTTTCTTCGCAGATTTTTCACACACCACAGAGCACAGAACACAAGCACACACACACAAGATCACGCATATCGAGCACTTTTCCTGCCCCGCACAGTGCCGCACAAAAGTGTGTGTGCACGCAATTACCAAGTTCCCAAATGCAGAATATGCCATTATGTGTACCGCACGTATATATGAGTTCATTGCCTTGCCTACCGCCCTGCTATCAAGAATTTGCCCGCAGAGAATATTCTTCCCTGCCATAGCTATAAATACCAATACCCCATTCGATCCGATCCATGCGGTGCAGGCCGTGTTACTTGCTCGAAAATAGTCTCCCGTTTATTTTACAATATTTAGTCTGCAATGTGCAATGAATGCGTTGAGTTTGACTGCGAAACCCGAAGAAGCATTTCAAGAATCTAAATGTTTGTTAGTGCCAATGTGTGTGTATTTCAATAGGAATATCTTAAAACAGTATTTTTAAAGGATTCATAAATTTTGTAAATAAGAAAGAAAGTAAGTTAAATTTTTCACTCAAGCATTGCATTAAGTCTTCCAACTTTACCTATAGACAGACATTAGAAAATGCATATTTTGGTACTTTTGTCTATCCGCTGTCTATACGCCTACCTCATTGCCGCCATTTAAAATAAGATACTTTTTTTATGCCAAATGCATGTGTTACGTTACGTTAAACGAAGTTTATTCTAAGAGCTAGCGTTATTTTTAAAAGCATTCCCTAAGCAAAATGGTTCCATCTTGTTGTATGGCTGTGTACTTGCATCCATTTAAAATTTATATATATCCATAATATAATTAAACTGCTAATGTAAATATGTTGTATGTGTATAGAAGCCGGCAACAAATATTTACATCAATTTCGTTCCTTAGCAATAATAGCCCAAAATTTGCAATCTTTATTAATATTAACACACTTTCTACACCATCTCCCCGACATCAACATCGCACTCGGTTTCTAAAACTATAGGAACTAATTACGCAAGAACTCGACGAACTGCTTCAATCGCTATCGAGCGTCGAGGATGGCATCGCAAATATGAACCAGAGCAGCCTAGAGGGCATGCTACAAGGATTAAAGGTAATATTATAATAGTTATATAATATAATAACAACACTTTTTGGATGCTTGACTCGGCATGTTTTCAACGTAGCTAGATTAATTTTTAAATTAAAATATATACTCACCCTTGTACATAACTTTTGTAAACGATTATTGGATGCTGGCGTGTGTCAGAGAATTTTAACAACTCAATCGCATCACTCCATATAAAATCGTACATTTTCTGTTAGGTTATTTTTTTGTTTGAAGAGAATATATATATATACCTTCCAATTGTTAGTTTTTGTCCAGTTGCAGTAGTCGTTCCTTTTTTGCTGTCTAAATATTACATTTTGTAGGCCCTGAATCCTATACAATGATTACATTTTGTACAAACATTTGCAAGAAACACGTTACTTAAAATTTTAATTTATACGCCGGATGTGCAGCTAATCCAGAGCAATCTCGAAGTACACGAAAGGGACGCCATCGCGTTGAAGGCCCAGGCCAAGACGCTGCCCACGGATCCAGCAACCGAACGCTTGCTCAACGAAACCGTGGATCGCATTGATTTGCTCCTGCGTCGCACTCAGCAAGGCATCACCATGATAGCGGTGAGTGATTGGTTAAGGTGTACCTCTGCAAAGATTTTATTAATATTTTCCTTAATCCAATTTAGAATGCTATGCATGGCCAAAAGAGGCGACAGCAGGAGATTGACGAGTACCAGCAACATCTGCTCGAACTGGAGCGCTGGATCATCGAGGTATCCGCCGAGCTTGCTTCGTTTGAACCTACCTCAGATAGCAGCACCGATGAACAAGTGCTCAAGTCGCAGGTGGAGCGGAGCCAGCAACTGCTGCGTACCCTCAAGGAACGCCAGCAGTCTATGGAGGATCTGGTGGACCAGACCCGTCAGCTGCAATCCCAACCCGATGTCGCTCCCCTGGCTGACACGCTGATGGAACAGCTGCAAAGCATCATAACCATTCTGCGGGAGCAGGTCACTGTGGCCACCAAGCGCATCTTTACCATCGAAAAGCGTATTGTGGATTTGCGGAAGGCTAAGAGCGAGGAAGCGCAGCGCCAGCGTGTGCTTGCTGATTCCCTAATTAAACCACCAACGGAAGTTGCAGCCACTCCAGAGCCGCATGAATCCATTGAGTCCAACGAGAATACCATTGACTCTAGTTCCATGCCCGAAGAGGAGATCAAACCAAGTGGTGTGTATGTGGAGACGCAGACATCTTTCAGTCTGCAGCAGCAACAGCCAGTTCAGGTGGTAACCACCACTACAGTGGAGGCGCAGACCAGTTTCAAGGAGCCACCAGCTGTGGAAACAGCTGAGGTGGCTCTGCAGACACAGAAGGAGCGTTCGCCCACCGAGAACATTATGGTGACGCAGACTGTGCAGCATGGCCAGGAGACCATTCAGATCGATACCACTCGCAACAAGGATGTGCCCGATGAGCCCGAAGATGTGCAGATTGAGGCTCGCTACCATCAACGACCTCAGGGCGATGTAGATCGTGCCACCGAACTGATCCTGAAGAATGTCCCGCAAGCATTCGAAACCATTTTCGTGGAGCCAGATGAGACGACCACCGAAGTGATTGTGGGACCCGATGGCACCAAGCACATTGTGCTGAAGAAAGTCACCCGAACACGTCAGCAGATTGTGCAGCAGCAGCAGATCAGCTCCATTGAAACAATCAGCGACTCAGATGGCAACATTGAGGTGCACTCAACGGGTCAGATAAATCTGGAAAATGTGCACACCACCGACACCAAGGCAGATCCCGCGGAGGGCAGTGTCCATACCGTGATCACACAGCAAACGCGTGGTGCAGTTGTGGATTCCTCACAACCCGAGGGAGTGATCCTGCAGGAGTTTGAAACCGAGCCCACGATTGAGACGTACGAAGAAGTGATTGAGCCAGGATCATCCCAAGCGCAACTGATTCCCATGCAGACCGGCGATGTGCAAACCCAAGGCACCATTCGAGCTGTAGTCCAACAGGTGACCCGTAAGGTGATCCGTAAGACGCGGAAGATCATTAAGCGTGTGGTTATCATTGACGGAAAGGAACACATCACCGAGGAAGTGATCGAGGAGCCAGAGGAGGTCGAAATCACGGAGGAAGAGACCGCCCCGCATATAAACGTGAATATTGTGCGAACCGTTGATGGAAAAGTGGTTACCGAGGAGGAGTTCCAGCGCTTGATGCAGGAGCCCGGCGTCCTAATCGAAGAAGTTGCCACGGATCTGTGCAAGCCAACAGCAGCAGAACCGCAGCAAGAGGTATTTGATATTGAGTCTACCCAAGTCACCACCACCACAAGAACAACAACAGCAATCACACAAGAACATGAACAAGAACAGCCAGAACAACCAGAACAACAGACACAACCAACAACAGAAACGACTAAAGAAGCACCTGTAGAGTTGCCAGCACCTCAAGTAGATGATGTTGAACAACCCGTAGAAGTTGCCACTACCAGTCCCGTTCATGTTCCAACAGCAGCGGATGTAGTTGAACCCAAAGACTTCCCAACTCCAGCCACTTCTCCAGTAGATGACCAACCAGTGGTTGAAGATATCAACGAAATTTGGCCACTGGAACATCATCTGAAACCCACCAACATTGACTTCTCCCAGCACATCGAAGAATTGGCAGCACCAGCAGCAATAACAAAAACGACCGTAGAGACTGAAGACTCCATGCCAGTAGAGGAAATTTGGCCAACCAGCCCAGAAACCGGAAACTCATTGACTCTGGAGCACTATGAATTCGAGCCACAATCACCTCGTGAAGAGAGCACAAAATCTGATAGTGTTAAACCACAAGAAGAGACTGAAATTAAGCCAGAGCCCATTACCACTGGAAGTATTACCATAACCAAGACAACAACCACCATCACAAGCTCCACAGAACTGCCTCAGGAAACTGTTGTTCAGGCTTTACCTGCAGATGAACTTCAGCCTTCGCTAGCGAAAACCAAAACTGATATTCAGAGTTTCCTGGAAGCCGAACAGACTCTGTCCGCCGCTCTGAAGGAGCAATCTTCAACGCCTGTGGAAACTTCAATTGTTGAAGTTGTTCAGACTCAGCCTGAGGAAAGTCCACTTGAAGAGCAGAAGGAAACTGTTATTGTTGAGGTTTCAACCATTGAGACTGAAGAAAAGCAACTGCCAGAGCCTGTTCCAATTGAGGAAAAACCAGTGCCTGTAGAGCCCCAACAAAAATCGGAGGAAGTGACAGCCATTGAGAAGACTGAACAAAAGCCAGATGAACTCATCACTGAAGAACAAACAGCACCTGTTCAAATCGACTTGCGTGCCGCCACTCAACTTTTCATCTCAGGTGAGGCTGCGGCATCAACGGCTCCACCGAAAACCTTCAAAATTACGGCTCCCTCCTTGGAGGACAATGGCGCTGGTGTGCTGAAGGTTGTCCTGGGCAAGGAAGAGGAATCTGCAGCTCCAACCACCGGCAAGGTTAGCATGACCATCATTGAGACCGCCGCTGCTCCCGTCACCGACGCCAAGCGGCGTCGAAAGAAAAAGAAGAGAAGAGATACGAAGCACGAGGAGGAGGAGATTGAGCAAGAACAAGAGACTGAACCGGAGGCAGTAGTGGCCGTTAAGGAGCCCGAGATTGACTTAGATCTGCCCGTTTCTCCGGAGGATTCACCACGCGATACTGTGCGTCATGAGTCCATTGTCGAGATCAGTCCCGACAGTGATTTGTCCAGCATTGAGATTGACTCAAAGGTCAAGGTGGTGGAAGATGCCGTCGTCTCTTCGCCTTCGGAGTCGCCAAGGACGCCAATGGTTGAGTTGGTCATTCCCACGGAGGTTGTGGAACTGGCTTTGGTGGAGGATGAGGAACAGCAGACGACACCGCGCGTGCCCTCGCCCATTGAAAAAACCGAAGTTGAGTTGGATATCAAATCCGTGCAGACTTCTCCACAGCATCAGCCGACACTAGACGAGACCGCAGTGCAGACGAGTCTGGAGGTGCAGCCGGATAACCAGGAGAACGAATCGCAAACCCTGGTTGTTGAGATTACGGAAACAGAGGCTCAAACCACTCCGCGAAGCGAGGACAAACCAGTGGCAGTGGAGTTATCCACCACCGAGATTCAAACCGATGTGAGCGGTCAGCCAGCTGAAACTGTAGAGATTTCAAGTCAAACCACCGTGACCACCACCATTGAAAAGGAACTGCAGACCACGCCAAAGGATTCGCCTCGTGCACCAGAGCCAGGCAGCAGTGATGTGGTCGAATCTCTGGTCCAGGATTTGGTTAAGGACATGACCACCGATCTGCCAGTGCGTACCAGCGAGCAATCTACTGTCACCGAAACCACCACAACCACGGAGACCCATGTGCAGACTAATACCCCGGAGCCAAGTGAACACATTGAAATTATCAAACCGGAGACTGTCCATGAGGAGACTTCAACAGTGGAACTTGTACAAGTCATCGATGGTGAGATGCAAACCACTCCCTGTGGAGATCAGCAGCCCGCATCCCTGGATGACAATTCTCTGACAGCCACTTCGATATCCGTTTCGGAACCTTACGAACTGGAGGTCAAGACAACAGTGGCCATTCCCGCTGATTCTGACACATCTGTGGCTGAGCCGACGGTCTATGAATACACACAGACCATGCAGCTGCCCAAGCAGGACAAGAAGTCCAAGAAAGACAAGAAAAAGAAGCAGAAGAATCAGCCGGAAGAGGAGCAGCAGCTGCCAGAGGAACCGCAGATCAGTGTGACAGTGGAAATCGCACCCGAATTGCTATCGGAATCGGGTATTGTGGTATCCACCAATCAGCAGATTGAAGAAGTGCCTCATGTAACACCCGTTGTGGAAACTCCAATCGAGCCGGAGGAGGAGGGAGCACCCAAAGCCCATAGAGTGCAACTGCAGATCACCAAGACCACTGTCTACGATGAGTATCCCGATCTGCCGGTGCATATCACCGAGCAGAACAAGGTTTTGATTGCATCTCAGCAAAGCAAACGTTCCGGAGCGGGACCCACATCCTCGGCGGTGACCATCGAAGAGGTTGCCTCACCCACGGAGGAGCTGGTGGTGCCCATCACCCCTGGACCGGACAATCTCAGTGGCGAACCCAGCAACGTTTGGTTCAGTGCCACCACCAGTGTGGACAAGACACCCATTGAGCTCTCCCAGGCTTTGATTATGAGCGAGAGTTTGCAGCACTATCCGGGACAACAACAACAGCAGCAGCAGCAGCCCATCCTAATTTCCACTAAAGAAACTATTGGTGATCGCATCAAGCAGCTTAAGCAGGCATCCCCGCAACAAGCCACTCCCCTGAGCAATGTCCTGCATTTGGCCACTCTATCCGAACAGATCAAGGAACTGCCCACGGAGCAGCGCATCTTAGAAGTCAACGAGGGTCTACAGGATCTTGATGCTGCCCTTAAGAAAGGTGATAAAACGGTGATCCAAACTACTGTCATCACGGTCATTGAGAAGGTTTCAACTTGGTTGGAAACCATCGAGTATCGTGTGTACCTCATCCGACAGAACTCCAATGAAGGACCCTCCGAGGAGAAGCTGGACAACTATAACCAACTTAACGAAGAGCTGAGCACCATCAAGCAGAATGTCAACCAATTGGAGCGACAATTGTCCAAGGCGGAACCGGAGTTGCTGCAATGCGTGGATAGCTTGAAGGAACATGTGGATGCAGTGGAGCAGGTTACGCAACAGAACCAAGTGCAGGATAGCAATGATCTGGACAAGTGGCACAGCTTCGAAGTACTTTTGTACAATGTGACCTCCGTTTTGAGCCAGCTTCAGCAGAGTTATGACCTGCTGATCAATCAGGAGTATCCCCTGTCCGCCAAACTTGCCCAGCTGGATGAACTGGAGCAGCAACATGAGGCCGCTCAGCAGCAACTGGCGCAGCTATGCCAAAATGCCCGTGCCTTCCAGCGCGATTTCCCAGGCAAAAAGATGCCGCAGAGTGTGCACAATGCCTTCGAGGCCAGCAAGAATATTGGCAACAATATTCAGGCAGAACGAGAGCGTGTTCTTCAGCTGCAATCTCTGGCAGAGGAGTACGAGCAGACTCTGAAGGAGTTTACCAAAATCACCGTGTTGGCTGACAAACTGGTTGAGAGTCCCATAGTTTCCAGTTCCCTCGAGCAGCTGAACAACGAGGTGCAGAAACAGAGGAAGTTCTTTGTGAATCTCAGCCACTGTCGCGCCATGTTGGAATCCCTGGAGGAGAACATTGATAGTGAGACGCGCGAGAAGCACTCCGAGTTGCACAAGGAACTGTACAACAGGGCCACCAGTCTGCTGGATAAGGCCTCCGAAAGGTCTTCCAAATTGGTGCAGGCTGCCTCCCGCTGGACTGTTTTGGAGAAGGGAATGCGTGATGAACTGCAGTGGTTGCAGGTGGCTCAACAGCGAGTGCCTGACCTATCTGCTGTTACCTCCGCCGACTACGATCAGTACACCACCCTCTATCAATCCCTGAGCAACGATATCTCACATCACTATGTGAAGATGACGCAGCTGTCGGGCATCGCCAACAAATTGCAGACTTTGGTGCAGGCCCCCAATCTTGTAGAGGAAACCAATGAGGCTTTGATAGTGCTACTCAAACTTCGTGAAGAGGTGGCCTTGTATCTCCATCGTCTGCTGGTATTCAAGGAAATCTGGGTGCAGTACGAACAGCAAACGGACAAACTGGAGGCCTTTGTACGCGAAGCGGAGCAGGAATTGAGAAACATACAGATTCCGTCGCAGCCCACGCAACAGCCCATCGAGCATATGCGTCAGTTCTGGGAGATCAAGGCCCGCTTTGAGCTGCACAACAATGTGCGGACCGAAACGGGACTGAGTTTCGAGAAATCCCTGCAGGTCATCCCATTGGCCGACGAGATGCTCCAACGGCAGTTCCATGCCCAACTGGAGGATCGCTGGCAGGCCGTGGCCCAGGCCATCGAATTGATTCAGCACAATATTGTGGAGTGCCTGTCGTCGGAGGATGTGCCCGCCGACGAGAAACTCAAGATGGTGGAGCGGGAGCTGCAGGAGATCTACCTGACCATGACCAGCATGAAGGGTGTGATCAAGAACGAGGAGGAACTGTGTCTGTATATCGAACGAGTCCAGGTGCTGCGCACTCGCGTGGGCTTCATTGGCAACGAGCTGGGCAGGATTGGCCTGCAAGAGCCAGCCATTGAGCCCGAAAAAGTGGGTGAACTGTTTGCCCTCTCGCACAAGATTAGCACCCAGATCGCCGAGGAGCTGGAGGGTGCCTCCGTGCTGCGTGACCAACTGCAGGCCATCCAGGAGGGCATCAGCAATCAGCGCAAACATCAGGCCAAGATCTCCGTCATTCTGGATGAATGCGAGGCAGCCGAGCGCCAGGGAGCAGATGTTCTCGAAAAAGCCGTCGCCGATTGCCAGGGCGCCGGTGAGGAGCTGGTGACCAGCTGGCAGGAGATTATGCGCATCCGCCAGATGCTCCACACGCTGCCCATGCGCCTCAAGATGTCCGTATCGCCGGTGAAGTTGGAGCGGGATATCTCCCAGCTGCAGGACGACCACGCCTTCTTGGAAAGCAAGTGTACCAATATTATGGCCATCCTGCGGAATCGTCTCGCAGTCTGGCTGCGCTACGAACGCCAACTGGAACTGGTCCACGGATCTGTCCAGGAAACCGACTTCATGATGGAACTGATCCGGGTGCACGGCCAAGTGGACTACGAGCGCCTGCGAAAGGCCACGGAGCGTCTGGAGGTGAGTTTTCTTTGTTCCATATTTTATGACTTTGTTTACGCGGCACGCGGTCAGGCATCGGTTTGTTTCTGAAGATTGGTTCGTATCTTGCTACCTGCTGAGCGGATTTTCGCGAGTTTTCCTTATCAGCATCGTTTTCCCTTTGGAAAATTTGCTACATAAGCCGTACTTCTCTTCTGAGTGCCTTCAGTCGTATTTCAACATTTGAATCTTAAGCATTGAAGTTATAACACAAATAAGAAACAATTTATTTACCTTACCAATTAATATTAATATTTGTTTGAAATTCTTGAAAACTATTGGTGAGTTTTATTAATAATATCACAGTTTAAAACAAGTTTTTAGTTAATAACTGTTTTTAAAATTTATTTAATAATAATAGTTTGTTATCGTTAAAATATTATTATACTCATCTAAAAACTATTATTTATTATAGCATCTTATTGTTTGTTACCTGGAATACGATATTATTTTATTTGTTTAAATAATAATTTAAAGTTTCATGAATAAAATATTTGATACTTTAAAATTCAGAGATTATTTTCTAGCTTGAAAAAATATTATTTTATCTCTTAAAAAATAATAATATTAGAGTTATTAATTAAAATACAATATATTAACTTGGTACTTTATATTTCCAAATTAAAATTCGATTATAAAACAAATTCCAACATTATTTGCTTAGTAACTATTCATATATTATTCACTCAAGTTTTGTTTGAATTTGTGTGGTGCCCACTCTGGCAGCGAAATAAAAAGCTATGCCATTGACAAACTTTTCCCCAAGCTTTTTCGTAAGCTTCCGCCGTTTGTGGTGTTCTTTACGTAGCAAGTTTTTTTGCCGCCGCAGTTTGACGTTAACTTCGAACCGAGCGCGTATCTCCCCGTCGCGGTCGGAATACCAAACATATTACTTGACTAATCCAACTTTATCCGTGTAATAAACCAATCGCAGGGACTCGCTGGCGATCTACATAACCGCGAACAACTGATCGATGAGTTGAAGGGTGCCGCCAAACCGCTGATCGAGAGCTGTGATGTCCAGATTGTCGAGCAGATCGAGTCGGCCGTTCAGGATGCGGTAGTCGCCTGGAATGATACCAGCGAGAATCTGCAACAGCTGCGTACACGCTACCAAAGAGCCGTCGAATTGTGGGACAAGTACCGCAACGCCTCTGCGGCCGTCAAGAATTCCATTGACCAGCAAATGGATACGGTCAAGTCGCTGGAGCAGCCCCTGGATGCCCTGCAACACGCCAAGGTGAGTGAAAAAAGACTGCTTCCGTATGCCGTGACCCATCCGGAAAAACGGCAACGGGTCGTATGAGTGATGTGTATCGCGTGGGCGAAACAGTGATGCCAACGACCTGTTTTTTTTGTTCTGTCAGTTAGGAAAAATCAAACAGGAAATGACAATAATAATAATAATTGCACAAACAAAAGGAGGGGTTGAAAAGTCAGTCAACATTTGATATATTCTAAATGTCAAATGGCATTCTAAAGTCAAAATGATTAATTTAGTTTTGAAAGTTCTCAAAAAGTACTTTTTCTGTTCTTAAATAATTACATTTTGTTAATTATTTAGGAAATATGACACTTTATAGGTAGTTCTTAAAATATATATTTTTCATTATATATATATATTTTGGAGGAAAAATGTGGGCACCAATGAAAATGAACTGCCTTTGCTAAAAGTATAGTTACTTCCGGAAAATCCTTAGCTATATCATCACTGTATGTGCCGAGTTGGGTGTACTATATATTTTTTTGGCGGCAAACTAGTACAGCAATGTGACTCTTTAATTGCCCACCAGAGACGCGGGTGGGCAAGCTAGTAATTACATTGATTTTCTCCGTAGTACTACGCGCCCTATCAATTTTTGGGCGCGTCAATGTAATCGCTTCGTAATAGTTCCGCTGTATAGTATGTATGTACATACATATATGAGCCAACTTGGTCCGCTGTGTTTGTGTCATAAATTATGCTTTGGTAAATAAAACAGACATCGTCGTACGATTTCTTTCGGCATTTACTTAAAAAATTAACGCATACTCTTGGCCCCACCGTTTTGTGTTTATTGATCATTAGGGTCATTATATTATTGGCCTACCACTGGTAGGTGTAATTATATTTTCGGACAGGCAGGCAGGCCAACTGTCATTTCACACAGGAGGAGAGTTTATCAACCCGTATTCGTATTATGAGTATTTTTGTATACATAGCAGCTTTATCAACAGCAGCAGCAGCAGCAGCAGCTAGAATCAGCGGGAACAGGTCCGCAAATGAATGCCTTGAGCTCCCAAAGAAGATAAATGTAGAAAATGTGGAAACACACACCAAACAAATCTATTTCTTAATACTTAATACTCTGCATGTTGGCATTTTCAATGCCACTTCTCTAAGCGCCTGTTTGCTTATGTAGCGGCATGATAAAGCATCGGCAAATACTTTTGAGATGATATCATAGGGCGGTGCGGCGGTGGGCATTTACAACAACCTAATGCCCATGCTGTTGTTCGCTGCTCTAAATTAGAGAATTTATTCGACAGCAAGTTGTGGTGACCTGTTTTCCCTTAAATTGAAAACGAAAGTGCGCCGGGCAGTCGCAGCCCTAATTACCATTGCCGAGCAGGAAAATGAAATGCACTCGACACACGCGGCACGACAATTGATAAGGGTCGGGAAAGCAACGAAAAACCCGCCGGCTTGAGCTAAATACTTTCCGTCGTCGAGTTAAATATAAACAAGTGACATTTTGCCAGCCATCCAAAATAATTGGTGGTACTTGGTACTTTCGGTGTTTGTTTTATTCGGAAAAAATGAAGTAGAAGGAGTAAAACATTAGGAGTACTTATCCAATTTAAATTTTAAATTAAAACGACTTTAAAAGTGCTTTTCAAGAAAATAATATTTAACTCGAATTCAAGAAATTAATATAAAGACAAAGTGATTCATCGAATGAATATATACTTAGTAGAACTGAGAGAAGAAATAAAATACATAAAATAAAATAAATAATTAAAATTGTAAATTAAAGCTGATTTTAAAGAGCTTAAAAAAAATAAAATCAATGAGAAGTTTTCTATTGAATTCATGAAGAGAAAAAGAAGAAATAAAATACGTAAAACATTTATAAAATTTAAATTTTGAATTAAAACTGCTTTTAAGGAGCTTTAAAACAAAAGAAAGTAGGTGAGAATTTTGAATTCAAATTATTATTTAGTTCACGAAATCAAAGATGTGGAATTGGTTGAACTTTTAAAGCAAAATGAGATCTTATGAATCATCAATGGTATAAATGGCAGTTAAAGCTTAAGAATTTAAGTCTTGGTAAAGACTAAAACATCACGTATTTGGTAGTAGTATTTATAGCATTTTCACTCATTTCGGTTGAGAAGAAGTAACTTGTTTTGGCAATCAGCATATGCTTTCGAAGAAATACATATCTCTCTGTTAATTGAGTCTTTATGACCATCTAGACCTTGTGCTTCATTAGCTAACTCGCTCTCCATATCTTTCTTAATATTCACCTTCACACAGGTATGCCAAGACAACCTGACGAGCCAGAATGATAGAATCTTAGAGCTGCGTGACATTGTGGCCAAGATCGCCGCCGATGTGGGCCTGGATGCCTCGTCCCTGATGCAGGGCGAACTGGATGCACTGGGTCAGCGGCTGGCCGAATGCAAGGATGCCATCACCACGCTGGCCAACGTGGCCGAAACGCAGGACAAGGAGCGTCGCGAACTGGACAAGGAGGTGACACTGGCCAAGGCTTACTTCAACAATGTGCAGCAGGTGAGTGAGCGGTGGGGGAAAATTAATAAAATT